>NC_059181.1:104020903-104620903 GCF_019923935.1 Bubalus bubalis
GAGACCACACACTGAGAGTGACTAAAGTACACAGAGAGACGCACAGAGACACGCAGAGAGGCACACACACACCGAGAGGCACACACACTGAGAGCCATATACATACAGAGAGAGTCACACACACACACACACCAAGAACCAGACACACTCACAATGACAGAGACACACACACTGAGACAGAGACAAAAACACACTGAGAGACACACAGAGACACATAGAGACATGAAAACTGAGAGGGACACACACACTGAGAGACACACACAATGACAGACCCACACACTGAGATGCATACACATGCAGAGAGAGACACACACGCCAAGAACCAGACACACTCACAATGATCGAGACACACAGACTGAGAGAGAATCACACATGGAGAGAGAGAAAAAAAACACACTGAGAGACACACACCATGATACACAGAGACAGGCAGACTAGAGGCACACACACACTGAGGGAGACACCCTCATCCAGGAAGAGACACACACTCCTGAGAGTAAGATATACACACACACAATGAGGCAGAGAAACTTAAACAAGGAGAGTGAGACACACACTCAACACTGAAATAAACACACAAACACAGAGCGAGAGACACACACTGAGAGAGAGAGAAAAGTACACGGAGAGACACACACAGAGACACACAGAGAAATGCAAACTGAGAGGGACACACACACACTGAGAGAGACACCCTCATCCGGGAAGAGAAACACTCTCCTGAGACCCAGACACACAAACACACTGAGGGAGAGAAACTTAAACAAGGAAAGCGAGACACATGCTCACACACTAAGAGACACACACAAACATTGAGAGAGAGGCACACACACAACTTAGAGGGAAAGACACACACATTGAGCAACACACAGATACTAAGAAGAGATCCACAACACTGAGGCAGACATGCAATGAGACAGAAACACACACATGGAGAGAGAGACACACTAGGAGACACACAAACAGACACACTGTGAGAGTCACAGAGAGAAACACCCACACACAGAGACACACACACTGTAAGGGACACACACACACACTGAGAGTTAGCCATGCACACTAGAGAGACAGACAAACACACAAACACTTAGAAAGATACACACATAAGAAAGACACACACTGTGAAAGTGTGAACACACAACATACAGAGAAACACACATACTGAGTGACACACACACTGAGAGAGAGACAAAAACACACTGAGAGACACACACAGAGACACACAGAGACATGCAAACTGAGAGGTACACACACACCGAGAGACACACACACTGAGAGATAGACACACTGAGAGACAGACACATACAGAGAGAGACAGACACATACAGAGAGAGACACACACACACACGCCAAGAACCAGACACACTCATAATGAGAGAGACACACAGACTGAGAGAGACACACACACTAGAGAGAAAAAAAAAAGCACACTGAGAGACTCACATATTGAGAGACACACACAGAGATAATCAGATACAGGCAGACTAGACGCACACACACACTGAGGGAGACACCCTCATCCAGAAAGAGACACACCCTCCTGAGAGTGAGATTATATATATACACACACTGAGGGAGAGAAACATAAACAAGGAGAGCGAGACTCACACTCACACACTGAGAGACTCACACAAGCACTGAGAGACACACACTGAGAGAGAGACAAAAGTACATGGAGAGACACAGACAGAGACAGACAGACACAGGCAGACTGAGAGGGACACATACACTGAGAGAGACACCCTCATCCAGGAAGAGACATACTCTCCTGAGAGAGAGATACACACACACACTGAGGGAGAGAAACTTAAACAAGGAGAGAGAGACACACACTCCAACAGTTAGAGAGACATACAAACACTGAGAGACAGACAGACACACAACTTAGAGGGAGAAACACACACATTGAGCAACACACAGACACTAAGACGAGACCCACAACACTGAGGCAGACACACAATGAGACAGAAACACACACATGGACACAGAGACACACTGGGAGACACACAAATAGAAACACTGTGAGAGTCACAGTGAGAAACACACACACAGAGACACAAACACTGAAAGGGACACACACACACTGAGAGCCATGCACACTGAGAGAGACAGACAAACACACACACACATGAGAAAGACACACACATGAGAAAGACACAAACTGTGAAAGAGTGAACACACAACATACAGAGAAACACACACACTGCGAGACACACACACTGAGAGAGAGACAATAACACACTGAGAGACACACAGAGACACACAGAGACATGCAAACTGAAAGGCACACACACACCAAGAGACACACACACTGAGAGACATACACATACAGAGAGAGTCACACACACACACACGCCAAGAACCAGACACACTCACGATGAGAGACAAACACACTGAGACAACATACATATTGAGACACAAAAACACACTGAGAGACACACGTACTGAGAGACACACACAAAGACAGGCAGATTAGAGGGACACACACACTCAGAGAGACACCCTCATCCAGGAAGAGACACACACTCCTGAGAGGTAGACACACACACACACACCGAAGGAGAGAAACTTAAACAAGGAGAGCGAGACACACACTCACACACTGAGAGAGACACACAAGCACTGAGAGAGACACACACACACAACTTAGAGGGAGAGACACACACATTGAGCAACACACAGACACTAAGAGCAGACATACAACACTGAGGCAGACACACAATGAGACAGAAACACACACATGGAGATAGAGACACACTGAGAGACACACAAACAGAGACACTGTGAGAGTCACAGTGAGAAACACACACACAGAGACATACAATGAAAGGGACACACACACACTGAGATTTAGCCATGCACACTGAGAGAGACAAACACACACTCACACTGAGAAAGACACACACATGAAAAGACACAGAGTATGAAAGAGTTAACACACAACATACAGAGAAACACACACACTGCGAAAGAGTAAACACACAACATACAGAGAAACACACACACTGCAAGACACACAGACTGAGAGAGAGACAAATACACACTGAGAGACACACACAGAGACACACAGAGATATGCAAACTGAGAGAGACACCCCATTCAGGAAGAGACACACTCTGCTGAGAGAGAGATACACACACACACACTCAAAGAGGCACACAAACACTGAGAGAGAGAGACACTCAGAACTTAAAGGGATAGACACACACATTGAGCAACACACACACAGACACTACGAAAGGGATGCACTACACTGAGGCAGACACACAGTGAGACAGAAACACACACATGGAGAGAGAGACACACTGGGAGACACACAAGCAAAGAAACTGTGAGAGTCACACAGAGACACACAGACACAGAGACACACACACTGAAAGGGACAGACACACACTGAGAGTTAGCCACGCACACTGAGAGAGACAAACAGACACATGCACACACACTGAGAAAGACACACCCATGAGAAAGACACACACTGAGAGAGACACTGATAGAGAGACAAAAACACACTTATACACAAACAGAGGCATGCAAACTGAGAGTGACACACACACTGAGAGACATACACATACAGAGAGAGAGACACACACACACTGAGAGAAACATACAAACTGAGAGACAGTCAGAAAACACTAAGAGACACACACACAGATACATAGAGACACACAACTGAGAGACACACACCCCGAGAGACATACCCTTGCAGAGAGAGATACACAAAAACATGGACACACACACACACACTGAGAACCAGATACAATCACACTGAGAGAGACACACACTGTGAAAGAGTGAACACACAACCTACAGAGACCCACACACTCTGAGAGACACACACACTGAGAGAGAGAGACATCCACACTGAAAGAGAGAAACACACTGTTAAAGACACACACCCTGAGAGAGACACACACACTGAGAGAGAGACAAAAACACACTGAGAGACACACACAGAGACATGCAAACTGAGAGGGACACACACACTGAGAGACACACATACTGAGAGACATAAACGTACAGAGAGAGACACACACACACGCCAAGAACCAGACACACTCACAATGAGAGAAACACACACTGAGACAGACACACATACTGAGACACAAAAGCACACTGAGAGACACACATACTGAGAGACACACAGAGAGACAGGCAGACTAGAAGGACACACACACTGAGAGAGACACCCTCATCCAGGAAGAGACACACACTCCTCAGAGCTAGACACACACACACACACACTGAGGGAGAGAAACTTAAACAAGGAGAGCTAGACACATACTCACACACTGAGAGAGACACACAAACACTGAGAGAGAGACACACACACAACTTAGAGGGAAAGACACACACATTGAGCAACACACAGACACTACGAAAGAGACCCACTACACTGAGGCAGTCATACAATGAGACAGAAACACACACATGGAGAGAGAGACACACTGGGAGACACACAGACACTGTGAGAGTCACAGTGATAAACACACACACAGAGACACACACACTGAAAGGGACACACACATGCTGAGAGTTAGCCATGCACACTGAGAGAGACAGACAAACACACACTCACACTGAGAAAGACACACACATGAGAAAGACACAGAGTATGAAAGAGTTAACACACAACATACAGAGAAACACACACACTGCGAGACACACACACTGAGAGACACACACAGGACACACAGAGACATGCAAACTGAGATTGACACACACAGACACACACACTGAGAGACATACACACAGAGAGACATACACATACAGAGAGAGACACACACACACACGCTAAGAACCAGAAACACTCACAATGAGAGAGACACACAGACTGAGAGAGACTCACACACTGAGAGAGAGAAAAAAACACAGAGAAACACACATATTGAGAGACACACACAGAGATAATCAGATACAGGCAGACTAGAGGCACACACACACAGAGGGAGACACCCTCATCCAGGAAGAGACACACGCTCCTGAGAGTGAGATATACACACACAGAGAGACAGACACACTGAAAGGGACACACACACACTGAGAGTTAGCCATGCACACTGAGAGAGACAGACAAACACACACACACACTGAAAAACACACACATGAGAAAGACACACACTATGAAAGAGTGAACACACAACATACAGAGAAACACACACACTGAGAGAGAGAGACAAAAACACACTGATAACACACACAGAGACATGCAAACTGAGAGGGACACACACACTGAGAGAGACACCCTCCTCCAGGAAGAGACACACACTCCTGAGAGCAAGATATAGATTATATATATATATATATACATATACACATACATACACACAACACACTGAGGGAGACAAACTTAAACAAGGAGAGCAAGACACACACTCACACACTGAGAGAGACACACACACTGAGAGAGAGACAAAAGTACACGGAGAGACACACACAGAGACACACAGAGACATGTAAGCTGAGAGGGACACACACACTGAGAGACATACACATACAGAGAAAGATGCATAAACACACTATGAACCAGATACACTCGCAATGACAGTGACACACTGAGAGAGACACACACTGAGAGAGAGAGTGAAAAATACACTGAGAGAAACACATATTGAGAGAAACACAGAGACACACAGAGACATTCAAACTGAAAGGGACACACACACTGAGAGAGACACCCTCATCCAGGAAGAGACACACACTCCTGAGAGCTACACACACACACACACACACACACACACACTGGGGAGAGAAACGTAAACACAGAGAGCAATACAAATATTCACACACTAAGACAGACACACAAACACTGAGAGAGAGACACACACAACTTAGAGGGAGAGACACACACATTGAGCAGCACACAGACACTAAGAAGAGACCCACAACACAGAGGCAGACACACAATGAGACAGAAACACACACATGGAGAGAGATACACACTGGGAGACACAAAAACAGAGACACTGTGAGAGTCACACAGAGACACACACAGAGACACACACTATAAGGGAAGACACACACTGAGAGTTAGCCACGCACACTGAGAGAGACAGACAAACACACACACACACTGAGAAAGACACACACTGAGAAAAGCACACACATTGAAAGACACACACTGAGAAAGACTGGACAACAACATACAGGTAAACACACACACTGAGAGAGAGACAAAAACACACTGAGACACACACAGAAACATGCAAACTAAGAGCGACACATACAGTGTGAGACACACATACTGAGAGACATATACATACAAAGAGAGACACACACACACACTAGAGAGACATACCCACTGAGAGAGAGATGAAAAACACTGAGAGACACACACAGATACATAGAGACACACAATTGAGAGACACACACCCTGAGAGACATACCCTTGCAGAGAGAGATACACAAAAACATGGAAACACACACACTACTGAGAACCAGACACAATCAGACTGAGAGAGACACACACTGTGAAAGAGTGAACACAAAATCTACAGAGACCCACACACTCTGAGAGACACACACACTGAGAGAGAGACATCCACACTGAGAAGGAGAAAGACACTGTGAGAGACACACATGCTGAGAGAGAGAGACACACACTGAGAGAGAGACAAAAACACACAGAGACACACACAGAGACACACAGACATGAAAACTGAGAGGGACACACACACTGAGAGACATACACACTGAGAGACATACACATACAGAGAGAGAGACACACACATGCGCCAAGAACCAGACCCACTCACAATGGGAGAGACACACTGAGATAGTCACACGTACTAAGACACAAAAATCACTGAGAGACACACATACTGAGAGACACACACAGAGACAGGCAGACTAGAGGGACACACACACTGAGAGAGACACGCTCATCCAGGAAGAGACCCACACTCCTGACAGCTAGACACACACACACTGAGGGAGAGAAACTAAAAAAAAGAGAGCGAGACACACATTCACACACTGAGAGAGACACACAAACACTGAGAGAGAGACACACACACAACTTAGAGGGAGAGACACACACATTGAGCAACACACAGACACTACGAAAGAGACACACTACACTGAGGGAGACACACAATGAGACAGAAACACACACATGTCGAGAGAAACACTGGGAGACACACAAACAGAGACACTGTGAGAGTCACAGAGAGAAACACACACACAGAGACACACACACTGAAAGGGAAACACACACACTGAAAGGGAAACACACACACTGAGAGTTAGCCATGCACACTGAGAGAGACAGACACACACACACACTGAGAAAGAGACTCACTTGAGAAAGACACACACTGTGAAAGAGGGAACATACAACATACAGAGAAACACACACAGTGCGAGACACACACACACTGAGAGAGACAAAAACACACAGAGAGACACACACAGAGACACACAGAGACATGCAACCTGAGATGGACACACAAACTCAGAGACACACACACTGAGAGACACACACACTGAGAGACTAAAACACACTGAGAGACACACACAGAGACAGACAGAGACAGGCAAACTGAGAGCAACACACACACTGAGAGAGACACCCTCATCCATGAAGAGACACACACTCCTGAGAGCGAGAGACATACACACACTGAGAGAGAGAAACTTAAACAAGGAGAGTGAGACACACAGTTACACACTGAGAGAGACACACAAACACTGAGAGAGGGACACACACACAACTTAGAGGGAGAGACAAACACATTGAGCAACACACAGACACTATGAAAGAGACCCACTACACTGAGGCAGACACACAATGAGACAGAAACACACATGTCGAGAGAAACACTGGGAGACACACAAACAGAGACACAGTGAGAGTTACAGAGAGAAACACACAGAGAGAAACACACACACTGAGAGAGACACACACTGAGAGAGAGACAAAAACACACTGAGAGACACATACAGAGACACACAGAGACAGGCAAACTAGAGGCACACACACACTGAGGGAGACACCCTCATCCAGGAAGAGACACACACTCCTGAGAGCTAGACGCACACACACACACACACACACACTGAGGGAGAGAAACTTAAACATGGAGAGCGAGACACACATTCACACACTGAGAGAGACACACAAACACTGAGAGAGAGACACACACACAACTTGGAGCGGCACACACATTGAGGAACACACAGACACTACGAACGAGACACACTACACTGTTTCAGACACACAATGAGACAGAAACACACACATGGAGAGAGAGACACACTGGGAGACACAAAACAGGGACACTGTGAGAGTCATAGAGAGAAAAACACACAGAGACACACACACTGAAAGGGACACACACACACTGAGAGTTAGCCATGCACACTGAGAGAGACAGACAACACACACACACACTGAGAAAGACACACATTGTGAAAGAGTGAACACAAGACATACAGACAAAGACACACGCTGAGAGATACACACATTGAGAGAATGATAAAATCACACTGAGAGACACACACAGAGACACATTGACATGCAAACTGAAAGGGACACACACACTGAGAGACATACACATACAGAGAGAGACGCACTCATACACACTCTAAGAACCAGACACACTCACAGTGAGAGAGACACACAGACTGAGAGAGACTCACACACTGAGAGAGAGAAAAAAAACACTGAGACACACAAATATTGAGAGACACACACAGAGACACACAGAGACAGGCAGACTAGAGGCACACACACACTGAGGGAGACACCCTCATCCAGGAAGAGACACACACTCCTGAGAGTAAGATATACACACACACACTGAGGCAGAGAAACTTAAACAAGGAGAGAGAGACACACACTCACACACTGAGAGAGACACACAAACACTGAGAGAGAGACACACACACAACTTAGAGGGAGAGACACACACATTGAGCAACACACAGACACTAAGAAGAGACCCACAACACTGAGGCAGACACACAGTGAGACAGACACACACACATGGAGAAAGAGACACACTGGGAGACACACAAACAGAGACACTGTGAGAGTCACAGAGAGAAACACACACACAGAGACACACACACTGAAAGGGACACACACACACTGAGAGTTAGCCATGCATACTGAGAGACACAGACAGACACACACAAACACTGAGAAAGAGACTCACTTGAGAAATACACATGCTGTGAAAGAGTGAACACACAACATACAGAGAAACACACACACTGAGAGACACACACACTGAGAGAGAGACAAAAACACACTGAGAGACACACACAGAGACATGCAAACTGAGAGGGACACACACACTGAGAGAGACACCCTCATCCATGAAGAGACACACACTCCTGAGAGCTAGACACATACACACACTGAGGAAGATAAAAAACAAGGAGAGCGGACACACACTCACACACTGAGAGAGACACACACACTGAGAGAGAGAAAAAACACACTGAGACACACAAATATTGAGAGACACACACAGAGACACACAGAGACAGGCAGACTAGAGGCACACACACACTGAGGGAGACATCCTCATCCAGAAGGGACACACACTCCTGAGAGAGAGATATATACATATATACACACACACAGTGAGGCAGGGTAACTTAAACAAGGAGAGCGAGACACACACTCACACATTGAGAGAGACACACAAACACTGAGAGAGAGACACACACACAACTTAGAGGGAGAGACACACACATTGAGCAACACACAGACACTACGAACGAGACACACTACACTGAGGCAGACACACAATGAGACAGAAACACATGCATGGAGAAAGAGACACACTGGGAGACATACAAACAGAGACACTGTGAGAGTCACAGAGAGAAACACACACACAGAGACACACACACTGAAAGGGACACACACACACTGAGAGCCATGCACACTGAGAGAGACAGACAAACACAGGCACACACTGAGAAAGACACACACATGAGAAAGACACACACTGTGAAAGAGTGAACACACAACATACAGACAAACACACTGAGAGATACACACACTGAGAGAAAGACAAAATTACACTGAGAGACACATACAGAGACACACAGAGACATGCAAACTGAGAGGGACACACACACTGAAAGACACACACACTGAGAGACACACACAATGAGAGACACACACACTGAGAGACACACACACACTGAGAGACATACACATACAGAGAGAGATGCACACACATACACTCTAAGAACCAGACACACTCACAATGAGAGAGACACACAGACTGAGAGAGACACACAGACTGAGAGACAACACCTACAGAGAGAGACGTGCACACATACACTCTAAGGACCAGACACACTCACAATGAGAGAGACACACAAACTGAGAGACACACACACTGAGAGAGAAAAAAAACACACTGAGAGACACACACACTGAGAGAATGACAAAATCACAATGAGAGACACACACAGAGACACACAGTGACATGCAAACTGAGAGGGACACACACACTGAGAGACACACACACTGAGAGAGAAAAAAACACACTGAGACACACAAATATTGAGAGACACACAGAGACAGGCTGACTAGAGGCACACACACACTGAGGGACACCCTCATCCAGGAAGAGACACACACTCCTGAGAGCGAGATATACACACACACACTGAGGCAGAGAAACTTAAACAAGGAGAGCGAGACACACACTCACACACTGAGAGAGACACACAAACAATGAGAGAGAGAGACACACACACAACTTAGAGGGAGAGACACACACATTGAGCAACACACAGACTAAGAAGAGACCCACAACACTGAGGCAGACACACAATGAGACAGAGACACACACATGGACAGAGAGACACACTGGGAGACACACAAACAGAGACACTGTGAGAGTCACAGTGAGAAACACACACACACAGACACACACACTCAAAGGGACACACACACTGAGAGTTAGCCCTGCACACAGAGAGACAGACAGACATACACACTGAGAAAGAGACTCACTTGAGAAAGACACACACTGTGAAAGAGTGAACACCACATACAGAGAAACACATACACTGAGAGACACACATACTGAGAGAGAGACAAAAACACACTGAGAGACACACACAGAGACATGCAAACTGAGAGGGACACACACACTGAGAGAGACACCCTCATCCAGGAAGAGACACACACTCCTGAGAGCTAGACACATACACACACTGAGGGAGAGAAACTTAAACAAGGAGAGCGAGACACACACTCACACTGAGAGAGACACACAAACACTGGGAGAGAGACACACACACAACTTAGAGGGAGAGACATACACATTGCGCAGCACACAGACACTGCAAAAGAGACGCACTACACTGAATCAGACACACAATGAGACAGAAACACACACATGGACAGAGAGACACACTGTGGGACACACAAACAGTGACACTGTGAGAGTCACACAGAGACACACACACACTGTAAGGAATAGACACACACTGAGAGTTACCCATGCACATTGAGAGAGACAGACAAACAAATACACACACACACTGAGAAAGACACACACATTGAAAGACACACACTGAGAAAGACTGGAAAAACAACATACAGAGAAACACACATACTGAGAAACACACACACGGAGAGACAAAAACACACTGAGACACACAGAGACATGCAAACTGAGAGGGACACACACACTGAGAGAGACACTCTCATCCATGAAGAGACACACTCCTGAGAGCTAGACACATACACACACTGAGGGAGAGAAACTTAAACAAGGAGAGTGAGACACACACTCACACACTGAGAGAGACACACAAACACTGAGAGAGAGACACACACTGAGAGAGAGACAAAAGTACATGGAGAGACACAGACAGAGACACACAGAGACATGCAAACTGAGAGGGACACACACACTGAGAGAGACACCCTCATCCAGGACACACACTCCAGACACACACTCATCCAGACACACACTCCTGAGAGCTAGACACACACACACACTGAGGGAGAGAAACTTAAACAAGGAGAGTGATACACACACTCACACACTGAGAGAGACACACATACTGAGAGACACACACACTGAGAGACATACACATACAGAGAGAGATGCACACACATATACTCTAAGAACCAGAAACACTCACAATGAGAGAGACACACACACTGAGAGAGAGAAACAAACACACTGAGACACACAAATATTGAGAGACACATGCAGAGACACACAGAGACAGCAGACTAGAGGCACATACACACTGAGGGAGACACCCTCATCCAGGAAGAGACACACACTCCTGAGAGCGAGATATATAGATACACACACACACACACACACACACTGAGGGAGAGAAACTTAAACAAGGAGAGTGAGACACACACTCACACACTGAGAGAGACACACAAACACAGAGAGACACACACACAACTTAGAGGGAGAGACACACACATTGAGCAACACACAGACACTACAAATGAGACACAGTACACTGAGCCAGACACAAAATGAGACAGCAACACACACATGGAGAGAGAGACAAACTGGGAGACACACAAACAGAGACACTGTGAGAGTCACAGAGAGAAACACACACACAGAGACACACACACTGACAGGGACACACATACACTGAGAGTTAGCCAGGCACACTGAGAGAGACAGACAGACACATACACACACACTGAAAGAGACTCACTTGAGAAAGACACACACTGTGAAAGAGTGAACACACAACATACAGAGAAACACACACACTGAGAGACACACACACTGAGAGAGAGACAAAAACACACTGATAGACACACACAGAGACATGCAAACTGAGAGGGACACACACACTGAGAGAGACACCCTCATCCAGGAAGAGACACACACTCCTGAGAGTGAGATATACACACACACACTGAGGGAGAGAAACTTAAACAAGGAGAGTGAGACACACACCCACACACTGAGAGAGACACAGAAACACAGAGAGAGACACACACTGAGAGAGAGAGACAAAAGTACATGGAGAGACACACACAGAGACATGCAAACTGAGAGGGACACACACACTGAGAGACACACACACTGAAAGTCATACACATACAGAAAGAGACACACATGCACACAGACACACACACACACATACTGAGAACCAGACACACTCACACTGAGAGAGACACACAGAGACACACACACTCAAAGAGAGAGGTACACACACTGAGAGAGAGACACACACACTGAGAGAGAAACACAACACACTGAGATACACACACACTGAGAAACACACAGAGACACACACACAAGAGAGAGACACACAAGTTAAGACAAGCATAAGCTGAGAGAATTCAGCACCACCAAACCAGCTCTGCAACAAATGCTACAGAATCTTCTCTAGACTGGAAACACAAAAAGGGTGCATAAACTCAAACCCAAAACAGTAAAGTAAATGGCAACGGGATCATACTTATCAATAATTACCTTAAACGTAAATGGGTTGAATGCCCCAACTGAAAGACAAAGACTGGCTGAATGGATACAAAAACAAGACCCCGTATATATATTATCTACAAGAGACCCACCTCAAAGCAAGGGACACATACAGACAGAAAGTGAAGGGCTGGAAAAAGATATTCCATGCAAATAGAGACCAAAAGAAAGCAGGAGTAGCAATACTCATATCAGATAAAATAGACTGTAAAACAAAAGGCTGTGAAAAGAGACAAACAAGGGCACTACATAATGATCAAAGGATCAATCCAAGAAGAAGATATAACAATTATAAATGTGCACCCAACATAGGAGCACTGCAATATGTAAGACAAATGCTAACAAGTATGAAAGGGGAAATTAACAAGAACACAATAATAGTGGGAGACTTTAATGCCCCACTCACACCTATGGATGGATCAACTAAACAGAAAATTAACAAGGAAACACAAACTTTAAATGATACAACAGATCAGTTAGGCCTAATTTTCATCTACAGGACATTTCACCCCAAAACAATGAATTTCACCTTTTTCTCAAGTGCACACGGAACCTTCTACAGGATATATCACATCCTGGGCCATAAATCTAGCCTTGGTAAATTCAAAAATTGAAATCATTCCAAGCATCTTTTCTGACCACCATGCAGCAAGATTAGAACTCAATTACAGGATGGGGAACACATGTATACCTGTGGCGGATTCATTTTGATATTTGGCAAAACTAATACAATTATGTAAAGTTTAAAAAATAAAATACACGTGTATACCTGTGGTGGATTCATTGTGATATTTGGCAAAACTAATACAGTTATGTAAAGTCTAAAAATAAAAAAAAAAATAAAATAAAATAAATGCAAAAAAAAAAATTAAATTAAATTAAATTAAAATAAAAAAAAGAACTCAATTACAGGAGGAAAAACTATTAAAAATTGCAACATATGTAGGCTGAACAAGACGCTGCTGAATAACCAACAATCACAGAAGAAATCAAAAAAGAAATCAAAATATGCATAGAAACGAATGAAAATGAAAACATAACAACCCAAAACCTCTGGGACACTGTAAAAACAGTGCTAAGGGGAAGGTTCATAGCAATACAGGCATACTTCAAGAAACAAGAAAAAAGTCAAATAAATAACCTAACTCTACACCTAAAGCAACTAGAAAAGGAAGAAATGAAGAACCCCTGGGTTAGTAGAAGGAAAGAAATCTTAAAAATTAGGGCAGAAATAAATGCAAAAGAAACAAAAGAGACCATAGCAAAAATCAACAAAGCCAAAAGCTGGTTCTTTGAGAGGACAAATAAAATTGACAAACCATTAGCCAGACTCATCAAGAAACAAAGGGAGACTGGCGATTTGTTTAATGCATGATACTGGATGCTTGGGGCTGGTGCACTGGGACGACCCAGAGGGATGGTACAGGGAGAGAGGAGGGAGGGGGGTTCAGGATGGGGAACACGTGTATACCTGTGGCTGATTCATGTTGATGTATGGCAAAACCAATACAATATTGTAAAGTAATTAACCTCCAATTAAAATAAATAAATTTATATTTTAAAAAATAAAAAAGAAACAAAGAGAGAAAAATCAAATCAATAAAATTAGAAATGAAAATGGAGAGATCACAACAGACAACAGAGAAATACAAAGAAAAGGGAACCCTCTTACACTGTTGGGGGGAATGCAAACTAGTACAGCCACTATGGAGAACAGTGTGGAGATTCCTTTAAAAACTGGAAATAGAACTGCCTTATGATCGAGCAATCCCACTTCTGGGCATATACACTGAGGAAACCAGAAGGGAAAGAGACACGTGTACCCCAGTGTTCATCGCAGCACTGTTTATAATAGACTCCCATCATCCTGGACTGAACTCCAAAATGTATCAAAGCTGAAATCCCACTGGATCCTGAGAAGACCAGACTCCCATCAGCTTGAACTGAACCCCACAATGTACAACACTAAAGCTCCAGTGGGTCCTCCATGGCCAGATTCCCATCTCGCTGAACTGAACCCCACAAAGTCCCAAAGCTGAAACCCCAGTGGGTCCTGAAAAGACAAGACTTCTGTCAGCCTGAACTGAACCCCAGAAAGTCCTAAATCTGAAGCACCAGCAGGTCCTGAGGAGACCAGACTCCCATCAACCCTGGATTGAACCCCAAAATGTATCAAAGCTGAAACCCCAGTGGGTCCTGAGAAGACCAGACTCCTATCAGCTTGAGCTGAACACCACAATGTTTCTAAGTCAAAGCCCCAGTGTGTCCTCAGTGGCCAGACTCCCATCTCCCTGAACTGAACCCCACAATGTCCCAAAGTGGAAATCCCAGTGGGTCCTGAAAAGACCAGACTCCTGTAAGCTTGAACTGAACCCCACAAAGTCCCAAAGCTGAAAATCCAACAGGTCCTGAGGAGACCAGACTCCCATCAGCCTGAGCTAACCCTACAATATCCCAAAGCCAAAGCCATAATGGGTCCCGAGTGGCCAGACTCCCATCACCATGGATTGAACCTCAAAATGTATCAAGACTGAAACACCAGTGGGTCCTGAGGAGACCAGGCTCCCATCAGATTGAATTGAACCCCACAATGTCCCAAAGCCGAAGCCCCAATAGGTCCTCAGTGGCTAGAACCCCATCAGCCTGAACTGAACCCCACAAAGTCCCAAAGCTGAAACACAAATGAGTCCTGAGGAGACCTATCAGCCTGAAGTGAACCCCACAATGTTTAAAAGCCAAAACCCAAGCAGGTCCTGAGGAGACCAGGCTGCCTATCTCCCTGAACTGACCCCCACAAAGTCCCAAAGCTGAAGCACCAGCAGGTCTTTAGAAGACTAGACTCCCATCTCCCTGAACTGAAGCCCACAATGTCCCAAAGCTGAAGCCCCAGTGGTCCTGAAGAGACAATATTCCATCAGCCTGAACTGAACCCCACAATGTCCCAAAGCTGAAATCACGTGGGTCCTGTGGTGACCCATCTCCTGTCAGCCTGAGCTGAACTGTCCCTAAGCTGAAGTCCCAGCGGGTCCTGAGGAGACCAAAGTCCTGTCAGTGGCCACCCACAGCCACTGGAAGTGCTCCAGCAGAGCGGGGAGTTCCCCTAGGGGTGAGGGGAGTGTCAGGGACACAGGCTGTGCATTATCATGGACAGGCATGATTAAGCAGGTATGCAGGGGGCAGGACAAGGGTGAGGGAGACAAGCTCCAGCTCCGAGTATTGTAAATCTCCACTTTCTGAGACTGTGTGACCTAGGTGATCCAGACTTTGCAAGGAGCAAGCTGAGTTACAGAGGCAGTAGGAGTAGGAAGTGATATAAAATTTTAACATTTCCTCTTCAGGTTCAGGAACACGGAGGCCTCCCAGGTTCCCAGTTCCCTGTGCCCCAGTGACTGTCAGCTCCTCCTCCAGGGTGCATGGCCAACTCCCACACTACATCCGCTCTATAGCCAAGGCCCTGGCCCAAGCCTAACCCCTCCATCAGGCCCTGACGAAGCTCCCTGCCCCCACGGTGCATCTCACATCCCACTGCAAAGTGGTCTTTTTGAAGTCTGAACAAGACCATGCCCCTCTATTCCCTGTGATTCACCTCACCTGATGAAGTCAGGCCTTCATACGTTCCAGGGGACTGCAAGGAACTCATTCTCTCCAGACTCCACCTGTGTGGCTGCTGTCTATGCCCGTCTATATGGGCCTGTGGTGATCTCCTAAAATGAGGGTTATTTATACAGAGAGAATGGGGTGAATGATGGCCAAACAAAGATGCATCCTCCCAGAACAAGGCCATATCTGGGCAAAGGTTCTTTGTAGATGTAGTTAAGGATATCCATATAAGCTCATGTAGGGTTAGGATGATCTTCAATCCAACTGACAGAGTCCTTTGAAGAGACGAAAGAGGACACAGAGGGGAAGCCTCTTAAAGGCGGAGGCAGAGATGGGAGGGAGGGGGCCACAAGCCCAGGGTAGCAGTGGAAAAGAAAAAAGAGAAATGATTTTCTTTTCTTTCCTGAGAGCAAAGAAGATAAAGAGAACAGTGAGCAGGCTTAATCCCTCCTAGATTTTCCTTACTGCTCCTAATCTGTACTCTTTAACTAAGTTTGCTTTTGTGTCCCCAAACTCTACTTGACCTACATCCTGCACCTATTCTCCTTTGACCTCATGCTACTGACACACTGGTGCTTGCCTTTCCCACCCTTGTAGTTTTCCAACCCTTGTAGATTTCCAACCCTTGTAGACTGCCCCTTGTAGGTTTCCTTCTTTTTGCATTTCAGAAAGAAAGCAGCAGTGCAATGAACCAGAGACAAACAGACCTAGTTACTGGGCTACCTGATACCAGCTCTGCTTTTTGTGGAGTTTTATTGCTGTTGTTATTTCATAATTCTGTTTATTTTTTTATTGTCTATTTTTGCCTGTACTGGGTCTTTGTTGCTGCACAGACTTTCCTCTAGTTGAGGAGACTGTGGGCTTCTCCTTTGTGCAGTGTGAGGGGTTCTCATTCAACTACTGAGCCTGTGCTCGAAGCCTCGGAGCCACAACTGCTGAGCCCATGTGCTGCAACTACAGAAGCCTGCATACTCTGGAGCCTGTGCTCCACAAAGAGAGAAGACACCACCACGAGAAGCCCTCACACCACAAGTAAGAGTAGCCCCCACTCTCTGAAAATAGAGAAAACCTGGGCACAGCAACAATGACAGTGCAGCCAAAAATAGATAAATGAAATAAACAAGATAAATCAACACTTTAAAAAATGAAAGTAAAATAAATACTCAACAATGACCTACTGTATAGCACAGACATCTACACAGAACACTTTGTAATAACCTATAAGGGGAAAGATGTCGGGGTAAAAGGACGTGTACTCATCTTCTCCTGCAAGAACTCCAAAATTGCAACTCACTGCTAAACAACCATCAACAGGATAATGTTGGCTCCCACCAAAAAAGATACCCCACATGCAAGGGCAAAGGAGAAGCCCCAACATGACAGTAGGAGAGGCAAAATCGAATTTATAATCAAACCCCATGCCCGCCAGAGACACCTGGAAGACTCAAACAAAACCTTGTGTGCACCAGGACCCAGAGGCACCACAGAGACTTACCAGACCTGCCTTTGAATGTTTGAGTGTATTCTGTGGAAGCATGGGTCTGCAGTGGCCTGCCACATGGAAAGGGGCTCTGGCTGCAGCAGACCTGGGGCACTTAGCATGTGGCATAAGCTCTCTTGAAGGATGTGCCATTAGCTCGACCACAGAGCTGCTGAGCAGACAACACACAAACTGCAGAACAATTATATCAAAGAAATTCTCACACTGTTAAGAAAGTTCTAGGACCCACAACAGATTTCCCAAACTGGGGATCTAGCAAAGGGACTGAGAACCTCCACAGAATTAAACTTTGGAAGCCAGAGGTATTAGATTACAGAACTTGCACAGGACTGGGGAAACAGACTCTTGGAGGGCACAAACAAAACCTTGTGTGCAGCAGGAGCCAGGAGAAAGGAGGAGTGTCCCCACATGAGACTGAGTTAGAATCTGCTGCGAGAATCCAGGAGTCTCTGGTGGAAGCGTGGGTCAGCATTTTGGCCTAAGGCCAAACAATAGGGAGGGAACACAGCCTCCCCCATCTGTAGAAAATTGGATTAAAGATTACTGAGGATGGCCCCACCAATCAGATCAAGGCTCAGTTTCCCCCACAGTCATTGTCTCCCATCAGGAAGCTTCCATAACTCTCCGATCCTTATTCATAAGAGGGCAGACAGAATGAAAATCACAGTCATAGAAAACTAACCAAACTGATCCCATGGACTACAGCCTTATCTAACTCAATGAAACTATGAGCCATGCGGTGTATGGCCACCCAAGATGAACGGGTCATGGCGGAGTGTTCTGACAAAATGTGGTCCACTGGAGAAGGGAATGGAAACCACTTCAGTATTCTTGCCTTGAGAACCCCATTAATGGTATGAAAAGGCAAAAAGATGTGACACTGAGAGATGAACTCCCCAGGTCTGTAGGTGCCCAATATGCTACTGGAGAAGAGTAGAGAAATAACCCAGGAAAGAATGAAGAGACAGAGCAAAAATGAAAACAGTGCCCAGTTGTGGATGTGACTGGTGATGGAAGTAAAATCTGATGCCAAAAAGAACAATATTCCATAGCAACCTATAATGTTAGTTCTATGATTGTGGTAAATTGGATGTGGTCAAATAGGAAATGGCAAGAGTGAACATTGACATTTTAGGAATCAGTGAACTAAAATGGACTGGAATGGGCAAATTAACTCAGATGATCATTACATCTACTACTGTGGGCAAGAATCCCTTAGAAGACATACAGTAGCCCTCATAGTCAACAAGAGTAAAAAATGCAGTACTTGCGTGCAATCTCCAGAAGGACAGAATGATTTCTGTTCGTCTCCAAGGCAAACCATTCGACACCACAGTAATCCAAGTCTATGCCCCAACCACTAATTCCAAAGAAGCTGAAGTTGAATGGTTCTATGAGGACCTACAAGACCTTCTAAAACTAATACCAAAAAAAGATGTGCTTTTCATTATAGGGGACTGCAATGCAAAAGTAGGAAGTCAATCAGACTATACTACAAAGCTACAGTCATCAAGACAGTATGGCACTGGCACAAGGATAGAAATATAGATCAACAAAACAAAATAGAGAGCTCAGAGAAGAATCCCTGCACCTATGGACACCTTACCTGTGACAAAGGAGGCAAAAATACACAATGGAAAAAAGACAATCTCTTTAACAAGTGGTGCTGAGAAAACTGGTCAACTGCCTGTAAAAGAATGAAACCAGAACACTTTCTAAGACCACACACAAAAGCAAACTCAAAATGGATTAAAGATCTACATGTAAGACCAAAAACTGTAAAACTCCCAGAAGAAAACATAGGCAGAATACTCTCTGACATAAATCACAGCAAGATCCTCTATAGCCCACTTCTCAGAGTAATGGAAATAAAAGCAAAAATAAACAAACAGGACCTAATTAAATGTAAATGTTTTTGCACAACGAAGGAAACTATGAGCAAGGTGAAAAGACAGCCTTCAGAATGGAAGAAAATAATAGCAACTGAAAAACTGACAAAGAATCAATCTCCAAAATATACAAACAGCACATGCAGCTCAATACCAGAAAAATAAATGACCCAATCAAAAAATGGGCCAAAGAACTAAACAGACATTTCTCCAAAGAAGACATGCAGATGGCTAATAAACACATGAAAAGATGCTCAACATCACTCACTATCAGAGACATGCAAATCAAAACTACTTTGAGGGACCATCTCACCCCAGTCAGAATGGCTCCCATCTGAAAGTCTACAAACAATAAATGCTGGAGATGGTATGGAGAAAAGGGAAGCTTCTTACACTGTTGCTGGGAATGCAAATTAGTACAGCCATTATGGAGAATAGCATGGACATTTCTTAAAAAACTGGAAATAGAATTGCCATAGAACCAAGCAATCCAACTGCTGGGCAAACACACCAAGGAAACCAGAATTGAAAGAGATGCCCATACCACAGTGTTCATTGCAGCAATCCTTACAATAGCTAGGGTATGAAATCAACCTAGATGTCCATAGACAGATGAATGGTTACAAAAGTTGTAGTACATATACACAATGGAATATCATTCAGCTATTTAAAAGAACACATTTGAGCCAGTTCAAATGAGGTGGAAGAAACTGGAGCCTGTTATTCAGAGTGAAGTAAGTCAGAAAGAAAAACACCAATACAGTATATTAACGCATATATATGGAATTTAGAAAGATGGCAACACCGACCCTAAACACAAGAGCAAAAGAGACACAGATGTAAAGAACAGACTTTTGGACTCTGTGGGAGCAGGGGAGGGTGGGATGATAGGACAGAATAGCATTGGAACATGTATATTATCATATGTGAAATAGACAACCAGTCCAAGTTCGATGCATGAAACAGGGCACTCAAAGCTGGTGTACTGGGACAACCCAGAGGGATGGGATGGGGAGGGTAGTGGGAGGGTGGTTTGGTACAGGGGGACACATGTACACCCGTGGCTGACTCATGTCAATGTATGGGAAAAACCACCACAATATTGTAAAGTCATCATCCTGTAATTAAAATAAATAAATTCTTTTAAAGTAGGAAGCCAAGAGATACCTGGAGTAACAGGCACATTTCACCTTGGAGTACAAAATTAAGCTGCTGCTGCTAAGTCACTTCAGTCGTGTCTGACTCTGTGCAACCCCATAGATGGCAGCCCACCAGGCTCCTCTGTCCCTGGGATTCTCCAGGCAAGAACACTGGAGTGGATTGCCATTTCCTTCTCCAATGCAGGAAAGTGAAAAGTGAAAGTGAAGTCACTCAGTCATGCCTGACTCTTAGCGACCCCATGGACTACAGCCTACCAGGCTCCTCCATCCATGGGATTTTCCAGGCAAGAGTACTGGAGTGGGGTGCAACTGCCTTCTCTGAAGATTAAGCAGAGCAAAGGTTAAAAGAGTTGTGCGAAGAAAACGCACTGGTCATAGCAAACTCCATCTTCCAACAACCCAAGAGAAGACCCTACACGTGGACATCACAAGATGGTCAATATCAAAATCAGACTGATTATGTTCTTTGCAGTCAAAGATGGAGAAGCTCTGTAGAGTCAGCAAAAACAAGACCGGGAGCTGACTGTGGCTCATATCATGACATCCTTATTGCAAAATTCAGACTTCAATTGATGAAAGTAGGGAAAACCCCTAGGCCATTCAGGTATGACCTAAATCAAATCCCTTATGATTATACAGTGGAAGGGACAAATAGATTCAAGGGATTAGATCTGGTCAACAGAGTGTCTGAAGAACTATGAACGGAAGTTCCTAACATTGTACAGGAGGCCATGGTCAAAATCATCCACCAAAATGAAATGCATAAAGGCAAAGGTGTTGTCTGAGGAGGCCTCACAAATAGCTGAGAAAAGAAGAGAAGCTAAAGGCAAAGGAGAAAAGGAAAAAGATACACCCATCTGAATGTAGAGTTTCATACAATAGCAAGGAGATATAAGAAAAACGTCTTAGGTGAACAATGTAAAAAGAAAGAGGAAAACAACAGAACGGGAAAGAATAGAGATCTATTTAAGAAAATTAGAGATATCAAGGGAACATTTCATGCAAAGATGGGCACAGAAAAGGAAATAAATGCTATGGGCCATTTCTGAAGCAGTAGATATTAAGAAGAGGTGGCAGGATTACACAGAAGAACTGTACAAAAGAGATCTTAATGACCCAGAGAACCACAATGGTGTTATTAGTCATCTAGAGCCAGACATTCAGGAAAGCGATATCAAATGGTCCTTAGGAAGCATCACTATGAACAAAGCTAGTGGAGGTGATGGAATTCCAACTGAGCTATTTCAAGTCCTAAAAAATAATGCTGTTAAGTGCTGCCCTCAATATCCCAGCAAATTTGGAAACCTCAGCAGTGGCCACAGGACTGGAAAAGGTCAGTTTTCATTCCATTCCCAAAGAAAGGAACTGCCAAAGAATGTTCAAACTATTGCACAATTGTCCTCATCTAACATGTTAGCAAACTAATGCTCAAAATTCTCCAAGTGAGGTTTTAACATACGTGAACCAAGAACTTCTAGATGTTCAAGCTGGATTTAGCAAAGGGAAAGGACCTTAGTTCACATTTCCAACATCCACTGGATCATAGAAAAAGTAAGAGAGTCCAGAAAAACATCTACTTCTGATTTATTGACTAGGCCAAAGCCTTTGACTGTGTGGATCACAACAAACTGTTGGAAAATTCCCAAAAGATGGGAATACCAGACCACCTTACTTGCCTCCTGCAAAATCTGTATGAAGTTCAAGAAGCAACAGTTAGAACCAGACATGGAACAACGGACTGGTTCTAAATTAGGAAAAGCATATGTCAAGGTTGTATATTGTCACCATGTTTAATTAGGTGTGGAGTACATCGTGCAAAATGCTGGACTGCATGAAGCACAAGCTGGAATCAAGATTGCCAAGAGAAATATCAATAAACTCAGATATGCAGATGACACCACCCTTATGACAGAAAGCGAAGCAGAATGAAAGAGCCTCTTGATTAAAGTGAAAGAGGAGAGTCAAAAGGCTGACTTAAAACTCAACATTCAGAAAACAAAGATTATGGCATTTGTTTCCATCACTTCATGGCAAATAGGGAAAAAATGGAAACAGTGAGAGACTATTTTCTTGGGCTCCAAAATCCCTGGAAATGTGACTGCAGCCATAACATTCAAAGACGCTTGCTCCTTGGAAGAAAAGCTCTAAGCAACCTAGAGAGCATATTAAAAAGCAGAGACATTACCTTGCCGACAAAGTTCCATCTAGTCAAAGCTATGGTTTTTCCAGTAGTCATGTATGGAAGGGAGAGTTGGACTACAAAGAAAGCTGAGTGCCCAAGAATTGATCCCTTTGAACTTTGGTGTTGGAGAAGACTCTTGAGAGTCCCTTGGACTGAAAGGAGATCCAACCAGTCCATCCTAAAGGAAATCAGTCCTGAAGATTCATTGGAAGGACTGATACTGAAGCTGAAGCTCCAATACTTTGGCCACCTGATGCAAAAAACTGACTCATTGGCAAAGACCCCGATGCTGGGAGAGATTGAAGGTGGGAGGAGAAGGGGATGACATAAGATGATGGATTGGATTGTATTACCATCTCTATGGACACAAGTTGAGCAAGCTCTGGTAGTTAGTGATGGATAGGGAGCCTGGCATACTGCAGTCCTTGGGATCACAAAAAGTCACACACAACTGAGCGACAGAACTGAACTGATAAAGGAAAAGAATATTAAGAAGAATAGATATCTATATCTACACCAGACCAGCTGGAACATAAGGGATGCTGATGGTGACTGGTTCTGACTCTCAGGACTTCAGTCAACTGAAGCTTGGAGTCTCGCACAGCCCAAGACCCTTAATAAACATGCCTGTAAAGGTAAAGTGTTAGTCACTCACTCGTGTCTGACTCTTTGCAACACCATGGACCACCAGGCTCCTCTGTCCATGGGACTCTCCAGGCAAGAATACTGGAGTGCATTGCCATGCCCTCCTGTGGGGATCTTCCCCACCTAGGGATTGAACCTGGGTCTTCTGCTGTGGGCAGATTGTTTACCATCTGAGCCACCATGGAAGCCTCAACATGCCTGTTCCCATAGATTAAAGCTTCCCCACCTTTGCGCTTTAGAGAGACAGTGCTCCAGAAAGCTGCATGGTGTTCTCCATAGTCCTGCAAGTAATACACTTTTCCTTCCCATGAGCTTTGGCTGGGTTGTATCTTCTGGCTCAACACCACCATGAGATGAACTCACTTTTCTGGTAACATTTCTCCATCCAGACTCCCAACCACCACTTGATACTAATTCTACAGTCAGTCCTCTTGCTTCCAGTACATGGAAATCACCTTTTTTTTTTTTCTGTGAGTAATCTAGGTAAGGGCCAGAAACAGTGTCCCTATTTCCTCTTGAGATGCCAGTAGGTGTCAAGCAAACTCATCTCTGTGGATCCATTGTCCTCCACTTCAATGCCTCGTTTTACAGAAAACACTTGCAAGGCTTTGAGTTTTTATTTATACCTGATTGTTGAAGGCTTTTGATACCTCCATTAAATATACAGACTACTCATAAGTGCCACTTCTACTTTGAGATGAAAAATCCTCCAAGTTTTTCTAACTTTCTTATTCCATGTGTTGCATTTAAATGTTTGACCAGATGTTGTTTATCTTGTGTCTCATCAGAATTTAGTTAATTACACAGTTTTCCCCTGAATAATGCAGTACTCACCACACAGAAGCAATGGCACCCCACTCCAGTACTCTTGCCTGGAAAATCCCATGGACGGAGGAGCCTGCTAGGTTGCAGTCCATGGGGTCGCTAAGAATAGGACACGACTGAGCGACTTCACTTTCACTTTTAATTTTCATTCATTGGAGAAGGAAATGGCAACCCACTCCAGTATTCTTGCCTGGAGAATCCCAGGGACGGAGGAGCCTGGTGGGCTGCCGTCTATGGGGTCGCACAGAGTCGGACATGACTGAAGCGACTTAGCAGCAGCAGCAGCACCACATAGAGGGAGAAGGCAATGGCGACCCACTCCAGTACTCTTGCCTGGAAAATCCCATGGGCGGGGGAGCCTGGTGGGCTGTTGTCCATGGGGTCGCTAAAAATTGGACACGACTGAGCGACTTCACTTTCACTTTTCGCTTTCATGCATTGGAGAAGGAAATGGCAACCCACTCCAGTGTTCTTGCCTGGAAAATCCCAGGGATGGAGGAGCCTGGTGGGCTGCCGTCTATGGGGTCGCAAAGAGTCGGACACGACTGAAGCGACTTAGCAGCTGCAGCACCACATAGAGTTCTTCCCCAAACTAGATTTGACCAGGTATTGCATAGGTGGGCCTAGGAGAAAATCCGGGAGAATGACTACAGTCTGGTGGAGTCGTGATTACAGTTGAGGACACTGGAAGGAAACATCCAGCCTGAAGACAATGCGCCCACTGGAAGATCCAGGCCTAAGAGGCCATGCCTGAAAACAAGGAAAGAAATCGGCCAAGATGTGCCTGCGCACTGGAGGCTTCTTGACAGACACGCCCCCGAGAAGCCATTTCCCCCAGCGTTTGGGCAGGGCCTCCTTCACTCTGCACCCTCCCACTGCCTATTGGCTGGACTGCCTCGCTTGCGGCACCGATTGGTCGCTTGTGCCTGGAACCATACAAGAAGGCTGCGCCCTCTGCACTTTGCCTCGGCGTGAGAGGATTAGCCGCTGAGCTGTTATCGCGATAAGGGCCGGGGTCGGAAGTGCCGCAGAACAGCGAGGAGACTGAACGGAACGCACCCTGTGCAACCTTCGTAAACCCTCAGAGTGACGGCTTCTAATTCCAGGGTGAGAGGCCCCAAATCCCATCAGCTTTGAGGAACCTGGGTCCTAACCTGAGGAGAGCTTGCAGTTCGTCAGCTTCAGGGACTCCAAGTCCCTTCACTGGCAGAAACACTGAATACCCTAGTGCTGCGAATCTCAAATACCTAGAGTAACCCCAGTTCCCTTCAGCCTGCTGCTGCTGCTGCTAAGTTGCTTCAGTTGTGTCCAACTCTGTGTGACCCCATAGACAGCAGCCCACCAGGCTCCTCTGTCCCTGGGATTCTCCAGGCAAGAATACTGGAGTGGGTTGCCATTTCCTTCTCCAATGCATGCAAGTGAAAAGTGAAAGTGAAGTCGCTCAGTCGTGTCCGACTTTAGCTACCCCATGGACTGGAGCCTACCAGGCTCCTCCGTCCATGGGATTTTCCAGGCAAGAGTACTGGAGTGGGGCGCCATTGCCTTCTCCGCCTGTCAGCCTGAGGCACCCTCAAAATAGCACCCGCAGAGAGACCAAATTTCCTCAACCTCGGAGACCCTGAATACCTCAGCCTGGGAGCTCTTAAAACTCTTCGTCCTCAAGACCCCCACTGTCCTGCCTGTCAGAGACTTAAAGCCCCTTAATAAGAAACCTCCAATTTCCTCAGCCTCAAAGATCCCAAGTTCTCTCACCCTGTGCATTTGACATCAGCTGAAAGATCCCCAGTCCCCTCTGTCTGAGGATCCCAGTTCCTTCAGCCCCTGTGCCCCAGATCTCCTCAAGCTGAACAACTTTTCCCTTATATGTAGAACCCATGTTGGCCCAGATTTTTCAGTCCCCAGGGGGAGATCCTCAAAACCCTTCTTGGAGAAATATTCCCTCTCCTGCACTGGAATAGAGCCCTGATTTCAGCCTGACCCCAGGCCAGCAGTTAGGGGCTTCCAGGTCTCCTCAAGATTCCCTCTGTCACCCACAGACACATCCCTCCCAGTGCCTTTCCTCAGAGGAGCTGAATTGTAGGGGAACCAAAGAAACCATATCTAGTTCACATTAGGGTGGCCTGTCATAGCTGGACAGGATCTGTCCACCCCACCAACACCCTCACTCTGACTTTCCCTACACCTTCCTGCCCTAGACACTCCACCCAAGGAAGACAGACCAGGCTCTGGACAGTGGTATGGGCTATCTCAGCATCTTCTCCTTCCATAGGCACCTTGGCATTGAGGCATTCCCATGGCTATGAGCCAAAACAGGTCTCCAGAGGAGAGAACTGAGGGAGATGCTGGGAGAACAGAGTGGAAGCTCACGGTGAGAGGCAGAGTTGGCAAAGCTGGGCTCTAAGCCAGCTCTATAGGAAGGACACAGCCCCGGTCCCTAAAGGACAACAGACTGCTTGACTGGGCAGCTGAGTGAACTTCTCTGTGAGTGTACGCAGGATGGGAATGCCTGGTCCTGTCTGAGATGGTGGTGTGGAGCAGAACAAAAGAGGACACTAGCATCATCAACTGCTCTGTGTCCAGCGAGAGTTAGGAAAATGCTCAGTGTTTTTTCAGTTAAGTAGCACACAGGCGGGAAGGAAAGTCTTTGTTCCTGTCTCACAGAGACCATCCAGTAGCTTCAGGCTAGTCCCTGCACAAAAGGTGAAGGAGACGTCAGCTCTAAGGTCTGACTTATATTAGTAAGACCCTGATGAAATCTATTATTTTCCTTAGGCCAAAGATGCTTTCAAAGACATTTCCATCTACTTCTCCAAGGAAGAATGGGCAGAGATGGGAGAATGGGAAAAAATCGGATATAGGAATGTGAAAAGGAACTATGAAGTGCTGATTGCTATAAGTAACAGGAACTGCTGGGTGCCTGTGAGCCTGGGAAACATGAAACAGGTCTTCAGCCTCAGTGTTTCCTTGGCTCTCTCTTAGGTGGCTTCATCTGCTCACAGTTCCCTTTTGTGTGGAGACTAACCTGGAGGAAATTTTTATTCCTTTTTTTTTTATCCAGTGGGATTTTATCCAGTTTTTTTATCCAATTTTTTATCCAATTTTTTTATCCAATTTTTTATCCAATTTTATCCAGTGGGATTGACCCTGGCAGTGCAGAGCTCACCTCTTGCCTTGTTCTACATTCTCCCAGCCCATCCTACTGATTTCAATCCCTGACTTTGTGACACTTTCCATTGCTTTTGTGCTTTGTGCTTCCTTCTTAGAACATATATTTTGCTTCTTTCCAGGTTTAAGAGCCACTCAACCAGCTTTCATGCATCACCGCAGGCAGGTCATCAAACCCCAGGGAGATGATACTGAGGATTCTGATGAAGAATGGACACCACAGCATCAAGGTGAGGGGCCAGGAGAATGTAGAGGTGTATTCCCAAAACCAGCCTGGGCTAAGGTCTCAACTGCATCTCAGCCATTAGCAAAGAAAACATAATTTTCAGCATTCTGAAGTGGTTGTGGCTGAATATTGACATAAGCCTGAATGAAGATGAATGTATAGGTTTTCCAGTGTAATTCTCAAAAGCTTTTTCTTTAAAATTTATGATTCTTTTTAAAAAGAATTATTTTTGCTAAACATTCTTAATGAAAGGCAATTAAAGATACCTTAGGCTATAAATTCATCAAAGAGATTTCTAATAGAAATCTCATAATAATTCGGTTACTGGAGTAAATCTCTTAGAAGAGCAAATGATTAACATATTATGTCAAGATACATTATTTATGTGTGTAAAAAAAACTAACACCACATGATCTTCTTACCCTGCTGCTACTGCTAAGTCGCATCAGTCATGTCCGACTCTGTGCGACCCCATAGACTGAAGCCCACCAGGCTCCTCTGTCCCTGGGATTCTCCAGGCAAGAACACTGGAGTGGGTTGCCATTTCCTTCTTCTTCTTACCCTAAGGTGAAACAAATTCTTTGTTTTGAATCTGGGAAAGGGTTTGAGATAACTGTATATTCTCCCTTATCTTTCCCACATTTCACTGACCAGAAACAGCCTCAGGTAAATAAAAAATTAAGTACACTCATTATAAAATAGAAGTGAGCAGCTCACTTCCTCTTCTGCTGCTCAGAGAGTTTACAAGAGGTAATCTGCCTAGACTGGAGAAAACAATTTTGATAGTTCTAGGATTCTCCATCAATGGATTTCTGTTCTCCCAGATTTTTAAAAATTATTTATTTAATTTTGGGTGCACTGGGTCTTTGCTGCTGTGCAGGGGCTTTCTCTGGTTGCAGTGACTGACTTCTCGTGGCAGAGCACATGCAGGCTCAGTAGTTTGTGACACACAGGCTTAGTTGCCCTGCAGAAAATGGAATCTTCCTGGACCAGCAACTAAACCTGTGTCCTCTGCATCGGCAGGCAGATTTTCATCCACTCTGCCACCAGGGAAGACCATCTGTTCCCTTAGGTTATGAAAACTAGTGTAAGAGAAATCTCCAGGCAAAAACACTGGAGTGGGTTGCCATTTCCTTCTCCAATGCATGATAATGAAAAGTGAAAGTGAAGTCGCTCAGTCACGTCCGAATCTTAGCGACCGTATGGACTGCAGCCTACCACGCTCCTCCATCCTTGGGATTTTTCAGGCAAAAGTACTGGAGTGGGGTGCCATTGCCTTCTCCCACCATACCTCTACACATCTTTATTTACCTTCTTAATTTCTGAGTTTATGGTACACTATTGCTCTACATTGCTCTACAGCAAATCTGCAGAACTTTTTCATCTTGCATGACTGAAGCCTTACACATACCAAGCAACAATTCTCCAATTCTTTCTCCTCATAGTCCTTGGCAACCACAATTGTATTTTCTGTTTCCATGGATTTGATTAATTTACGTACCTCACAGAAGTGGAATCATGCAATATTTGCCTTTTTTTTAATTGGTTCATTTCACTTAGCATAATATCATCAAGGCTTATCCCTGAGGCCACATATGATAAAATACTTTTTTAAGGCTTCAAAACATTCCATTGTGTGCATGGGTATATAATATATATGATATATATAATCTTTATCTGTTTATCCACCAATGAACATTTAGATTGCTTCCACATCTTACCAACTGGGAATAATGCTGCAATGACCATAGATGTGCACAAGATTTATTCAAGATCTCGCTTTCAATTTTTTCTGGAAATATACTCTGTAGTTGGATTACTAGATCATACAGCAGTTCTAATTTTCTGAGGAAACTCCATACTGTTTTCTGTAAAGGTTGCAACATTTTACATTTCCAACAATAGTGTATAAGTGTTCTAATTTCTCCATATACTTACCAAACTTGCTATTGTCCTCTTATTCATATTGGCCATCACAGAAGGTATGAGATAATTTCCATTGTGATTTAATTTGTATTTCCCTATTGATTAGTAATATTGAGCATCTTTTCATATGTTTATTGGCGTTTGTGGATGTTCTTTGGAGAAATGTCTATTCAGTGCCTTCTCCCACCATGTTCATCAGCTCAGGCTGCCATAATGAAACAGACTGCATGGCTTAAACCACAGAAGTTTGTTTTCTTCCAATGCTGGAGCATGGTAGTGTGATATCAGGGTGCCATCGTGGTCAATCAGGTTCTCTTCCTGGCTTATAAGTAACCTTCATATTGGTATATACTTATGAACCCCTTATTAGATACGTATTTTACAATATTTTCTACCATCCTGTAGTTTGTCTTTCACTCTGTTCCTTTGTTTCACTCTATTCATCCATTTCACTTTGTGTCCTTTGTTGCACAGAGGTTTTAAGATTAACATAATCTCATTTGTCTATTTTTTTTCTTTTTTTAATTTAATTTTATTTTATTTTTAAACTTTACATAAGTGTATTAGTTTTGCCAAATATCAAAATGAATCCACCACAGGTATACATGTGTTCCCCATCCTGAACCCTCCTCCCTCCTCCCTCCCCATTCCATCCCTCTGGGTCGTCCCAGTGCACCAGCCCCAAGCATCCAGTATCGTGCATCGAACCTGGACTGGCAACTCGTTTCATACATGATATTTTACATGTTTCAATGCCATTCTCCCAAATCTTCCCACCCTCTCCCTCTCTCACAGAGTCCATAAGACTGTTCTATACATCAGTGTCTCTTTTGCTGTCTCGTACACAGGGTTATTGTTACCATCTTTCTAAATTCCATATATATGTGTTAGTATACTGTATTGGTGTTTTTCTTTCTTGCTTACTTCACTCTGTATAATAGGCTCCAGTTTCATCCACCTCATTAGAACTGATTCAAATGTATTCTTTTTAATGGCTGAGTAATACTCCATTGTGTATATGTACCACAGCTTTCTTATCCATTCATCTGTTGATGGACATCTAGGTTGCTTCCATGTCCTGGCTATTATAAACAGTGCTGTGATGAACATTGGGGTACACGTGTCTCTTTCCCTTCTGGTTTCCTCAGTGTGTATGCCCAGAATGGGAGAATATAATAGCAAATGAAGCAACTGACAAACAACTAATCTCGAGAATATACAAGCAACTCCTACAGCTCAACTCCAGAAAAATAAATGACCCAATCAAAAAATGGGCCAAAGAACTAAATAGACATTTCTCCAAAGAAGACATACAGATGGCTAACAAACACATGAAAAGATGCTCAACATCACTCATTATCAGAGAAATGCAAATCAAAACCACTATGAGGTACCATTTCACACCAGTCAGAATGGCTGCGATCCAAAAGTCTACAAGTAATAAATGCTGGAGAGGGTGTGGAGAAAAGGGACCCCTCTTACACTGTTGGTGGGAATGCAAACTAGTACAGCCACTATGGAGAACAGTGTGGAGATTCCTTAAAAAACTGGAAATAGAACTGCCTTATGATCATTTGTCTATTTTTACCTTTTACTAATACTTGTGCACTTGGTATCATATCTAAGAAATCATTCCTGATTCATGTCATGAAGCTTCACCCTTGTTTTCTTCTAAGAGTCTTATCAAGTCTTATATTTAGATCTTTAATCCATTCTGAGTTGATTTTTCTTTGTGATGTAAGATCTTCATTATTTTGCATATGGATATTTTGTTTCTCCAGGGCCATTTGTTACAGGAATTAAACTTTCCCTGTTGTCTTGACACCCTTGATAAAGATCATTAGACCATGTATCCAAGCGTTTACTTCTGGCTGTCTATTCTGTTCCATTGATTGGTACCTCTGTCTTTATGCCAGTGGGCTTCCTCAGTGGCTCAGCAGGTGAAGAATCTGCTTCAATGCAGGAGACACAGGAGATGCAGGTTCAATACATGAGTTAAGAAGATCCCCTGGAGAAGGAAATGGCAATCCCCTCCAGTATTCTTGCCTGAGAAATCCCCTAGACAGAGGAGCCTTGTGGGCTACAGTCCAAAAGGTCGCAAAGAGTCAACACGACTGAGCGACTAAGCACGCACTTTATGCTGAAACTACGCTTTTTGGTTCCTGTACCTTTGTAATATGTTCTGAAATCAGAGACCTCCAGCTTTTCTGTTCTTTCTAAGATTGTTTTGTCTATTTGGGGTCCTCTGAGATTCCGTATTAACTGTAGGATGGACTTTCTATATCTGAAAAAAATTCCATTGGGATTTTAATAGGACACTGAATCTTTAAATTGCTTTGGGTAGTATGAACAGCTTGATAATATTAAGTCTCCAAATCCATAAATGTGAGACGCCTTTCTATTTAGTTGTGTCAGATTCCTTTCAGCAATACTTTGTAATTTTCAATGTATAAGTCATGTCCTTAAGTTTACTCCCAATTATTTCATTCTTTTTGATACTATTATAAATAAGATTATCGGGACTTCTCTGGGGGTCCACTTGCTAAGACTCCACACTCCCAATGCAGAGAACTTGGGGTCAGTCCCACAGCAGGGAACAAGATCCTACATGCCACAACAAAGACCTGGCACAAATAAATAAATAAAAATATTTTTTTAATTCAAATTAGCTCTTGACTACAACTTTAAAAACATAAATAGGATTGTTTTTTTATTTTCCTTTCTGGAATGTAGATTGTTCATGCATGGAAAGGTATTTGAATGTTGATTCTGTACTGTGCAACTTTCTGTGCAGGTTTTTTTTTGTGTGTAGAATTTTAAAGATTTTTTTAAATCATGTCCTCTGTGAACAGACATAATTTTACTTCTTTCTTTCCAAATGGAAGTTTTTGGTTTCCTTTTCTAATCTAATGCCCTGTCGAGGACTTCTAATATTATATTGAATAGAAATGTTGAGAATGGGCATCCTTGCCTTTTTCCCTTGATCATAGAAGTTTTCAGCTTTTCACTGATGACTATGATGTTAGAGACAGACTTTTCATATTGACCTTTATTATATTGCAGTCACTTCCGTCTATTTCTACTTTGTTGAATATTTTTGTCATGAAAGGCTAGTAAATTTATTATATACTTTATGGACCTCAGATGAAGCACAAATGAAGTTTCTTTTTTTAATTTTAAGAAAATTATGTAATGATCCCAGTGGAAGCATAGGAGTTGATGATACAGAAATCAGTTTCCATTTCTCCTTTGCTATTCCTTGTTCTTGTCACTCTCTGGCTCAGAATTCTTTGTCCTTAATTAGAATGCCCAGAGATTGGAAATATTTACCCACCAAAACACTGTTTCTCATCATTTTCTAGGTAAACCTTCTAGGAAGGCCTTCAGAATGGAGCACAGAAAACACCAAAAGGTGAGTATTTCCCAAATCCTATTGACAAAAAAATCCTCTTCATGGATCCAGTCACAGGTGAGAATAGGAAAAAACACAGAGATGCTGGAGACTGCTGCCTTCCTGTCCTGAAGCTTTAGCACAATGTCTGATATCATCACCATCTTTATAGTTAGTAAGAACAGCAACAATAGTAGGCTGTTCTATTTGTTACGTTATTTTCACAATATTATAGACTTTAAGCCTTTTATGTGAATAAACTTACTTAAACCTTAAAACAATCCTACAGTACCTATAAGTAGGTATATAGCTATCATCATTATAGATCAAGAAACTGAGGTTAAAAAATGTTTGATTATGTATCAATGCTAATGCAATCTAATCCAAAGCACCTTCTCTAAACCCCTTACAAACTGGTTAAAACATTCATAGGTCAATAAAGTTTATTCATACATCTAATTCATACATCTTTATATCATTCACCTGAGAGATGTTTTAAAACTCAGTTCTTTTGTGCTGTGCTAGTGAGGGTGGACTCTGGGAGTTGGTGATGGACAGGGAGACCTGGCGTGCTATGGTTCATGGGGTCGCAAAGAGTTGGACACAACTGAGCGACTGAACCAAACTGAGTGAGGGATATGCTAAGACATCTGACTAAGGTAAGCCTTAGGACATGTTGGGCAGTTTGTAGAGTGGATGGTCCAAAATGAAGAAGCTTAAGGACATGTTGGACAGTTTGTAGAGTGTATGGTCCAAGATGAAGAAGCTTAAGGATATGTTGAGCAGTTTGTAAAATGGACGGTCCAAGATGAAGAAAGCGACATGATCCCTACCTCAGAGCCTCCCACTCTAATAAGAGGGAGCAACTCGCAGCCATGACAAACCTCAGGTTTACAACTCAAAAACAATAAGTAAGAAAATAACTCTAGGATGCAGTCCTAAGATGGTGGAGGAATAGGACGGGGAGACCACTTTCTCCCCCACAAATACATCGAAAGAACATTTGAATGCTGAGTAAATTCCACAAAACAACTTCTGAATGCAGGCACCCAGAAAGGCAGCCCATTGTCTTCAAAAGGAGTTAGGAAAAAATATAAAAGATAAAAAGAGAGACAAAAGAGGTAGGGACAGAGATCCATCCTGGGAAGGGAGTCTTAAAAAAGAGAGACGTTTCCAAACACCAGCAAACACTCTCACTGGCGAGTCGGTGGCAAGCCTTGGAACCTCAGAGGGCAACATAACCAGGAGGAAAAATAAATAAATAATTAAAACCCACAGATTATGTGCCTAACGGCAACTCTCAGCCAAGAAGCAGTGCAGACACTTGCATCCGCCACTACCAAACGGGGGCCGGACAGGGAGGTATGGGCTGCATTGCTTAGGGTAAGGACCAGGCCTGAATACCCCAAGGGCAATCTGAGGGAACTAACTTGAGATAGCAACCCAGACTGTGGGATAGCTATCCCACGAAAAGCCCTAACCTAAGACACATCCAGGCCCGCTCACAGAACAAAGGACTGAGCAGAGGTAGCCGGCGGCGGACCAGCCCATCCCCCCTTGGAGACAGGCAGGCGGGGGCAGCCAGAGCCAGAAAAGGTCAATTGCGGCCCCAGAGAGGCATCCTCTACCAAACTGAAAGTAGGCTTTGTTGTTAACCAAGACTTCTTGGGATTCTGGTCGGTCGACATCTGCCGGGAGGGTTGCAGCCAGAGATCAGTACCCCAGAAGAGACGCACAGCACACCTGAGAAGGCATGTCTGTTGTACACCCAGAAAACCAAGCAGCTGGGATGGGGGAGGCAATAAGTTGCAGCCCCCACCTGGGGGCAACCGCGCCTACCAAGCACCTGGTCACCTGAGCTGCCCAGACCTGGGAAGAGCACAAAACGCAGGCCCAATCAAGTCTGTGCCTCTGTGGAGTACCCAAGAACCTGAACCTGAGCGGTTTAGACCTGAGAAGTGCATACAACTTAGGGCCTGCCTCAGACAGTTCCCAGCAAAGCAACCCAGAGCCTAAGCAGTGTATACAGGGAAAGCACACACGCCATGAGCATGGGCAAACCCAGTGTGGCCGAGCCACTGCAAGCACACGCCAGTGATATTTGTTTGCAGTGTTCCTCCATCCCCACAGCATGACTGAACAAATGAGCCTAAAAAAGTGATCACCACCGCCCCCTTGTGTCAGGGCGGAAATTAGACACTGAAGAGACCAGCAAACAGAAGAAGCTAAAACAAACAGAGGGAACCTCCTTGGAAGTAACAGATGCAATAGATTAAAACCCCATAGTTAGCACCGACTACAAGAGATGGGAATACCAGACCACCTGACCTGCCTCTTGAGAAACCTATATACAGGTCAGGAAGCAACAGTTAGAACTGGACATGAAACAACAGACTTGTTCCAAATAGGAAAAGAAGTACATCAAGGCTGTATATTGTCACCCTGCTTATTTAACTTATATGCAGAGTATATCATGAAAAACCCTGGGCTGGAAGAAGCACAAGCTGGAATCAAGATTGCCAGGAGAAATATCAATAACCTCAGATATGCAGATAGCACCACCCTTATGGCAGAAAGTGAAGAGGAACTAAAAGCCTCTTGATGAAAGTGAAAGAAGAGAGGGAAAAAGTTGGCTTAAAGCTCAGCATTCCGAAAACTAAAATCATGGCATCTGGTCCCATCACTTCATGGCAAATAGATGGGGAAACAGTGGAAACAGTGTCAGACTTTATTTTTTGGGGGGGCTCCAAAATCACTGCAGATGGTGATTGCAGCCACAAAATTAAAAGACACTTACTCCTTGGAAGGAAAGTTATGACCAACCTAGACAGCATATTAAAAAGCAGAGACATTACTTTGCCAACAAAGGTCCATCTAGTCAAGGCTATAGTTTTTCCAGTAGTCATGTATGGATGTGAGAGTTGGACTGTGAAGAAAGCTGAGTGCCAAAGAATTGATGCTTTTGAACTGTGGTGTTGGAGAAGACTCTTGAGAGTCCCTTGGACTGCAAGGAGATCCAACCAGTCCATTCTAAAGGAGATCAGTCCTGGGTGTTCTTTGGAAGGAATGATGCTAAAGTTGAAACTCCAGTACTTTGGCCACCTCGTGCGAAGAGTTGACTTATTGGAAAAGACTCTGGTGCTGGGACAGATTGGGGGCAGGAGGAGAATGGGGACGACAGAGGTTGAGATGGCTGGATGGCATCACCGACTCAATGGACATAAGTCTGAGTGAACTCCGGGAGTTGTTGATGGACAGGGAGGTCTGGTGTGCTGCAATTCATGGAGTCGCAAAGAGTCAGACACAACTGAGCGACTGAACTGAACTGAACGTAGGAAGGGTCCTATAGATCTTGAGAAGTATAAGCCAGATCAAGGAACTATCTGAAAATGAACTGACCACACACTGTCCACAACAACAGCGGAGAAAGTCCTAGATATATTTTTACTACTATCAGTTTTTAAATTTTTTTTAATATTTAAGACCTCTATTACTCCTTTAATTTTCATTTTTATAACCTACTATTACTTTGCAAAAAAAAAACCTATTTTTAAAGCAAACTTCAGATATATATATATATATATATATATATTTTTTTTTTTTTGAGAATCTAACCTCTACACTAGATTTTTAATCTTTGCTTTTTGGTATTTGTTATCAATTTGGTAACTAAAGAACACAATCTTCAGTACCTGTTTTTACTTGGGAGCAAGATTACTGGCTTGAATGCTCTCTCCCTCTTTGGACTCTCCTTTTTCTCCACCAGGTTGCCTCTAATTCCTCCCTCCCCTTTCTCTTCTCTACCCAACTCTGTGAATCTCTTTGTGTATTCTGAGCTGTGAAGAACACTTTGGAAACTGATTACTGGCTAGATCTGTCTCTCTCATTTTGATTCCCCCTTTTATCCTGCTGGCTACCTCTGTATACTTCCTCCGTCTTCTCCTCTCTTTGTAACACTGTGAACATCTCTGACGGATCCAGACTGTGGAGAGCACATAAGGAGATTACTGGCTAGCTTGCTCTCTCCCCTTTTGATTCCCCCTCTTCTCCTCCTGTTCACCTGTATCTCCCTCTTCCCTCTTCTCTTCTCCATGTAACCCTGTGTACCTCTCTCGGTGTTTTCCACTGTGGAGAAACTTTTCATCTTTAACCTAGATGTTTTATCATCAGTGCAGTATAGATAGAGAAGTATTGAGGCTACTGTAAGAATAAGACTGAAAACCAGAGACAGGAGGCTTAAGTCCAAATCCTGAGAACACCAGAGAACTCCGATAGGAGCTCATCAAACGCCTCCATACCAACACTGAAACCAAGCACCACCCAAGGGCCAAGAAGTTCCAGAGCAAGACATACCATGCAAATTCTCCAGCAACACAGGAACATAGCCCTGAACTTCAATATACAGGCTGTCCAAAGTCACAACAAACCCACTGACATCTCAAAACTCATTACTGGACACTTCATTGCACTCCAGAGAGAAGAAATCCAGCTCCACCCACCAGAATACCGACAAAAGCTTCCCTAGCCAGGAAACATTGACAAGCCTACCATTCAACCCCACCAACAGCAAGGAACCACCACAATAAAGAGGAACCAAAACTGCCAGAATAGGGAAAGGCCAGCCCAAACACAACAATATAAACAGGATGAAAAGGCAGAGAAATGCCCAGTAGGTAAAGGAACAGGATAAATGCCCACCAAACTGAGCAAAAGAGGAAGATATAGGGAATCTACTTGATAAAGAATTCCAAATATTGATAGTGAAAATGATCCAAAATCTTGAAAATAAAATGGAGTTGCAGATAAATAGCCTGGAGGCAAGATTTGAGAAGATGCAAGAAAGGTTTAACAAGGACCTAGAAGAAATAAAAAAGAGTCAATATATAATGTATAATGCAATAAGTGAGACCAAAAACACTCTGGAGAGAACCAACAGGAGAATAACAGAGGCAGAAGATAGGATAAGTGAGGTAGAAGATAGAGTGGTAGAAATAAGTGAATCAGAGAGGAAAAAAGAAAAACCAATTAAAAGAAATGAGGACAACCTCAGAGACCTCTGGGATAATGTTAAATGCCCCAACATTCGAATCATAGAAGTTCCAGAAGAAGAAGATAAAAAGAAAGACCATGAGAAAATATTTGAGGAGATAATAGTTGAAAACTTCCCTAAAATGGGGAAGGAAATAGTCACCCGAGTCCAAGAAACCCAGAGAGTCCCAAACAGGATAAACCCAAGGCAAAACACTCCAAGACACATATTAATCAAATTAACAAAGATCAAACACAAAGAACAAATATTAAAAGCAGCAGGGGAAAAACAACAAATAACACACAAGGGGATTCCCATAAGGATAACAGCTGATCTTTCAATAGAAACTCTTCAGGCCAGGAGGGAATGGCAGGACATACTTAAAGTGATGAAAGAAAATAACCTACAGCCCAGATTACTGTACCCAGCAAGGATCTCATTCAAATATGAAGGAGAAATAAAAAAGCTTTACAGACAAGCAAAAGCTGAGAGAATTCAGCACCACCAAACCAGCTCTTCAACAAATGCTAAAGGATCTTCTCTAAACAGGAAACACAAAAAGGGTGTATAAACTCAAACCCAAAACAATAAAGTAAATGGCAATGGGATCATATTTATCAATAATTACCTTCAATGTAAATGGGTTGAATGCCCCAACCAAAAGACAAAGACTGGCTGAATGGATACAGAAACAATACCCCTATATATGTTGTCAGCGAGAGACCCACCTCGAAACAAGGGACACATATAGACTGAAAGTGAAGGGCTGGAATAATATATCCCAGGCAAATAGAGATCAAAAGAAACAGGAGTAACAATACTCATATCAGATAAAACAGACTTTAAAACAAAGGCTGTGAAGAGACACAAAGAAGGACACTGAATAATGATCAAAGGATCAATCCAAGAAGAAAATATAACAATTATAAATATATATGCACCCAACATAGGAGCACTGCAATATGTAAGACAAATGCTAACGAGTATAAAAGGGGGAATTAACAATAACACAATAATAGTGGGAGTCTTTTAATACCCCACTCACACCTATGGATAGATCAACTAAACAGGAAATTAGCAAGGAAACACAAACTTTAAATGAGACAATGGACCAGTTAGACCTAATTGATATCTATAGGACATTTCACTCCCAAACAATGAATTTCACCTTTTTCTCAAGTGCACATGTAATCTTCTCCAAGATGGATCACATCCTGGGCCATAAATCTAGCCTTAGTAAATTTAAAAAGCCTGAAATCATTCCAACCATCTTTTCTTACCACAGTGCAGTAAGATTAGATCTCAATTACAGGAGAAAAACGATTAAAAAATTCCAACATATGGAGGCTAAACAACATGCTGCTGAATAACCAGCAAATCACAGAAGAAATCAAAACATGCATAGAAATGAATGAAAATGAAAATGTAACAACCCAAAACCTGTGGGACACTGTAAAAGCAGTGCTAAGGGGAAGGTTCATAGCAATACGGGCATACCTCAAGAAACAAGAAAAAAGTCAAATAAACAACCTAACTCTGCACCTAAAGCAACTAGAAAAGGAAGAAATGAAGAACCCCAGGGTTAGTAGAAGGAAAGAAATCTTAAAAATTAGGGCAGAAATGAATGCAAAAGAAACAAATGAGACCATAGCAAAAATCAACAAAGCCAAAAGCTGGCTCTTTGAGAAGATAAATAAAATTGACAAACCATTAGCCAGACTCATCAAGAAACAAAGGGAGAAAAATCAAATCAATAAAATTAGAAATGAAAATGGAGAGATCACAACAGACAACACAGAAATACAAAGGATCATAGGAGACTAATATCAGCAACTATATGCCAATAAAATGGACAACTTGGAAGAAATGGACAAATGCTTAGAAAAGTAGAACTTCCCAAAACTGAACCAGGAAGAAATAGAAAATCTTAACAGACCCATCACAAGCACGAAAATTAAAACTGTAATCAGAAATCTTCCAGCAAACAAAAGCCCAGGACCAGACGGCTTCACAGCTGAATTCTACCAAAATATTTAGAGAAGAGCTAACACCTATCCTACTCAAACTCTTCCAGAAAATTGCAGAGAATGGTAAACTTTCGAACTCACTCTATGAGCTCACCACCACCCTAATACCCAAACCAGACAGAGATGCCACAAAAAAAGAAAACTACAAGCCAATACCACTGATGAACATAGATGCAAAAGTCCTTAACAAAATTCTACCAAACAGAATCCAACAACACATTAAAAATATCATACATCATGACCAAGTGGGCTTTATCCCAGGCATGCAAGGATTCTTCAATACCCACAAATCAATCAAGGTAATATATCACATTAACAAACTGACAAATAAAAACCATATGTTTATCTCAATAGATGCAGAGAAAGCCTTTGACAAAATTCAACATTCATTTATGATAAAAAAAAAAACCCTCCAGAAATCAGGAAGAGAAGGAACATACCTCAACATAATAAAAGCTTTATATGACAAACCCACAGCAAACATTATCCTCAATGGTGAAAAATTGAAAGCATTTCCCCTAAAGTCAGGAACAAGACAAGGGTGCCCACTTTCACCACTACTACTCAAAAGAGTTTTGGAAGTTTTATCCACAACAATCAGAGCAGAAAAGGAAATAAAAGGAATCCAGATTGGAAAAGAAAAAGTAAAACTCTCACTGCAGATGACATGATCCTCTACATAGAAAACCCTAAAGACTCCACCAGAAAATTAATAGAGCTAATCAATGACTATAGTAAAATTGCAGGATATAAAATCAACACACAGAAGTCCCTTACCTTCGTATACACTAGCAATGAGAAAATAGAAACAGAAAGTAAGGAAACAATTCCATTCACCATTGCAACGAAAAGAATAAAATACTTAGGAATATATCTACCTAAAGAAACTAAAGACCTATATATAGAAAACTATAAAACATTAGTGAAACAAGTCAAAGAGTACACAAGTAGATGGAGAAATATACCTTGTTAATGGATTGGACGGATCAGTGTAGTGAAAATGAGTATACTACCCAAAGCAATCTATAGATTCAATGCAATCCCTTTCAAGCTACCAACGGTATTTTTCACAGAGCTAGAACAAATAATTTCACAATTTGTATGGAAATACAAAGAACCTCGAACAACCAAAGCAAAATTGAGAAAGGGAACTGGAGGAATCAACCTGCCTGACTTCAGGCTGTACTACAAAACCACAGTCATCAAGACAGTATGGTGCTGGCACAAAGACAGAAATATAGATCAATGGAGCAAAATAGAAAGCCCAGAGATAAATACATGCACATATGGACACCTTATCTTTGACAAAGGAGGCAAGAATATGAGAAAAGACAATCTCTTTAACAAGTGGTGCTGGGAAATCTGGTCAACCACTTGTAAAAGAATGAAACTAGAACACTTTCTAACACCATACACAAAAATAAACTCAAAATGGATTAAACGTAAGACCAGAAACTATAAAACTCCTAGAGGAGAACATAGGCAAAACACTCTCCGACATACATCACAGCAGGACCTCTATGACCCACCTCCCAGAATATTGGAAATAAAAGCAAAAATAAACAAATGGGACCTAGTTAAAATTGAAAACTTCTGCTCAACAGAGGAAACTATAAGCAAGGTGAAAAGACAACCTTCAGGATAGGAGAAAATAATAGCAAATGAAGCAACTGACAAAGAATTAATCTCCCAAATATGCAAGCAACTCCTGCAGCTCAATTCCAGAAAAATAAATGACCCAATCAAAAAATGGGCAAAGAACAAAATAGAAATTTCTCCAAAGAAGGCATACAGATGGCTAACAAACACATGAAAAGATGCTCAACATCACTCATTATCAGAGAAATGCAAATTAAGACCACCTTGTGGTACCATTATTGCCAGTCAGATTGGCTGCTATCCAAAAGTCTACAAGCAATAAATGCTGGAGAGGGTGTGGAGAAAAGGGAACCCTCTTACACTGTTGGTGGGAATGCAAACTAGTACAGCCACTATGGAGAACAGTGTGGAGATTCCTTAAAAAACTAGAAACAGAACTGCCATATGACCCAGCTATCCCACTGCTGGGCATACACACTAAGGAAACCAGAATTGAAAGAGACATGTATACCCCAATGTTCATTGCAGCACTGTTTATTATAGCCAGGACATGGAAGCAACCTAGATGTCCATCACCAGACGAATGGACAAGAAAGCTGTGGTACATATACACAATGGAGTATTACTCAGCCATTAAAAAGAATACATTTGAATCAGTTCTAATGAGGTGGATGAAAGTGGAGCCTATTATACAGAGTAAAGTAAGCCAGAACGAAAAACACCAATACAGTATAATAACACATATATATGGAATTTAGAAAGATGGTAATGATAACTCTGTATGCGAGACAGCAAAAGAGACACAGATGTATAGAACAGTCTTTTGGACTCTGTGGGAGAGGGCGAGGGTGGGAGAATGGCATTGAAACATGTATATTATCATATGTGAAACGAATCGTCGATCCAGGTTTGATGCATGAGACAGGGTGCTGGGACTGGTGCACTGGTATGACCCAGAGAGATGTGATGGGGAGGGAGGTGGGAGGGGGGTGTTCAGGTTTGGGACCATATCAACACCTGTGGCAGATTCATGTCAATGTATGTAAAAGCCAATACAATATTGTAAAGAAAAAAAAATAACAATGATAAATGAACTGCTAAGTCAGTGGCCAAAAAAAAAAAAGGTAACTGAAGGACTTCACATAGGTTACTTGCTTTTGAGTAGAAACTCATCATCTGCACATGATTTCAAATGCTTATTCTTGTAGGAGGAAGTAACAAGCCCTTCCTCTGAGCTCTGATTAGGCAACTATCCTGTATGGAATCATTTGTTTAGCCTGCCCCTGTGTTGTCAGCTTTGAGAGCCTAGCCAATACCCCTTAATTCTCAGAAGTCCAGGCTCAGCTCAAAGGCCCTGAGGGCCTCCTGAATGTTTTGTGAATGAGTGACTCCACATTTAAGCATTCATCTAGGAATAAGAATTCAAGGAATGCTGAAGATAGTATTTGTGAGCTAGACTTCAATTATAGAGGCAGTTGAGGGAATATATTGATGGCAAGGGTGTACGCTGACATTCATACTGTATTAAATAGCTCACACAACGATTTGTTGAATGTTATTAAATTTCATTTCCACTGTAACATTGAGAATTAGAATGTATACCTATTTATGCATCAGGAAATTGAGGAGAACCAGCTAGTCGTACAGCCTTCTTCAAGCAGAATTGATGAGTCCAGCTACTTTAATTAGAACATTGTAGGACATAGCAACCTGCAATGTTTAGCTCATTTTCTTTATTGTCTAAATGTTCTTCTGCCAGTCGTCTTTTCTCTTCTCAATCTCACTGCTTTGTCACCATACTTTCCAGATGTGTTTTGTCCCCTCTGTAATTTTTCATACTTCTTCAACCATCAAACATCCACTAATTAATAGAAAAACCACGGATTTCCTTATGAGCCCTTACCCTCTTCTTTCCCTGACCTCCAACTATTCTCCCTGCCTTGCTCTTACCTTTACGCAGAATGTTGAAGGGGAATAACCTTAAGATATGAATTATAGTTTTGATTCATTACCCACTTAGGTCCTTGTTTTACATTCCAGTGTTCAGACTTCCCCTCCATCAGGTATTTCCAATAATTTTAAAAGTATTAACTAAAGTCATGCATGTGAAAACACTTAATACAGTCCTAAAGAACTAAAGAAATACATATTCTCTTTTACTCACATCTAAGGGAAAGTCCAGGGGACCATTAAGTAAGGTGTCCAGTTTGAAGAAATTGCAAGGAGAGGCAAAATTGCTGAAGAAAAGTGGCTCCAAGTGGGCTCAGAAATCAGTGAACCCTCCCCAAGAAACAAGGACCCCTGGACAGCACTCCAGACAAGAAGTCGGTAAGAGAAAATTTGGGGAGTTGCTCTAATTGGTTCCTCTAATTCCTGTAGAAAAGGTAAAAAGTATGGCGTAGGTGTGTGGTGTGGACTTTGGGTAGGCATGGGTTTAAGGTGGACTGATCTGAGACATGAAGTTAGCACTGGGACCTGAGGAAAATCTTATACATTTTCTGAGGTCCTGATTGTTCATCTGTAAAGTGAAGATAAGGATACATAACTCATACAGTGTTTGAAAGCATTACATTAAATGCAATACTGCTGACACATACAAGTGGTTCAATAAATCCAGGTGTGATAATAGGGACCATGCTTTATTAGTGTTTATGCCCAGATCTCTGCTCAATGTCTTATGTGTCATGTGCCCTTAACATTTATTTTCTGAATAGATGTGTCAGTGAACCATTTCCTAAGTAAGAAGGTTGGGAAGTAAAACCTACTAACAGGAAGTGCAGGAAGCTAACACTGAACTGGGCATCTGTGGAATCTCAGTATCCTGAACTACTAGATAAAGGTGGAACAAACAAAGTATAGAGAAGGGACTTTCTAGTGGTTAAGTGGTTAAGACTCCATGCTTCCACTTCAGGAAGTGTGGGTTCCATTCCTAGTCATGGAACTAAGATCCCACAGGCCATGCAGCGTGGCCAATAAATAAATAATGTAACATGAAAACAGTAAAATACAAAAGTAAAAGTTTGAAAAATAAATGGAAAGAAAAAGTTTTGACAAAGTGTATAGCTGACAAGTATGAGATCTCACAGATCACTGTTTTTTCTGATAAAACAGTGACTAACTCTCCAGACCCCACCATCCTTGCTTAGCTTCTGTTTTCCATCTTAGAACTCAGAAGAATGGAGACTGACATGAAGAGGTACAGTCTGCGAAAAAGAAAGGGCCATGTGTACCAAGAGGTCAGCGAGCCCCAGGATGATGACTACCTCTGTGAGTGACCCCGCTGGCCCATTCATGAAGGGGTTATGAGGCCTTGATCCAATAACTTCACTTCACCATTTGGTTCCCCTATCATCCCCTTCCTCTATGTCTTGGGGTACAGGATCGAGGCCAAATGCCATGAGTTCCCCAGTTCTTTCTGAAGGTCTTTACGACCACCAACATCACTATACCTCCCCTCATCCCTGTTGCTCTCACCTCCAGATTGTCAGGAGTGTCAGAACTTCTTCATTGACAGCTGTGATGCCCACGGGCCCCCAACCTTTGTAAAGGACTCTGTAGTGGAAAAGGGGCATGCCAACCGCTCAGCCCTCACTCTGCCCCCTGGATTAAGTATCAAACTGTCAGGCATCCCTGAGGCTGGGCTTGGAGTGTGGAACGAGGCGTCTCATCTGCCTCTGGGCCTGCACTTTGGCCCCTACGAGGGCCAAATCACAGATGATAAAGAGGCCATCAACAGTGGATACTCCTGGCTGGTGAGAAATAACCCTCTTTCTCTGTCCTCTGGCCACTAATCGCTTGTGTGTGTTGGGAGGGGTACTTCATATCTACATGCAAGGATGCAGATGGTAATGACATGGTCGGCAATGACACAGTCAGCCCTGTGTACTGTGTGCACTGGGCATGAACACAGATTCAGTTCAGTTCAATCGCTAGTCATGTCTGACTCTGCGACCCCATGAACTGCAGCATACCAGCCCTCCCTGTCCATCACCAACTGCCAAAATCTACCCAAACCCATGTCCGTTGAGTCAGTGATGCAATCCAACAATCTCATCCTCTGTAGTCCCCTTCTTCTCCTGCCCTCAATCTTTCCCAGCATCAGGGTCTTTTCAAATGAGTCAGCTCTTCACATCAGGTGGCCAAAGTATTGGAGTTTCAGCTTCAACATCAGTCTTTCCAATGAACACCCAAGACTGATCACCTTTAGGATGGACTGGTTGGATCTCCTTGCAGTCCAAGGGATTCTCAAGAGTCTTCTCCAACACCACAGTTCAAAAGCATGGATTCTTCAGTACTCATCTTTTTGTATAGTCCAACTGTCACATCCATACATGACTACTGGACTACATGAACACAGGACTTCTATATAAAGATCAGAGGAATGTGGGAGACCGTGGTACAGGCACACAGGACTTCTAGCTAAAGATCAGAGGAGAGGTGAGAGACAGCAGTACAGGCATACAGAAGTGACTCCTTCCTTGTGGAGCCCTTGCCTTCAATGTGCCAATAGACTTAGACTTAAAATTATGATTAAGGAGCTTACCATGTGGTCTGACTGGCAGCTGAATCCATGCAGGCTGAAGAGCAGAATGACAGCAGAGGGAAAAATTTATTCTATTACTTCCACCAAAAAAATAAATAAAGATGAAAGCTTGTATCTCTTTTCTGACATTCAGATCACCAAAGGGAGAAACAGCTACGAGTATGTGGATGGAAAGGACACGTCTTTGGCCAACTGGATGAGGTGAGTGCAGTGAGTCTGCAGTTTGTAGACTCCACTCCTCCCTGAAGCCCACACCCCTTTCCTTCTCAACCTGTCTCCCTCAATAGCTTTCACATCTTCTTTCCTCTTTTCCCTCCATATCATGCTCTTTCATTTCAAAATATGTTAGAAAGAAAGGAAGAAAAATATAACATGTGCCCTCAAAATATAAGTCTATATGCTCAACAAAACTGAGGTACTTGAAAACAACTTGAGGAGTCTAGATTCACCAGGAACACTTTAATTCACTTAATTGACACTTACCAAGCACCTTATGTCCCAGGTTAGACAGTGAACTTCATTACTGAAGCAGATCACACAACCCATGTCCTTTTGGAGAACATGCTGAAGACAGACATGAGCCAGTTGATTTTACAAATAGTAACCTTAATTTTTCTATTTTTGAAAAACTGCACAGTGCCAGGATAACCTAAAATGGGAAACCTTGAGTCCATGTGGGCAACAACCTCCCTAGGCTCGGTTCCAGTGAGAAGTGGGCCCTGAGGCCTGGGGAGGAATGTGGGGCAGAATGGCCATGAGCATGCCCCCTCTCTGAGGACCTCTCCTCTCATCAATGCAGACAGAAAGTGAATAAACTATTACTGTGGTGTGTCTCAAGCTATGTCAGAGCACTCTACAAGTTTCCATGGGAGGGGGTGGGCAAGTGAATAGGACCCTGGATACACATGGGGAGATTGGAGAAAAGCCTCGGGAGAAAAGGCAGGTTGGGGTGAGTGCTGAGGGATGCATGCTAGCCTAAGAGCACCAAGTCCTGTGAAATGAAAGAGAACTTAATTCAGAGTTTAGAGGAGCTGGAGGTCACCAGTCTTACTGACAGTCCAGGTGGAAACAAGTCTGGAACTGGGCTCTGTACAATGGCTAATTAGATAAGGAGAGGAAAGCATTCCAGCTAGGAAGAGGATGAGAAATAGGATCTGGAAATAGGAATTCACATGCCATGGTCGAAAGTGTGAACAGACAGTCCCCATGAGGGGCAGTGGGAGCCATGGTGGCCTCAGCCTGAAGGCAAGGAGCTGGGCATGGTCTGACAGTAGAGGGGACTCATCACCTGTGGTTTCTTTCCCTTTCTCGGCCTCAACCCCAGGTATGTGAACTGTGCCCGACACTATGAGGAGCAGAACCTGGTGGCCTTCCAGTATCATGGGCAGATCTTCTACAGAACCTGCCAGGTGGTCAGGCCTGGCTGTGAGCTGCTGGTTTGGTACGGGGACGAGTATGGCGAGAAACTTGGCATCAAGTGTGAAAGCAGGGGGAAGAGCATGTGTGCAGCCGGGAGAGTAGAGGGTCACCCCTCTTCCAGCACCCCACCCCATTCTGAGGAGCTTCCCAGATCCGATTCTGAACCATAGTACAATCTGGTGTAAAGTCAGTCAAGTCGCAATTAAAATTCCTCAGAATTTGATTCATTTCATGACTGTTATTAAAAATATTTATATTAAAATGTTAGTTCTAATTTTCAATACCTCATGCAAAAAATCTGTACCATCACCTTTTGCTGAAAGTCTTAGAAGCTAAAAGCAAGTTTTCTAGCACCTATCAGCACTCTCACCTTTACCTGTTTCTCCCTCATTTACTCCACATTTCTAAGTGACATGTGTACAGTGATTTGCATTCAGTTACTGTTTCAGGTTGTTGTCATGTGAGTTCATATTCTGTGCCAGTTAGGGCCCCATGCACTGAAACAGACAGAACCACTGCCTTGGGGCAGCATTGGATTCATACCAGACAGGGGCTGGTGCTCTGAGCAAAACTGGTGCAGGAAAAGTGCCTCAGATTAGAGTGAGCAGGGGGTGGGGTGTGGAGCAGGATGGTGTAGCAGAATCTCTGCAGAGATAACACCTCTGGGAAAGGATTTCACGCAGGAGAGCAGCCAGTGTTGCAGCCCCAGGGCCGGGAAGAGAGGTGATGCCAGTGGTCCTGGGAGGAAACACAGAGGGAGAGGAAGGAGGCTGGACAGAACACCAAAGCCTCAGCACCTGTGTCCATGTGCAGGCCCCAGGGGTCTTCCTGGATGACACAGAACAATCATGCGACTTTCAGCTGTAAGCAGTATATTCTTTGTGCCAAGATGATGATTCGGTTCATTTTTGGGAAGAGACAGCAGTGGGGAGTCCCCTCAGAGGTCAGTTCATTGCCAGACATGAGGGGAGAGGGGGCTGGCTGAAGATGCATGGGAGTGAGGGTGTGAGGAGTCTGGCTGGAGATGTATTTTTAACCAGGGCTTCCTAGTGCATGTTAAATGGACTAAGACTAAATGAAATAAATGAGCCTGCATTCACCCTGAACATGGCCTCTGAGAGGTCTATGACACACCAAAGCAACCATTATTCTGCATTCACCCAGTGGACAGCCTCTGAGAGATCTGTGACAGGTAAGAGTGACCACAAGGCTGCAGTCACCCATCTTCTTAATGTCCCCGTCTTAAAGAGAGTGTTTGCCCAGCGGTTAGTGGTATAAACAGGCATGTAAAGCTTTTTAGAGCACATGACTCACCAGGGGATAATTAAAGTAAGCAGGACACACCTCGGTGATTGGTGTCCTCAAGACAATACCCATCAAAGAAAGACCCCATGGAAAGAGCCACCCTTTGAAGCCAAATGGATCGAAGTCAGTGAGTCTCCACCCTCAGGAGTGTGGGTCCAGGTGAGTAGGTGACAGACACTACCCAGCTTAGCTGGATGGTAGCCAGTGGCGTCCGTACTGTCCAGAAGAAGCTTGGTTCAAGTCTAAGGACTTCACAGGAGGCTACCCAACCACTTCATGTGTGGGACCTCAGGTAATGTCCCTGATTTATGGCTGGGGAGGTTGAAGAGGGGATGCACTCAGAGTTCCTGGTCCCCTTGGGCATTTGTTACTCAGGCTCACCATCCCTGCCTTCCTGGGGACCACCATCTCTGCCATGTCTGTCATCATCTATTCCATTCCCCCTTCCCAGAAAAGCTGAGATCTGGGTAACAGTGCTGGCAGGACCCATGCAGGCAGGATCTCTGTCCCCCCACTGTTTTTGAAAGGGCACGTTTCACAAGGTGGTGGTAAGCCTTTCAAGAGCAGAGCACGTTACATGCTGAGAGCCTGGTCTGACTCAGGAAGAAAGCTCGGAGGGACCCCTTGTCCCCAACACAGTCAAGTGCTTGGAGCTGAGAGGAAAGGGGGAGTGAGGGCCGGGCTCCAGGAGAACTCAGGGACTGGGCCCCAGCCCCCCTCCTCCTCTGGGGTTCAGCCCTCCCAACAATCAGATGTGAGTTATGTAAGTTCTCCCGAGAGGCACATGCGCCCAGTTCATGGCCCTAATTTTGTGCCAGGACATATGGGGGTTCTCAGAGCACCAGGGAGGGCCTGATGGGCAGGGAAGCCCAGGGGATTTGGTCACCAGAGAGGGCCCATGACAGCACTGCCTTAACCTGGGGCTCCAAGACCCAGGGCTCTTGTTTGAGTCACACTTGTGTGGTGGTGTCTGCTGTCTGCAGGCCGCACTGCATCTGTGTCCCCACAGACCAAGCTCTGACAGAGCTATGGGCTTGGCTGGAGTGCTGGGGATGCTTGGTAAAGGACAGACAATACCAAGGTCAGAGCACTGCACAGGAAGTCTCTGTGAGTGGTTGAGAAAGGCCAGAGTCCCACCTGCCCCTGCTTGGAGGACGTGGATGTTCACCTGAGAGACCAGAGAGATCCCCATGCCTCTGACAATGGCCCCAGAGGACAGGCTAGCAGCATGCTGCCAGAACAAGGGTCGCCCAGGACACCAGGCAGGATGTGCACTGGGCAGTGGCAGAAAACACTCCAGGCCACATGCAGGCCCAGTGACCCTGGGCAGACACAGACGGCCTCAGACTGTGTCAGCACCCTGACTTCAAGACCAGGGAGCTCCTGGGTGAGGGAGAGGTGGGGTCTCCCAGCACCTTGAAGACGTGGGCCAGCTTGTACTGCAGATTCTTTATGGTGCTGGTCTTCGATTCCAGAGTGACTGAGGAGAGGAAGGTGTCAGGGAAGTGTGGCCTGACTCCACCACAGGAACATCCACATAGGAGGCACTGCCGTGGGAAGGCTTCTGAGTGAGGTCCCGGTGTGTGTCCACCCCCACCCCCAGCCAGCCTTGGGGCTGGCTGCCTCAGGTCACCCCATTGGCCAGGACCCTAGAGCCAGGCCTGACCACACAGAGTCCCCTGTCCACATCACCCACTCTTTCTGTGACATCTCCCAGGTCAGAGGGCAGAGAGACGAGGCCTGGCTCCAGGCAGGGTGTCTGCCAGGTGTCTGGCCTTCCGGCCCCTGGGCACCAAGGCCTCGTCTGTCCCTTCCCAGCAGCGCCCAATGACAGGGACAGCCCAGCCCAGGGGAATGCCACACACCACCATGGAAACACCAGGGAACAGACACCCAGGCTGCGCCCAGAAGTCCCTCCCAGGGAAGCCTTCCCAGCACCCACCACACAGGCCACCACAGACCTTCTTCTCCTGTTGTGGCTTCTTCCAGCTCATCTTAGTGTCCAGGCAGATGGCAGCTGTGGCCTTGGCTAAGAGGCCAAGCTGCAACAGGGAGTGGACTCAGGCTAGGATGGCTGGAAGACCAGGAAGGGGCTGGGGAGACCTTGAAGACACTGGAGCCAGGAGACCACGGAGCACACTGGCCTGGGTGCTCTGGCCAGGAAACCACGACGGCCCCTCCCGGAGGCTGAATGAGGGTCTGCACTGCAGGGGCGGAGCCCCATCTGCAGCCCTCAAGGCCTACCTCCAGCTGGCAGGACATGAGTGTCAGGACTGAGAGGTCCAGGTTGGAGGCCGCCAGCACCTCGCTGAACTGCACCTCCTCCTTCGAAAGGGCGGTGGCCCATGCCTACATCTTGAGCTCCAGGACGAGGTCCTGAGGCCTCCATTCTGTTGAACCTCCAGGATGCCCACGGTGAACTTCCAGGGACCCTTTCTCCCTTCATTCTACATAAACACAGAAATCTGTATCTGTAACCTACATGTGTAACTCTAGGAGAGCATCCACACAAATAATCTTTCACTGTATACACAAAATCTGAATCTCATATACATAATCCAGAGGACCTGATACTCAGCCATCTGCTTTACTTCTAGGGGAAAAAAATCTAACAAAGGGTATAGATCTCCCATAGATTCATCATACCTGAATCAGGCGGCTGTATGCTGACAACAGTCACAGCACTGCAAATTGACTATACTGCAACATAGCAAAGGCATGGTATTAAAGAGAAGGAAAGAAAACCAGTGCCTGTTTTATTCCCCCCAGACTCCCTGACTGGGGCTGCTACCCCATCCCTGGAGCCTAACCAGGCTTAGGTCCCACTGCTTGACTGGGGTGGGTTCGAGAGAGCCTGGCATGGTGCCCAGCATTGAACCCTTTTTAAATGTTTACTTTCTGCTTTGTTCCAGCTTGGACCAGCCTCCCCAGTGGTATCCAGGCGTCCAGGGACTTGGGAACAAATACTACTAAGCCACCACGTGCCTTGGTGCTGGGCATTCCAGCTCAAGCCTCCTTCCCAGCAAATTGTCACCCCTCATTTTTGTGAAAATGAAAAATACCTTCCATGAAGTTGTGATGCTGTGTGTTGGAAATATAACTGAAAGTTCTATGATAAATGTGCTGATTATGGAACACATTTAATCCAGCTTTCTATGAAACACTGGTGACAATTCCTTACATTTGTTTCACACTTCAGTTTATATCAGGTTTCTGTTTGTAGTCTTTTCAGTGTTGCTTCCTAGTAATCAATTTCAGAGGTTTTTCAAGAAATCCTCTGGGCTCTTTCTTTAGCAGCTCTGGTCTGGCCTCTGGCCCTGGGACCAATATAGGTCCCTCAGCTTCTTGGAGCCAGATTAACCCCCACCTTTCAGTCCCGCTTTCCAGAGTTGTAACCAGTCTTGGCAACCCACTCCAGTATTCTTGCCTGGAGAATCCCATGGATGGAGGAGCCTGGTGGGCTACAGTCCATGGGGTCGCAAAGAGTCAGACATGACTAAGCAACTTCACTTTCACTTTCACTTTCAAGCAGTCTTAAAGAGCACTCCACCCCTCCCACACACCAGCAAGCAGATAGCTGTGTCTAGAGCTCAGCAAGTACCACAGTCTAGACCCCAGCACTCCTGGCAAATGTGGGGTAGGGCAGACAGATGGCAGGAAGAAGGGGTGCTGGGCAGTGTTCATGGTCAGGCCTGGGAGCTGTGGTTCCTGCCCAGACCTCGCATAAACCTGAAGCTTTCTGACCCTCATCCCATCCTGGTGGGCCTTTCCATCCCTCTGTCCTCAGAGGTCTCTGCCCATGTGCTCTTTCCCCAAACCTGGCTTTTTTTTTGGAGGGGAGGCTTGGAAATCTCATGGATAGAGGAGACTGGTGGGCCACAGTCCATAGGTTCACAAAGAGGCTGACATGACCTAGCCACTACTCAACAACAACAAGTAGATGAGAAAGTGAAGGAAGGTTAAAGAGAGAGAGAGAATAAAAACCAATGCAAAATCCTGTCACTGTCTTTAGTAGGTAATTGAGGACCTGTCATCAACCGTAGAAACTTTCAGATGAACACACAGTTGGAAAGTGTACTGTGTTCCTACATCCTACCATGCGCATTCCTGCTATAATCTGACAGCAAAGACTTGTGAAATAAGAACAATAATCGTCATGATAATCAATCCCTGATATTCATGACTATACTCTTCATTCTTAACATGTATTTGTTGAATATGTAATCGGTGTTAGGCATTCTCTAGGGGCTTCCCTGGGGGCTCAGACAGTAAAGAATCTGCCTACAATGCAAGGGACCTGACTTCAATCACTTGGTGGGGAAGATCCCCTGGAGAAGGAAATGGCTGAAGGCTAATGACTCTAGGTCTTCCAATCACTAGAAAACTGCCAGCCCCACAGAACATTAATAGGCAAGTGCCCTCCCAAAGGCCTCCATCTCAACACTAAGACTAAGCCACACCTGAAAGCCAGCAAGCTGTAGTGCCAAAAACCCTTCACCTATCCTTCAGCCAAATAGGGGCACAAACTTGCACATCAGTAAACAGGCTGCCCAAAGCCATACTGAACCCATAGACACCCCAAACCACACTACTGGACCCAGCCACTGCCCTTCAGAAAGACAAGATCTAGCTCCACCCACCAGAACACAAATAAAAATCCTCCCAACCAGGAAACCTTCACAAGGCATTGGTCCAACTCCACTCAGGTCACCACTAAGACCACACCAGCTCCATCCATGCCAGGTCAGCACACCAACATCTGACCTCCATTCATACCAGATCTTCACACAGACCACTCAATGTCCATCCATGCCAGGTCAGCACACAGACCACCGAAACTCCATCCATGCCAGGTCACCACTAAGAACACCCCAACTCAAACCATGCCAGGTCAGCACACAGACCACTCCAACTCCATCCATGCCAAGTCAGCACACAGACCACCCCACGTCCATCCAACAAGGTCAGCTCACAGACCACAGTACCACTATCCCTCTGACTGATAATGATAAGAGGCTTATGGAAGCGTCCTCATGGGAGAGACTGACTGTGGGGAAAACAGGGTCTTGTTCTGATAGGGTGGGCCATGCTTAGTAAATCTTTAATCCAAAGTGACAAAATGCCAGAATAGAAGGACATGTGCTCAACTTCTCCTGTGAGAACTCCAAAATATAACTCACTGCTGAACAACCATCAACAGGAGAATATTGGATCCCACCAAAAAAAGCTACCCCATGTCCAAGTGCAAAGGAGAAGCTCCAGCAAGATGGTAGGAAAGGCAAAATAGTGTTCAGAATCAAATCCTATACCTGCCAGAGAAACTCAAGGGTGCTCAAGCAAAACCTTGTGTAATCAGGGGACCCTACAGAGACTGACCAGACTTGCCTTTGAGTGTTTGAGCATCTCCTGTGGAGGTGCGGGTCAACAGTGGCCTGATGCAGTGGCAGGGGCTCTAGGTGCAGCAGTCCTGGGGGTGGCATAAGACCTCTTGAAGGAGGTCACCATTAACCCAACATAGAGATGCTGAGCAGATGACCCACAAACTGCAGAACCATTACACCAAAAAAAATTCTTGCACTGTTAAGAAAGTTCTAGGACCCACAGCAGATTTCCCAACCTGGGGATCTGGCAAAGGACAGAGAACCCCAGGGAATTTGACTTTGGAGGCCAGTGGGATTTGATTACAGAACTGCCACAGAACTGGGGAAACAGACTCTTGGAGGGCACAAACAGAACCTTGTGTGCACCAGGAGATAGGAGAAAGGAGCAGTGTCCCCAAAAGAGACTGACCCAGGCTTGCCTGTGAGTGTCCAGGAGCCTCTGACAGAGGTGTGGGTTGGGGGTGGCCTGCTGAAGGGTCGGGGGCACTGAGTGCAGCAGTGCGTGCATGGGATCTTTTGAAGGAGGTCGCCATTGTCTTCATTACCTCCACCATAATTTGGTCTCAGGTCAAACAACAGGGAGAGCCATAGCCCCGCCCATCAACAGAAAGCCATGTTGATGGGCATTCAATATTCACAAGGTCCAAGGGTTTCTAAATAAACAGCAATTGATCTCCTGGAGTCTCCTGAGGGGTCATCAAAAAAGAATTCATAACTGAGTAGACCACCACAAAGCCAATTTTAACAGGTACCTTTAACTCACACATTAAAAAAAAAATCACATGAAAAGATGTCAACACTGCTAAATATTAGGGAAGCACGTTCAGTCTCACCTCACACCACCAATCAGAATGGTGACTGTCAAGCACTCTACGAAGGTTAAATTCACTACATGCCATGAAGAAAAGCAAACCCTCCACCTCCATTGCTGGAAATTAAAATAGGTGAGAGCCACCATGGAGGAGAGTATGGACGTGCATCAACAATGAAAATGAGAGTGAAATTAGAATATCCCTCAAACCATACACAAAAGTAAACTTCAAAGAAGATAAAGATCTAAATGTAGGAATGGATACTATGCAAATTTGAGGACAATATAGGGGGGCAGGCTGTAACCCCCATCAGAAGGGGTCATATTCAGCACACATCTGTTATTTCCTCTTGGGCTACTGGGTTCTTCCGCCTCCCAGACAAGCTACCACATGTTGACAGGATATTTTACTGTGTTTAGAATTATTTTCTAAACCAAGTTTTATTTCCATAAGTAAATCAAGTCTCAAAGGTAGAAAGAAGAATCAACAAAAGCACTCCTCCCACCCAGGTGCCCCATCTTTCCAAATCAAGGAAAAGTGAAAGTGTTGATTGTTCAGTCATGTGGGACTCTTTGTGACCCCATGGGCTACAGCCCACCAGGCTCCTCCGTCCATGGGATTTTCCAAGGAAGAATACTGGAGTGGGTTGCCATTTCCTTCTCTAGGGGATCTTCTCAACCCAGGGATCCAACCGGGGTCTCCTGCATTCCAGGCAGATTTTTTTACTGTCTGAGTTACCAGGAAAGCCCAAATCTGCATCAAATGTCCTCACAAAATATGTACCTTTCTATTTCGTCCCTCACTTCCTTCCTCTTATGTGTCTCCCCAGAGATTTTTTTTTTTTGAACGCACATACATTTTCTAGAAATGTATTTTCATTAGTCCCAATTTATTGAACAAATGATAAAATACTCCATGTACTATTCTACACTTTTTTAGCTTAAGAATATGTCCTGGAGAGCTTGCCAGATCAGTAAAAAAACTGCATTTTCTCCTTCTAGCCAAACAACATTTCATTACAGTACCATTGTTTGCTGGACATTTCAAGTGGCTGCTTCCAATCTTTTGCCATTACAACATGGCAGTGAGTCATCTTGTGTCACACAGCTGTAACAGTTTTCACTTTCAGGGTAATTGGCCCACAGTGGAACTGCCAGGTCAGAGGGTATCAGGCTGGTATTGACAGGCAGTGCCAGGATGCCCTCCATAAGGGCTGTGCCAACTTTAATTTAAATAACCTCTGTCTTTCCTGTTAATTAAAAACAAATACGTTGAATTTCCTTAAGAAAATTTCCACCTCACAGAAACAGAGGTTACAGAGGGCAAAGAACCACTGTGAACAGCCCAGTGAACAGTCTCCATAAAGCTTCTGGAAGGACCTTGTTTAGGTCTGAAAGGCCTTGTCACAGTCTCCCCACCCACCCCTCTCTGCTTGTCTGGTTCCCTCCACCTCACCCTCCAGGCTGGAGCTGCATGTCCCCCACCACACCGACTGACTGACATCCCCACTGGAGATGGAGGAAGGGGTGAGCCTTCATCTGCAAGGCAACCCGACTCAGAAGAGCCCATGGTCAGGGCATCAGAGCAGCCAGGTGTGCAGGGCAGCTGGCACGTGGAGCTGGTGTCTACTCTCAACCATGACATGTGAGGTCTGGCAAGGCCTCAGCCAGCAGGGAGATGCAGAAGACAGAAACAATGCCAGGACAGGGCTGAGGGTAAAGATGGTGGCCTGTGCTGGTCATGGAAGAAAGGGCAACTGTGGTCTAGCCACTCACACCTCCATCCCTCTCCTTCCAGCTTGGGGCACTGCCTGGCGCCGTCTATGCATCGTGCTAGAAATATGCCCCAAACACTGGAAAACCAGGTGAATTCAGAGAGAAATCTGGATGTTTGGTTCCTCACAAAAACACCTGCTGACCCTGGGCCCACAGCCAGGTGCCCTGGCCCCAGCCCCCCCTGGCCACACCACACAGCCACTGTACCCTGGCCTGCCTTGGAGCCACCTCAGCTTGCTGATCGGCACTGACCTACAGCTCTGGACACTTCCTCCTCCCACATGCCCTCAGTCATCCCTGGGCTGAACCACAGCAGTTATCTAAGTGTCTCCCTGTGGCAAGCAGGGCACCATGGCAACAAACTCCACGTAACCTCTGCCTGTGCTGGTGCCACCGTCCAAAAGCAAGCAGCTCAGCTACCAGGGCTGTTGATTTACAAACCCGGGCCACAAGCCAGTGCCCTGCACATGACACCTTGCCCCACAAGGGAGGAGGTGGGTGTTCATTGAGCGAGAACTTGTTCCATTAGAAGCTCAGTCAACCAGGGTGTGCAGGGCCAGCGCTGGGGTCTCCTCCACACACCTGGGGGACTGTCTTTAGTGATAATGTTCAACGAGACCAGAGAGCTGACGTGGTCCACAAAATCAGTGCCTTCATGCCGGCAGAGCTTCAGGCTGAAGACTGACTGGACTGAACCGAGACAGTCCAGAAAAAGTACCCATCCCTCCTACGACCTACCTCAATGCCACAGGCACACTTCCCACATTCATGGCCTGCTGGCTTTCCATTTGCCTGTGCCCATGACTTTGGTCCACCTGGAGCTGAATTTGTATCCTAAAAGAAGGAAGGGAATGAGAACAGGGCTGCTGTCCACACCCTGACCATGTTGGAGCAAGGTGCTCTGAGGCTACATTGCTGTACCCACTACCACCAGCCAGGCAGGACCCAACCACACATGCTTGCCACATATCCTTCCACTCAGGAAGCAGCCCAGGCTCAGGAAGCACTGACCATGTGACAGATGTGGAGCAGGCCAGAGGGCAAGCAGCCAAGCCAGTGTCACACCCTGGAACAAGCACCCCCACAGAACTCCTCTATCTTGACCCAGGGACAAGACCAAACCCCAACTCTAGTGCATGCTTTAAAAACTGTGCTGCTGCTAAGAGAACACATGCGTGGGAAAGCTGACATGCCTGCTGTGTCACTGGCCAGCCTGGCATCACTTCCCACAGCTACTGTCATCCCCCAAGGCCCTACTCTGCAAGCCCAGCCTTCCGCTCCCTCCTCATCTGGGCTCGCCAGCTCAGCACACCTTTGCTAAAAGCTCCCTACATGCAGGCCAGGTGGCAGGCACACTGGAGTCACCTGGGTTAGACACCTAGCTAGGGAGGGAGCACCAGCAATTGTCCCCACTCTGTCTGGGTCCAAAGCCCCTTCAGGTCCCCAACCACTGAGCTCAGCTGCCTTGTAGGAGACAGGAAGAATAAAAGAAAAGCAGGCCCCGGCAAGGACCACAAAAGAAATTTCTAATTATTGACAAACTGGATGCTATAAGGCTCGAGTCTTGGAACAAGTCCAGAGGGAACAGCTCATAATCTTGAAAACAAGATATGATCCTGGGGTCGAAAAACTGACCCCAGACTGTTTCTCAACTGGCGTCTCAGAGTCACATGTTTTACGTATCTGGTGGAAAAGCTATAGATAAGAATATTAGTCTTAGTTACTGATTTGTTATTGATTACTGTTTCCTAATTACTCAATGGTTAATGATTATTTTGTTATAGTTTAACTCCCCACTTATTCTTTCATTCATGGCTAAAAGTATAATAAAGCTGGCTTGGATTCAGTTTTGGCACCTTCACCTTGGAGCTGTGTTGGTCCCCTGATCCTTCGCTTTTCTCTGAATTCTTGTGTCTCGTTTCTCATTCTCTCGCCATATCGCGCTTTTTTTTTTTTTTAATTTTATTTTATTTTTAAACTTTACATAACTGTATTAGATTTGCCAAATATCGCGCTTTTGGAAATCCTGCTTGTCGACCCGAACGGGGATCCGAAAGTGAATCCAGCCTCCGAGGCTAGCTCCTAGTGGCAGAGAATGCAGGGAAATCAGGCCAGCTCGGTGGACAAGGAAAGTACTTGGTAAATACACCCCTGCGGATTTGTCAATCAGGGTAACAATGGGGCAAAATCCTTCTAAGCATAGTGACTATATGCAAGTGTTAAAAACTTTGTTAAAAAGTTCGGAGGTTGAGTTTTATAGTTTCTGGTCTTATGTTTAGATCTTTAATTCATTTTGAGTTTATTTTTGTGCACGGTGTTATAATATCATATATGAAACGAGTCACCAGTCCTGGTTCGATGCACGATACTGGATGCTTGGGGCTGGTGCGCTGGGATGACCCAGAGGGATGGTATGGGAAGGGAGGAGGGAGGAGGGTTCAGGATGGGGAACACATGTATGCCTGTGGCGGATTCAGTTCAATATATGGCAGAACCAATACAATATTGTAAAGTTTAAAAATAAAATAAAATTTAAAAAAAAAAGTTCGGAGGTTGAGATTTCTCACTCTTCTTTTAAAGAATTGTTTTCTGCCATTGAAAAATATTGCTACTGGCTAGATCCAGATAAAGGGACTTTGAGGCATGAGGAATAGCAAGAAGTTATGCGTTGCCTGCGCCCAATGCAGCGAAAAGATTCCTTTGTCTGTATGGTCAGTAGGGAATCTTATTAGCACAGCTTTAGGACCACTGCAATCCAAAACCTCGGATTCAGGGGATTCTGTAGAACAAATACAAGAACAAATGGAGGAAATGAATTTATATGATAACATAGGTGATGAGGAAGAGAAACTATCAATAAAATTGAAAAATAAGAGCTAAAAGAATGATAGAAGTCAAGAACAGATCTTTCTCTCTCGACCAACTGCACCTTTGGTCAAGCCCCTTCCTTTCAATCCTGAAACCCCTTGGGATGGTGGATTTGCTTTTAAACCACAGATAACTGTGCCTAATAAAATGACACCTTTACAAAAGGGAGTTCGTATGGCACAATTGCAGGGGAATGAAGATGCTTTAGTTCTCCCTGTGGCTATAACTCAAATCCCACCAGATCCTCAATTTCCACAAGGAAGAATACATTATGATTATAATGCCATAGCATTTAAAACCATAAAGGAGATAAAACAGGCATGTACCCAATATGGAACTGATTCTCCTTATACCATGGGACTAATTCAGGGACTTTCACAAGCTGAACAGTTAATTTCTTATGATTGGGAAATGATAGCCAGAACTTGCCTATCCACCTCATAATTTTTACAATTTAGGACCTGGTGGCAAGATGAGGCAAATCAACAAGCTTGCCAAAATGCAACAGCAAACCCACCAGTTGATATAACACTGGATCAATTAATGGGTAGTGGGGCACATTTTGGCATTCAAGCTCAGTTACAATGATGATCAATTACTCACTCAAGTGAGAATGATATGTTTAAAAGCCTGGGAGAGACTAAATCCACCCAGACAAGCCTTAATTTCATTTACCCAAATTAAATAATCAAATGGGGGACCTTATGTAGATTTTATTGCCAGGCTACATCAAAATTTAAATAAAACAGTCTCACAACCTGGTTTGAGAGATATGCTGATACAAGTTCTTGCTTATGACAATGCTAACTCAGAATGTAAAAAGGCGATTCAGCCTCTCAAAGGACATGGTGCCCCTCTAGAAGAATATCTTAAAAGTTTGCTGGTATACCTGTGGCAGATTCATTTTGATATTTGGCAAAACTAATACAATTATGTAAAGTTTAAAAATAAAATAAAATAAAAAAGTTTGCTGGGATATTGAGTCAGAACCATATAAAATGCAACTTCTGGCTCAAGCATTGTCTAAGGCTAATAAAAAGACAGATATGAAATGTCACCAATGTGAAAAATTAGGACACATTAAAATAGACTGTAAAGGAAGAAGAAGGTAGTCAGTTGATAAATTATACTATTGGCTCTGATGCCACTCCTATTTGTCTTGGTTTTGGAAGTATATGTCTTAAAACAGGATATCAAAAGTGGCTGTCAGTTGTCAAAGAATCAAATGAGGATAAGACGTCCCTCTTTCTGTTAACTGCCCTTACTTTTTTAGAAAAAGAAGAAACCTCCAGCATGATGAATCCACCTGACCTTCCTGATTGTGTTCCTGAAATTAGCCATGGTATTGAAAATTGGTTAAGATGGAAATTATGTAAAGGATCAAAAGGTGACTTATTATTAAATGTTGCAGAAAGCTCCATTATCAATTTGGGACCCTGCTTCTGCTGCTGCTGCTGCTGCTAAGTTGCTTCAGTCGTGTCTGACTCTGTGTGACCCCAGAGACGGCAGCCCACCAGGCTTCCCCGTCCCTGGGATTCTCCAGGCAAGAACACTGGAGTGGGTTGCCATTTCCTGAGGAACCCCTAAATGTATAGAATCTAAAAAGTCTTCCCCATGGGTATATAATGAAAAGACAATTAGTACTTATGGTAGTCAACCCCTCATATGGCACGGGGTAGGATTAGCTCCCCCTGTGCCTCGTCTAGATCATTATCCTAGTTATGATGAATTATGGAAAATACCCATGGCATTAAAAGAACTAATTGCTTGGAAGGGACAATATACTGCATATATTTTAAATAACCCAAAAGCTACCTTTAATTTTACAAAAAACTCTACCCACACTATTCAGACTTGTGTAAGAATTCCTTTTGTTTTTATGATCAGACAAGCAAAATATGATTCCAATTTGGGATTAGTAACATGTATTAACTGTTCATTTCATACATGTATAAATAATACCATTCCTTTTGATGAAAGTTGGCAGAGTATTTACATTCTTAAAACCAGAACTGGCATATGGGTTCCGGTTGATTTACAACAACCTTGACAAGAAAGCCCTACGTTATATGTTATTTAAGAAATATTGAAAAATCTTAAACATGTTAAACATTTTCTGGGATTACTAATTGCTGCCATCTTAGACATTATTGCTATTACCACTATTGCAGCCATAGCTGGAATGGCTCTTCATAAATCTGTACAAACAGTTCATTTTGTACAAAAATGACATAAAGATGCTGATGTCCTTTGGACCACTCAACAAAAAACTGATGGAAAGTTGGCCTCCCAAGTGGCCAACCTTCAACAATCTGTTATTTTTTTAGGAGATCAATTAGTCAGTTTACAAAAACAGGTGAGACTAAGATGTGATTGGAACTATACTTCCTTTTGTGTAACGGCTTTCAAATACAATAAGACACAATTCAATTGGGATAAAGTTAAACAACAACTATTGAACCAAGGTAATATTTCTGTAGATATTCAAGATCTACAACAAGATATATTAAAAGCTTTTAATAAATATCTTGATGTAATTTCTGGATCATATTTTCTTGATACTGTTGCTGATAATCTTTCTTCTTTTAATCCCTTAAAACAGATCAAGACATTTGGATACCGAATTGCTCTGGTTATGGGAGTGCCATTAATTATGTATTTGTGTTTCTGTATAGTCTGGAGAAGAACGATCAAGTGACAAAGAAGCCAACAACAGCAACTAGCATTTCTCACCATTTCTCATCACGTGCAAAATCAAAAAGGGGGAGATGTAGGAGACAGGAAGAATAAAAGAAAAGCAAGCCCCGGCAAGGGCCACAAAAGAAATTTCTAATTATTGACAAACTGGATGCTATAAGGCATGAGACTCTTGGAACAAGTCCAGAGGGAACAGTTCATAATCTTGAAAACAAGATATGATCCTGGGGTCAGAAAACTGACCCCAGACTGTTTCTCAACTGGCATCTCAGAGTCACATGTTTTACGTTATGTGGTGGAAAATCTATACATAAGAATATTAGTCTTAGTTACTGATTTGTTATTTTTAATATAAATTTATTTATTTTAATTGGAGGTTAATTACTTTACAATATTGTATTGGTTTTGCCATACATCAACATGAATCCACCACAGGTGTACACGTGTTCCCCATCCTGAACCCCCCTCCCTCCTCCCTCCCCATACCATCCCTCTGGGTCGTCCCAGTGCACCAGCCCCAAGCATCCAGTATCATGCATGGATATTGATTACTGTTTCCTAATTACTCAATGGTTAATGATCATTTTGTTCTTGGGCCCTGAAGGCCACATGAGTTATAGTTTAACTCCCCGCTTATTATTTCTTTCACGGCTGAAAGTATAATAAAGCTGGCTTGGATTCAGTTTTGGCACCTTCACCTTGGAACGATGTAGGTCCCTGATCTTCACTTTTCTCTGAATTCTTGTGTCCCGTTTCTCATTCTCTTGCCATATCACGCTTCCGAAAACCCTGCTTGTTGAGCTGGTCTCGACACTGCCTCTTCCAGCAACATGACTTAACAACTGAAGGTAAAGATACACAAAACCGAGTTGATGCAGCGAGATGTCTCATCACTCACTGGACAGGATCCCAGATCAAAAAATTTCCTCCTCCCATCTTCCCCCAGTTGCCACCTCCACACACACTCAGGGCAGATGGCAGTCTCTCCAGCCTCCAAGTCAGAGCTGACCAGGAGCAACAACCCATTTATCACAGACTTTCCCTGAGTAGCCTGGAATGCCCACAAGCCCTGGTGGGGCTGAACAGCTGGGGGTGGGGGTTGGGCCCCCAGACCAGGAGGCAGAGGCCCTGGGTCACTGTTATCCCACACCCACCCCTTGGGGTCTGCAATCACAGGACTCCTGGCCCTCACCCACCAAGGGCACTAAACTGGAAGAGAAGGCCTACGGGGCCAGCTGACGAAGGCTTGATTACTATGCCCAGAGTTGTACTGCCTCTGAGATGAGGTTTCAAACCCGGAAAACACTGGTGGTCTCTTCCCCTCACCATCTCTGCAGGACAGGAAAACCAGGAAGCGACAGACACAGGGGCCATAGGTTGACTCCAGGACAAGGCCTGACCCGACACCTGACAGTCCCACAGCACCCGTTCTCCCCAGGAGGCCAGGCCATGTGTGACGGGGACACAGCGAGCTCATCTCTAACACACTCGCAGAGCCAGCTCTGACATAGAGCCAGGGCTGCATAAACAACCAAGGCCCCTTAACCGCACTCAGTTTCAAACCTGGGCAAGAGACACAAACTCCATGCTACCCACTAATCCACAGGCCCCAGTGGACTTAAGCTGGTGAACATGGAGTCTCACACACATGTGGATTTTTTTTCTTCTTCTTTTCCTTTGATTTAAAAACACAGTTCAGTGTTGGCTGGAGGAGGGTGTCCCTCTGGCAAAGTCATGAATGTTCCCCACAGAGTGGTTCTTTTCTAGAGAGCCAGCAAGTGCCCAGTATCTGTCCAGATTTCTAGTTATCACCTGCTGGCCTCTGTAACCCACAGATGCTGACGGACCAAGTACACTACAAGCTCTTGATTAAATCATGCCTTTCTGTTTAGAGAGGTGTCTGAAATGTGTCAACAAATGAAGGATTGAGCTCATTAGTCCACAAAGCTTGTTCTGAGAAACACTAGTCCCCAGAGATAGTCTACTAAAAGACATTTCCAAGGACAAGTAAAGTTGGGGATTGCGGTCCACAATGTCCTTCCCCTGGAGACACAGGACACATCAGCATACTAAGACACAGAGAGAAAGTCTGACAGTAAGAAAACCCAGTGAAAATGCCTGCTTTGTTTTGTTTTCCAAACTCACCAGACTGTTGAACCTCCTGTGGCCTAGCACTGGCTGTCTCTTTATGGCTGTTGTTTCCAGGGAGACACTGAGGGCCCCGATCTAGCATGCAGCTGCCCAGGTTACTCACCTCGAGCTAAGCCAACAGGAGTCGAACTAGACATCTACATTCTATCCTGAATCTGGGGTCTTTCTTGAAAGTCACTCTTCAGGTTGGCCTCTGGAATGGCCAGGTCACGCAGAGCTACCCTTCTCAGTGATGGTGTCCCCAGCACCTACCTCCTGACTGATCGACTGTCTCAGCTTCTGCAAACTGGAGGCAGATTTCTGCAAACCTGGCTGTGGCAGCAACTCTGGTGGCTGAGAGGCCATAACACTGGAACTGGACAAAGGCAGGACAGACGTGAGGATCAGACAGGCCATGGCTCAGGGTCCCTCCACATTCTGACCTCCTCTGGCGGATAAAAATACCTCCCCTCAGCAGACTCCTAGGCTGGCCAAGAGAATGAGAAACTGGACAACATGTGAGGTCTGCTCACTGACCCCTAACAGGACGGCCAGTCCTCTGCCTTCCTTCACAGCCTTCTGCTTGCAAAGACTGAAAGCTCACTGTGAACAGCAAACAGGTGGACAACAAAGTGATGGAGGATCTGCCATGAGGGCGGCTACAACAGTGGTGGAAGGGGCCCCGATTCTCACTCCTGACCAAGGGTTCACAGCTCCTCGGACCGACCACTCTGAAACAGGAGACTTTCTTTTAACCTTCTTTTGGTTTATGAAAAAAAAAATACATGCTCAAGGTAAAAATAAACACATACAACACAGAATGTGTCACCATCTCATCCTCCAGAGAGAAACTCAAGCAGATTTTTTTCTACACATCAGCATAGTATTTTTTTAACACAAATGGGGTAACACCACACATACACCTCAGTAACTTGTGTTTTACTCAATCCCTGACATCTTTCTATGACAACACATGTGGATCCACCACTTTCTTCTAATGACACAGGTGGATGGCCAATCTCCAGATTCTCTTCCATGACAGATAAAACCACAACGAACTTTTCTGTGTATTTCTCTGTGCACACTGTGTGTAAGCAGTCCCACAATCTAAGTTTTCAGAAGCCAGACAGCTGGATTGAAATACTTTTAAAGTTTATAAGATTCTGTGGGGCTGCCCTCCAGCAAAGGTGCCTTATTTTTTGAGTGATGAACACAAAAGAGTTCTGAAGGAAGGTTTCTGCTGACTTGAGGCCACCCAGTCACTCTTTCTTTTCAACCTTCTATCCGACAAGCTTCAAGGAGGGCAGCGAGCCCCTGGCCAAAATTCCACCCAGTGCTGGTGGCTCATATGTAAGCCGAAGCCAAATTCTATGCAAATTCAAGGTTACTCAACCCAGTCCTCACCACACATGAAGGCCAGGGACGCTCCTCTCACATCACCTTCTACCTGAAATAGATGCTTCCATGTGACATCACTTCTGGGTTCTCCAAACACGGAGTCCCAGCAGGTGAGGTCCCCCCACTCAGCCACCTCCCTGACCACCAGGGAGGGGAAAGCAGAGACACAGTGCCGGCATCTGCTGCCACCACCAACCCTCTTCACCTCTTGCTGGCAAACAAGCTTAAGCACACCGGCTTCGTTCAAGTTGCCTGATGCTATGCCGACAGTGCGTTAAGACTGGATAAAAGGAGGGAGCAAGGTTTTGTCCTCCCTCCAGAACTAGCAGTGGCAGAGGCATCTCACTGCTTACACGGAAACATGTAGCATCAGTTTCATTAGAGGCTGCAGTGTCTGTGACTGACAGGAATGATGACAGTAACACTGACATCTGCCATCCACCAGGCCCTGTGCCAGGCCCTGTGCCAAGCACATGACCATGTCCTCTCATCCATTTCCTGTAGACACCCCTGGAGCCAAGGGTTATTTGTACTTCACAGGAGGACACACTGATGGCCAGAAGTCAATGGTTTCCCAGCTTCCACAAGGCTAATAAACAGCCTGGCTAGAAATCACACAGCAGTGTCTGATTCTACAAGTCACACTATACCATGAATCATGATGATCCCTACACAGACTGTTAGGAAATGTTTATAATTTTTGGTTATTACCAATCAATCACCTGGCTGAATTATCTGTTCATTCTCTACATCTTGTCTGAAGGAAATGGAGGAAGCTTTGGGCCATTTTCAATTAGAGAAAAGGACCCTGGTTGGCAGGCCATGATCTGGACCACCTTTACGTTCTGGGTCCAGAGTATCAGCAGCCGGACCTCAGGGACACAGGGCACAAAGGTGGACGAGGCCAGACTGCTTTGGGCCATTTTCAATTAGAGTTTTAAAAAGACCCTGGTTGGCAGGCCATGATCTGGACCATCTTTACGTTCTGGGTCCAGAGTATCAGCAGCCGGACCTCAGGGACACAGGGCACAAAGGTGGACGAGGCCAGACTGCTCCATTTCCACTGTCTTCATATGGCCTCTGTGTGTGTTCACATGGCTTTCTTATAAACGTACCAGTCATTGGATTACGGCTACCGTAAACAGTGTGAACTCATCTTAACTAATCACATCTGCAAAACCCTAATTCCAAATCAAGTCACATCCACAGGTTCCAGGGGTTGGGATGTCAACATCTTTTTCTGGGGGACACAATCCAACCCACAGCCACCCTCCACCACTTCCCACTTCACTCTGAGCACAAGCCCTCAGCATGTCCCCTGAGGCCTCCACATCCAGTCCCTGTCAGCTCTTGGGCCCTGTCCTGCTGCTGTCCTCTTCACCCACTATGCTCCAGCCACACTGGTCTCCTCACATGCCCAAACCTCCCTCAAGTCTTCACTCCGTCTCTGCTTCACAATGAAGCCGACCCCGACCACACAGTTGAAAATGGAAAACCACTCCTCCAAGCACTCCCTCTTCTGCTAAACTTCCAGCCAGGGATCTCACCACCTTTCCATAGGCTACCTAGTGTAGTTGTTTTTTCGTTTCTTGACAGTCTCTCCCGGTTGGACTGGAACCTCCATGGAGGACTGGAACTGTGTCCAGCAAAAAATGTTCCTTGAGTTACCGAATAAACAGAACTACTATACAAAATGTAGTAAAATATCCTTGTAAGATAGGAGTGGGGAAGTACTTCCTAAATATTGTTTCAAGCCCATAACAGATTAATATCAAGAATATACCAATATTTTTAATAATCTGCTTATCATCAACAAGATAACTACAATTCTTAGCTGTGGAAATGTGGAAAGGATACAAATAGCCTACTTATAGGAGATAAAATCCCCAAAGGTGGCAGGATATGGTAGGAGTTCAGATGGGTGCAGCATGCCAGGAAGCAGCCTGGTACAACTGAATCCAATAAAGCGTGCGTATCCGTGAACTCCAGCATTTCTGCTCCTGGGAAACTGTAACCAGTCCCCTCAGTGGGGGTGTATGAGGGTGTCCTCATCGTATCGCCTGTGGAGGCGGGAGTCAGAGCCACCTAGACATCCCACTGACTGTCCTTCTGCCCTAATGTCTGACCCTCAGGTGAGTCTGCTCAATTTATGAGTTTCCACTTGTGTATGGACGACAGCAGAAGTCAACAAGCTAGACCTTTGCTCAGTACATTTGTTGGGCTTTCCTTTCATATGTCTGACCAGAGTGTCCACATCTACTGTACGTACCCATGTGACTCTGGTTCTGCCCTGACATGGTATTCTCCAGGGATGATGGCAAAAACCTATTAATATCTGCTAAATCTACAACTAAAACCATTAACAGTGTGTGCTCATGGCTCCCCTTTTGTAGCACCCACAGGGGATCCTGGGACAGTGAGCTCATTTAGTCATCTCTAAGGTGCGTGTGAGGCTTTACTTCCCACTTAGCTTTTGTATAGGATCCCTAACCCAGTGCTGCACTGCCCTTAACATGGAGAAGCTGGCCTGCTCTCCTCTCATCATGTTGAGTTTATTTATGTATTTTTGTCTGTGCTTAGTGTTTGTTGATGCACACGGGCTTTCTCTACAGTGGCCAATAGTGGCCAGTGGCATCTACACTTTAGTTACTGAGCACAGGCTTCTCATCATGGTGTCTTCTCTTACTGCAGAACATGGGCTCTAGAGCACAGGCTCAGTACTTATGGGGCATGGGCTCAGTTACTCCGTGGCATGTTGGATCTTCCCAGACCAGGCATCGAACCATGTTCCTTGCATTGGCAGGTGGATTCCCGTCCACTGAACCCCCAGGGAAGTCCTCCTCATGTTTTATCTTGCTCTGTCCTGAACTGTAACCACTTCTCTAACCTCTGTTTTCTCCTGGATTAAAAGTATATGTGTATATGCGTGTATGGGCTCAATCATGTCTGACCCTTTGCAGCCCATGGACTGGAACCCACCTGGCTCCTCCGTCCATGGGGTTTTCCAGACAAGAATACTGGAGTGGCTTCCCATTTCCTTCTCCAGGGGATCTTGCCCACCCAGGGATTGAACTTGTGTCTGTTGTGTCTCTTGTGTTGGTAGGCAGATTCTTTACCCCTAGCGCCACCTGTCTTTCAAAAGCCTGAAAGAAAGTCTGTGGCTTTATAAACTGGGCAGCCTGAATCATTTCCTCTACAAGGAGTTCACTGACACAATCCATTCATGCCTGCTGCAAGTCCTTTTTCACTCCTTTCAAAGCGGTACAGCTTAGCATCTGCAGCCTTTGACACACCCCACTTGACATGTGTTTCAACCTAAATATCAGCTTTATTAGTGATAAAACTGATTGGGAAGAATATGGGTTTGGCTTTTGAGCCAAGTCAAGTTGCTGACTTCCTCCAGACTGGCTGAGACCTGGGGATGGCTGCCCTCAGGGAAATATGAACCCCGAGGATTGAGGATTGATACACCTTCCCAGGCTGCTGCCTCCCATGATCAGCTTCATTCTCTGTCACACTCTGACATGTGTGACAGACCCATTTTCTTCCATACATATTATCTCAGATTTGCTTTCTCATACTGAGTCAGACTATGTGTCACATGCACCCTTTCTGTAATATTCCTGTGTCACTATATAATGCTTTTCCCATCACATTTATTCTTTCTCACACCCGATCTCTTCTAGATTCTGACACTCTGTGTGCCACACACTCACGCTGTCATGGTATCTGTGAGAGAGTTAACTTAGGTTGCTAGGGAGACCAAGGCTCTTTAAGGAGGAGGTGAATAAGAACATTCTTTGGTTTTCACATTCTTTTTCCTTAGATACAGAAGCGTGGTAGGCAGCAGAATCTCTTGCTCAAGGAAGGATATACTTTTTTGAGCTCAGAACCTATGTTATGGGAGAAGGTCTGGGTAAAACTTCCATGGCCTTGAGCTCTGGGTTAACCCATTTCTTCTGGTTAATATCCTGCAAATGTCATCCCAGGATGTATGTTACGGGAAATGGTCTGGGCAAAATTTTCATAGCCTTAAGACATTCTTTCATCTGTTCTCAGAAGCTAGCAGAAAAGTATATAATGCTCTGCTTAAACTAGAGAATACTGGTGTGCGTTCCCATTTCCTTCTCCCGGGGATCTTCCCCACCCAGGGATTGAACCTGTGTCTGTTGCCTGTCTTGCACTGGCAGGCATATTCTTTACCACTAGTGCCACCTGTCCTTTGAAAGCCTGAAACGAAGTGCGTGGCTTTTCAAATTGGACCACCTGAACCACAGATACTATTTCTGTCCCATTCTGATATCTATGTTAGAATCTTTTTCTATCATTATCACTTTAATAAAATTTCTACTACACAAAGCTCTGAGTGACTGAAACTGTGTTTCTTTGTCTGGGAATTAAATTGTGTCTCTTGGTTCCAGAATTAAATATTCTCCTTTGGAGACCACAAATCTGGCGGCACCATTCACCATTCACTGTACACATTAAGTTATCACCTATTATCTTGGGGGCTCGTTACCTCTATACTATCATCTGCATCTTAATCTCTTCCTGTCATACTCTGTCCTTTGAAATTCCTGTCCCAAATACACATTCCCTCTGTCACACTCACTCAAAACCATTCACCTGTCACAGTGGTAAACTCTCTGAGAAACTCATTCTATCATACACTGTCTTTCCTTCATGCTTCTGTCACTGTCTTGTCATACATATTATTTGTCATTGGCATCATCATTTTCCTTTGCAGATCTCAGGATTCAGACCCAACTTAAGTCCCACGCTTGATGGAGCACTGCAGTCAACAGTTTTGAGAAATGGAGAAGCCAAAATGCACAAGACTTTGAGCCGCTGGTGTTGGTGAATGAGTGGGTGTGTGTGATTTGTGTGGAAGAGAGTTGCATACCAACATGTCTGAAAACTGACTTGATGGATGAACACATGGAAAGCACATGCATGGACTGTAGCAAGTGTTAGCTATCACTGTGGATGAAGTGCACAGGTACAGATGTGGAGTAGGCAGAGGGAGGACGCTAGTGGGTCATGTGTCTTGGCCTCTTGCCCTCTACTCCATCGTAATCTAGTGAGCCCCCTTCTACAGCACTACTATCCTTACAAATGTCCCCCACAACCTGACAGTGGGCCCCTGAGGGAGAGATGTGTCCAGGCTCCCTGCTGGGGTCCTCTTGGCTGCAGAGCAGGGGACAGACACAGGCAGTAGACCATGTCTTCACACACCCTGAAACTGACTGGGAGCCAGAATCGACAGAAACTTGGAGGGTGGGAAGGTGGGACAGGGATGCCCCACCCACAGGGAAGGGTCAGCCACTGCTGGAGCCTCTCCCCTTCCACTACGGGTTGGGGAAGGCTGCTGGCCTTGGATTTGAAGGGCCAAGAGGACTCTCCAGCCAGGCGGAAGGGCTCCGAGGCCAGATTGAAGTACAACCCCTGATGCAGTCACCCCCTGTGGCGCCAGTGGTCCCTGGCAGATGTCCCCCAAGCCCAGACAGTGCTGCCCCAGCCCCGTCGTCACTCCTGGCTGTACCTTGCCTGTTGACTGGACCCCCTTCCAGACCAAGAAGCAGATCAGCACCCAGCAGGCCAGCAGAAACAGGGTCACCTCCCAGTTGAGGGCCCCTGGCACCTCCAGCCCTCTGGAGAGCCACAAGTCTGTTCCTGGAGAGGTAAAGCCCATGAGCATTGTGCAAGCAGAGGGCAAGAGATTGGGCAGTGTCTAGAGGCACATGGCTCTTCCCTCAGCCCTTGAGTCTAGCCAGTTCCTCCGGTGTTTTTGAAGGTCCCAGGGCATGCCCACAGCCTGGAATCCCTGCAGTCTGTGTGCCTGGACCCCCAGGCGGCCCTGCCTCATGCCATCCTCAGTGGGCCCAACAGCAGTCCCTACATCCCTCCCCAGGCAGGCAGGCACAGCCCGCTCTGCATCCCTAGTCTCAGGACTCCACGGCCGAGTCCCAGTGCACACCCATGTGCATGTACCTTTCTGCCGGCTGACTGCTGAAGATGCTGGCCAGCTCCAAATTTCCATCATCTCCTGTCTCAAGCAGCTTTTCCTGTTGCTTGGGACCAACCAGTTACAGGGTACTTTGTGCCCCTGTTTATCCCTAAGCCTAGGCCAAGAAAGAGCACCTAAGATTAACCTAGGCAGTGCATCCTTCCCCAGGGCACTGATTCCTACACTGATTGCTGATTTATTATGGGGGCCTAACTGTTTGCTTATACTGGCCTTTGGGCACTCTTGGCCCTGCTGTTTTCCTCTGGCTGGAGGAGGAAGGTGTTTCAATATTTCTTATCAGATCAGATCAGATCAGTCGCTCAGTTGTGTCCGACTCTTTGTGACCCCATGAATCCCAGCACACCAGGCCTCCCTGTCCATCACCAACTCCTGGAATTCACCCAAACTCATATCCATCGAGTTGGTGATGCCATCCAGCCATCTCATCCTCTGTCGTCCCCTTCTCCTCTTGCTCCCAATCCCTCCCAGCATCAGAGTCTTTTCCAATGAGTCAACTCTTCACATGAGGTGGCCAAAGTACTGGAGTTTCAGCTTTAGCATCATTCCTTCCAAAGAAATCCCAGGGCTGATCTCCTTCAGAATGGACTGGTTGGATCTCCTTGCAGTCCAAGGGACTCTCAAGAGTCTTCTCCAACACCACAGTTCAAAAGCATCAATTCTTCAGTGCTCAGCTTTCTTCACAGTCCAACTCTCACATCCATACATGACCACAGGAAAAACCATAGCCTTGACTAGACGGACCTTTGTTGGCAAAGTAATGTCTCTGCTTTTCAATATGCTATCTAGGTTGGTCATAACTTTCTTTCCAAGGAGTAAGCATCTTTTAATTTCATGGCTGCAGTCACCATCTGCAGTGATTTTGGAGCCCCAAAAAATAAAGTCTGACACTGTTTCCACTGTTTCCCCATCTATTTCCCATGAAGTGATGGGACCAGATGCCATGATCTTCGTTTTCTGAATGTTGAGCTTTAAGCCAACTTTTTCACTCTCCTTTTCACTTTCATCAGGAGGCTTTTGAGTTCCTCTTCACTTTCTGCCATAAGGGTGGTATCATCTGCATATCTGAGGTTATTGATATTTCTCCCGGCAATCTTGATGCCAGCTTGTGTTTCTTCCAGTCCAGTGTTTCTCCTGATGTACTCTGCATGTAAGTTAAATAAACAGGGTGACAATATACAGCCTTGACATGCTCCTTTTCCTATTTGGAACCAGTCTGTTGTTCCATGTCCAGTTCTAACTGTTGCTTCCTGACCTGCATACAAATTTCTCAAAAGGCAGATCAGGTGGTCTGGTATTCCCATCTCTTTCAGAATTTCCCACAGTTTATTGTGATCCACACAGTCAAAGGCTTTGGCATAGTCAATAAAGCAGAAATATATGTTTTTCTGGAACTCTTGCTTTTTCCATGATCCAGCAGATGTTGGCAATTTGATCTCTGTTTCCTCTGCCTTTTCATTCTGTGTCTGAATATATTTTCAAATACTGCACTTCCACAGTTTGCTGCCTTTGTCCTTGGTTTCAAGGGAATGTTCTGGGCTTCAGATAGTCTAGTAGTACAATGTAATTGAAAACAATTGACAAAATGGAAGAAAATTAAAATGTATTATATCTTGTCATGCATCATTAACTGCTGTCAGTATTTTGGAACATTTTCTTAGTTTTATAGTGGCATATATATGTGTGTGTGTATATATATATATAATTAACTTTTTCAAGGTCAGGATTAACTTTTTCATGAACTATTTTTATTTAACATATAAGCTTTTTCTAAAATTTCTTCAAAAACAAGTACTTGGATGCATATAAGAAGTTCTATAATGTAAGTGTTAAACATTTAATGTTTCCATTTTTCCCTATTAATGATTAAGTGCAATTCTTCTGTATAAGTCTCTGCCTGACTGGTTATGTCCTCAAGATAGATTGCAAAGGGTAGAATAACTGAGTTAAAATTCACTTTTCTGTTGATTTTTTTAAAAGTCTATTGGTCTAGAGTAGGTGGTTGCTACTCAAAAGTGTGCCCTCCCAGCAAAATTCTAGTTTGCCCACCACCACTTACCAGTAGGTCTGATTCCTCCCAAAGTAAAAAACTTAGCTTGCAGAAGATCAAACGACTCAGAAACACTAGAACTGTAACTTTATGGCCTACTGATCTTCTTTCAGATCAATGTAGAAAAGCTTGGGGACAATTAGTTAAGTCTTTGGGGGAGGATTTAACTCCCATCAATGTTTAGTGTATCTTGCTACCTCACCAAATTTTCTTATAGTTTTAGTAGTTCTGTGAGCTACATTGTATTTTCTACATATATGATCAGGTTATCCCCTGGAGAAGGGGGAAAGGCTATCTACTCCAGTATTCTGGCCTGGAGAATTACATGGATTGTATAGTCCATGGGGTTGTAAAGAACAGTATGAAAAGACAAAAAGATAGGACACTGAAAGATGAAATCCCCAGGTGGGTAGGTGCCCAATATGTTACTGGAATTCAATGGAGAAACAACTCCAGAAGGAATGAAGAGAAGGTGCTAGGGCAAAAAAAGAAAAAAGAAAAACACCCAGTTGTGGATGTGACTGGGGATGGAAGCAAGGCCTGATGCTGTAAAGAACAATATTGCATAGGAACTTGAAATATTAGGTCCATGAATCAAGGCAAATTAGTTCAGTTCAGTCGCTCAGTTGTGTCCGACTCTTTGCAACCCCATGAATTGCAGCACACCAGGCCTCCCTGTCCCTCACCAACTCCCGGAGTTCAATCAGACTTATGTCCATCGAGTCAGTGATGCCATCCAGCCATCTTATCCTCTATTGTCCCCTTTTCCTCCTCCCCCCAATGCCTCCCAGCATCAGAGTCTTTTCCAATGAGCCAACTCTTCACATGAGGTGGCCAAAGTACTGGAGTTTCAGCTTTAGCATCATTCCTTCCGAAGAAATCCCAGGGCTGATCTCCTTCAGAATGGACTGGTTGGATCTCCTTGCAGGCCAAGGGACTCTCAAGAGTCTTCTCCAACACCACAGTTCAAAAGCATCAATTCTTTGGCGCTCAGCTTTCTTCACAATCCAACTCTCACATCCATACATGACCACAGGAAAAACCATAGCCTTGACTAGACGAACCTTTGTTGGCAAAGTAATGTCTCTGCTTTTGAATATGCTATCTAGATTGGTCATAACTTTCCTTCCAAGGAGTAAGCATCTTTTAATTTCATGGCTGCAATCATCATCTGCAGTGATTTTGGAGCCCCCAAAAATAAAGTCTGACACTGTTTCCACTGTTTCCCCATCTATTTCCCATGAAGTGATGGGACCAGATGCCATGATCTTCGTTTTCTGAATGTTGAGCTTTAAGCCAACTTTTTCACTCTCCTTTTCACTTTCATCAAGAGGCTTTTTAGTTCCTCTTCACTTTCTGCCATAAGGGTGGTGTCATCTGCATATCTGAGGTTATTGATATTTCTCCTGGCAATCTTGATTCCAGCCTGTGCTTCTTCCAGCCCAGCATTTCTCATGATGTACTCTGCATATAAGTTAAATAAGCAGGGTGACAATATACAGCCTTGACGTACTCCTTTTCCTATTTGGAACCCGTCTGTTGTTCCATGTCCAGTTCTAACTGTTGCTTCCTGACCTGCATACAAATTTCTCAAGAGGCAGGTTAGGTGGTCTGGTATTCCCATCTCCTTCAGAATTTTCCACAGTTTTTTGTGATCCACACAGTCAAAGGCTTTGGCATAGTCAATAAAGCAGAAATATATGTTTTTCTGGAACTCTTGCTTTTTCCATGATCCAGTGGATGTTGGCAATTTGATCTCTGGTTCCTCTGCCTTTTCTAAAACCAGCTTGAACATCAGGAAGTTCATGGTTCACGTATTGCTTAAGCCTGGCTTGGAGAATTTTGAGCATTACTTTGCTAGCATGTGAGATGAGTGCAATTGTGTGGTAGTTTGAGCATCCTTTGGCATTGCCTTTCTTTGGGATTGGAATGAAAACTGACCTTTTCCAGTCCTGTGGCCACTGCTGAGTTTTCCAAATTTTCTGGCATATTGAGTGCAGCACTTTCACAGCATCATCTTTCAGGATTTGAAATAGCTCAACTGGAATTCCATCACCTCCACTAGCTTTGTTCGTAGTGATGCTTTCTAAGGCCCACTTGACTTCACATTCCAGGATGTCTGGCTCTGGGTGAGTGATTTTTGCATTTCTTTTTCTTGGGAATGGTCTTCTCATGTACAATGACTCGAAACTCCATCCAGAGTTCATCAGGCACTCTCTCCATTGAATCTAGTCCCTTGAATCTATTTGTCACTTCTACTGTATGATCATTAGGGATTTAATTTCGGTCGTACCTGAGTGGTCTAGTGGCTTTCCCCACTTTCTTCAATTTAAGTCTGAATTTGGTAATAAGGGGCTCATAATCTGAGCCACAGTCAGCTCCCGGTCTTGTTTTTCCTGACTGTATAGACTTCTCCATCTTTGGCTGTAAAGAATATAATTGATTTGATTTCTGTGTTGGCCATCTTAGTGATGTCCACGTGTAGAGTCTTCTCTTGTGTTGTTGGAAGAGAGTGTTCGCTGTGACCAGTGTGTTCTCTTGGCAAAACTCTATTAGCCTGTGCCCTGCTTCATTCTGTATTCCAAGGCCAACTTTGCCCGTTTCTCCAGGTGTTTCTTGACTTCTTAACGTTTACATTCCAGTTCTCCATAATGAAAAGGACATCTTTTTGGGGTGTTATTTCTAAAATGTCTCAAAATTCTCCAAGCCAGACTTCAGCTGGTTTTTTGAAAAGGCAGAGGAACCAGAGATCAAATTGCCAACATCCACTGAATCAATGAAAAGAGTTTAAAAGAAAATTACAGAGACACATCGATTTCTTCTTTATTGACTCTGCCAAAGATTTTGACTTTGTGGATCACAAAAAAAAAAAAAAAAACTGTAGGAAATACTGAAAGAGGTGGGAATACCAGACAACCTGACCTACCTCTTTAGAAATCTATATCAGGTCAGGAAGTAACAGTTAGAACTGGATATGGAACCATAGACTGAAACCAAATCAGGAACGGAGTATGTCAAAGCTGTATATTGTCACCCTGCTAATTTCACTTATATGCACAGTACATCATGAGAAATGCTGTGCTGGATGAAGCACAAGCTGGAATCAAGATTGTTGGGAGAAATATCAATAACCTCAGATATGCAGAAGACACCAGACTTATGGCAGAAACTGAAGAAGAACTAAACAGCCTCTTGATGAAAGTGAAAGAGGAGAATGAAAAAGCTGGCTTAAAGCACAACATTCTGAAAACGAAGATCACGGCATCCGGTCCCATCACTTCATGGCATATAGATGGAGAAACAGTGGCAGACCTTATTTTGGGGTCTCCAAAATCACTTCAGAAGGTGACTGCAGCCCTGAAATTAAAAGATGCTTACTCCTTGGAAGGAAAGTTATGACCAACCTAGACAGCATAATAAAGCAAACATTACTTTGCCAAAAACGTTCCATCTAGTCAAGGCTATGGTTTTTCCAGTAATCATGTATGGGTGTGAGTTGGACTATAAGGAAAGCTGAACACAGAGGAAGTGATCTTTTTGAACTGTGGTGTTGGAGAGGACTCATGAGAGTCACTTGAACTGCAAGGAGATCCAACCAGTCCATCCTAAAGGAGATCACTCCTTAGTGTTCACTGGAAGGACTGATGTTGAAGCTGAAACTGCAGTACTTTGGCCATCTGATGCGAAGATATGACTCATTTGAAAAGATCCTGATGCTGGGAAAGATTGAGGGCAGGAGGAGAAGGGGACGACAAAGGATGAGATGGTTGGGTGCCATCACCAAATCAATGGACATGAGTTTGGGGAAACCCCAGGTGTCTGTGATGGACAGGGAGGCCTAGTATTCTGTGGTCCATGGGGTTGCAACGAGTTGGACACGACTCAGAGACTGAACTTAACTGAAATTAAATGGAAACATTTTCCATGTACACGGATTGGAAGACTTAATATTGTTGACAGTACTCACAAAGTGGTCTACAGACAATGCAATCCTCATCAAAATCTCAACATCATTTTTTGCATAAATGGAAAATCTCATCCAAAAATTCATAGGGAACTGCACGGGACACCAACTTCATGGTGCTTTGTTATTCTGCCCCAAACTTCAATACTATGAGTTCCTCCATGTCCCTCCAGGGAGCCTACCTAATTGGGACAGCTGACCACTACTTTGGAGAGAAAATAATGCTAGATTCAGATGTCATTTATCACCAAATATATTCCTAATAGATTATAAAATGGAAAGCCCTAGAAGTTATTTTGAATGAACGTTTTCATAATTTTATAATAGGCAGGGCTGTTGGTTAAAAACAAATTTCAGACAGCATAATGAAAAAAAGATCACTTAAATCATATAAATTTAAATTGCTTTAACTTGTACATATAAAAAGACCATGTACAAAGATTCAATGAAGGAATGTGGAGGGAATGTGTTTTCCAATTATGACCAAGATTCGATATTTTAATCATGTAAAGAGCACTTAACCATCAGTATGAAAAATATTACTGCCCCAAATAGAACACTGGTAAACAATATGAATGGGCACTTCTCAAAGAAGAGATACCATTGGCCAAATGCCCAGATATTGTTCAATTACATTAAAATCGAAAGGAAAGTGGACTTGTATTGAGTTGTGACTTGAGTGACTAGATGGGCAAAGATGTACAAGATTGAATTTATTCCATTTGCAGTGGGATGTATGAAAATGATCACTGTCACACACAATTGCTTAGGATGTGAATGGATGCAACATTTTGGGGGGCATTTTGTTAATATGTATCAAATATTTTAAAGGGGCTTACTCTTTATCCCAACAATTCCTCTCCTAGAAAATCTAGTGCAGAAAAACAACAATACTAGGATATTCATTTTGGCATTGTTCATAATACTAAAAAATGAGAAACATCATGAAGGTATATATATATATATATATATATATATATATACCTTCATGATATATATATATATATACACATATATATATACACACACACATATATATGGTACTGGTTAAAATAGCCATGGTATTTAAATTTGTGGATTTTCATATAGCCTGCTGCCCTTACCCTGCCTCCTGTGTGTTTGTATAGAGAAGCTTTAGAAGCACAAACAAGTGTAAGAAGCCATCATATTAAAGCTCCTCCACGAGGAAGAGAAGGCTGCAAGGAGTAGCTGCAGTGGAGCACAAGAAGCCACCAATAGGCCTACTCTGTCCATGGACGATGCAGAAAGGGGAGGTCTCCGGAGCGTGAAAGTCAGCTGAGCCAGTGGCCCCCTGACACCTGGGGTCTGATGTACACTCTATGTCTCCCCCACCATAGGTTTGAAAGAACCCCACAAAAAGAAGATGAAAGGTTTGCCAGAACCCGCCTCTAACCCTCGGGTGTCTGTCCTGGCACCTACCTGTTGAGTCCCCAGTGCCGAGTCTACTCGACTACAAGTCTTCTTGTGTCACCTGGGCTTGGCATGATAGGGTCCATGAGCCTGGTCAGAGGAGTCAGCTGCTCAGAGCCTGACTAACCCTGTTGGGTGTCACAGACACAGCTGCACTTGGGACCTGACACAGGAGAATACCAGGGGACCCAGACACCCTGTTGAGGCTCCTCTTGGATGCATGGCCAGTTTTGCTTCAGACTTTCTCTATTTCACCCTGTGCTTTTCACATGGTTGCCTTCAGGGCCTTATTGCTGCAATGGAGACTCAGAGGTTCAGCCATGACAAACCTTGTTCACCCACCTCTCACCACGAATATTCTGAGAATGAAGCCAGGAGCACACTAGAGCATTGATCCACTGAAGCAGGAGAGCAAAATCTGTGGGCATGAGGCAGGTGAAGGTAGCAATGAGAGTTCGGGAGTGCTGTTGGAAGAATGAATACCAAGGACCTTCAGGGATTCCTAGGAACTTTGGAGGGCAATTGTCAGAAGTACCAGGTAGAAACAAATGATGTAATTGCCCTTGGGAAGGAGAAATGTTTTCCTTTTTCCAGTGTGTTCCTCCCAACCCACAGGAAAGGCAGGGATTTAAAGTGAACTATATTTAGAAAAGGTGTTTCCCATTGTAAGCACTGGTTTCAAAAGTCACTGAGAGATCCCTTGTGGTGGGCCCATCCTTTACCATCCAACAAAGAGAGAAAACATCCCTCCTTCTCATATACCTGTTTGTTCAGTGATCAGAATTTAGTGACGAAGAAAAAAAGAGGCCAGTTGTGTGTTCCTATTGTAGTAGAGGACTGTTGTTGTTCAATCACTGAGTCATGTCCGACTCTGGGATCCCATGGACTGCAGCACGCCATGCTTCCAAATCCTTCACCATCTCCGAGAATTTGCTCAAACTCATGTCTATTGTGTCAGTGACTCCACCCAACCACCTCATCCTCTGTCAGCCCCTTCTTCTCCTGCCCTCAATCTTTGCAGCATCAGCATCTTTTCCAATTGGTCAGCTGTTTGCATCAGGTGGCCAAAGTATTAGAGCTTAAGTTTCAGCATCAATTCTTCCAATGTATCTTTAGGGTTGATTTCCTTTAGGATTGACTGGTTTGATCTCCTTGCTATCCAAGGAACTCCCAAGAGTCTTCTCCAACACCACAGTTCAAACATGTCAGTTCTTTGGCACTCAGGCTTCTTTACAGTCCTACACTTGCATCTGTACATGGCTGCTGGAAAAACCATAGCTTTAACAATACAGACCTTTGTTGGCAAAGTGATGTCTCTGCCTTTTAATATACTGTCTAGTTTTATCATAGCTTTCCTTCCAGGGAGCAAGGGTCTTTTAATTTCATGTCTGCAGTTACCATCCACAGTGTTTTTTAAGCCCGGAAAATAAAATCTGTTAGTGCTTCCACTTTTCCCCTTCTATTTTCCATGAAATGATGGGAGGGCTGTTCATCCCATACATCCGTTCATCCAGTGGTTCTCAAAGTGGTCCACAGGCTAGCATTTTCAGCATCATTGTATTGAATCTCATTCAGTAACAACAGGGAGTTTTCTGGCATTTTAAATTGTCCCATTCCTGCTCCCTTATCGTCAACTTTGGAGTCGCATTGAAAACCAAGGTCTCGTGCATTGCAAGCGGACTCTTAACTAACTGAGCTATGAGGGAAAACTGTATATCCCCACTAAAACTTGGACACAAATGTTCATAGTACTTTTATTCAAAGTACATATTCAGACACACATTGGATGATCCATTTATATAAAAAGCAACCACATCTAGAGTGAAACACCTCTAGGTTGCTGCAGGTTGGGTGTGACGGGAAAGGACAACCACAGGGATGATAACATTCTGTATGTTACTCTGGTGCTGGCTGCATGGGCACACACGATTTTCTCAAATCACCAAGGAACACACTTTAAATGGATGCAGTTCATTGTATGTGCTGTATTCTTAGCACGGTTGATAAAGCAGCTGCTTCCCACGCGACTTTGGGAGGCGGACAACAGGCTGTCCAAAGCTGAAGTGTTGGAGGAAGTGATAGAAAGAATCAAAATGTTGGGGATGTGTTGATGGTCTTTCTACTTTCAGAGAAGTCCTACAAAGAAAGAGGAACTCGGGCTAAGTGGGTGGTCTCCAAGCAGAGCTGGGAAGGGATGCAGTTCTTATAATGGTGATGCTTTCTGCCTGAGATCTGAAACCTTTGGTGATTGAGAGTCCAATAAATCAGAAACCTACAGGTGGAGAAAGCTTACCACCTCTGAAGGTTGAATGCCAGCAATTTGAAAAGGTGGCTTGGAATCAGTCTCCTGAGGAGGAGATGAGACTATGCAAACCAACCAAGCAGTGGAGGCCAACTTAAATGTGTTTCACCTGGATCTAAGCACACTATTTCATATGGCCTCAAGACAGCTCCTGGTCATTGTTAGAGAGGGGCAGAGGCCAATACAGAGACCAGTAAACAAAAGTCTTCAGGCTTAAGAACTCTCTAGATTCCCTGATAGCTCAGTTGGTATAGAATTCACCTGCAATGCAGGAGACCCTGGTTAGACTCCTGGGTCAGGAATATCCGTTGGAGAGGGGAAAGGCTACCCACTCCAGTATGCTTGGGTTTTCCTGGTGGCTCAGCTGGTAAAGAATCTGCGTGCAGTGTGGGAGACCTGGGTTCGATGCCTGGCTTGGAAAGGTACCCTGGAGGACATGGGAACCCACTCCAGCTTTCTTGCCTGGAGAATCCCTATGGAAAGAGGAGCCTGGTGGGCCACAGTCCATGGGGTCACAAAGAGTTGGACACGACTGAACTACTAAGCACAGCACATTAGGAACAATGTTTGGGAATAAATTTTCCAATTTAGGGGTGTTCCTAAGATGGAGGAATAGGATGGGGAATACACTTTGTCCCACACAAATTCATTGAAATATCATTTGAATGCTGAGCAACTTACAACAAACAGCTTCTGAACCCTGGTGGAGGACACTAGGTACCCAGAAAGGCAGTTCATTCTCTTCCAAAGGAGGTAGGACAAAATATAAAAGTCAAAAAGAGAGGCAAAATGGTTAGGAATGGAGACCCATCCTGGGGAGGGTGTCGTGAAGGAGGAGAAGTTTCCAAACAGCAGGAATCCCTCTCACTGGCAGGTCTCTGGGAGTTTGGGAATCTCAGAGGGCAACATAACCAGGAGAGAGGAAAAAAAAAACACAGAGAATATGCACTTAAGCACAACTACCAACAGAGAAGTACCCCAGATGCTCACATCCACCACCTGTGAGTGGGAGCTGGACAGGAAGTCACTGACTGAGTGCTTAGGGTAAGGACTCGGCCTGAATGCCCTGATGACAACCTGAGGGAGCTATCGTGAGCTAGCAACCCAAACTCTGGGATAGCCAGACAAAGTTAAAACAAAAAAAAAAGAGAGAGAGAGAGACACAGAGAACTTTCCTGGGAAGATCTGTGACCTAATGAGCAGCCTGGCCTGCTCACAGAACAAAGAACTGAGTGAATACCAGAGGAGAGCTAGCAGCACTGGACTGGCTCCTTGCCCGCTGGAGGCAGAGAGACATGTGGATGACAGCCAGAGCCAGAAGGCAAGGGGCAATCTCAGTCTCAGAGATGGCATCCTCCACCAAACTGTGAGTAGGTTTCCAGTTGCTAACCACGTCTTCCTGGGATCCTGGATGTTTGACATCTGCCACGGGGGCCAGAGCCTGAGATCAGCTCTGCAGAAGAGACACTGCTGCGGCTGCTGCTAAGTCGCTTCAGTCGTGTCCAACTCTGTGCAACCCCATAGACGGCAGCTCACCAGGCTCCCCCGTCCCTGGGATTCTCCAGGCAAGAACACTGGAGTGGGTTGCCATGTCCTTCTCCAATGCATGAAAGTGAAAAGTAAAAGTGAAGTCGCTCAGTCGTGTCTGACTCTTAGCGACCCCATGGACTGGAGCCCGCCAGGCTCCTCCATCCATGGGATTTTCCAGGCAAGAGTACTGGAGTGGGGTGCCATTGCCTTCTCCAGAAGAGACACAGGGCACACCAAAGACAGTGCTTTCATGGTGCACCTGAGAAAGCAAGCCTCTGGGACCAGGGAGGTGATTAAGGTGCATGGCACACTTGGGAGTCTGTGCTTGCCAAGCACCTGTGGCCTGAGAAGTTCAGACCCAGGAAGGGCAAAAAGTAGATGCCCAACCAAGTCTGTGCCTTGCGGAGGGCCTAAGAAACTGAACCTGGGCATCTCAGTCCTGGGAAGTGCAAGAAGTGCAGGGCCCACTTTGGAGAGCACCCCTGCAGAGCAACCTGGAGACTGAACAGTGTAGACTGTTAAAGCACAGGCCTTCATTACCTGGGGCAAACTCCGTGTGGTACATGCACTGCGTGCACTCCACACATGCCAGTGATATTTGTTTGCAGTGTTCTTAAAGAGACAGAAATAGCAGACCACCTCACCTGCCCCTTGAGAAATCTGTATGCAGGTCAGGAAACAGTTAGAACTGCATATGGAACAACAGACTGGTTCCAAATAAGGAAAGGAATATGTCAAGGCTGTGTATTGTCACCCTTTATTTAACTTATATGCACAATACATCATAAGAAACTCTGGGCTGGGTGAAGCACAAGCTGGAATCAACATGGCCAGGAGAAATAGCAATAACCTCAGATATGCAGATGACACCACCCTTCTGGCAGAAAGTGAAGAAGAACTAAAGAGCCTCCTGATGAAAGTGAAAGAGGAGAGTGAAAAAGTTGGCTTAAAGCTCAACATTCAGAAAATGAAGATCATGGCATCTGGTCCCATCACTTCATGGCAAATAGATGGGGAAACAGTGGAAACAGTGACAGGCTTTATTTTGGGGGCTCCAAAATCACTGCAGATGGTGATTGCAACCATGAAATTAACAGACATTTGCTCCTTGGAAGAAAAGTTATGACCAACCTAGACAGCATATTAAAAAGCAGAGACACTGCTTTGCCAAAAACATCCGTCTAGTCAAGGCTATGGTTTTTCCAGTAGTCATGCATGGATGTGAGAGTTGGAATATAAAGGAAGCTGAGTGCCAATGAATTGATGCTTTGGAACTGTGGTGTTGGAGAAGACTCTTGAGAGTCCCTTGGACTGCAAGGAGATCCAACCAGTCCATCCTAAAGGAAATCAATCCTTAATATTCATTGCAAGGGCTGATGTTGAAAGTGAAACTCCAATATTTGGCCACCTGATGCGAAGAACTGACTTATTTGAAAAGACCCTGATCCTGTGAAAGATGGAAGGTGGAAGGAAAAGGGGATGACAGAGGATGAGATGCTTGGATGGCATCACTGACTTATGCACATGAGTCTAAGTAAACTCTGGGAGTTGGTGATGGACAGGGAGGTCCGGAATGCTGCAGTCCACGGAGTCACAAAGAGTCAGAAACGGCTGAGCGACTGAACTGAAATGAATTGAACTCACTCCCTCAGAGCACAACTGAACAAGTGAGCCTAAATAAGTGACCACCTTTTCCCCCTTGTGTCAGGGCCTAAGTTAGACAATGAAGAGACTTGCAAAGAGAAAAAGCCAAAATAGAGAAGAGGGAACCGCTCTGGAAGTGATAGATGCAATAGATTAAAACGCTGTAGTTAGCATTGACTAAACATTGGAAGGGGCCTAAAGTCCTTAAGAAGAAGTATAACCTGGAATAAGGAACTATCTGAAACTTAACTGATCACACACTGCCTTCAGCAGCTCCAGACCAATTCCAAGATATATTTTTACTATTACCATTTTTTAATTTTTTCTTTTAATTTCTTTATTACTCCTTTAATTTTCATGTTTATAACCTCCTATTATCTTGTAAAACAAAAGACCCTATTTTTTAAGACCCTATTTTTAAAGCCAATTTCATATATATATAAATAATAATTTGTTCTTGATTTTGTTTTCTGGTTTTAATATTGAAGTTCTAACCTCTACTTTGTCAACAAAGTTCTGTCTAGTCAAGGCTATGGTTTTTCCACTAGTCATGTATGGATGTGAGAGTTGTACTGTGAAGAAAGCTGACTGCTGAAGAATTGATGCTTTGGAACTGTGGTGTTGGAGAAGACTCTTATTAAGAGTCCCTTGGACTGCAAGGAGATCCAACCAGTCCATTCTAAAGGAGATCAGTCCTGGGTGTTCTTTGGAAGGAATGATGCTAAAGCTGAAAATCCAGTACTTTGAAAAATCTAATCCTTCCACTGTGGGTGGGGAAGACTGCTGGCCTTGGATTTGGAGGCCGCTGAGAGGCCTATCCAGCCAGGCAGTGAGGATCAAGCGGATGGATTGAAGTACCTGCCCAATCCTCGGGCAGTGGCCCTGATCCAGTCACCTCCTGTGGCATCAGGAGTTCCCTGGCAGACACAGACCACCTACCAGATAGAGGTGCTCCAGCCCCGTCAGCCCCCAGCTGCACTGTGTCTGTTGACTTGACCCCTTCCAGACACAGAAATAGACCAGCACTCAGCAGGCCAGCAGACACAGGGTTACCTCCCAGTTGAGGGCACCTGGCAGCTACAGCCCTCTGGAGAGCTGCAAGACCTTGTTCCTAGAGAGGGAAAGTCCGTGAGAGTTGTGCCAGGAGAAACCATGTGACTAGGGGTTTTCAGGACACCATTGCCCTTCCAGCAGCCCTTGTGTGAGGCTGTTCGCACCGGTGCTTCTGGTGGCCTGTGGTAAGCCCCTAGCCTAGATTCCATGCTGTTTGTGTGACTGCAGCCGCAACAGGCCCAGCCCCATGCCATCTCCAGTGAGTCCAACAGCAGTCCTCGCCTACGTTCCCAGGCGGCCAAGCACAGCCCACTCCGCATCCCTAGTCTCAGGACTCCAGGACTGGTTTCCCGTACGCTGCCATGCAAAGGCATCTGCACATGAACAAAGCACACAAAGATGCCAGTGTGCATGCTTCTGAAACGTGCTCTCTTTCACACACACACACACACACGCCAAAGTGCATGACCCTGTGCACAAACACACTTACACTCACATATGCATGCACCTGATCACATGCTCTCTCACACACAGGTACACACACTTATGCTAGCACCCGTGCACAGGCAATCTCTATCTTTCTCGAGCACACACACACACAGACATGGACAGGCAGATGAACATATGCTGTACCTGCCTGGAGACACATAAACGGACATGTGAGCTAAGTGTTGGACAACAGAGGGACAGATCAGGCGTGATATAGTGGGGACCGGACAATCTCCCAGAGGTTGATGACAACTACCTGAGATCAGCAAGATAGTCACCTGTGAGCATGGCTGCGGAGAGAGGCATTGTCCAATTGAGCATGCGCACTGAGGAGCTGCCCCTCCCGCCCCGCCCCCCCACACACACACCCAGAGGCATCACCACTAAGCCGTTTACCAAGATTCCGGGCCAAGGCAGGGCTGACTTAGAGCACCCAGACCACGTGGGTCTGTGTCCACACAGACGGTAGGGGGCGACACAGCACACTAACGCATGAAATTTCAGCAGGGGGCGTCCATTGCCCGAGAGCCTCCAGTCATCGCGGGAACGATTGTTCCGTGGGAACCAATCGAGAGGCAGGACCAGGGTGAGTGTGCGCAGGCGCTCTGCCTATGCTGAGCTGCTGGTCGCAGTACACGCCTGGGTTCTGTAGGGAGGGTTCAGTCTTTCCGGCTGCGGAGGGAGCGGGAGAGGGTTCAAGATGGAGTCCGACGCGCACGGTGGAGGAGCCAGCAGGGCAGCCGATGAAGACCCTGGTGCCGCGGAATTTGCAGTGGGCACAGCACGTGGTAGCTGCAGCGAGCCGGGTGGTGCTGGTGGCCAGGATGACCCTGGCGACCCAGCTGGCCCTGGTGATGCCATCAGCCGTGGAGTTCATGGAGGCGCTGGTGACCTGGCTGGTCGCAGAGGCCCCAGCGCTGCAGGAGAGTCAAGTGGTGCAGCTGGTGCCATTCTGCAGATCCTGGGGCCATCACACGCTCCAGGGCCTGGTGGAGCTACTCCACCTGCAGCCGCAGTTCTGAGTAATTGAGCCTTCCAGTTGTATCCTATTCCAGGAAACCCAGCGGGCCAGGCGGCCGCGGGGGCCAGGATGTGAGCTAGGGGTGGTTTGGGGGGGTGGCAAGCGGTGCTAAAGTGTAGGAGGAGGGTACTCTGGGGGGCTGGAGGATATGGGTCAGGGGTGGTCTGGCTCTGAGGGGAAGATAGTGAGGAAAAGCAACCTGAAGGGAGCCAGAGAGTCGGGAGCTGATATCCAGGGTGTCTGCCCCGTGGCCTTGTGGTAGAATGCGTGTTTCCGTGAGCAGGGAGCCTGTCGTAGAGGCAAAATGAATAGTGTGGATGGTGGTGAGGAAAAGCAACCTGAAGGGTCCCAGAGGGTCGTGCGGTGATATCCAGGGTGTACTCAGGGTATGGGCTGAGAGGTCCGGACTTTCTAGGCGGCCTCCTTGTGGGAGAAGGCGGGTCTCAGCGGGCAGGGATCCTGACGTACAGGCAAAATGAGAAATGCAGATGGTGCCTTAACCTTATGTCCACCAGCAGCCTCACTGTGCCTTTCACATCACACATGGATGCGGGCCTTGTCCGCCACTTCCTGACTGCACGTACTCAACTGCGAGGGCCGATTTGGAAGGAGCTCGACGTTAATGGTCGCATGCTGGTTCTGTGAGTTCTAAAGGGGTCCGGGGCCGGGGAGAGGGTGGTGGGTGCTGGGTGGTGGCCAAGGCCAGTCTGGGCCCAGGAGGAGCCATAATGGACGGTTAAGCCTAAAGGAAAAGTGTGGTGCTCTGGGCTTGCCGGTGTGCGGGAACAGAGGGAGGACATGCTCCTCTTCCCCCTTCTCGGAGGAAAGTTGAATTTCATTTTCCCTCCCTTGTAGCCGATTGACTGCTGAAGACCCTGGCCTGCTCCAGAACTCCATCGTCTTCTGTCTGGAGCAGCTTTCCCTGGTGATGCGGTCCTTGCAGCGTTTGGGGGGCCCTGTTTCTCGGCACAGAAGAAGGTTTTAAACCCAGCCTATGTGCCCTAGCTTCAGGTGTCGTTCCCCAGGGCATTGCTTTTCTGCAGTACTTTGATCGGGCTTCATCTTATGTCTGTGCTGCTTTTTGGGGCTCAGTGTCTACATAGTTGTTTGGAGATTGTTAACTGCAGAAAATAAAACTGAGCTTTTGTGCTGTCTCTGACTTTATTTTTAGCTTCTGCACTTCCTCATACTGCATTTGTCTTTCAGTTGGAGGGGAGGTTCTGAGATCCAGATATTCGAGGACCACAACGTAATTGAAGACAATGTAAGAAGTGGGAGAATAAGAAAGTTGTATACTGTCATTCGGTATTAATTTTGGAATATTTTAGGATTTTATAGTTACATTAAATGTTAAGAGTTACCAGAGGCCTTCCCTGGTGGCTCAGATGGTAAAGAATCTGCCTGCAGTGTGGTAGACTGGGTTCAAACTCTGGGTTGTGAATATCCTCTGGAGAAGGTAATGGCAATCCACTCCAGTGTTTTTGCCTGGAGAAATCCTGGACAGTGGAGCTTGCAGGCTACAATTCATGGGGTTGCAAGGAGTTGGACTCCACAGAGCAAGTGCACTTTTCGCTTTTCATATAACACCTGAATGATGTTGTTTTTCAGTCTATAATTCATGGCCAATTATTCGTGCCCCCATGGACTGTAGCATACCAGTCTCCTTTGTCCTCCACCATCTCCTGGAATTTACTCAAATTCATGTCCATAGAGTGGGTTATGCTATCTAACCATCTCACCCTCTGTCTCCCCCTTCTCCTGTTGCCTTCAGTCTTCCCTTCAGTCAGCATCAGGGTCTCTTCCGGGTAGTTGGCCCTTCACATCAGGTAGCCAAAGTATAGGAGCTTCAGGATCAGCATGAGTCCGTCCAATGAATATTCAGGGTTGATTTCCTTTAGGATTGACTGGTCTGCTCTCCTTGCAGTCCAAGTCCTCTCAAGAGTATCCGTGTACCCTGAAACCTTGCTATATATATATATATATATATATATATATATATATATATAATTGTAATAGCTCTTTTCTACGTCCCACTGGACTTCATACATAGACAATCATTTTGTCTGTAAATAAATACACACTTCTTCCTTTCTTTCCAGTTTATGCGTTTTAACTGATTTCTTTTAAAATGAAAGCTCCAACACTTTGGCCACCTGATTTGAAGAGGTGACTCATTGGCAAAGCCCCTAATGGTGGGAACGTTTGAAGGCAGGACGATAAGGGGACGATGGAGGATGAGATGGTTGGATGGCTATTGAAAAGAACACATGCGAATCAGTTCTAACGAGGTGGATGAAACTGGAGCCTCTTATACAGGGTGAAGTAAGTCACAAAGAAAAACGCCAATACGGTATAATAATGCATATATATCGGATTTAGAAAGAGGGTAACGATGACCCTATATGCAAGAAAGCAAAAGAGACACAGAGATAAAGAACAGGCTTTTGGACTGTTTGGGAGAAGGCGAGGGTGGGATGATTTGAGACAATAGCATTGAAACACGTATATTACCACACGAGAAATGGATCGTCAGGCCAGGTTCGATGCGTGAGACAGGGCGCTCAGGGCCGGTGCACCGGGATGACCCTGAGGAATTGGATAGGGAGGGAAGTGGGAGTGGGATTCAGAATGTGGGACACATGTACACACATGGCTGATTCATGTCAATGTATGGCAAAACCCAGAACAATATTGTAAAGTAATGAGCCTCCAATTAAAATAAATAAATAAATGTAAAAAGAGGAAAGCCAAAAAAATTTGCAAAAATAGATGAAATCAACAAATTCCTTGAATGACCAAAATTCCCAAAACTAACTCAAGAAGAAAGTGAAAACCCTAGATATCCCTAGGTCTATCAAAGATTTGGAACAGAAAACTCCAGGCCCATGTGACTTAAGTAGTGAATGCTATGAAATACATAAAGGAGAAATATCACCAAACCCATACAAATTCTTTCATAGAGGTGATTTTAACAGTTCTCAAACCATTATGAGGCCAGCCTTCCAAAATACCAAAACTGGATGAAGACATTGCAAGAAAAGAAAACTATAGAACAATATTCTTCATTAAGCAAAAAAAATGAAATGTTAGCAAATTTAATCCAGCGAATATATACAGCATTAGGACCAAAAAAGATCTGTCCCGAGAGTGAAAGATTGGTTATGCATTAAAATATCTTCAACCAGCGTTATTCATCATATGAAGAAAACACAGGAGAAAAACCATATGATCATTTGGATAGATGCCATAAAAGCATTTGGCAATATTCGAGAACCACTATCTTAAAAACTCTTGGAAACCTAGGACTACAAAGAGACTTTCTTAATCTGATCAAGGTCACCTACAAAACTCCTACAACTAAAGGTGATAATGGAGGAAAATCTAATCCCTACACTGTGTGTGGGTGGGGAAGGCTGCTGGCCTTCGATGTGGAGGCCACCGAGAGGCCTATCCAGCCAGGCAGTGAGGATCAAGCGGACTGACTGAAGTACCTGTCCCCTCCTCGGGCAGTGGCCCCGATCCACTCACCTCCCGTGGCACCAGTGGTTCCCCGGCAGACGCACACCACCTATCAGATAGTGGCGCCCGAGCCCCGTCATCGCCCCCAGCAGCACTGTGTCTGTTGACTTGACCCCTTCCAGACACAGAAATAGACCAGCACCCAGCAGGCCAGCAGACACAGGGTCACCTCCCAGTTGAGGGCACCTGGCAGCTACAGCCCTCCGGAGAGCTACAAGACCTTGTTCCTGGAGAGGGAAGGCCCGTGAGACTTGTGCCAGCAGAGGCCACGCGACTAGGGGTTTCCTGGAGGCCGTTGTCCTTCCGGCAGCCCTTGTGTGAGGCTGTTCGCACCGGTGCTTCTGGCGGGCCTGGGTAAGCCCCTAGCCTGGATTCCATGCAGTCTGTGTGCCTGCAGCCCCAAGAGGCCCAGCCCCATGCCATCTCCACTGAGTCCAACAGTAGTCCTCGCTTCCCTCCTCAGGCGGCCAAGCACAGTCCACTCCGCATCCCTAGTCTCAGGACTCCAGGACTGGTTCCCCATCCACCACCATGCAAAGGCACCTGCGCATGAACAAAGCACACAGAGATGCCAGTCTGCATGCCTCTGACACGTGCTCTCTGTCACACACACACACACACACCCATGTGCATGACCCTGTGCACAAACACACTTATACTCCCATGTGCATGCACCTGACCACATGCTCTCTCACACACAGGTACACACACATGTGCTAGCACCTGTGCATAGGCACTGTCTATCTTCCTCGGGCACACACACATACAAACATGGACAGGCAGATGCCCATGTGTTGCACCTACCTAGAGACACACGAATGCACACGTGAGCTACGTGTGGGACACCAGAGGGACAGACCAGGCGTGACATAAAGGGGCCCCACTGCCTTCCGGAAGTTGATGACAAGGACGTACGCTCAGCAGGACGGTCACCTATGAGCGTGGCCAGGATGGCAACGGCACAGACTTGGAGGTGCACAGGGACCAGGGCTCACTTGGGGTTTGCAGGCTTGGACAAGAAACAGTCACGTGCGCTGCGGAGTGTGGCAGTGTCTGCTTGACCATGCGCATGAAGGACTGGCGCCCCTCCCCCGGCCCCACCCCCCCCAACACACACACCCAGAGGCATCACCGCTAAGCCGTTTACCAGGTCTCCGGGCCAAGGCGGGGCTGACTTAGAGCACCCAGACCACGTGGGTGTGTGTCCACACAGGCGGTAGGGGGCGACACAGCACACTAACGCATGAAATTTCAGCAGGGGGCGTCCATTGCCCGAGAGCCTCCAGTCATCGCGGGAACGAATGTTCGGTGGGAACCAATCGAGAGGCAGGACCAGGGTGAGTGTGCGCAGGCGCTCTGCCTATGCTGAGCTGCAGGTCGCCGTACACGCCTGGGTTCTGTAGGGAGGGTTCAGTCTTTCCGGCTGCGGAGGGAGCGGGAGAGGGTTCAAGATGGAGTCCGACGCGCACGGTGGAGGAGCCAGCAGGGCAGCCGATGAAGACCCTGGTGCCGCAGAATTTGCAGTGGGCACAGCACGTGGTAGCTGCAGCGAGCCGGGTGGTGCTGGTGGCCAGGATGACCCTGGCAACCCAGCTGGCCCTGGTGATGCCGTCAGCCGTGGAGTTCATGGAGGCGCTGGTGACCTGGCTGGTCGCAGAGGCCCCAGCGCTGCAGGAGAGTCAGGTGGTGCAGCTGGTGCCATTCTGCAGATCCCGGGGCCATCACACGCTCCAGGGCCTGGTGGAGCTACTCCACCTGCAGCCGCAGTTCTGAGTAATCGAGCCATCCAGTTGTATCCTATTCCAGGAACCCCAGCGGGCCAGGCGGCCGCGGGGGCCAGGATGTGAGCTAGGGGTGGTTTGGGGGGGTTGCAAGTGGTGCTAAAGTGTAGGAGGAGGGTACTCTGGGGGGCTGGAGGATATGGGTCAGGGGTGGTCTGGCTGTGAGGGGAAGATAGTGAGGAAAAGCAACCTGAAGGGAACCAGAGAGTCGGGAGCTGATATCCAGGGTGTCTGCCCCGTGGCCTTGTGGTAGAATGCGTGTTTCCGTGAGCAGGGAGCCTGTCGTACAGGCAAAATGAATAGTGTGGATGGTGGTGAGGAAAAGCAACCTGAAGGGTCCCAGAGGGTCGTGCGGTGATATCCAGGGTGTACTCAGGGTATAGGCTGAGAGGTCCGGACTTTCTAGGCGGCCTCCTTGTGGGAGAAGGCGGGTCTCAGCGGGCAGGGATCCTGACGTACAGGCAAAATGAGAAGTGCGGATGGTGCCTTAACCTTATGTCCACCAGCAGCCTCACTGTGCCTTTCACATCACACGTGGATGCGGGCCTTGCCCGCCACTTCCTGACTGCACGTACTCAACTGCGAGGGCCGATTCGGAAGGAGCTCGACGTTAATGGCCGCATGCTGGTTCTGTGAGTTCTAAAGGGGTCCGGGGCCGGGGAGAGGGTGGTGGGTGCTGGGTGGTGGCCAAGGCCAGTCTGGGCCCAGGAGGAGCCATAATGGACGGTTAAGCCTAAAGGAAAAGTGTGGTGCTCTGGGCTTGTCGGTGTGCGGGAACAGAGGGAGGACCTGCTCCTCTTCCCCCTTCTCGGAGGAAAGTTGAATTTCATTTTCCCTCCCTTGTAGCCGATTGACTGCTGAAGACCCTGGCCTGCTCCAGAACTCCATCGTCTTCTGTCTGGAGCAGCTTTCCCTGGTGATGCAGTCCTTGCAGCACTTTGGGGGCCCTGTTTCTCGGCACAGAAGAAGGGTTTAAACCCAGCCTATGTGCCCTAGCTTCAGGTGTCGTTCCCCAGGGCATTGCTTTCTGCAGTACTTTGATCGGGCTTCATCTTATGTCTGTGCTGCTTTTGGGGGCTCAGTGTCTACATAGTTGTTTGGAGATTGTTAACTGCAGAAAATAAAACTGAGCTTTTGTGCTGTCTCTGACTTTATTTTTAGCTTCTGCACTTCCTCATACTGCATTTGTCTTTCAGTTGGAGGGGAGGTTCTGAGATCCAGATATTCGAGGACCACAACGTAATTGAAGACAATGTAAGAAGTGGGAGAATAAGAAAGTTGTATACTGTCATTCGGTATTAATTTTGGAATATTTTAGGATTTTATAGTTACATTAAATGTTAAGAGTTACCAGAGGCCTTCCCTGGTGGCTCAGATGGTAAAGAATCTGCCTGCAGTGTGGTAGACTGGGTTCAAACTCTGGGTTGTGAATATCCTCTGGAGAAGGTAATGGCAATCCACTCCAGTGTTTTTGCCTGGAGAAATCCTGGACAGTGGAGCTTGCAGGCTACAATTCATGGGGTTGCAAGGAGTTGGACTCCACAGAGCAAGTGCACTTTTCGCTTTTCATATAACACCTGAATGATGTTGTTTTTCAGTCTATAATTCATGGCCAACTATTCGTGCCCCCATGGACTGTAGCATACCAGTCTCCTTTGTCCTCCACCATCTCCTGGAATTTACTCAAATTCATGTCCATTGAGTGGGTTATGCTATCTAACCATCTCACCCTCTGTCTCCCCCTTCTCCTGTTGCCTTCAGTCTTCCCTTCAGTCAGCATCAGGGTCTCTTCCGGGTAGTTGGCCCTTCACATCAGGTAGCCAAAGTATAGGAGCTTCAGGATCAGCATGAGTCCGTCCAATGAATATTCAGGGTTGATTTCCTTTAGGATTGACTGGTCTGCTCTCCTTGCAGTCCAAGTCCTCTCAAGAGTATCCGAGTACCCTGAAACCTTGCTATATATATATATATATATATATATATATATAATTGTAATAGCTCTTTTGTACGTCCCACTGGACTTCATACATAGACAATCATTTTGTCTGTAAATAAATACACACTTCTTCCTTTCTTTCCAGTTTATGCGTTTTAACTGATTTCTTTTAAAATGAAAGCTCCAACACTTTGGCCACCTGATTTGAAGAGGTGACTCATTGGCAAAGCCCCTAATGGTGGGAACGTTTGAAGGCAGGACGATAAGGGGACGATGGAGGATGAGATGGTTGGATGGCTATTGAAAAGAACACATGCGAATCAGTTCTAACGAGGTGGATGAAACTGGAGCCTCTTATACAGGGTGAAGTAAGTCACAAAGAAAAACGCCAATACGGTATAATAATGCATATATATCGGATTTAGAAAGAGGGTAACGATGACCCTATATGCAAGAAAGCAAAAGAGACACAGAGATAAAGAACAGGCTTTTGGACTGTTTGGGAGAAGGCGAGGGTGGGATGATTTGAGACAATAGCATTGAAACACGTATATTACCACACGAGAAATGGATCGTCAGGCCAGGTTCGATGCGTGAGACAGGGCGCTCAGGGCCGGTGCACCGGGATGACCCTGAGGAATTGGATAGGGAGGGAAGTGGGAGTGGGATTCAGAATGTGGGACACATGTACACACATGGCTGATTCATGTCAATGTATGGCAAAACCCAGAACAATATTGTAAAGTAATGAGCCTCCAATTAAAATAAATAAATAAATGTAAAAAGAGGAAAGCCAAAAAAATTTGCAAAAATAGATGAAATCAACAAATTCCTTGAATGACCAAAATTCCCAAAACTAACTCAAGAAGAAAGTGAAAACCCTAGATATCCCTAGGTCTATCAAAGATTTGGAACAGAAAACTCCAGGCCCATGTGACTTAAGTAGTGAATGCTATGAAATACATAAAGGAGAAATATCACCAAACCCATACAAATTCTTTCATAGAGGTGATTTTAACAGTTCTCAAACCATTATGAGGCCAGCCTTCCAAAATACCAAAACTGGATGAAGACATTGCAAGAAAAGAAAACTATAGAACAATATTCTTCATTAAGCAAAAAAAATGAAATGTTAGCAAATTTAATCCAGCGAATATATACAGCATTAGGACCAAAAAAGATCTGTCCCGAGAGTGAAAGATTGGTTATGCATTAAAATATCTTCAACCAGCGTTATTCATCATATGAAGAAAACACAGGAGAAAAACCATATGATCATTTGGATAGATGCCATAAAAGCATTTGGCAATATTCGAGAACCACTATCTTAAAAACTCTTGGAAACCTAGGACTACAAAGAGACTTTCTTAATCTGATCAAGGTCACCTACAAAACTCCTACAACTAAAGGTGATAATGGAGGAAAATCTAATCCCTACACTGTGTGTGGGTGGGGAAGGCTGCTGGCCTTCGATGTGGAGGCCACCGAGAGGCCTATCCAGCCAGGCAGTGAGGATCAAGCGGACTGACTGAAGTACCTGTCCCCTCCTCGGGCAGTGGCCCCGATCCACTCACCTCCCGTGGCACCAGTGGTTCCCCGGCAGACGCACACCACCTATCAGATAGTGGCGCCCGAGCCCCGTCATCGCCCCCAGCAGCACTGTGTCTGTTGACTTGACCCCTTCCAGACACAGAAATAGACCAGCACCCAGCAGGCCAGCAGACACAGGGTCACCTCCCAGTTGAGGGCACCTGGCAGCTACAGCCCTCCGGAGAGCTACAAGACCTTGTTCCTGGAGAGGGAAGGCCCGTGAGACTTGTGCCAGCAGAGGCCACGCGACTAGGGGTTTCCTGGAGGCCGTTGTCCTTCCGGCAGCCCTTGTGTGAGGCTGTTCGCACCGGTGCTTCTGGCGGGCCTGGGTAAGCCCCTAGCCTGGATTCCATGCAGTCTGTGTGCCTGCAGCCCCAAGAGGCCCAGCCCCATGCCATCTCCACTGAGTCCAACAGTAGTCCTCGCTTCCCTCCTCAGGCGGCCAAGCACAGTCCACTCCGCATCCCTAGTCTCAGGACTCCAGGACTGGTTCCCCATCCACCACCATGCAAAGGCACCTGCGCATGAACAAAGCACACAGAGATGCCAGTCTGCATGCCTCTGACACGTGCTCTCTGTCACACACACACACACACACACCCATGTGCATGACTCTGTGCACAAACACACTTATACTCCCATGTGCATGCACCTGACCACATGCTCTCTCACACACAGGTACACACACATGTGCTAGCACCTGTGCATAGGCACTGTCTATCTTCCTCGGGCACACACACATACAAACATGGACAGGCAGATGCCCATGTGTTGCACCTACCTAGAGACACACGAATGCACACGTGAGCTACGTGTGGGACACCAGAGGGACAGACCAGGCGTGACATAAAGGGGCCCCACTGCCTTCCGGAAGTTGATGACAAGGACGTACGCTCAGCAGGACGGTCACCTATGAGCGTGGCCAGGATGGCAACGGCACAGACTTGGAGGTGCACAGGGACCAGGGCTCACTTGGGGTTTGCAGGCTTGGACAAGAAACAGTCACGTGCGCTGCGGAGTGTGGCAGTGTCTGCTTGACCATGCGCATGAAGGACTGGCGCCCCTCCCCCGGCCCCACCCCCCCCAACACACACACCCAGAGGCATCACCGCTAAGCCGTTTACCAGGTCTCCGGGCCAAGGCGGGGCTGACTTAGAGCACCCAGACCACGTGGGTGTGTGTCCACACAGGCGGTAGGGGGCGACACAGCACACTAACGCATGAAATTTCAGCAGGGGGCGTCCATTGCCCGAGAGCCTCCAGTCATCGCGGGAACGAATGTTCGGTGGGAACCAATCGAGAGGCAGGACCAGGGTGAGTGTGCGCAGGCGCTCTGCCTATGCTGAGCTGCTGGTCGCAGTACACGCCTGGGTTCTGTAGGGAGGGTTCAGTCTTTCCGGCTGCGGAGGGAGCGGGAGAGGGTTCAAGATGGAGTCCGACGCGCACGGTGGAGGAGCCAGCAGGGCAGCCGATGAAGACCCTGGTGCCGCAGAATTTGCAGTGGGCACAGCACGTGGTAGCTGCAGCGAGCCGGGTGGTGCTGGTGGCCAGGATGACCCTGGCAACCCAGCTGGCCCTGGTGATGCCGTCAGCCGTGGAGTTCATGGAGGCGCTGGTGACCTGGCTGGTCGCAGAGGCCCCAGCGCTGCAGGAGAGTCAGGTGGTGCAGCTGGTGCCATTCCGAAGATCCCGGGGCCATCACACGCTCCAGGGCCTGGTGGAGCTACTCCACCTGCAGCCGCAGTTCTGAGTAATCGAGCCATCCAGTTGTATCCTATTCCAGGAACCCCAGCGGGCCAGGCGGCCGCGGGGGCCAGGATGTGAGCTAGGGGTGGTTTGGGGGGGTTGCAAGTGGTGCTAAAGTGTAGGAGGAGGGTACTCTGGGGGGCTGGAGGATATGGGTCAGGGGTGGTCTGGCTGTGAGGGGAAGATAGTGAGGAAAAGCAACCTGAAGGGAACCAGAGAGTCGGGAGCTGATATCCAGGGTGTCTGCCCCGTGGCCTTGTGGTAGAATGCGTGTTTCCGTGAGCAGGGAGCCTGTCGTACAGGCAAAATGAATAGTGTGGATGGTGGTGAGGAAAAGCAACCTGAAGGGTCCCAGAGGGTCGTGCGGTGATATCCAGGGTGTACTCAGGGTATAGGCTGAGAGGTCCGGACTTTCTAGGCGGCCTCCTTGTGGGAGAAGGCGGGTCTCAGCGGGCAGGGATCCTGACGTACAGGCAAAATGAGAAGTGCGGATGGTGCCTTAACCTTATGTCCACCAGCAGCCTCACTGTGCCTTTCACATCACACGTGGATGCGGGCCTTGCCCGCCACATCCTGACTGCACGTACTCAACTGCGAGGGCCGATTCGGAAGGAGCTCGACGTTAATGGCCGCATGCTGGTTCTGTGAGTTCTAAAGGGGTCCGGGGCCGGGGAGAGGGTGGTGGGTGCTGGGTGGTGGCCAAGGCCAGTCTGGGCCCAGGAGGAGCCATAATGGACGGTTAAGCCTAAAGGAAAAGTGTGGTGCTCTGGGCTTGTCGGTGTGCGGGAACAGAGGGAGGACCTGCTCCTCTTCCCCCTTCTCGGAGGAAAGTTGAATTTCATTTTCCCTCCCTTGTAGCCGATTGACTGCTGAAGACCCTGGCCTGCTCCAGAACTCCATCGTCTTCTGTCTGGAGCAGCTTTCCCTGGTGATGCAGTCCTTGCAGCACTTTGGGGGCCCTGTTTCTCGGCACAGAAGAAGGGTTTAAACCCAGCCTATGTGCCCTAGCTTCAGGTGTCGTTCCCCAGGGCATTGCTTTCTGCAGTACTTTGATCGGGCTTCATCTTATGTCTGTGCTGCTTTTGGGGGCTCAGTGTCTACATAGTTGTTTGGAGATTGTTAACTGCAGAAAATAAAACTGAGCTTTTGTGCTGTCTCTGACTTTATTTTTAGCTTCTGCACTTCCTCATACTGCATTTGTCTTTCAGTTGGAGGGGAGGTTCTGAGATCCAGATATTCGAGGACCACAACGTAATTGAAGACAATGTAAGAAGTGGGAGAATAAGAAAGTTGTATACTGTCATTCGGTATTAATTTTGGAATATTTTAGGATTTTATAGTTACATTAAATGTTAAGAGTTACCAGAGGCCTTCCCTGGTGGCTCAGATGGTAAAGAATCTGCCTGCAGTGTGGTAGACTGGGTTCAAACTCTGGGTTGTGAATATCCTCTGGAGAAGGTAATGGCAATCCACTCCAGTGTTTTTGCCTGGAGAAATCCTGGACAGTGGAGCTTGCAGGCTACAATTCATGGGGTTGCAAGGAGTTGGACTCCACAGAGCAAGTGCACTTTTCGCTTTTCATATAACACCTGAATGATGTTGTTTTTCAGTCTATAATTCATGGCCAACTATTCGTGCCCCCATGGACTGTAGCATACCAGTCTCCTTTGTCCTCCACCATCTCCTGGAATTTACTCAAATTCATGTCCATTGAGTGGGTTATGCTATCTAACCATCTCACCCTCTGTCTCCCCCTTCTCCTGTTGCCTTCAGTCTTCCCTTCAGTCAGCATCAGGGTCTCTTCCGGGTAGTTGGCCCTTCACATCAGGTAGCCAAAGTATAGGAGCTTCAGGATCAGCATGAGTCCGTCCAATGAATATTCAGGGTTGATTTCCTTTAGGATTGACTGGTCTGCTCTCCTTGCAGTCCAAGTCCTCTCAAGAGTATCCGAGTACCCTGAAACCTTGCTATACTCACTAATTAATTGTAATAGCTCTTTTCTACGTCCCACTGGACTTCATACATAGACAATCATTTTGTCTGTAAATAAATACACACTTCTTCCTTTCTTTCCAGTTTATGCGTTTTAACTGATTTCTTTTAAAATGAAAGCTCCAACACTTTGGCCACCTGATTTGAAGAGGTGACTCATTGGCAAAGCCCCTAATGGTGGGAACGTTTGAAGGCAGGACGATAAGGGGACGATGGAGGATGAGATGGTTGGATGGCTATTGAAAAGAACACATGCGAATCAGTTCTAACGAGGTGGATGAAACTGGAGCCTCTTATACAGGGTGAAGTAAGTCACAAAGAAAAACGCCAATACGGTATAATAATGCATATATATCGGATTTAGAAAGAGGGTAACGATGACCCTATATGCAAGAAAGCAAAAGAGACACAGAGATAAAGAACAGGCTTTTGGACTGTTTGGGAGAAGGCGAGGGTGGGATGATTTGAGACAATAGCATTGAAACACGTATATTACCACACGAGAAATGGATCGTCAGGCCAGGTTCGATGCGTGAGACAGGGCGCTCAGGGCCGGTGCACCGGGATGACCCTGAGGAATTGGATAGGGAGGGAAGTGGGAGTGGGATTCAGAATGTGGGACACATGTACACACATGGCTGATTCATGTCAATGTATGGCAAAACCCAGAACAATATTGTAAAGTAATGAGCCTCCAATTAAAATAAATAAATAAATGTAAAAAGAGGAAAGCCAAAAAAATTTGCAAAAATAGATGAAATCAACAAATTCCTTGAATGACCAAAATTCCCAAAACTAACTCAAGAAGAAAGTGAAAACCCTAGATATCCCTAGGTCTATCAAAGATTTGGAACAGAAAACTCCAGGCCCATGTGACTTAAGTAGTGAATGCTATGAAATACATAAAGGAGAAATATCACCAAACCCATACAAATTCTTTCATAGAGGAGATTTTAACAGTTCTCAAACCATTATGAGGCCAGCCTTCCAAAATACCAAAACTGGATGAAGACATTGCAAGAAAAGAAAACTATAGAACAATATTCTTCATTAAGCAAAAAAAATGAAATGTTAGCAAATTTAATCCAGCGAATATATACAGCATTAGGACCAAAAAAGATCTGTCCCGAGAGTGAAAGATTGGTTATGCATTAAAATATCTTCAACCAGCGTTATTCATCATATGAAGAAAACACAGGAGAAAAACCATATGATCATTTGGATAGATGCCATAAAAGCATTTGGCAATATTCGAGAACCACTATCTTAAAAACTCTTGGAAACCTAGGACTACAAAGAGACTTTCTTAATCTGATCAAGGTCACCTACAAAACTCCTACAACTAAAGGTGATAATGGAGGAAAATCTAATCCCTACACTGTGTGTGGGTGGGGAAGGCTGCTGGCCTTCGATGTGGAGGCCACCGAGAGGCCTATCCAGCCAGGCAGTGAGGATCAAGCGGACTGACTGAAGTACCTGTCCCCTCCTCGGGCAGTGGCCCCGATCCACTCACCTCCCGTGGCACCAGTGGTTCCCCGGCAGACGCACACCACCTATCAGATAGTGGCGCCCGAGCCCCGTCATCGCCCCCAGCAGCACTGTGTCTGTTGACTTGACCCCTTCCAGACACAGAAATAGACCAGCACCCAGCAGGCCAGCAGACACAGGGTCACCTCCCAGTTGAGGGCACCTGGCAGCTACAGCCCTCCGGAGAGCTACAAGACCTTGTTCCTGGAGAGGGAAGGCCCGTGAGACTTGTGCCAGCAGAGGCCACGCGACTAGGGGTTTCCTGGAGGCCGTTGTCCTTCCGGCAGCCCTTGTGTGAGGCTGTTCGCACCGGTGCTTCTGGCGGGCCTGGGTAAGCCCCTAGCCTGGATTCCATGCAGTCTGTGTGCCTGCAGCCCCAAGAGGCCCAGCCCCATGCCATCTCCACTGAGTCCAACAGTAGTCCTCGCTTCCCTCCTCAGGCGGCCAAGCACAGTCCACTCCGCATCCCTAGTCTCAGGACTCCAGGACTGGTTCCCCATCCACCACCATGCAAAGGCACCTGCGCATGAACAAAGCACACAGAGATGCCAGTCTGCATGCCTCTGACACGTGCTCTCTGTCACACACACACACACACACCCATGTGCATGACCCTGTGCACAAACACACTTATACTCCCATGTGCATGCACCTGACCACATGCTCTCTCACACACAGGTACACACACATGTGCTAGCACCTGTGCATAGGCACTGTCTATCTTCCTCGGGCACACACACATACAAACATGGACAGGCAGATGCCCATGTGTTGCACCTACCTAGAGACACACGAATGCACACGTGAGCTACGTGTGGGACACCAGAGGGACAGACCAGGCGTGACATAAAGGGGCCCCACTGCCTTCCGGAAGTTGATGACAAGGACGTACGCTCAGCAGGACGGTCACCTATGAGCGTGGCCAGGATGGCAACGGCACAGACTTGGAGGTGCACAGGGACCAGGGCTCACTTGGGGTTTGCAGGCTTGGACAAGAAACAGTCACGTGCGCTGCGGAGTGTGGCAGTGTCTGCTTGACCATGCGCATGAAGGACTGGCGCCCCTCCCCCGGCCCCACCCCCCCCAACACACACACCCAGAGGCATCACCGCTAAGCCGTTTACCAGGTCTCCGGGCCAAGGCGGGGCTGACTTAGAGCACCCAGACCACGTGGGTGTGTGTCCACACAGGCGGTAGGGGGCGACACAGCACACTAACGCATGAAATTTCAGCAGGGGGCGTCCATTGCCCGAGAGCCTCCAGTCATCGCGGGAACGAATGTTCGGTGGGAACCAATCGAGAGGCAGGACCAGGGTGAGTGTGCGCAGGCGCTCTGCCTATGCTGAGCTGCAGGTCGCAGTACACGCCTGGGTTCTGTAGGGAGGGTTCAGCCTTTCCGGCTGCGGAGGGAGCGGGAGAGGGTTCAAGATGGAGTCCGACGCGCACGGTGGAGGAGCCAGCAGGCCAGCCGATGAAGACCCAGGTGCCGTGGGATTTGCAACGGGCACAGCACAGGGCAGCCGCAGTGAGCCGGGTGGCGCTGGTGGCCAGGATGACCCTAGAGACCCAGCTTGCCCTGGTTACGCCGTGAGTCGTGGAGTTCATGGAGGCGCTGCTGTCCTGGCTGGTCCCAGAGGCCTCAGCGCTGCAGGAGAGTCAGGTGGCGCAGCCGGTGCCATTCTGCAAATGCCGGGGCCATCACACGCTCCACGGCCTGGTGAAGGCGCTGCACCTGGAGCTGCAGTTCTGAATAACCGAGTCCTCCAGTTGTATCCTATTCCAGGAACCATGGTGGGCCAGGCAGCCGAGGGGGACAGGTGTGGACTAGGGGTGGTTTGGGGGGTTGCAAGTGGTTCTACAGTGTAGGAGGAGGGTACTCTGGGGGGCTGGAGGATATGGGTCAGGGGTGGTCTGGCTGCCAGTGGAAGATATTGAGGAAAAGCAACCTGAAAGGAACCAGAGAGTCGAGCAGTGATATCCAGGGTGTCTGGCGGTGGCCTTGTGGTAGAAGGCACGTTTCCGTGAGCAGGGAGCCTGTCGTACAGGCAAAATGTGTAGTGCGGATGGTAGTGAGGAAAAGCAACCTGAAGGGATCCAGAGGGTTGTGCAGTGATATCCAGGGTGTACTCAGGGTATAGGCTGAGAGGTCCGGACTTTCTAGGCAGCCTCCTTGTGGGATAAGGCGGGTCTCAGTGGGCAGGGATCCTGACGTACAGGCAAAATGAGAAGTGCGGATGGTGCCTTAACCTTATGTCCACCAGCAGCCTCACTGTGCCTTTCACATCACACGTGGATGCGGGCCTTGCCCGCCACTTCCTGACTACACGTACTCAATTGCGAGGGCGGATTCGGAAGGAGCTCGACGTTAATGGCCGCATGCTGGTTCTGTGAGTTCTAAAGGGGTCCGGGGCCGGGGAGAGGGTGGTGGGTGCTGGGTGGTGGCCAAGGCCAGTCTGGGCCCAGGAGGAGCCATAATGGATGGTTAAGCCTAAAGGAAAAGTGTGGTGCTCTGGGCTTGTCGGTGTGCGGGAACAGAGGGAGGACCTGCTCCTCTTCCCCCTTCTCGGAGGAAAGTTGAATTTCATTTTCCCTCCCTTGTAGCCGATTGACTGCTGAAGACCCTGGCCTGCTCCAGGGGTCCATCGCTTTCTGTCTGGAGCAGCTTTCCCTGGTGATGCGGTCCTTGCAGCACTTTGGGGGCCCTGTTTCTCAGCACAAAAGAGGGGTTTAAACCCATCCTATGTGCTCTAGCTTCAGGTGTCGTTCCCCAGGGCATTGCTTTCTGCAGTACTTTGATCGGGCTTCATCTTATGTCTGTGCTGCTTTTGGGGGCTCAGTGTCTACATAGTTGTTTGGAGATTGTTAACTGCAGAAAATAAAACTGAGCTTTTGTGCTGTCTCTGACTTTATTTTTAGCTTCTGCACTTCCTCATACTGCATTTGTCTTTCAGTTGGAGGGGAGGTTCTGAGATTCAGACGTTCGAGGACTACAATGTAATTGAAGACAATGTAAGAAGTGGGAGAATAAGAAAGTTGTATACTGTCATTTGGTATTAATATTGGAATATTTTCTCATTTTATAGTTATATTAAATGTTAAGATAAATTACCAGAGGCCTTCCCTGGTGGCTCAGATGGTAAAGAATCTGCCTTCAGTGTGGTACACCGGGTTCAATCTCTGGGTTGGGAATATCCTCCGGAGAAGGTAATGGCAATCCACTCCAGTATTTTTGCCTAGAGAAATCCTGGACAGTGGAACTTGCAGGCTACAATTCATGGGGTTGCAAGGAATTGGACTCCGCAGAGCAAGTGCACTTTTCACTTTTCATATAACACCTGAATGATGTTGTTTTTCAGTCTATAATTCATGGCCAACTATCTGTGCCCCCATGGAGTGTAGCATACCAGACTACTTTGTCCTCCATTATCTCCTGGAATTCGCTCAAATTCATGTCCCTTAAGTGGGTTATGCTATCTAACCATCTCATCCTCTGTCTCCCCCTTCTCCTGTTGTCTTCAATCTTCCCCAGTATCAGGGTCTCTTCCGGGTAGTTGGCCCTTCACATCAGGTAGCCAAAGTATAGGAGCTTCAAGATCAGCATGAGACCGTCCAATGAATTTTCAGGGTTGATTTCCTTTAGGATTGACTGGTCTGTTCTTGCAGTCCAATTCTCTCAATAGTATCCTTGTATCCTGAAACCTTGCTAAACTCACTAATTAATTGTAGTACCTCTTTTCTAAGTCCCATTGGACTTCATACATAGACAATCATTTTGTCTGTAAATAAATACACATTTGTTTCCAATTAATGCATTTTAACTGATTTCTGTTAAAATGAAAGCTCCAACACTTTGGCCACCTTATTTGAAGAGGTGACTCTTGGCAAAGACCCTGATGCTGGGAAAGTTTGAAGGCAGGAAGAGAAGGGGACGATGGAGGATGAGATGGTGGATGGCATCAACGACTCGATGGACATGAATTTGAGCAAGTTGCAGGGGATGGTAAAGGACAGGGAAGCCTGGAGTGCTGCAGTCCTTGGGTTTGTAAAGAGTTGGACATGACTAAATGAACAGCAACAGGCAGAGGGAAGATGCTGGTGGGTTGTGTGGTTCGGCCCCTCACCATCTGCTATCTTTGTCTAGTGAGCCCCTTCTGTGGTGCATGCTGGAGAAGTCAAAGTTGCATTGTGGAATGCGCATTCTAGATGGGACCAGGTTGGGCCAGCTAGTTACCCTTGTGCATGGTGTGGGAGGCAAATGAGATGGAAGTCTCGGTGCCCCTCCTGGGAGGCACAGAGACTCAGAGTAGAGTGCCTGTGTGTGGAGAGAGGCAGGTTGCAGCCCTGGGGATTCTCTGCTTATGGCAGCTGACCGGGAGCCTCTTTTTGTGCAGCCAGGCACTCGGTGGTGGTGGCTTTTTGTTGGTGGCCTATAGTCAACTGTCCTGGGAGTGTGCAGCACAGAGATCAACAAAGGCAGGGCTCTGTGTGTGGAGATCCCATTGTTAAAGCTCCAACAGCGCCACCGGAAGCCCGAGGGTGGGAGCCTCTTGAATGACACCTGCACCTCTGTGCAGCGTCTGGGGGACCGCAGGGCTGGGGACAGAGGGAACCAGCCCCTCAGGTGGAGGAGTGGCCTGGAAATAGGTGAGAGGATCTTAGAGAGGCCCTGTCGTCTCTGGGCCTTGAGATGAGAGGGGTGTTGTTGGCTCAGGAGAAGGAGGGTCCACACCACTGGCCAGGACAGCTGGGGAAGCCTGGGCCCGCCCACCCAAAAGGGAACACAAGGAGAGGAGGGCACCCCTGAGCGGAATTGGAGAGAAAGTAGAGTGACCATAGGTCACCACAGCTGGTGTCACCTCCACAGCTCCTCTGATTCCAGGAACTTCCTTAGGACGTGTGGCTTTGTCTTGCTTTAATGCTGTTATGTCAGGAAGTCTTACTTTCCTGTTTCCATCTGTCCCTCAGCTGGAGACCTGTGAGGCCTTGGCTGTCACACCTGTCTGTATAGCTAAGGTGGATTATCAGGCAGGGGAGATGTGGTTTCTATGCTTGGTTTGATCAGTCACTGTCTTCCTACCGAAAAGGCTCATGTGAGCATAGATAGGGAAGCCAGTAACACTGGCCTGTGGACTGAGTGTCCGAGTCCCTCTTCCACCCTCAGTTCCCATATTGAAGCCCTAAGCCCCAGGGGCTGGAGTTTGGAGATGGGCCTTTGAGATGTACTAGAGTCTAGATGAGCTCCTGCTGGTGGTGCCTCCATGGTGGGCTCAGTTGGGACACCCATCATTCCTGACCCCCCAACTTGGGGAAGACCCCTCTTCCTGGAGATATTACTCTTTCCCTGATGTGTGTGTTTTACTTTGAGTTTTATTGTGGGGACGTGTTGGAGGGTGTGGGGGAGGGACATTAACACTTATCACCTTGAGGAGATGTTTAGGAGTCTCAGTCAAGGCCTTGGGAGTAGAAACCCACGGTCCTTCTCTTGGTGGCATCTCTGTGTACACTTGGCTGTGTCCATTGCACACAATCTGGGCCCGCACAGGAAGGGCCTGTATGCACAGGCCACTGGGGGGACCTGAAGGGAGCTTGGTTTCATGAGTGAGTTGAATCCCTCTGGCCTCACGGGGTCTCCCTAGTGGCACATGTGTAGCCGGGCACACTGGGCAGTAACCAATCTGGTGTGAGGAGGTGCCGTTAGGGGAGTCTGTGCATGTGCACCTAGCATCCTTTCACAGAAGGGAAAGGACTTCGTGAGGGGCTCAGTCTCTCTTCAGCTCCTGTTGACCTCTAGGAAGGACGCGTGGCGGCCATGGAGTCCTTTGACAGTGGCTCAGGTTTTGTGGGCAGTGGAGAGGGTATTGAAAGAATGTCACATGATTTTGGAGCCCACAGATCCATGGGAGACTGAGAGCAGGCCACAGATTAGGGCGCTATGGCTGGGGTGAACCCCGAGGTCCTGGGGGCATCAACTGTCCCAGTGCAAAGGGCACAGGCTTTGGCCTTGTGTGGAGCCCCAGGAGGCCCAGTGCTGGAGTTGTATCCTTTCCAAGGAGCCTACAGGTTCACTGGGGCTGTAAGGCAGTGGTTGGCAGAGGAGTGCAGTAAGATGAGCCCTAGAAGCTTCAGAGGCTGCGGGGTAGGGGGTGCCACTGGGGTACAGAAGGGAAGTCTGGGACCAAAGGAGTCCAAAACTAGCAGCCCATGAGCTGCTGCCAGATGGCCAGGGGGCTTGTGGGTGGCCTGATGGTCTGTGGTGCACAGTTCCCCCAAGGTGATCTGGGGTTAGGAGGGCCTCAGCCAGACCTGGGGGCCAGAACCGGGATGTCCACATGAGCTGGCCCTTAACCAAATATGCCAGCACCCTCTCAGTGTCCTCCCTGTCCTACCTGAATGTGGACATGGTCAGCAGGTACCTGACCCAGGATGCTAACCTCAACCCCGAAGCTGTTGAGAGGGAGCTGGTAGTGACTGGCAGTGACCTGATGTTGTTAGTGGACAAAAGGACTGGGGAGGTGGTGGTGCGCCCATCTCTGCCTCTGCCGAGCCCCGCCTTTACACAGGCGGAGGCCAAAGGCTTGGTGAGGCGGGGCTGGACCACTGCAGTTGTCACGTCGGATGTCCACATTGATGGACACACTGGAGAGTGCAAAGCAGGGAGTGCAGCACTTTGTGCCCCCTTCTTTTTGAATTCTCAGCTGGAAAAGGGAGGGTGAGGTCACAAGAATGTTCCATCCTAAGTGGTACGCCCTTCCCTAGGCCAGGATTTTTGCATTATTTGCCACTTGATTGGAAGCCTAATTGTTGGCCCCTGCTGGCCATTGAACACCCTCTGACCTCTTGTTTTGACTGGTGCTTAAATACTGGTTACCACAGATAGGAAAACTGAGCTATGTTCTGTGTTTGAGTTTCTTTTCAGTGGCCAGATTTTCTTGCCTCCGTCCTTGAGTGGGAGGGGAGGTTCTGGGTCCAGATAATCAAGCATCACAAAGCAACTGAAGGCAATTTAGGAAACGGAAGAAAATAAAAAGTATTTGGGCCCTGTTGTTCAGCATTGGCCACTGTCTACCTTTTGGAATATTTTGGTAGTTCTGAGTTGTAGGTGTACATTGAATGTATACAACAGTTGTATCAATGAGTAAGGTTTCTAAGGTTTGGGATTAACTGTTTTCTGGGGTTTTCTCATCTAACATCTGAGCTTTACCTCTGTCTAAAACTACTTCAAACATCACATTGAACTGATGCGTAAAAGGTGCATTGTAATGTAATTGCTCAAGACTTAAATTCACCTCAGTTTTACCCCATTATACATAACATCTCAGTGGGATTCTTGTAGTTCTCTGTATGAATGGTTCTGTTTTTATTTTTTTGTTGTTGTTTTGTTTTGTTTTGTTTTTTAATTTTATTTTAGTTTTAAAACTTTACATAATTGTATTAGTTTTGCCAAATATCAAAATGAATCCGCCACAGGTATACATGTGTTCCCCACCCTGAACCCTCCTCCCTCCTCCCTCCCCATACCATCCCTCTGGGTTGTCCCAGTGCACTAGCCCCAAGCATCCAGTATCGTGCATCGAACCTGGACTGGCAACTCGTTTCATACATGATATTTTACATGTTTCAATGCCATTCTCCCAAATCTTCCCACCCTCTCCCTCTCCCAGAGTCCATAAGACTGTTCTATACATCAGTGTCTCTTTTGCTGTCTCGTACACAGGGTTATTGTTACCATCTTTCTAAATTCCATATATATGCTTTAGCATACTGTATTGGTGTTTTTCTTTCTGGCTTACTTCACTGTGTATAATAGGCTCCAGTTTCATCCACCTCATTAGAACCGATTCAAATATATTCTTTTTAATGGCTGAGTAATACTCCATTGTGTATATGTACCATAGCTTTCTTATCCATTCATCTACTGATGGACATCTAGGTTGCTTCCATGTCCTGGCTATTATAGGTTCTGTTTTTAATATAGATTCTGGGAGGTATATCTACAATACAGAATTGCTCTTCAGAAAATGTGCTGCCCCCACCAGAATGCTGTTTTCCTCACACCCCTTTTTACTACTAGATCTGTTTCCTGCCCTAGTCAAACAAACAAAACACCTCAGTTTTCATGAGCAAAGAATCCAGTAACACTAGAATAAAACTTTGTGCTTTACTGGCCTTGTTTTATGCCAAGAAAAGAAAAGTGCTGGAACAATGTGTTAAGTGTTCCCAGGATGAGGGGGGAGGCAGTTAGTGTAATCTTGAGAAAATGTAATTAAAATAAAAAATCTTTTGCAGGCTCTATGCTAATGCACGTTACCTGCGTTATCATGTCTAACAGTCATGATACCTCTTGGAGTTGAGGGACTGAAGCTGAGAGGCTCGGTAACTTTCTTCAGTTCTCTCAGCTAGGATCTCAAATCCGGAGAGAGGCTGGATTTGAATCTATGCCCTTTTGATTCAAGCTTCTACATTTAAAAAATTAATTAATTTATTTTAATTGGAGGCTAATTATTTACAATATTGTCGTGGTTTTTGCCATACATTGACAAGAATTAGCCATGGGTGTACATGTGTTCTGGAGAAGGCCGTGGCACCCCACTCCACTACTCTTGCGTGGAAAATCCCATGGACGGAGGAGCCTGGTAGGCTGCAGTCCATGTGGTCACTAAGAGTCAGACACGACTGAGTGACTTCACTTTGAAATTTCACTTTCATGCATTGGAGAAGGAAATGGCAACCCACTCCAGTATTCTTGCCTGGAGAATCCCAGGGACGGTGGAGCCTGGTGGGCTGCCGTCTATGGGGTCGCACTGAGTCGGACGCGACTGAAGCAACTTAGCAGCAGCAGCAGCAGCAGTACATGCGTTCCCCATCCTGGACACCCCTCCCTCCTCCCTCCCCATCCCATCCCTCGGGGTCTCCCAGTGCACAGGGCCTGAGCACCCTGTCTCATGCATCAAAACTGGACTGGTGATCTATTTCACATATGGTAAAAATACATGTTCCAATGATGTTCTCTAGATGTTCTTTACATCTGTGTCTCTTCTGCTGTCTCACATATAGGGTCACTGCTACCACCTTTCTAAATGCCATATATATGCATTAATATACTTTATTGGTGTTTTTCTTTCTGACTTACTTCACTGTATGATAGACTCCAGTTTCATCCACCTCATTAAAAGTGATTCAAATTCATTCTTTCTCATAGCTGAGTAATATTCCATTGTGTACGTGCACTTGGCTTTGTTATCCATTCCTCTAAGGATGGACCTCTTGGGTGTTTCCATGTCCTAGCTGTTGTACACAACGTTGCAATGAACATTGGGGTACACGTGTCTCTTTCAATTCTGGTTGCTTCGGTGTGTATGCCCAGCAGTGGGATTGCTGGGTCATGTGGCAGTTCTATTTCCAGTTTTGTTTTTTTTTTAACAAATATCCACACTGTTGTCCATAGTGGCTGTACTAGTTTGCATTCCCACCAACAGTGTAAGAGATTTCCCTTTTCTCCATACCCTCTCCAGCATGTTTTGTTTGTACATTTTTGATAGAACCCATCCTGACCGGCGTGAGATGGTACCTCATTGTGGTTTTGATTTGCATTTCTGTGATAATGAGTGATGTTGGGCATCTTTTCATGTGTTTGTTAGCCATCTGTATGTCTTCTTTGGAGAAATGTCTGTTTAGTTCTTTGGCCCATTTTTTGATTGGGTCATTTATTTTTATGGCATTGAGCTACATGAGCTGCTTGTGTACTTTTGAGATTAATTCTTTCTCAGTTGTTTCAATTGCTATTATTTTCTCCCATTCTGAAGGCTGTCTTTCACCTTGCTTATACTGTCCTTTGTTGTGCAAAAGCTTTTAAGTTTAATTAGGTCCCGTTTGTTTATTTTTGCTTTCATCTCCATTGCTCTGGGAGGTGGGTCTTTGAGGATCCTTCTTGGATTTATGGTATAGAGTGTTTTGCCTATGCTTTCCTCTAGTAGATTTATAGTTTCTGGTCTTACATTTATATCTTTAATCCATTTTGAGTTTATTTTTGTGAATGGTGTTAGGGAGTGTTCTAGTTTCATTCTTTTACAAGTGGTTAACCAGTTTTCCCAGCACCATTTGGTAAAGAGATTGTCCTTTCTCCATTGTATGTTCTTCCCTCCTTTGTCAAGATAAGGTGTCCATTGGTACGTGAATTTATCTCTAGGCTTTCAGTTCTATTCCATTGATCTGAATTTCTGTCTTTGTGTGAGTACCATACTGTCCTGATGACTGAAGCTTTGTACAATAGCCTGAAGTCAGGCAGGTTGATTCCTCCAGTTCCATTCTTCTTTCTCAAGATTGCTTTGGCTATTCGAGTTATTTTTTTGTATTTCTCTACAAATTGTGAAATTATTTGTTATAGTTCTCTGAAAAATACCATTGAAGCTTCCACTTTTCTTGGCCATGGTACCACACCAGCCTCAGTGCTGCAGCAGGAGACAGGGATAGTGCTTTTCCTGCTGGAGGCTTCAAGGAGCATCTGTGTGAATAATGCAAACGTGGCACTGGGCAAGTGCAAGAACAGTAGATGATGGCAATTGAGGAGAAGAAAGGTTGATGAGAAGTCCAGTCCTGACTTTACAGTGGCTTCCATGTCCTGTGAAGTCCTTTTGAATCTTGAAACTTTGTTTGACCCCTTTGAGGGCAATATACTGTAGTGTACCTGCTCCCAGCCACCCTGCCCTCTCTCCTCTCTCTGATTCAGGGACTTTAGTAGCTAAGAAATAAAAAGTAGAACACAGTCTTTGCCACCCCAGAAGTCATCGCCACAAAGGCAGAATAAAAACAGGTGTCTTACTGAGCTGGCATGGTACCAGAATCTGATGTACATCACAGGCAATCTCCTGAGAGATTCCAGAGACAGAGAGAACTCTCAGCCTTCTGTATAGCCAGCAGATCTGACTCCTTACCTACTTCTCCTCATGTAAGAGGACTTCACACCACCAGGTCTCACTTTTGCTTCATCCTAAGTATGCCCAGCAAGTGCGGTGACTCTTATGTATTAGTTAATTGATGTTTGGGACTTAGATTTGAGCCCCACCCCATCTGCTGCCCCTTCCAAATTCATATTTGAAGTCTTTAAACCCCGTATGGCTCTATTTGGGCCTCCCACATGGAGCAGTGGTAAAGAATTCACCTACCAACGCACGGGATACAAGAGACAGCGGTACAGTCCCTGGGTCGGGAAGATCCCCTGGAGAAGGGCATGGCAACCCATTCCAGTGTTCTTGCCTGGAGAATCCTACAGATAGAGGAGCCTGGTGGGCTACAGTCTATGGGGTCGCAAAGAGTCAGACACAACAGACTGTGCACACATGCACACGCATGCACACACACTCAGCTCTATTTGCAGAGAGGGCTCTCAAGAACATGATTAATGTTACACGAAGTCCTATGAATGGAGCCCTGCCCTAGAGATGATCATACGAAGGAAAGTGAGACAGAAAGACGAGTATCATGTGATATTACTAATATGTGGAATCTAAAATGTGATACAAAAGAATTTATTCACAAAGCAGAAACAGAAGCTTGCAGGTATAGAAAACAAACTCGTGATTACCAAAGGGGAAAGGCTGAGTAGGGATACATTTGGAGTTTGGGATTAGCAGTTACAGACTGCTGTATATGAAATAGAAAAACAATTAGTTTCTACTGTAGAGTGCATAAAGCTATATTTAGTAGCTTATAATTAGCTATAATGGAAAATAATATGAAAAAATATATATAACTGAATTACTTTGCTGTACACCAGAAAATAGCACAACACTGTAAATCAAATATACTTCAAATTTCTACCAAAAGAATGAGGCCTTGGTCTCACGACCATTTGTCTGACTGTGCACACTTGCACATGCACACATAAACAAACACTTCCGTGTCCTTATAAGAGGACATCTGAGAGCACATGCATTCTCTCCCTCTCACCGTGCCCCCACCTTTCTTATCTCTGTCTCCACATGTGCACTGAGGAAAGGCCACAAGGCAATATAGACGGTGGCTGTCTACAGCCTAGAAAAAGGGTCCTCACTGGAAGCCAAATTTACTGGCTCCCTGATTGTGAACTTGTAGCCTCCAGAACTGTGAGAAAATAAGTTTCAGTTCTTTAGTCCACCCAGTGTGGATCAGGGGAGTGATTCAGCATCTTGTTACAGCATCTAAAGCATACTAATCCAATTGGTTTATACTAGTGAAATACTAGCTTCTCATCTTTATGACAGGAGCCAGTTTCGCAATTGGGAGCCAGGTGCCCACTGATGTTAGGTGTCTCCCCTCCAATGGAAACTGGGAGAAAGAGAGTGCTGTCTTGATTGATGTTTACATTCCAAAGAGATGTTTGCTAGGTCCTTGAAAAAGACATTTCTGGGTTGTAAAGCTGAACAGGAGGCTTTTATGGCCTTGAAAAGTATAGTCATACTTTCAGGGACTTTCCTGGCAGTCCAGTGGTTAGGCTTCTGAGCTTCAACTGCAGAGCGTACTGGTTCCATCCCTGGTCAGGGAAGCAAGATCCTGACTGCAGATCATGGTGCAGTGTGTGCGTGTGTGCTCAGTCGCTCAGTCGTATCCGACTCTCTGTGACCCTCTGGACTGTAGCCCACCAGACTCCTTTATCCTTGGGATTCTCCAGGCAAACATACTGGAGTGGGTTCCCATTTCCTCCTTCATGCTGCAGACAAAACATGAAAAAACAAAATGAAATTATATGCATAGTTTCGAAGGGAGACACAGAAACAACTTATACGTTTCTAAACAAATGATTTAAGGAAAGGAGGGGCCACCTCTCCCCTTATTTTCAACAGGGAATATCGGGCCTCTTAGTCTTAATTTGTGTGTAGTCTTACAGTAGCTCTTTCTACAATGTGGCACATCCTGCAAACTTGCTAAACTCCATCATTAGACTAGTCGTTCTTTTGGAGACTCCATCAGATTTTCTGTATGGGTGTACATGTCTGCAAATAAAGGCAGTTTTTCTTCTTTCTCTCCAATCTGGATGCTCACATTACATTTATTGCTCCATTTCTCTCATTATGGGTTGGACTCTCCCAGTTTTCTGCATGCCTGGTTAATTTAGATTGGCTATCAGGCGTTACGATTTCACCCAGGGTTCTGGGTATTCTTTGTATTCTGAAATATATGCATAAGCTTTGATCTGAGATGCTGTGAAGTGACTTTGAAATAGTTGGAAGCTTTTGATATTTGCTTTGAAGATTTGCTAGGTGGGGCCAGAGCACCGTTCAGTGTCAGTTCAGTCACCCAGTCGTGTCCGACTCTTTATGGCCCCATGGACTACAGCACACCAGGCTCCCTGTCTGTCACCAACTCCCAGAGTTTACTCAAACTCATGCCCATTGAATCAGTGATGCCATCTAACCATCCTGTCCTCAGTTGTCCCCTTTTCCTCCTGCCTTCAGTCTTTCCCTGCATCAGGGTCTTTAAAATGAGTCAGTTCTCCGCATCAGGCCGCCAAAGTATTGGAGTTTCAGCTTCAACATCAGTCCATCCCATGAATATTCAGGACTCATTTCCTTTAGGATGGACTGCTTGGATGTCTTTGCAGTCCAAGGGACTCTCAGAGTCTTCTCCAACGCCACAGTTCAAAAGCATCAATTCTTTGGCGCTCAGCTTTCCTTATAGTCCAACTCTCACATCCTTCCTTTCAGTGTAGGACTCATATTTTCCCCACACTACTCAGGTGAGAGTGCTGTGAGCTCTCTGCCCCAGGCCTCCTGAAATTATGAGGTTTCTCACTGTGATCGGTGGGGACAGCCACCAGTCCCTGTCCAGCTTGGGTACTGGGCAGAGTTACCATTTATCCTCTCCAGTGGCCCTTTCCTTAACCTTGAGTACTTTCTTCACAGTCCTGTGGAGGTCAGTGGTCTGTGGCAGACTCCAGGGGGACCCTCTCTCCATATGCAGGTTTCTCTCCCACTGTTTGTCCCTTCACTCCCATCTTCTGCCCACCAATCTAGGGCCCTTCGAATTTCAATGCCATTTCCTAAACGCCAGGTATTCATTGGCTTCCACCAGGAAACTCTCTCCAGACAGTCAGCTGGGTACAATTGCTGGGCTAACTTGTATACATACCTGTGACTTACTTTTTACATAACTGGAGATTTTATAGTTCTTCATCTCCTACACCTATTTTCCCCACACCCCACCCTTCCATGAGCCACTCATTTGTTCTGTCTCTATGATTCTGCTTTCCTTTTTTTTTTTTTTTTTAGATTCCAAATATAAGAGAGAGCATGCAGTATTTGTCTTCCTCTGTCTGGCTTATTTTGCTCAGCAAAATACCCTCTAGATTCATTCATGTTGTCAAACTGGCAAGATTTCATATTTTATGGCTGAGATATACATGTACCGAGGACGAGATGGTTGGATGGCATCACTGACTCAATGGACACGAGTTTGAGTAAACTCCAGGAGTTGGTGATGGACAGGGAGGCCTGGTGTGCTTCAGTCCATGGGATCACAAAGAGTTGGACATGACTGAGCAAGTGAACTAAAGTGAACTATACACGCACCACATTTTGTTTTTCATTCATCTGTTAGCAGATCCTTCTGTTGCTTCCACTTCTTGGCTACTGTAAATAGCACTGCAACAAACATCGGACTTCATATATCTTTTCACATTAGTGCTTTTGTTTTCTTTGAATAAATACTCACATGTGAGATTGCTGGATCATATGACCGTTCAATTTTTAACGTTTTGAGAAACCTCTATACTGTTTTCCATAGTGATTGCATCACTTTACATTCCCACCAGCAATGTACAAGGCTTCCCTTTCTCCACATCCGCACCAACACTTGTTATTTGTTGTCCGCCTGGTGACAGCCACTCTGAAAGACTTTGATGATATCACATTGGGGGTTTGATTTGCACTCCCATAGGTATTTGCTCTGGACCTTGGCTTTGTGGTCTGGTACCTCAAGTTAGTAAGAGGACCTACCTGGCAGGGTTGTCATAAGAACTGACTGGTGAGCATGAATTAAGTGGGTAAAATTAGGGTACATATGAAGTCAGTATCATGCAAATGTTGGCCACCATTCTTTCTTTGTCTCTTCTTTATTTTTTTAATTATGAAAGCATGATAATCTTTTTACAAGGGACTTGGAAAATACAGAACAAAGGTACATATAGTTCTGCAACATATATCACAATTAATTTTCAGTACAGAGATAAGGATTTTTAGTTGGATTTTCAATATCAAACTCTGAAAAATTAATGGAATGAATATATACTAATGTAGAACGAAATAGTAGACCTGAAATGCACCATGAACCAATTCAACGTAATTTAGATGTATCTAATTTTCACACATAAGAGTCCCTTGGAGTGCAAGGAGATCCAACCAGTCCATTCTGAAGGAGATCAGGCCTGGGAATTCTTTGGAAGGACTGATGTTGAAGCTGAAACTCCAGTACTTTGACCACCTGATGTGAAGAGCTGACTCATTTGAAAAGGCCCTGATAGTGGGAAAGACTGAGGGCACGGGGAGAGGGGGACGACAGAAGATGAGATGGTTGGATGGCATCACCAACTCAATGGACATGGGTTTGGGTGGTCGCTGGGAGTTGGTGATGGACAGGGAGGCCTGGTGTGCTGCAGTTCATGGGATCACAAAGAGTCGGGCATGACTCAGCGACTGAACTGAACTGAACTGAAGACAGGCTGGCACACGAGAGTCACTCAGGGACGAGTGGCTGAATGAGCAGATGGGTGTGAGGACAGCAGAAATTTGGGGCCAAGCTGGGCATCTGATCACATCCGTCTGGTAGACAGTCCCTTCCCACCTGAAGGCACAGAGAAGACAAGCCACCTTTGTCTTGTTGTGACCGAGCAGAAACTGCTATTACTGAGACAAGAGCCTTCACCAGCTCAGGAGGTCCTTAGGGCCCCTTTCATGTCCTTGTTCCTCAGACTGTAAATGAAGGGGTTGAACATGGGAGGTACCACCGCATACCATGGCCACTGAGTCCTTGGCTGTGTAGGAGGAAGAGAGGAGCAGGGACATGCCGAACAGGGTCCCATAGAATAATGACACCACAGCAAGGTGGGGACTGTAAGTGGAAAAGGCTTTCAGCTTGTCCTGGGAAGACCGAAGTCTCAGGATGGCTGAGAAATTCTGCATGCAGGAGGCACAGATACAGACAAAGGGAGTGACAAAAAGAAAGCTCCCCACGGTATAATCCACCAAGTCACTGAAGTGGATATCTGAGCAGGAGAGTTTTAGCCATGCATAGAGTTCACAGAAGATGTGGTGAATTGGCATAGAGTTCACAGAAGATGTGAATTCTGAAACTTGCGCAGAATGACTGTGTGCTCATGAGGACAGTGTAGATCAAGGGATAGATGTTTGTGACTATCAGAACCACAGGCACCGATGTGATACAGTATTGGGGTCTCATGGTTGTGGCATAGTGGAGAGGGTGACATAATAAGGCTATAAATCTGTCATAGGCCATCACTGCCAAGAGGACATTGTCCAGCTCTGAAAACAAAATTAGGAAATACATCTGAGTGAGGCATGCCACGTAGGGGATGGCTTGGCTCTGGGTTGATATTTAGCAGCATTTTTGGTACAGTGAAAGAGGTGAAGCATATGTCCACGCTGTACAGGGTGTCTATGAAGAAGTACATGGGGGTGTAGAGGTTGGAGGTCGAGCCAATGGCAAGCATGATGAGTACGTTCCCCACCACAGCATGGACAGGAACAGACAGAAGAGAAGGGGCTGATGTCTGGGCACCTCTGACAGTCCCAGGAGGAGGAATTCTGAGATGACAGTTCAGTTGCCTCTCCCCATGGCTTCTGGTTTCTGTAGGTAGCATTGGAAATACATCTGTCAACAAGACCAGAGGCAATCTGGGGAATCACGCACTGCAGCCTCCCTCGGTGGTTAAAACCAAGGTTAAAACCATACTGGTTACCTTTGACAAGGAGCTCCAGCCTGGGGTAGTAAGGACATGACTTATTTGCAGGGCTGTCTGGTCACCACAGAATGTAGAAGGGGTGAGCTGTGGCTCTCCTTGTGACTTACCTTCTCAGTCAGCCACTCCTGCTTCCCCAGGAGGAAAGAAGAACCAGACAGAGATGAATGGAGGGCCTGCTTTGGGGAGAGTGGCTGGAGACAGCAAAGGCAGTTGAGTTGCCACCGGGAGTGCATTGGTTGGATCCTTATGGGCCTTTTTGTTTTAGGGAAGAGTCTGGGTGAGGACCCCTAGGACAAATTCTTTGTGTGTGTGTTGTGCATGTGTGTGTGTGTGTGTGTCCTTAGACATAGCTCCTTCATAGATGGGTACATAGACATATATGTTATGTGTTTATATTCACAGAAAGGTTCACAAAATGATGTTCTCCAAAATGCTAACTGACAGTGGTTATCTCTGGGGTATGGGAGCTTTACTTGTGTCTTTCTTTCAATGCTGAACAAGTATAAATCTCCCACACTATACTGCTTGCATGTTAAGAAGTCTTTCAGGAGGTGTCTGTGATGGTCTAGGTTGGAGGCACAATCCCAGTGAGGAGCTCAAGGCTCATGAGCCCTTGTCATACTTAAGGGCATATCTAAGAAGTTATGTCCCTTTGTCACTCCTTCTCAAGTCCATGTCACAGAATCCACAAAGGCTAAATGCTCATGTGGTGTGATACCACTAGGCATACTGATGTACACTTACAAATCTAAAATCCAGAGGAACTCCAAAACTGATTGAAACCTGATTTTAGAATGCTGACTCTAGAATAGGCAGATTATGAAGCTGTCCATTGAAAAAATTCAATGAATCTCAAAAAGGATAAAAACAAAAGATACACACCAAGACAGATTGTGATCACACTATCAAAAGCCAAAGAGAGAATCTTGAAAACAGCAAAGCAAGAGCAATTTTTTTGTACAAATTGATCCTCATAAGACTGACAGTTTCTTATCAAAATCCATGAAGTCTAGAAGGCAATCGGGTTACATATTGAAAGTTCTGAATGAAAAAAAAAAAAAAAAAAACCTGTCACCTGAAAACTCCATACCTGGCAAAACTTTCCTCCAAAATAGAACAACAAATTAAGACATTCCCTGATACATTCAATCTGAGATAATTCATTTCTAGTAGATGAGCTCTACAAGCAGTGCTGAAGGGAGTTTTTTAGGCTGAGATGAAAGGACAGTGACAATAACTTGAAGTTGTGCTGAGAAATAAAGCATATCAGCAAAAGTAAATACATAATTAAACATAAAATTTAATACTAATGTATTTTCAGTTTATAGCATGTCTCTTTTTATGTATGATTATATACAAAAACATAAAACAATGATTATAAAACAATGCCAATGGGCACACAATGTAGAAAGATATAAACTGTGGCAATAACATTATAAAAGGGTTTAAAACAACCTAGTTTGAATTAATGTCAGCTTTGCTTCAGTAGTTGAGTTACTTCAAACTAGATTCTTCTAAATATTGAGAAAAGATATTCATTGTACTCTTCAGGGAAACCACTAAGAACATATACACTGAAATAAATGAGAAGGGACTCAAGATGGTAACTATCTAGAAAATACCAATACAATCCATGTTTGTCAATAATGGGTGAACTGAGAGATAAAAGATATAATACATATGCAAGGAAAAAGAAAATCAGTGAAAGGAAGCTCTTATCAATAACTACTTTAAATGTAAGTGGATTATCTGCTCGAAATAAAATTAGAGACTCAAAAAATGGATCTAAAAAATATGACCCAACTACATACCGTGTGCAAGAAGCTCAGTTTAGAACCAAAAGCACAAGTAGGTTTAATGTTAAGAGATGAAAAGGCTTTCTGTACAAATAATACTCAAAAGAGATCTAGGGTGGCTGTAGTAATATCAGATAAAAATAGACTTTAAGTCAAACTTTATCAAAAAAGACAAAGATCATACAAATGATGAAAATGATAAATTGATAAAACAGATATAACTATTGTAAGCATAGTTTACACCTAACAACAAAATCCCAAATTGTTTGAAGTAAACATTGACAGAATGGTAGGGAGAGACAACCGTTCTACAATGGCAGTTGGAGACTTCAATACTCTACCTTTAATAATGGGTAGAACAGCCAAACAGAAGATAAGTAAAGAAAAAGAGGACTTAAACAACATAAAAAACCAACTAGACCTAACATATGTATACAGTATCCACCACCGAACAACAGCAGAATACATGGAATATTCTCCAGAATAGACCATGTGTTGGGCAAAAAATGTCTTGAGAAAGCTTAAAAAATTGAAATAATCCATAGTGTGATCTGTACCCTCAGTGAAAGGAAACCACAAGTCAAGTAACAGGAAGAAAAATTGAAAATTCACAAATATGTGGAAATTAAATAACGTAGTCTTGAAACAGTGAATCAAGAAGAAATTACAGGTACATTAGAAAATAAATTGAGATGAATGAAAATGAAAAAAAAACACCCCAAAACTTATGGTATACTTTGAAAGAAATGCTCATAGGGAAATTTATGACTGTAAACACCTGCCTTAAAAAAGATCAGGAATAAGGCAAGGATGCTGATTTTCATCATTTCTGCTCAGCATTGGACTGGAAATTTTAGCCATTGCAATTAAATAAGAAGAAACAGCACCTAAAATGGAATGTAAGAATCATGAGTAACTATTAACAGATGATTTGATCTTATATATAAAATCCTAAAAAATCCTTGGATAGCAAAGATATCCAACCAGTCCAGCCTAAAGGAAATCAACCCTGAATATTCATTGGAAGGATTGATGCTGAAGCTGAAATTTCAATACTTTGGACACCTGATGGAAAGAACTGACTCATTTGAAAAGACCCTGATACTAGGAATGATTGAAGGCGGAAGGAGAAGGGGACAACAGAGGATGAGATGATTGGGTAGCATAACCAACTCAATGGACATGAGTTTCAGCAAGCCACGGGAGTTGGTGAAGAACAGGGAAGACTGGCATTTGCAGTCCATGGGGTCACAAAGCATCGGACACCACTGTGCGACTGAACTGAACTGAACAAAAGAATCCACATAAAGAACTTATTAGACTTATTTATTTAATTCATCAGAGTTGTGGATATGAGATCAACACACAGACATAATTCAATTAAGTAATTCTACATAATCAGTTGACTTCAGTTGCTCAGTGTGTCTGAACTTTGTGATCCCATGGACTGCAGCATGCCAGGCTCCCTGTCCATCACTAACTACAAGAGTTTACTCAAACTCATGTCCACTGAGTCGGTGATGCCATCCAACCATCTAATCCTCTGTTGTCCCCTTTTGCTCCTGCCCTTAATCTTTCCCAGCATCAGGATATTTTTAAATGAGTCAGCTCTTCACATCAGGTGGCCAAAGTATTGGAGTTTCAGCTTCAACATCAGTCCTTCCAATGAATATTCAGGACTAATTTCCTCTAGGATGGACTGGTTGGATCTCCTTGCAGTCCAAGGGACTGTCAAGAGTCTTCTCCAACACCACAATTCAAAAGCATCAATTCTTAGGAATTCAGCCTTCTTTATGGACCCACTCTCACATCCATACATGACTACTGGAAAAACCATAGCCTTGACTAGACGGACCTTTGTTGGCAAAGTAATGTCTCCGCTTTTTAATATGCTCTCTAGGTTCGCCATAACTTTCCTTCCAAGGAGTAAGTGTATTTTTATTTCATGGCTGAAGTTACTATATGCAGTGATCTTAGAGCCCAAAAAAATAAAGTCAGCCACTGTTTCCACTGTTTCCCCATCTATTTGCCATGAATGATGGGGCCCAAGGCCATGATCTTAGTTTTCTGAATGTAGAACTTTAAGCCAACCTTTTCACTCTCCTCTTTCCCTTTCATCAAGAAGCTCTTTAGTTCTTCTTCACTTTCAACCATAAGGGTGGTATCATCTGCATATCTGAGGTTATTTATATTTCTCCCCACAATCTTGATTCCAGCTTGTGATTCATCCAGCACAGTGTTTCTCATGATGTAGTTGGCATATAAGTTCAATAAGCAGGGCGACAATATACAGCCTTGACATACTCCTTTTCCTATTTGGAACCAGTCTGTTGTCCCATGTCCAGTTCTAACTTTTGCTTCCTGACCTGCATACAGATTTATCAGGAGGCAGGTCAGGTGGTCTGATTCCTATCTCTTTCAGAATTTTCCACAGTTTATTGCGATCCACACAAAGGCTTTGGCATAGTCAATAAAGCAAAAATTGATGTTTTTTCTGGAACTCTCTTGCTTTTTTGATGATCCACCAGATGTTGGCAATTTGATCTCTGGTTCCTCTGCCTTTTCTAAAACCAACTTGAACATCTGGAAGTTCATAGTTCACATACTGTTGAAGCCTGCCTTGGAGAGTTTTGAGCATTACTTCACTGGCGTGTGAGATGAGTACAATTGTGTGGTAATTTCAGCATTCTCTGGCATTGCCTTTCTTTGTGATTGGGAGGAAAACTGACCTCTTCCAGTCCCATGGCCACTGCTAAGTTTTCCAAATTTGCTGGCATATTGAGTGCAGCACTTTCACGGCATCATCTTTTAGGATTTGAAATAGCTCAACTGGAATGCCATCACTTCCACTAGCTTTGTTTGTATTGATTCTTCCTAAGACCCACTTGACTTCACATTCCAGGATGTCTGGCTCTAGGTGAGTGATCATACCATCATGATTTTCTGGGTCATGAAGATCTTTTTGTACAGTACTTTTGTGTATTCTTGCTACCTCTTCTTAATATCTTCTGCTTCTGTTATTCCATACCATTTCCGTCCTTTATTGAGCCCATCTTTGCATGAAATGTTCCCTTGCTATCTCTAATTTTCTTGAAGAGATCTCTAGTCTTTCCCATTCTGTTATTTTCCTCTATTTCTTTTCACTGATCACTGAGGAAGGATTTCTTATCTCTCCTTGCTATTCTTTGAACTCTGCATTCAAATGGGTATATCTTTCCTTTTCTTCTTGGCCTTTCACTTCTCTTCTTTTCACAGCTATTTCTAAGGCCTCCTCAGAGAGCCATTTTGCTTTTTTGCATTTCTTTTTCTTGGGGATGGTCTTGATCCCTGTCTCCTGTACAATGTCATGGACCTCTGTCCATAGTTCATAAGGAACTCTGTCTATCAGATCTTGTCCCTTAAATCTATTTGTCACTTCCACTGTATAATCATAAGGGATTTGATTTAGTTCGTACCTGAATGGTCTAGTGGTCTTCCCCCTTTTCATCAATTTAAGTCTGAATTTGGCAATAAGTAGTTCATGATCCAAGCCACAGTCAGTTCCCCGTCTTATTTTTGCTGACTGTATAGAGCTTCTCCCTCTTTGCTGCAAAGAATATAATCAATCTGATTTCAGTGTTGGCCATCTGGTGATGTCCACGTGTGGAGTCTTCTCTTGTATTGTTGGAAGAGGGTGTTTACTATGACCAGTGTGTTCCGTTGGCAAAACTCTATTAGCCTTTGGTCTGCTTCATTCTGTCCTGCAAGGCCAAATTTGCCTGTTACTCCAGGTAATTCTTGACTTGCTACTTATGAATTCCAGACCCCTATAATGAAAAGGACATCTTTTTTGGGTGTTAGTCATAGAGGTCTCAAAATTCTCCAAGCCAGGCTTCAGTAATACATGAACCATGTACTTCCAGATGTTCAAGCTGATTTTAGAAAAGGCAGAAGAACCATAGATGAAATTTCCACCATCTGCTGGACCATCAAAAAAGCTAGAGAATTCCAAAAAAAAAAAAAAAAAAAAAAGCCCCATCTATTTCTTCTTTATTGACTATGCCAAAGCCTTTCACTGTGTTGATCACAATAAACTGTTGAAAATTCTGAAAGAAATGGGAATACCAGACCTCATGACCTGCCTGTTGAGAAATCTGTATGCAGGTCAGGAAGCAACAGTTAGAACTGGACATGGAAAAACAAACTGGGTTCAAATCGGGAAAGGAGTATGTCAAGGGTGTATATTGTAACCCTTCTTATTGAACTTATATGCAGACTACATCATGAGAAACACTGTGCTGAATGAAGCTAAATGTGAAATCAAGATAGATGAGAGAAATATCAATAACCAAAGATATACAGATGACACCACTCTCATGGCAGAAAGTGAAGAAGAACTAAAGAGCCTCCCTATGAAAGTGAAAGAGGAGAGTGAAAATGTTGACTCTAAACTCAACATTCAGAAAACTAAGATTATGGCATTTGGTCCCATCACTTCATGGAAAATAGATGGCGAATCATTGGAAACAGTGGCTGACTTTATTTTGGGGGGCTCCAAAATCACTGCAGATGGTGACTTCAGCCATGAAATTAAAAGACACTTACTCCTTGGAAGGAAAGTTATGACCAATCTAGCTGCTGCTGCTAAGTCTCTTCAGTTGTGTCTGACTCTGTGCGACCCCATAGATGGCAGCCCACTAGGCTCCTCTGTCCCTGGGATTCTCCAACCTAGACAGCATATTAAAAAGCAGAGACATTACTTTTCCAACAATGGTCTGTGTAGTCAGGCTATGGTTTTTCCAGTGGTCATGTATGCATGTGAGAGTTGGAATATAGAGAAAGCTGAACGCCAAAGAATTGAAGCTTTGTACTGTGGTGTTGGAGAAGACTCTTGAGAGTCCCTTGGGCTGCAAGGAGATCCAACCAGTCCATCCTAAAGGAGATCAGTCCTGAGTGTTCACTGGAAGGACTGATGTTGAAGCTGAAACTGCAATACTTTGGCCACCTGATGTGAAGATCTGAGTCATTTGAAAAGACCCTGATGCTGGGAAAGATTGAGGGCAGGAGGAGAAGGGGAAGACAGAGGATGAGATGGTTAGATGACATCACCGACTCAATGGGTAGGAGTTTGAGTAAATTCAGGTAGTTGGTGATGGACAGGGAGGCCTAGCATGCTGTGGAGCATTGAGTTGCAAAGAGTTGGACACAACTCAGCGACTGAACTGAACTGAAATTAAATGGAAAGATTTTCCATGTACATGGATTGGGAGACTTAATATTGTTAAGATGACAGTACTCACAAAGTGGTCTACAGACAATGCAATTGTCATCAAAATCTCAACAGCATTTTTTTTTGCATAAATGGAAAAGCTCATCCAAAAATGCATAGGGAACTGCACGGAACCCCAACTTCCTGGTGCTTTGTTATTCTGCCCCTATCTTCAATACTATGAGGTCCTCCACGTCCCTCCAGGGAGCCTACCTCATTTACTCACAGCTATGTTTCGTCACTTACAAGCAAAGAGATCCAAGTCATGCAGACCTGCACAGGTGAGTTTCAAGCAACAGACTCAAGAAACGCAAGCTGTTTGGGGGTGATTTGCAATTACTTACTTGGTCAAGTTGCGAGAATGCCAAGTGACTCCCTTCACATTGCAGGGGAAGGGAGCAGAGAACCCAGCTGTTACCACTGAGTAAATGGGGCTGTGTGTTCTCTGAGGGCAAACTCTGGGGTTTGAGTAGAGGCTTCCATGAAGCCATCTTTAAGTGTGACTGCAGGACAGACAGTCACTTGTCATGGTCTTAGGTAACCTAGAGCCTGGGAGCCACAACTCCAATCTTGACTTTATCTCCTCCCCACCTAGAAGGAACCTTCCAGTTTCTCCCTGACCTTGCTGAAAGGGTCCCCTTAGTGCATGTAGCCAAAGTGTGGGGTGCCCAGAAAACTCAATTTGGAAAAGGATTCTTAGAGTTAGTAAGTTGCAATTTTGTAGTTGGATTCCATCCCAACTGTGTCTCTGTCATGAAAGTAAGAGCACAATTTAATATAGTGCTTTCCTCACAGTTGCCATGGGGATATCTGAGATTATTGAGAAGATTCAGAGAACCAGAGATCCATTCAAAATGTCACCCACCTAATAGTTCTGTAAGCTTTCCTTTCAGTATTGCAAAAGATTTCTTTTATAAGAGTCTGTCTGTCTCTGTTTCTCTGTCTTTCTGTCTCTTAATTCTGCCCCCTACTTTCCCTACAGTTTTCTTCAGGTAGTTTCCTCAGAGAGGTCATCCTGGAATCATGCAACATATATTAACTGGTTGAACAAGTTTTCAAGAATAAGCCCAGATGGGAATTTAGAATTTGGTGAAAATGACATTTCACTTCAGTGGGGAGATATGGATTATTTAGGAAATGGTATTAGGACACCTGACCAACACTTTGGAGAGAAAATAATCCTAGATTTTGATGTCATTTCTCACAAAATACATAAATATTTGTCTCACCCAATAGATAAAAAATGTGAAGTCCTAGAAGTTGTTTTGAATGAAGGTTTTCATAATTTTATAACGGGCAGGGCTGTTGGTTGGAAACAAAATTCAGAAAGTATAATGAAAAAAAAATCACTTAAACATATTTAAATTGTTCAAATTTGTACATAGTAAAGACCACATACAAAGATAAAATAAGAAAAGTGGAGAGAATGTATTTTCCAATTATGACAAATATTTGATATTTCAAACATGTGAAGAGCACTTATCCATCAGTATGAAAAATATTACTGTCCCAAATAGAACACTGGTAAACAGTATGAATGGGCAGTTCTCCAAGAAGAGATACCATTGGCCAAATGCCCTATGTATTCCGTTACATTATGGCGGATTCATGTCAATGTATGACAAAACCAATACAATATTGTAAAGTAAAATAAATAAATACAATCAAAAGGAAAGTGGAGTTGTATTGAGATGTGACTTGAGTGATTTCATGGGCAAAGATGTAAAAGACTGAATTTATTCTGCTTGCAGTGGGATGTATGAAAATGATCACTTTCATACACAATTAGTTAGGATGTGAATAGATGCAACATTTTGGGGGGAAATTTGTTAATATGTATCAAACTCTTTAAAGGGGCTTACTCTTTGACCCAACAATTCCTCTTCTAAAATATCTAGTACAGAAAAACAAGTATAGTAGAATATTCATTTTGGCATTGTTCATAATACTAAAAAATGAGAAACAGCAAGAAGGCCTATATATACATTTCTATATATCTATATGGTACTGGTTAAAATAGCCATGGTATTTAAATTTGTGGCTTTTCATACAGCCTGATGCCCATACCCTGTCTCCTGTGTGTTTTATAGAGAAGATTTAGAAGTACAAACAAGTGTAGGAAGGCATCTTAATAAAGTTCCTCCATGAAGGAGAGAAGGGTGCAAGGTGTAGCTGCAGTGGAGGTAAAAGCAGCCACCAATCGGCCTGCTCCCTCCATGGATGATGCAGAAATGGGAGGTCTCTAGAGCATGAAAGTCAGCTGAGCCAGTGGCCCCCAATGTCTGGGGTCTGGAGTACACTCTATGTCTCCCCAACCATAGGTTTGAAAGGTATCAGAATCCTACAATAAGAGGATGAAAGGTTTGCCAGAACCCTCCTCTACCCCTCAGGTGTCTGTCCTGGCACCTACCTGTTGAGTCCCCAGTGGCAAGTCTACTCGATTACAAGTCTTCTTGTGTCACCTGGGCTTGCCATGATGGGGTCCATGAGCCTGGTCAGAGGAGTCAGCTGCTCAGAGAGCCTGACTAACTCTGTCAGATGTCACAGACACAGCTGCACTTGGGACCTGTCACAGGAGAAAACCAGGGGTGCCTGACACCCTGTTGAGGCTCCTCTTGGGTGCATGGCCAGCGTTGCTTCAGACTTTATTCCATGCTGTGCTTTTTATGTGGCTGCCATCAGGGCCTTATTGCTGAGTTGGAGACTTGGAGGTTCAGCCTTGGCAAACCCTGGTCAAGGTCATCTGGAAGGCCCAGTTTGCCTGGCTGTGCAGGGAGCACAAGACTGCTCTTGCTCACAGTCCTGACACCCTGAAAGAGAACCCAAAGCCCCCCAACATGCCACAGGGTGATCAGGACTAGCTCAGCAGCCCCACCATATATATGGGCTTCTGTTCTCAGTGCCAGTCCCAACCTGCTCCTCTGTCAGGAAAGGGGGTTTGCTCAATCCCCAGTCCCTGAGGAAACATTGGCTGGCACTCCTGATGCCAGTTAAAACCCCTGCCCAGGAGGCTTCCTTGCTTTCCTTCCAAGCTCCTCATCACCGTGCCAAGAGTCTTCTGTTCTTGGAGCTCCTACAACACCCATAAGTCTCTCTCCTGTAGTGTGCCAGGAAGTGGCTGCTGTCCTACTCCAAGGCCTTCTTCACTTCATCAGTGCAGCAGGAAAAGACGGATAAAGGTTATCTTGATTCCAGGGCTGGAAACTGCCAAGACTCACATTCTCATAGCCAGATGTGTACCCAGCCTCTCTACCTGGTCTCAGGGCTACCGGTGGAAACAAGCTGTCCTTTTCACCCACCTCTCACCAGGAGGATTCTGAGAAGGAACTCAGAAGCACACTGGAGCCTTGATCCACTGAAGCAGGAGAGCAAAATCTGTGGGCATGATGCAGGTGAAGGTAGCAAGGAGAGATCGGGAGTGCTGTTGGAAGAATGAAAACCAAGGAGCTTCAAGGACTCCTAGGACCTTGTGAGGACAATTCTCAGAAGTACTTGTTAGAGACAAATGATGTAATTGCCCTTGGGAAGGAGCAATGTTTTCCTGTTTCCAGTGTGCTCCTCCCAACCCACAGGGAAGGCAGAGATTTAAAATGAACTATATTTAGAAAAGGTGTTTCCCATTGTAAGCACTGGTTTGGAAAGTCACTGAGAGACCCCTTGGGGCAGGCCCATCCTTTACCATCCAACAAAGAGAGAAAACATCCCTTATCCAGTGCAAACAGCCTTTCTTTGGTAGGTGGTGAAAGTGAAAGTGGAGTCGCTCAGTTGTGTCCTACTCTTTGTGACCCCATGGACTGTATAGTCCATGGAAATCTCCAGGCCAGAATATTGGAGTGGGTAGCCTTTTCCCTTCTCCAGCGGATCTTCCCAACCCAGGAATCGAACTGGAGTCTCCTGCATTGCAGGTGGATTCTTTACCAACTGAGCTATGAGGGAAAACTGTATGTCTCCACAAAAATTTGGACACAAATGTTCATAGTGCTTTTATTCAAAGTACATATTCAGACACACAAGACTATATATTGAATGATACATTTATATAAAATGCAAACACATCTAGAGTGAAACATATCTAGGTTGCTGCAGGTTGGGTATGATGGGAAAGGACAACCACAGGGATGATGAGAACATGCTGTATGTTACTCTGGTGCTGGTTTCATGGGCAGATGTGCTTTTCTGAAATCATCAAGGAATACACTTTAAATAGATGCAGTTTGTTGTATGTTCAGTATTCCTAGCCTGGTTGATAAAGCAGCTGCTTCCCACAGGACTTTGGGAGGTGGACGACAGGCTGTCCAAGGCTGAAGTGTTGGAGGAAGTGATGGAAAGAATCAAAATATTGGGGATGTGTTAATGGTCTTTCTAGTTTCAGAGATCCCTTACAAAAGACAGGGGAACTCGGGCTACAGTGGGGGGTCTCCAAGCAGAGCTGGGAAGGACTGCAGTTCTTCTAACAGTGATGCTCTTCTCAACTGTGATGCCTGAGACCTGAAACCTTTGGTGATTGAGAGCCCAATAAATCAGAACCCTACAGGTGGAGAAAGCTAACTGCTTCTGAAGGTTGAATGCCAGCAATTTGAAATGGTGGCTTGGAATCAGCCTCCTGAGGAGGAGATGAGACTATGCAAGCCAGTCAAGCAGTGCAGGCCAACTTAAACATGTTTCATCTGCATCTAAGCACAGTTTCAGATGGCCTCAAGACAGCTCCTGGTCATTGTCAGAGAGGGGCACAGGCCAGTACAGAGACAAGTAAACAAAAGGCTTCAGGCTTAAGAACTCTCTAGATTCCCTGATAGCTCAGTAGGTAAAGAATCCACCTGCAATGCAGGAGACCCTGGTTCAATTCCTGGGTAGGGAAGATCTGCTGGAGAAGGGATAGGCTACCCACTCCAGTATCCTTGGCCTTGCCTGGTGGCTCAGCTGGTAAAGAATCTGCATGCAGTGTAGGAGACCTGGGTTCGATCCTGGGGTTGGGAAGATCCCCTGGAGAAGGGAAAGGCTACCCACTCCAGTATTCTGGCCTGGAGAATTGCATGGACTCTATAGTCCATGAGGTTGCAAAGAGCTGGACACGACTGAGGGACTTTCACTCAAGACAGTTGATGGTCTTTGTCAGAGAGGGGCACAGGCCAGCATGGAGACCAGTAAACAAAATGCTTCAGACTTGAGAACTGTCTAAATTAGCTGTCTAATTGTGTGTGAACTGGATGAAAGCCAACCCATTGGTAAATGGAAGTATATTGCCAAAGAAACTGCAAGCTGGGCCTACAAAGCCAGTGACTGATCAGACCCTAAAGTACCCACCCTGCTTCACCAGCATTGGGTGGCCTCCCAGAAGGGTGAACCCTCAGAGTCTCACTTAAGGAGTGACTCCAGGAGGTAGATGGGTAAGGAGAGACCTCTAGATAACAAAGCCAGTGGCTACAGAGGACAATGTGAGGACACGTGAGCCTTCTCCAGAGGTCTGATCATCTGTCTGATGATCTGACATCAGTGGCTGTCTGATGGGCCAACCAAGGACCTTGCCCCATTGCTGGGGGAGACTGCTTGTGTTCTTCCTAACCAGGGGGCTTCGTCTGATGCTATGAACCAGAGACTGTATGTCCTCCGTTCTCTCCAACTAGTTGACTTCAGATCACCTTCCTGTATGGAGTCTCCCCTTCTTTCTTTTGGAAATAAATGTCTTTTAAGTTTTACTTGTGCACATTACTATTCAGCTAGAGATAGATCCGGAGAAGGCAGTGGCACCCCGCTCCAGTACTCTTGCCTGGAAAATTCCATGGACGGAGGAGCATTTTAGGCTCCAGCCCATGGGGTCGCTAAGAGTCGGGCACGACTCAGCGACTTCACTTTCACTTTTCACTTCTATGCATTGGAGAAGGAAATGGCAACCCACTCCAGTATTCTTGCCTGGAGAATCCCAGGGACAGAGGAGCCTAGTGGGCTGCCGTCTATGGGGTCGCACAGAGTTGGACACAAGTGAAGCGACGCAGCAGCAGCAGAGATAAATCCAGATTCCCTTGTCCCTAGATGTCATTAGGTGTGACTGGCTTCCTGGGTGTGCGACCTTTTCCCATGGCCCTGTTGTCAGGACACGCCCCTCCCCCCCCACCCCACCATGCTTGATACAGTGCTCACCATTGCTGTTTGAAACAATCATATTTCAACTCGTGTTATGTAAGTGAAGTATGATGGGACAGTGGAGTCTGAGCAAAGGAGATGCACTGTGGTTGGCACACAGGTGCAGGGGCTCAGGCCCACAGGCATGGGAACATTGGGCAGTCTGAGGTGATGTGGGCCCTGATGGGGGACAGAGTGGGACCTGGACCCAGACTAGTCTTGGTGGCAGTGGCTGGAGCATGGAAGATATGGACACTCTGACCATCCATTTCTAACCACCTGTGGGCAATCACTGACTCACTGAACATGAGTTTGAGCAAGCCCCAGGAGACGGTGAAGGACAGGGAAGCCTGGCATGCTGTAGTCCACAGGGTTGCAAAGAGTTAGGCACGACTGAGTGACTGAACTGAACTGCAGGCAGTTCCCTAAAGTTGGCTCAGAGTCAGCAGAATGGATTCCTGTCCCCACTTTTGCTCTGCATCTTGCTGTGCTGTGACTTCTGCCTCCACCCTCTACTGAACTAAAGAACAAGAAGTGATGGGTAAGGATCAAAGAGGAAACGATGATGACACAGTGGTGCTGGCTAAGATGTTGGAGTACCAATGGCAGATAATGAATCCAGAAAAAGGACTGGGCTTCCCTGGTGGCTTAGACGGTAAAGCACCTGCCTGCAAGGTGGGAGACCTGGGTTCAATCCCTGGGTCAGGAAGATCTCCTGGAGAAGGAAATGGCAACCCACTCCAGTACTCTTGCCTGGAAAATTCCATGGATGGAGAAGCTGGGTAGGCTACAGTCCATCGGTTTGCAGAGTCGAACACGACTGAGCAACTTCCCTGGGAAGGGGGAAAGTCAACTGTGTTGTGTAGCAGCTGCTCAAATGACCACAGAGGAGAGGGGAGAACAGGAAGGTAGATCCAAGTGCAGAGAGAGGAGTGTGGCTGGGCTCTGGAAGAAGGCAGTTGGTTCCTGCTGAGAGGGAGGTAGGGACACCACAAGGTCCAGAAAAGAGGGAGGAGAACAGTGTGGTGCACATAGGAGCAGAGCCACACACCAATCAGACCCAGGCCACTAGGGCCCACCCAGGCTTCCCCACAGAAAGGAGGCAGACCACCAAATCTGTCAAGTACTTTAATTCAAAACTGCAGCAAATGAGGGGCAAAAGCTGTGCTAACCCTCAGGAAAGAGGGACACCCTGGTAGGGCAGCAGGGCAGGGCCTTCTGATGAGAAGTGGGCAAGGAGAACAAGGGACCCAGTGTGGAGCTTCTGGATTCAAGAAGCACCAGCTGCTTTCATGTGGGGGATGCTGTGTTCAGCCTGTGAAAGGGAGCAGAGTCACGGTGGAGCTCCCAGCCCACTCACACGAAGATTGGGCAAGGAGAGAACATGTCTCACTCACTTCAAAGGGTCTGGAACTTGTCAATGAAGCGCTGCAAGACCACTGAAACAGAGAAAGGCATACCTAGGCATTCCAGGCACAGGGATTCAGAAACCCCCTCTTTCTCATGGGACAAACCTAACCCTGAAACTGGACCCTCCCCCAAACCTAGTGATATCCAGCCCTGTGACTAACTCATCCACCCATCACTCAGGTTAAAAATAGACATGTTTTTCCAAATGAGAACAAGATGTGCAAGTAGTTCTCAAACTCCAGAGTGTATCAGAATCATTCAGATCCTAGGAAAACATGTCTACTCTCTGACTACCAGCAGTTAGAGAAAATAAATGTGGTATCTCTAAATTAACTAAAATAAGATCTCTAGGACTTGTTGGCAAAGTGCACATGTGGTTCAAACAATATATGTCTTAATGGAGAGATAGGTAGATAGGTAGGCAGAAAGAGGTGAAAATGCACAGAAGGCTCCAGGGCCAGGTCTGGCAGAGTCTCCTTCCACAAGAATGTTGATCCCTGGGTAGCAGCCTATACCCCCAGTCCCCCACCCCAACTACACATTCTGCACTAGGATGCCCTGGTCTCCCTCTGCCCAGGCAGAGGCCACTCATACCAAGTTGATCTTTAAGGTTGTCAATTTCTCTCTCCAGCACAGGACACTAGCCCAGCAGACAGGGGATAAAGAAATTGTTAGTATGGTCTCACCCTTTTGCCCTTCATCCCCAGCTCCCTCCCTGGTACTGACCCCACATCCCAAAGCCCATGGTTACATTAGAATGAGTCCTCCAGTGGAAAGGAAGTAGTCTCCCACCTTGGAGGTGAGGCGGGGACAAGATAAGTGTGTTTAACCCGGACACCGATCCTGCTGCCTAGACAAGAAAGCATTACTTGAGGGCAGTTGTGTGCTCCAGGTGGTGGCTGCTTCATTTCCTCTCGGGACAGACGAAGTGGCCTCCAGAAAACTAAAAGAGAATATAAAATCCAACTCCCAAGCTCAGAAGACAAGCAGGAAGGGCGTAGCAGTGTATGCAGCAAGGCAGTACCCCCATCCGTGGTCAAGCTGTCCCTGCTCTGCTCAGCAGCTCTGGGCCTGCCTTCCAAGGAGCCCTGGCTTCAAGCCAGCCCTGTCTTCACTGTCTCCTATGGGAGAACTGTTGGGGTAGGCAGAGAGGTCTGGGAACCAGGCTGGGGTCCTGGGAGTGTCTGAGAAGAGTTCTCCTGTGTCCTAGAAACCAAACTTTGGAGACTCACCTGAAGGTGGGGATGCTCTGGGCTTGACACTTCCCTGTGCCATGGCCAAAAGCAGTGAATTTCCTGGAACTTGAGAGGTCTTGGTATCCAGGTCCCGAGTGTTGTATCCTCCATGATGTTTGGATGGGCAAGATAGCTAAAACACACATTCCTGACTCATTAGGGGGGGGTGTGTGGGGGGGCAGCACAAAGTAGGGAATAGATAAGAAGTAAAAACCTAAACTCTTGAGAACTTGTGTGTCTGTGTGTGTGTAGGGGCATGGTGAGGTAGGGAATAGTTAAGAAGGAAAAACCTAAACTCTTAAGAACTGTGTGTGTGTGTATGTGTGTGTAGGGGCAGGGTGAGGTAGGGAATAGATAAGAAGTGAAAACCTAAACTCTTGAGAACGTGTGTGTGTGTGTGTGTGTGTGCATGTGTGTGTGTAGGGGCACGGTGAGGTAGGGAATAGATAAGAAGTGAAAACCTAAACTCTTGAGAACTTGTGTGTGTCTGTGTGTGTGTGTGTGTGTGTATATGTGTGTGTGTGTGTAGGGGCACGGTGAGGTAGGGAATATTTAAGAAGGAAAAACCTAAACTCTTGAGAACTGTGTGTGTGTGTGTGTGTGTGTAGGAGCAGGGCGAGGTAGGGAACAGATAAGTAAAAAGCTAAACTCTTGAGAATGCTCTCCAGAAGTCAGCCAGGGTGAGCAGTGGGGCTCTGAGAAAGCTCAGGGCCACTGCAAGGAAGGCAGCAGGAACCAGGAGCCGCCCAACATTTGAGGGATTAGTCAGTGCTCACTGGCTGCCAGCTCCCCCTCCACCAGCCCCACTGGGCATCCTAATGACAATTTCAAAGAGCAAAAGATCCCCTGCAAGCTTCAGGGTGGAGTGCGTGAAGGGGAAGGGGAGGGGAAGGACGCGTACTCACTTGGCGCTTTGGGACAGGCTCTTTGCCTCGGTTGCCATCTCCTTGGGCCATCCCAGTCGGAGTCCCTGGTCCTGCTGGCCCCTGGTGGCTTCCCGGTGTTTTGCTTGGGCTGTCTGGCCCCCGGAGGAACCAAGGAATACTTAGTTCTTCCAAGGACTGGCAGGCCCAAGATGGGAGGGAAGCTGTCTAGTGCCAGGGGACCCCCTGAGAGGCAGGCCTGGGGCTTTCTCCCCAGGACGACTTTGGAGATGGCGCCACCCGGCGATTTCTCCTGAGGGCCCTTCTTCCATGGGGTGACCTGGGGCAGGTGGCCGGGCCTGCCCCCTCGATTCCCGCTGCCCACGCTCGGCACTTTCTTAGATGGCTTGTTGGAAGAAGAGATGTTGAACTCTCTTGTGAACTGCCTCTGCATGGTGGCAGCTATTGCGTGTTGAATGGAGCACAGGTAAGTGCCCCCCCTGCTGAGGGCAGCCTGTCGGGGCCTGCCTCCAGAAGCATCCAAGCCCCCGGACTTGAGCTGGCCTCCTTCTTTGCAGAAGATGCCCACCTTCATGTGCGGTGTCTCCTGGAACTTGTCCGAGGACAGGTCGGAGGGCTCCAGGTCGGAGGGCGGCCAGTCCAGTGAAGTCAGCCCCTGGAGACCCAGAGCCATGTTCTAGCAATCGCTCTCCTAGACCTCCCCGGTCCCCAGGCCTCATCCCCCAACCTCCAGACGGCTGTGCCCTCACCACCTTGGAGTGCCCTCATCCAGGGCACTCTACCCAGGCCACGGTCGCCTGCACCACCCTGGGGACTCCACTAAGTGGGTCCCGTCCCCACCGCTGCCCTCCCTGTGCCCTGGGGCAAGACCTGTTCACAGTCAGACATACCTCATCATCGTCAGACGAGCTCATTTCTCAACAGAGCAGACTCCACAACCCTCACAGCCCTAGGTGCTAGAAGCCCTTGGAATGGGAGCCAAGACCCTACTCCTAGCAGCAGGGTGCATGTGTGCCACAGCCCACCAATCAGCGTGTGCCGGGTGCCCGTTTTTTGAGGGCTCCCGCCAATGAGGACGGAGGGCACGTGGTTCCTGCAGGATCAGCTGTTTAAGAGGTGGTTGTGGGGAAGGGGGGCCGAATTATAGGTTCCAGGCTCTGGCCCCACCTCTTCCGGTTCCTCAGTCTCAAGCCTTAGTTTCGGGTTCTTAAAACTGGGAAGTGGCAGCCCGTCCCTTTTGGCTTGTGGTGACTAAATGCACTGATGACTGTGAAGCCTGCTGGGGCAGAGAATAGTTGCAAACTCTCATTCCCAAATGTAGCTAACAACCCGCTCGATGAAGGAGCAGAGGACTCAAATAGGCAAAAAGCAGCGTTGGAAAGCTCTTCTGTGACAGGGCAGACAGGAAATAGTTTGTACTCTGTAGGCTAAGTGATCCATTGCAATTTGCCTGGCCTGCAGACTTGTGGAAGGACAGCTGCCCTAACCAATATGTAAACTAATCTGCTCTGATACCATTTACTGGCAGGCTGCATTCGGGTCATAGGCCATAGTTTCCTGATCCCTGACTTAATCCAAATGGGAAGGAATTCTAATGCTCACCATCAATAATTGGGAGATGCATACTCAAACCACAAATCATTTTTTCTCATCAGATTTGCCAAATTTACCAAGGTCATGAAGAAACCAGTGGCTGTGTGCACTGCTGGAGGGGGGCATATATTAAATTTTGGAGGGACACTTGGCGTGGTTATCTGGCAGAATCTGTGCTAGCAAAGTGGGCAACATTCACTTCTGCTTCTGGTACTGCTCTTAAAGCCATACACCCCCTCCGGAGATTGAGCAGCGAGCTGGAGAGCGAGTGAGGGAGCCTAGCCGCCTGCCCGCCTGCCTGCCTGCCTACGCCTCCCCTCTGTAAGCAGGAGCCAGGGCCGCGGCCCTGCAGTAGCCCCAGTCCCTCCCTCGTCGTCAGGCCACAAGGGCAGCGCGTGAGCCAGGGGGAGGGACAGCGAGTGAGCGACAGAGCGCCGGAAGGAAGCGGCCAGATTGTTGGAGAGCCCACGCCTGTGGCTTTAAGGGAAAGCTGCTGACTGCCCCCTGCGCCTTCCCCTCTCTCCCCCTCCCCGCTCCGCACCCACCCTGACCGCGGAGCAGCACCAGATCAGAGCCTGCGGCCAAAGTCAGTACCAAGGAGCTCAAATCCAAACGCGATGGGGCCCCCGAGATTTCAGAAAAAGAACAGCAAGAAGCAATTGAACACACTGATGAAGTACAAAATGAAATAGAGACATAATGAATTTAATACTTTTGAAAGTAGGACAGAAATATTACCAACTCTGCCAAACCTTTTTTTTTTTTTTTCCAGAAGAGGTTGGAATTGATCGCCCAAATCCCAAATTTTGGGGTGACGTTTGTTAACCATACACAAGTGTCTTCTCTGCTTGGGGAGGAGGATGAAGAGGCGCTGCATTATTTGACAAGAGTTGAATTGACAGAATTTGAAGACATTACATCAGGTTACAGAATAGATTTTTTATTTGGATGAAAACTCTTACTTGGAAAATAAAATTCTCTCCAAAGAATTTCATCTGAATGAGAGTGGTGATCCATCTTCAAAGTCCACTGAAATCAACTGAAAATCTGGAAAGGATTTGACAAAATGATCAAGTCAAACAGAATAAAGCCAGCAGGAACAGATAGCATGAGGAACCAGAAAGCTTTTTCACCTGGTTTACTGATCATTCTGATGCAGGTGCAGATGAGTTAGGAGAAGTCATCAAAGATGATATTTGGCCAAATCCATTACAGTACTACTTGGTTCCTGACATGGATGACAAGGAAGGGGAAGGAGAAGAAGATGACGACGATGATGAAGAGAAAGAAGGATTGGAAGGTACTGGTGAAGAAGGGGATGAGGATGAAGGTGAAGAAGATGAAGATGATGATGAAGGAGAGGAAGGAGAGGAAGATAGCTAATGGAACACTGATGGATTCCAACCTTTTTAAATTTTCTCCAGTCCCTAGGAGCAAGTTTCAGTCTTTTTTTTTTTTTTTTTTTTTCTCCTCTTGTGCTCAGTTGCCCTGTTTTTGAGGTCTCTTTTTTCCTTTATACCATGGTTCGAAACTTATTTGAGGGAGGAAATACCTTGAGCAGAATTCAGTGGGGAAATAATCTCTACCCCTTTCTGTTCCAAATTCATTGTTATCCCTTATTATCTTAAGAAAAAATGTATAGAATCAACACCACCATGTTCTGTGGGAAAAAAAGAAAAACCTGCTTCCCTAGCTCTGCTGGAAGCAGGAGGGTGCTAGGCCTCTGTATAGTTGTGCATAGAATTCTAGCTTTTTCCTCCTTTCTCTGTATATTGGGCTCAGAGGTTACACTGTGTCTCTATGTGAATATGGACAGTTAGCATTTGCCAACATGTATCTACTTTCTTTTGTTTAAAAAAAGAAAAAAACTTTAAAAATGGGGTTATAGAAGGTCAGCAAAGTGTGGGTTTGAGGTGTTTGGGTGGGATAAGTGGGCATTTTGACAACATGGCTTCTCCTTTGGTATGTTTACTTGTGATGTTTAATGGACATCCTTGCAGTTTAAGATGACACTTTTAAAATAAAATTATCTCCTAACAAGGACCTGAGCCCTGCCACTCAATGGGAGAATCAGCAGAACCTGTTGGATCTTATTTGCAATTGACATTCTCTGTTGTAATTTTGTTCCTGTTTATTTTAAAATTTTTGTTTCACTGGAAAGGAAAGATCATGCTCAGTTTTAAACAGCCTCCCTTTCTCTAATTCCCCCTTAACACGTCTGCGGGACACACAACCCGTCCCCTCCCCTTTCTTTCTGCCAAGGTTTATAGAAGCCCGAGAGTCTGAGGACCGAGTCTGGCCTCTGGGCAAGAAGCCAGCAGTCACGTGCTTTAAAGCTGCATCCTGCATCCCAGTGCCCTTCCCAGCGCCCCCAGCCAGCCACTCCCCGCCCCATCTTTGACTGTAACATGTCCAGGGGTTCTGCCTGCTCCACAGCACCACTAGCTTCCCTGCTCCAACTCCAAATGCTGTTTGTTCCCCCGAGGTATTTGCATCCAGCCTGGCTGGGTGAGCACCAGTCAGCAGGGCTTTCCCCCTTAGTCCGCAGTCATTTGGCTTCCCCAACCACCACTAAGCCCCTGACAGGAACCACAGCCTCTCCTCAGAGGGTTCCAGAAGGAGATCCTTCAGTCAGCCCAGCCCTTTCCAGTTTTGATTCACTCAAAAGTGACTGCACTCAAACTCTGTTAAGAACCTGGAATGAGTTTATTTGCACCCAGCCCTTCCCAGACAACACAACTGCTGAAGAAAATAGCATAAATGTCCCTCTCTGTAATTCTGAGTACCCTACAGATGCAGAAGGGAGAATAAACCTAAGTATTAGTACCAGCGTAGTGTCTTATGGAATTGTTATGAGGTGTCTCGCATCTCCTCTGTAATTTCCCTGAGGATGCCACACCATCCCAACAAGGCAGGGTCAGTAGCAGGTGTAAGCATCCTGTGTCGTAAACTGCCAGACTGAGTGGTTCAAGAATCAGTGTTTTTAGTTTGGCTTTGAGGAATCTTCCAGTCTATTTATTTGGTGAATTTGATGATGATGAGTTTCAATCTGTATTTTTCATATGTCTCCTAGTAAGACGAGGAGGTGAGACTGTCAGTTGGAGAAGAGAAAAGAGATGTTGTGCCTTGGAAGGTCCCTAACTTTGCCTCTAAGGATTTGATATTTGAAACTTCTAGCCCGGATTTGTATAATGGGGCCTCTCTGATAATGTCTTTGGGAACCCCTTTGAAGTTGAGAGCCCTCCTTTGTCAGGGCCATGAGGCACACTGGACTTTGGTGTTAGACCAGTGAGAAAGTGAGCGCTGGCAGTGACTGTCAATGATCCATGGCTAGCATGCCATTTCTCTGCCCTTCCTTTGCAGTAATCCATGGCTGTGTACTGAATAGTATTCCCTGCTACAGCTGGACTGGACTCCTCTTAGCCTTTTAAGCCAAGGTTCCTATTGTAACTGACAGCTTTCCTTTGAGGTGCCAGGCAGCCGGGTCCCCGGCCCCTGCCATGTTCTTCCACTTCAAGCCCCACCTCTTCTTTCTAGTTCTGCCTCACAGTCCCAGTGGAAATGACCATGACCTTCTTTTTTAGTTTTGAGATTTTTATTTTTTGGTCACTTGCTTTGAAAAAACACAATCAAACAAGGCTATGCCAAATTTTCAGGCCTTTTTGAAGTATTGAGAATGGGGAGGGGGTGTTCTCTTTTCAATAATAGATAATAACAAGAAGCAAAAAGTAGAAACAACGGAAAGCAAATGAATGCACACACTTTATCTTTTCTTGTTGGCAAAGCAAGAGGGCAGTTTTGAGATATATTGTTTGGTGAGTCACTGATTGGTGAGTGACCAGAAGCAAGTATGAAGGTGATGCTGCCAAAGCAGAAGCTAGTTTCTTAAGAAAATCCAAGTCACACAGTGGAGCATTTTAGGAGACCCTATGCTTGGAGATTTAAAAGCCAAAAAAAAAAAAAAAGCTTGGATCCGCAGCTTGGCTCAGGGAGATGCTAAGTAAAGGTTGTCAAGTCTCCATGGGAAAGGCTTCTTATTTGCAGCTTTGACCAGTTTCACAGCTGCTTCCCAAGAATCCCAAACTTAAACAACTAAGGGTCTCCATCCCGCCCCCCCAGTAATTATTTGCATCACAAATAGGAGGTCCCCTCATTTACATTTATTTACAGATTAACTACTTGAGGTTTGAGTGGTTCTGAAAACTTCAAAAGGTATTAGAGCCACCCAGCTTTTGAGACACCTGCAGAGACTGGGCAGGAATTTTGTATGAAAGGAGACATTTGGGTCCAGAAGACAGGTAGGACCCACTTATTGTAAGAGGAAATCGAGGCGCAGAGAAATGAAGGGACTTTGCCAGAGGTCCCGGGGCTGTTTCGTGGCAAAAATCAGGCTAAATTCAGTATCTTCTGAGACCCGATCCTTTTCACAAATGGATTCAATCTGTTCATGTTCATTCTTGGAGACAAGTCTTTTGATGTTCAGGAGAAAATGAATAGTTAGTATTAGAGCGCCTTTGAGGTTTTTATCCCATAGAAAAATATTCGAGGATGGGGTGGGCAGGGATGGGCAAAGCAGAAGACTCTAGTCCCGCCCCTGAACTGGGTGCTTCTGCTGACGATAAGAGTCATGGACACCTGTTAGCTGCTCAGCTTCCCTGGGAGTCTGGAATGAGGCATGTGAGTGCGGAAGTTTAACAGGTGCCAGAGATGACCCTTGTCATCAAAGAAGTTTGGTAAACAAAAATCTAACTTGTGCATGAACATGAAACCTTTATAAAGTCAACCAAGGCTATGTAAAATAATTAAAATGCCTATTTTATCGGGTAGCTTGTCTCACTGTAAACAGAAAGATTTTTTTTCCTCCTTCAGTGAAAAGATTTTTTATTGAGTGTAATTGTTACTATTAAAAAAAAATTACCCTAATACTCTGTTTACTTCTGGTGAAACAAAACCAGTCATTAGAAATGGTCTGTGTCCTGCCCCACCCCTACCCTAGACTGAAATGGTTTTCCTGAAAAATCCCCACATGTACCCACACACACACACGCCTCATTTCTCTTAAGCCAAGAAGTTTGCTTTTCCTAGATGCAGGATAGATCACTTTTGGTTTCGTTTATGTTGTTTTTTTGTTTTAATCCTTTGGCATTCACATGTGGCTGTCAATATGTGCTTTTTTTTAATTAAAACAAGAAGCTTGAAAAAAAAGTATACAAGTTTCTTTGTTACAATAAAACTAAATGTGTACACACACACACACACACACACACACACACAAAGCCATACATAAGTATCAACTAAGCCATGAAACAATCCTATGATTGAACGATGTACTATTATGTCCTTCTATAGGTGAGTAAACAGACAGGAAACTGAGAGGGTCTGCAACTGCTCAGGGTCATTCAGCTTGTGGGGTCATAAGCAACAAGACTGACCTCAAACTAAAAGTATTACAACTGAAAATGGCCATTCTCTCTATAACTCACTGCCTGGCACATCTAGAGAAACACTGGTATCTCATGTGTATAAGGACACATGCCCAAGGATGTTAGTGATAGGAAAAACTAGGAATAATCTAAATTCCCATCAGTAAGTAAATGGATAAATGCAGTGGGTCATAGTCATCTAGTAGGTTAAAATGCAGGGAATGACACTGTTAAGTTGATTTCAAAAAGCATCCTGATGACTATAAGCAAAATGCAGAACAGGACATAGAGTAAGCTACAGTTTGTAAACTCCCCTCTCTGCGCACAAGTCCTGCATGTTGTTTGTGTGTGTGTGTGTGTGTGTGTGTGTGTGTGTGTATACATAACTAAAAGTAATTTGTAAAAGTCTGCAAGGACACACAGCAAACATCTACCACTGGCTGGGGGACAGAAGGGGATGAAGTGGGGTGAAAATGTCAATGGTTTATCATGTTTTTCTCTGCACTTTCTGGTTCCAAGCTTCCCAGAGCTGAGTGCCCTGACATCAGAGGAATGGCTCCTTCCTGGGATTCTGTAAGACCTTTGACTGTCAACAATTTCCCATCTCCTAAGGGCCTTCCCTCTTCCTCACCTCCCTTCCTCTCTTTTGCATTCAGACTCCTCTGTGTAACATGGCCTCTCCCCGACACACCCTATTCTGGATGATTTCTTAGAAAAGAAGCCTGGACTGTGTGAACACCTCTTAACCCACCATTATCTGATTCCCCTGAGGCTATACCTAGAAGCTTATCCTACAAAAGAAGGTTACAAAATAAGGTTACACAGCAGAGCAGATTGGGTACATCAGAAATTCACACCATCCTATGTCAGGCAGACCCTGGCAGGGCCTGCCCATCTCTGCTTAAGTCCTCTCGGAGCCCCACAATGACACTGATGTCAAACACATTGAAAGGGTTAAGGAAGGATAGAGCAAAGACTCATGTAACACCAGCACCCATCTTAAAAACATTAATGATCACTGTTTTCATTCCCTCCTTCCTTCCCCCTTGGAGAGAATCCTCAGGGCTATTTTCACACCTTCTGTGCTCTCTCCATCCCTGGGACTCTGCTGCCTGCTTCCTCCCTCACCTTTAGCAGAAGACCTTGCTCTTCACTTCCTTGACCACCTTGTACCCAACACTTGCCCCTGCTGTGACCCTCACCTCTCTGCCCTGTTCCCATCACCCACAAGCCTGTGTGTTTCTACCTAAGGCTCATCCTTTCACTTTGCCTTTGGCTCTATCTGTTGCTGCCTTCAGAACTGACTACATTTCCTGCTCCTGCTCAACTAGGTCTTTCTCATTTTTTTCTCTCATTCAAAGCAAGAGTGGTTTTGTAATTTTTACTATAGGGGTGACATGTGCACATGGTAAAATTCAAATAGTGCACAAAGTGAGTGAGTGAGTGAACTGGCTCAGTCGTGTCTGACTCTTTGCAACCCCATGGACTGTAGCCTACCAGGCTTCTCCACCCATGGGATTTTCCAGGCAAGAGTACTGGAGTGGGTTGCTGTTTCCTTCTCCAGGGGATCTTTCCGACCCAGGGATCAAACCCAGGTCTCCCACATTGTAGACAGATGCTTCTGAGCCTCCAGGGAAGCCCAAATAGTGCACAGTGGTATACAATGAAAATAAGTCTCTCTTTTAACACTCATCAGGGGCTCAGCACCAGTTGGTTCCTGTCATGGGCAAGTTGAACATTCAGAGGTAACAGTAGATGAATCAGGGTTGGTAAGGGGGAAGAGCCTTTATTCTTGGGCCTCCATCTGGGCCTATGGGAACCATCTGTGCACAGACCCCTCAGGATAGTTTCAGGTAACCCACGACAAAAGATGGCTAACATCAGCTGGCCAAATCAGTTTGTCTACTTGTTTGTACAGTGCCTCTTCTGTGCCTGGATGTTTTTTGCTGGGTTTTGCTCCCAATCCTCGAATCTTCATACTTCATACCCACTACCAGCTGTCCACCCACAAGCCTCCACTATAGACTTCTTCCTTGTCAAAAATCTTCTAGTCCTTTCCCTTCAGGCCTCTGACCAAATGACCAAGACATTAGGCACCTCCAATATCTATTAATAAATATTATATAAAATTATAGGAGGAGGGTTCAGGATGGGGAACACATGTATACTTGTGGCGGATTCATTTTGATATTTGGCAAAACTAATACAATTATGTAAAGTTTAAAAATAAAATAAAATTTTTAAAAAATCAAGAAAAAAATTATATAATTTATAAATAATACCTATTTTTTAATTTTTAAAAATATTTAATTTTGGCTGCATTGGGTCTTTGTTGCTGTGTGAAATTTCCCTAGCTGTGGTGAGTGAGGCTACTCTTCATTGCAGTGCATGGGCTTCTCTTTGTGGTGGCTTCTCTTGTTGTGGAGCACAGGCTCTAGGTGCACAGGTTCAGTAGTTGTGGCATTTGGGCTTAGTTGCTCCATGGCATCTTGGATTTTAGTTCCTGGACTAGGCATCAAACTTGTGTCCCCTGCATTGGCAGGATTCTTAACCACTGAACAGCCAGGGAAGTCCTATAATACATTATATATATATATATATATATATATATATATACACATATACATATATATATATACACACACATACATATACATAAATATATAATATATTACATGCATATATGTCTGTGTTCTATTTATATATGTATTGGTAACATATGTTATAGGGCTTCCCAGGTGGCGCAGTGGTAAAAGAATTTGCCTGCCAATGTAAGAGATGAGGAGATGCGGTTTTGATCCCTGGGTTGGGAAGATTCCCTGGTGGAGGGCATGGCAATCCACTCCAGTATTCTTGCCTGGGAAATCCCATGGACAGAGGAGCCTGGTGGGCTATAGTTCATGGGGTCGCAAAGAGTCAGACATGACTCAAGTTCACACAAGCACAATATATGTTATAGAATTGCCACAACATTGGGCTTCCCTGTCAGGAAGCATTTAACAGGAGGCCTCCTGTGTGCTGTTTTGGATCTGTCAGGAATTCTCTGTTCCTTCAGGAATTAAGAGGAGAGGCAAGCCTCTCCCGAGACTGAGGAATCCGGGCATTTCCTTCGTTAGTTTTTCTATACGGTGATAAGTACCCTCTTCCTTTTTGTGAACCATATGGTAAAGTGGTTATTTACAACTCTCTCTTTCATATGGATGACCTCATGTTTTCTTGATAACTTGTAAGTTTTGATTTTATCTCTGCTGAAAATAGATATCTTGTAAAAATAAAACACCTTTGCTCCATCAGAGCTCTGGTCCCCATGTCGTTCTTTCTCTTTCTTTCTCTTTCTTTCTCTCTCTCTCCCAGGCTACTTCTTTGGAGTGTAGAGGCCCTCTGAGTTCACTTTCCTGCCCAGGCTTCTAAGACCCTCTCATGAAGGCGCTCTGCACCTTCACCACGTTGAGAGGGCGCCTGAGGCCTCCGTGAACAGAACAAGCCCCATGCCAGAGGCTTTATTGGCTTTCTGTGTAAACCAAGGAATATCAGCCTCTTTCTCTCCTTTACTTTCTTATCATCAACTCCGGGCCACCAGGTTCTGGTCCATTAAAGGACCTCAACACGTGATGCCCAGAACAGGGACTTGGTACACATAGGCAGATTTTTGGACAGAGTGACCCCAGGGCCTGTCAAGACTGGTAAGTACTAAGACATGGGTAAAATGGCTGGAAAGCCCCATCACTTTTCTACTTTACTTCATCACTTATTTAAAGTTCGGGAATCTAGTGAAATGTATGCTGATTTTTTAGCTAGATTAGAAACTGCTATTTCCTGTACTGTAACTGGAGAAGAAGCCAAAAGGCAAATAGAAAAATTACTTGCTTATGAAAATGCAAATCAGGAATGTCAAAAAGCTATAGCTCCAATTCGTGAGACAGGGACGATTATTGATTATTTGAAGGCTTGTCACAATCTAGGATTAGAAACTCAAAAGATGCAAATGGTAGCTGAAACAATAGTTGCTGCCTTAAGAAAGGGAAATAAAGGATGCTTTGCATGTGGAAATAAGAACAATTTAAAAAGGGATGGCCCTAAGAAAGCTAAAAAAAAAAAAGAAAAGAAAAAATATATAAAAATAAAAAACCTCCAAAAATCTACCCTCACTACCATAGAGGAATGCATTGGGCCAAAGATTGTAAGTCTAAATCTGACATGGAAAGAAAACCAATTCCGGAAAACTCCAAGCAGGGACACCCAGGTCCCCTTCAATAAAAACCTGGGGCAAATTCCATCTTTTCCCTCAAACCCTCAACATCCGGCAGTGCTGCCATCGATATACCAGCTTTGTTTTTAGATAATATGAAGTTAATGAGCTCTATTTAAATTCAAATTCACATGAACTGAAAAATATTAAATATATATAATATTTATTTAAATATAAATATAATTTAAATATAATTGCTTGCTAATCTAATTAAGACATGTTATAAGTCATCAACATTATATAATACTTTTATTATGCCTAGGTTTAAGGTAAACTAAATTTGTCAACAAAAGGGTAACTGTTTATATATATATATATACACACACACATATATATAAATATATAAATGAGATGAAAACTTTTAGATAAACTCTATTAAAAATAATTATATTTTAATAGAATAATCTATTATTATAATCTGTTATTATAATCTAAAATAATCTATTAGGATTGGGATTTTGGTGATGGACAGGGAGGCCTGGTGTGCTGCAATTCATGGGGTGGCAAAGAGTCGGACACGACTGAGCGACTGAAATGAACTGAACTGAAATTTCTAGAGTTGTACTAAACTAAATAATAAAAGTTTATTAAATAGCTAGGCCATTTCAAATAAATTAAGATTTTAAAATATTAATTACTAAATATTAACTTCCTCTTACAAAAAGCTTTACTTACAGAAAAACTAAAGAGATTTTAAACTGTTAATAAAAATATTGTATAATGTATAATATATTGATATATATAAATATATATGTATTTATATATAATAAATATATATTATAATATTATATAATAAATATATTCACCAATCTATAAAATGCTAATATACAAGACACTTCATAGTTGCTAAGTAAAAGTAAGATATATGCTTTTAATAAAAAGATATAAGGTATGACAAACTCAGATATACATTCCACATTTTTTCTGGGGGCCACTGCTTATTTAACAAACAATACAATTATCACCTTGCTTATTTAACTTATATGCAGAGTACATCATGAGAAACGCTGGACTGGAAGAAGCACAAGCTGGAATCAAGATTGCCAGGAGAAATATCAGTAACCTCAGATATGCAGATGACACTACCATTATGGCAGAAAGTGAAGAGGAACTAAAAAGCCTCCTGATGAAAGTGAAAGTGGAGAGTGAAAAAGTTGGCTTAAAGCTCAGCATTCAGAAAATGAAGATCATGGCAACCGGTCCCATCACTTCATGGGAAATAGATGGGGAAACAGTGGAAACAGTGTCAGACTTTATTTTTCTGGGCTCCAAAATCTCTGCAGATGGTGATTGCAGCCATGAAATTAAAAGACGCTTACTCCTTGGAAGGAAAGTTATGACCAACCTAGATAGCATATTCAAAAGCAGAGACATTACTTTGCCAACAAAGGTTCGTCTAGTCAAGGCTATGGTTTTTCCTGTGGTCAAGTATGGATGTGAGAGTTGGACTGTGAAGAAGGCTGAGCGCCAAAGAATTGATGCTTTTGAACTGTGGGGTTGGAGAAGACTCTTGAGAGTCCCTTGGACTGCAAGGAGATCCAACCAGTCCATTCTGAAGGAGATCAGCTCTGGGATTTCTTTGGAAGGAATGATGCTAAAGCTGAAACTCTAGTACTTTGGCCACCTCATGCGAAGAGTTGACTCATTGGAAAAGACTCTGATGCTGGGCAGGATTGGGGCCAAGAGGAGAAGGGGACTACAGAGGATGAGATGGCTGGATGGCATCACTGACTCGATGGACGTGAGTCTGAGTGAACTCCAGGAGTTGGTGATGGACAGGGAGGCCTGGCGTGCTGCGATTCATGGGGTCTCAAAGAGTCGGACACGACTGAATGACTGATCTGATCTGATCTGATCTGATTGTATAGGAAGGTATAATTAGAAGGATGAAACACACCCACAATCCCATAAACACTAGCGAATTGCTCTAAGGCTGCTGGAATTTTCCAAATGTGCCATTGCTCTGGCCCCACAATGGGGACGACGATCCTGGTTCATGGGGGTGATAAGCCCCCATTATACCAATTCAGCAATATGTCCTTATCAGTCCAGAAACTTGTATTAGATTTGTGAAAGCCTCCAATGCTTGATCTATTAAACCAGGAGCAGTTGTTGTTCCTCCTGCTCTTCAGAACAGTTTACAAACAACCTGTGAAGTCCCCAGTCAACAAATTTAAATCTATGATTGGTATTATTTTTCTGAATTATAGAAACTTTCCCAAATTGGCCTCGACAGTCAGACCAATGTAACGGTTGTATCTCCTGTTTTCTTCTCCAAGATACAGTGTGACATGAAGCTTCCTCTGGTTGAAAAAGCAAGTTTGAATAGTTGGCTATCTGGCCTGGATAATGTCACTTGGAGCCATTAAGTAAGAAAGATGCCATAGCGAACATTCCCAGATGCAAAGCAGTCCCATTGTTGGCAGAGTATGCCCACAACTGTGGGAAGATAGTCATGCAAAGGGGGTGAGATCCGAAACAGATAGGCAAGGTTTTGAATCCAATGTAAATGTTGATTGGCTTTCCCTCATCTTCTTCATGGATTGGTCACTTTGTGGACCAGGGACTTGGAAAATGCATGCTATCATTGGTAAAGATCATAGGGCTTTATCTACCCAATCCACTATGGAGAGAAGTGGTGGGTTGGGTATGTATGCCCAATAAACATATTCTGCACTTACCCCAGAGGAACAGGAAAGAACAGCTAACATTGCCAGAAGCAGCTTATCTGGAGTCATAGGAGTTCCAGTGTTCTTCAGTGTCTGCTCAGCCTGACGAGTCATGTTTTTCACTTGAGCCCATGTCAGGTAAGGATTCAGACAATGGTGTTTCCTCATTGGCTCCTCCAAGGTCATTGATGAGACCCTTTGCGTCAGCTTCGTCACTTGCTGAAGGAGTCCGATCTTGGGGTCCTTCTCGGTAACGGACATGGCGAAAGGGAACCCAGATTTCCTCTCCATCTGCAACGACAAGACCATAACACTTGCCTAGGAGTCGTAAGATTCCTGGCAGCCACTGATTAAATTGCTTATACCATATTGGTGTATTGATTTCTAATTTGCTGTTTTTGTCTTCTGCAAAATGTCTATCTGCACGAGTGTCAGAATTATTTTTTGTTAAGTTTAAAAATTTTAGGGAATAAAGAGTTAAAGATAATAATAATTGAGGGTTCATAGAATAAGAAGTGTATCTCCTCTTCCAAATTCCCCCTTTCTGTTTAATAAGTGAGTTTTTAGGATGCGGTGGGCTCTTTCAATAATGGCTTGACCCTGGGGATTATAGGGTATTCCTGTAATGTGTGTTATGTTCCATTCTGATAAAAATGAACAAAACGAGTGTGAGGTAAATGCAGGTCCATTGTCTGTTTTCAAGACTGAAGGAATCCTCATAACAGGGAAGGTAAGTAAGAGTGTGGAAATGGCGTGTTTGCTGGATTCTGAAGAGACAGATACTGCCCGGATAAAGCCTGAAAATGTATCTACTGAGACAAAAAGCAAAGGAAACTTTCCTAGGGAGCAGTGAGTGAAATCAGACTGCCAAAGGGAATTAGGCTATTGCCCCCGGGGGTTAACTCCTGAAATCATAGTTCGTAAGTGCAGAGGGGCGCAGACATCACAGGTTTTAATAATACGCCTTGCTTCAGTGAGAGGAATATGGTATTTAGAGTGCAATCTGTTAGCATTGGTATGAAGATTAGCATGTTCGTCACTGGCAGACGTAAAGACGGGAGCTATGAGCCTGTCAACGGCATCATTTCCTGCAACCAGGGGGCCAGGTAAACCTGAATGAGCACATATATGTGCAATGAAGAAAGGGTCCAAACGTGAGCGAATTAGGGCTTGAGTCTGTGAAAAAAGAGTATATAATTCTTCATCTAGGTTGTATAAAAAGGTGGTAACAAAATCGGGAAAAAGGGAAGTAAGGTATTTGGAATCAGTATATACGTTGAAGGATAATGGTTGAAGAGACAAAAGAGCATATAAAGCATACAATTCAACTCTTTGTACTGAAGAATAGGTAGTGGGTAATTTCTCTTTGATATCAGGGCCGACAATCCCTGCTACGCTTTTCTTGTTGCCATCAATGAAATAGGTGGGGGCATTGGAAATAGGCTGGGATGCAATGATATTAGTTATAATGAATTTAGTACATTGTAGAAAGTCCCATAATTTTCCTTTCAGCAAATGAAATGAGATAATATTTTGAAAATCACTTAATGCTATTTGCATGGTCAGGTTATAGTGTAAGGCAATTTGCAATTTCTTTTTTGTCAAGGGGACGTGTATTGCATATGGATCAAATCCAGTCAAAGTTTGTACACGGCTTCTCCCTGACACGATTAATTGCCCTATTTTCTCAATATATGATACAATTTTTTTAGACTGTTTAGTGTGTAAATATACCCATTCTATTGGGCTATGCTGAGCTATAATTGCAGTGGGCGAATGTTCAGTGGAGAATATATATAAAGAAACCAGTTGATCATGATCTAGCCGAGTTGAGAAAGATTGTTGAATGCGTTTCTCCACTAAGGCCAGTTCTTCTTTGGCCTCTTTTGTTAGCTGCCTAGGGCTATTAGGGTCAGGGGATCCCTCTAAAATTTTAAATAGATTTTGTAAGGCATAGGTGGAGATGCCGACAGATGGCCGCAGCCAATTAATATCTCCTAGCAATTTTTGAAAATCATTCAGCATGCGTAGAGACTGCACAGAAATTTGAGTTTTTTGAGGTTTAATTTTAGATTCTTCCATAACATGTCCTAAATAATTGAAGGGTGCTTTCAATTGAATTTTATCTGGTGCAACAAGCAGGCCATGATTTTGAAAAGTAGTAGTAATTTCATTATATAACTGTTGTAAACAGAGTTCAGATTCCATGGAGAGAAGTATATCATCCATGTAATGCATTATGTAAGCAGTAGGATACTTATCTCTAATGGGTTGTAATAAAACAGATATGAGATATTGGCAAATGGTAGGAGAGTTCATCATTCCCTGAGGTAGAAGCTTCCATTGAAATCTTTTAACAGGAGCCATGTGATTTATAGAAGGAACTGAAAAGGCAAAACGTTTTCTATCTTTAGGGTGCAGAGGTATAGTAAACAAGCAGTCTTGTAAGTCAATAATAATTACAGACCATCCTTTTGGTACCATAGAAGAGGAGGGCAATCCGGGTTGTAAGGGCCCCATAGGTATCATGGTATTATTAACATTTCTTAAATCTATCAACATTCGCCATTTTCCTGATTTATTTTTTATTACAAAAACAGGGGAATTCCACAGGGAAAATGAAGGTTCTATATGAGCTTTTTGTAATTGTTCATTTACTAATTGTGCAAGAGCTGCCTATTTTTCTTTAGTTAGGGGCCATTGAGGTGTCCATACTGGGGTATCAGATTCCCAATCGAGAGGCAGCGGTGCTAACTCAATGGCCCCCACTAAAAAGGTTCATTTAAAGAAATTGTGGCTTTCGTTTGTTCAAGAAAATCCCGTCCCCATAAATTGATAGGGATATTGGTAATATATGGTTTGATATAAGCTACAATTTGATCAGGGCCATACACTTGTAAATAGGATGCACTGACAAAAGTTTGTGTGGTATCAGCTTCACCCACTCCTAGTAGTCTAGAAGGAGCCACAACCTTACCCCAATCAAGGGGCCATTCTTCAGCTCTAATGATTGAAATGTCAGCTCCGGTATCTAGCATGCCTGTGAAATTTTTTCCCCATATGCATAAAGTGAGCATGGGTTTCTGACGTTCCTTTAATAAGGTGGATAGTGCAGCAGTAAGGTTGGTACTACCAAAGCCTCCCTGCCAAACTTTATCAGATGCCTTCATTGGTTTGACATATGGTAAAAGTAATAATTGTGCAAAACGTTCCCCCTTTTGTAAGTATACATTTCCCATTTTCACAACATTTACCATAACATGTATTTCCCCTTCATAATCTTCGTCCACAACACTGGTCAATATCACTAAACCTTTCATTGTGCAGCTACTATGTCCCAAAATCAGTCCCACCATCCCAGATGGAATCGGGCCATAATATCCAGTGGGAATTTTGTGAGGGTTGTATAATTCTATTAATTCCATGTCATAAGGACTAGGTATATCAATGCAAGCACTTTTAGATGTAGCTGCTTGTAGCATCATAACGCTGGGTCCTCCTTTTGTAGCAGGGCTAGAGGACGGCCCCTTTATTAGTTTCCCTGTTGTTTTTGATGTGCACCAGGGGTCAATGTGTTTCCATCCTTATCAAATTTGGAATGACATTCATTCAGCCAATGGAACCCCTTTTTACATCTTGGACATACTCCTGGGGGTCTCTTCTTATTAGAAGTAGTATTATTTATTTTTTCCAGCCTGTGTTGGCAGAAGGCATTGTTTTTTCATATGGCCGGCCTTCCCGCAGTTAAAACATTTGGCATTAGCAGCTTTCTGTACATTAAAGGTTTCTAATGCTGCCAATTTTGCTCTACGGGACATAGATCTGATATCCCTACAAGCTTTCAAATGCTCCATAAGAGAGCCAGTCTCTCAAATTGGTCTAAGCACGGATCCACATTCCTCATTAGCGTTTTCAAAAGCAACTTGTTTTAAAATAATATTTTGTAAAGTCACATCCTTAATAGATTTTTCAACTGCATCCTTTAATTTTCCTACAAATTGAAAATATTCCTCCTCATGCCCTTGAATAATCTTAACAAATGAACCATCAGAGTTAGCGCTATCAACCTTTGCCCACGCCCTGCAGGAAGTTCTATAATGAAATGCAACATCTGAGGGGTAATATTAGCTAACTGTGCAGTTATATCGGCCATGGTCCCCATTCCAGTAAATATATCATAAGTTAAATTGGCAGGGTTACCACGAGATTGCTGGTCAATCATCACTGTTGGGCCTCATCACCAACCCACATTTGCCACTGCAGTAATTGTTGAGGATTTAAAACCATCTTTGCTACTTGAAAAAAATCATATGGCATCCAATGGTCAGCCCATCCTCTGAGAAATTCTACACAGTAAGGAGAAGTAGGTCCATACAGAGTACATGCTTTCTTAAAGCTAGACAACATACCAAAATCTATACCAACCCAAGTATTTTGACCCTGGGTGGGTTGATCAAATTGTATTGGGAAAGCAAAAGCACAAGCAGGCATCTCCCAAGGAGGAGTGAAGCAGTTAGTACGAGCAAGGTTAACAACTGCGGTTACAGACGGAGCAGAAGGAAAAACCTCAGATTTGGGCTGTCCACTGAACGAAATGACTTCTGCCTTAAGCGGTTTCGGTTTTGACACATCCTTAATAGATACATCCTCAAGTTGTTTTTCCAGGGTTTGTGTTTGATTGAGCGTGACATTTTTGCATTTCAAAGCACCTTGCATGTCTTATTCATCAAGCTCATATTCATGCAAAGACCAAACAGTCTCTACCTCCAAATCAACATTATGTCCTTCAGTTCGTCCTATGACAGCCCGTATGAGTGACCAGGTAACCCACCATTGAGGAGGAATGCAGACTCCTTGCCGATATGCTCGCAAAACATTATTCTTAACCCTTTTCCATACATCAAGATCAAGCGTCCCCTCCTCCAGGAACCATGGATTATGTTCCAATAGTATATGATAGCAGTCGTTCAACTGATATCTTGAAACATTAACACCATTTTGTTTCAAAAAATGATGCATTATAGAAATGAAAGGAATCTTACTGCTATGTTGTCCCATCTGTTCAGCCTTCCTTTCAAGTCCCTGTTTGGGCACCACCTGTCAGGGATTTTTCTCCCCGGGACTTGGAAATGACGAACCTGAAAGAACAACACTCGGACAGTCTCTTGCAAGGACTGACAAGTTTATTTCTGCGGTCGAGACTTTTTATAGAAGCAGGAACAAAGAGCTTAGAGTATACGGCCAGCAGAGCGCATACAGGGTTAAGACATAATCAGTAAAAGATATTTCAAGGACAGCGCATTCTAAATGACCCATGTGTTTATCCCATGACCCATTTTCTCAAGCAACATCTTTAATATTTAATTATTAAATCTTGGCGCTGAGCATAGCTAAAGGCATGAGATGTTTTTCAGCTATCAGTACACAAAGCCTGGGTACTTCTGGCCCTCTGCCATTTTCCCAAGGACCTTCTCCTTCAAGGCTATTTTGCACTGCACTTCCCAACAACCACAATTCTCCCATTTATATTACACATATTCGAACACATTCTTGTCTTCCGGGCCCCATGACTTATGATAATGAACAAGCTGATAAACTGGTTTCCTTTGCTACTCCAGAGGAACAGCATGCTCTGTTGCATAACAATGCTGGCTCCCTACAGCAGCTATAGAAAACCCCATACCCCAGTCTAAAGAAATTATTAATAATTGCTGTACTTGTAGACCTCTACCCATCACACAAGGTATTAATCCTCGTGGTTTACAATCTAACGAACTATGACAAATGGATGTAACTCATTGCCCTGAACTTTCTCCGTTTTCTTTCCTACACGTCTGTATAGACACAAATTCCTTTTTTATCTGGGCCACACCTCTTCATGGTGAAGCTACACAACATGTTATACCCTGCCTATATTTCTAGACACTTTAAACAATTTTTACAATATTTTCCAATTATACATATTACAGGTATTCCTTATAATCCAGACACAAGACATAGTCAAACAAACACATCACACACTAAAGTTACAAATAAAAAAATTTAAAAAGGGGGAATACACAGGTACACTACTGTCTTCCTTATCTAAAGCAGACTTTACTAGATTCCAGCATATTTTCTAAACCTATAACTATTGTTAATACAGCTTTATTTGTTTTAAATTTTTTAACCTCTTCTTAAGATTCGACCCAAGGGGGCCCCCGGCATTCAAAATGGAGATGAAACAAGAACCCCAGGAAGAAGAAATTCCAGTATGGGCTATGTCTGCTCTAAAGATCTCCAGAAAGCACAGCCCTTGGCGGCATCACCCTGATGATCTCCCCACTTGGGGACAAATAAAAACCCTTACTAATCAAGCTGAAAATTTGGTCTCTCAACAGGGATTGCCTCCGAGTCCTGAATACATTCTCCTGGCAATGCTCAGTCTTTTGGCCTGTACCTCCCCCTGCTCGAGTTTGGACTAATACCCAACCCCCCTCTATTACAGGTGGTCGAATGGACAGAGAGAGGACCAATTGTTTCAACTAATGACTCTATACATATGCCTTCTCCCTAGTACATGAAAGGGCCCTCACACCCTGGGCAGGAAAGAAAACTAATTAACATTTCTTTAGGCTATGAAGTCCTTCCCTTGTGCATGGGCCCAGCAGAATTGTGCATAAATGTCAGCCGACAAACTTGGGTTTTCGTCCTGCCTCCAAAAGAAGACTTTCAGACATTGCTTGGATTATTTGCTGCCCTTTCTTTGTCTGTAAACCATGTTTATACTACCGAGACTTTAGGGAAAGAGTTAGGGAAAGAAAAAAGAACATTATGCAAAGGGTTTACTTATAAAAACTTTACTTATACTCCCATTCGTTGGGACAAATGTCAAACCAAATCAAGAAAATCAATGTTTGTGGCTAATCATACAATTGTTGATTAGGGACCCCATGGTATGTGGTTATCTGACTGCTCAGAGGATATTAACAACACTGTGTGTGATATGGAAGGTCACTGACACTACGATGGAACATTATTATGACAAAGGACTTCTTGAGTGGCTTGACGGTGGATTAGTCCCACCTCGTCCTAGGATCGTCCTTGATAAATAGAGTGGACCTGAACAATGGGACATTTGGAAACTTGCTGCAAGCACCAGAGCATGGAAGAACTTGGAACTTGGACTGGACATTTCATAGGGACCAGTCATGGTCATAATAACTATTACTTTTGCTATAATCAGTCATATTTTATACAGGCCTGTGTCCCACTTCCTTTTGTTATAGCCATAGAAAATTTACAATTTAATAAGACTTTTATGTTCTGTAACTTGTATTAATTGCAAACTATATACTTGTCTTAACTCCCGTATTTCTTTAAGCTACTCAATTTTGTGTTACTCCTGTTCAATTCAATCATAGTGCCTACAACTGGGAACAAATCAAATTTCATTTACATGATAATGCCTCTCTGAATGTACAATTACTGCAAAAGAAAATCTTTAAAACTTTTTCTAAAAATCTGCCCTCTTCCCCTAATTTGGAAATTTTAGCTGGACAAATTATCTGGGCTAGACCCACGAGGATGGTTTCAAAGTATTACCCACAGTATCAGGTCTGGAACTGTAACTTTGGTGATTGTCTTGACAATTATATTTGTTGTTTACCATCGCCTTCCTATAAGGTTGGTTAATTCTAACCAAACTCATTTGGTCAAGACCTTTTTTTACAAATATAATAAAATAGGGGGAATTGTCAGGAAGCATTTAGCAGGAGGCTTCCTGTGTGCTGTTCTGGATCTGTCAGGAATTCTCTGTTCCTTAAGGAAAGGCAAGCCTCTCCCGGGACTGAGGAATCCGGGCATTTCCTTCGTTAGTTTTCTATACGGTGATAAGTACCCTCTTCCTTTTTATGAACCATATGGTAAAAGTGGTTATTTACAACTCTCTCTTTCATGTGGATGGCCTCATGTTTTCTTGATAACTTGTAAGTTTTGATTTTATCTCTGCTGAAAATAGCTATCTTGTAAAAATAAAACACCTTTGCTCCATCAGAGCTCTGGTCCCCATGTCGTTCTTTCTCTTTCTTTCTCTCTCTCTCTCAGGCTATTTCTTTGGAGTACAGAGGCCCTCTGAGTTCACTTTCCTGCCCGGGCTTCTAAGACCCTCTCATGAAGGCACTCTGCACCTTCACCCCGTCGAGAGGGCGCCTGAGGCCTCCGTGAACTGAGCAAGCCCAGTGCAAGGGGCTTTATTGGCTTTCTGCGTAAACCAAGGAGTATCAGCTTCTTTCTCTCCTTTACTTTCTTATCGTCGACTCCAGACCACCAGGTTCCGGTCCATTAAAGGACCTCAACACTTCCCTGGTGGGGGAAGAATCAAATGGTAAAGAATCTGCCTGCAATGTGGGAGACCTGGGTTCAATCCCTGGGTTGGGAGGAGGGCATGGAAATCCACTCCAGTATTCTTGCCTGGAGAATCCCCATGGACAGAAAAGCCTGGCATGCTACAGTCCACGGGGTCACAAAGAGTTGGACACAATTGAGCAACTAAGCAGAACACATTACCACAAACTGAGTGGTTTAAAACAACAGAAATTTATCCTCTAGGTATTCTGGGAGCCAGAAGTCCAAATTCAGAGTGTTGGCAGGGTTGGGCTCCTTCCAGGGACTGTAGGGGAGGATCCTTCCTTGTTTTACAGCTTCCACCTTCCAACCAAGGTGTTCTTTGGCTTGTGGCTTCATGACTCCAATCTCTGCATCTTCACATGGCTTCTCCTCTGTGTCTTCCCTAGCTCTGCTGGGTAAATGAAGGACCCCCTGCCATTCAGAGAGCCCAGGGGGTTCTGCAGAGGCAACAGCCTCAGGGACATCCCCCCATGTAGAACAATCTCATATTTCAGAGTGTCAGATTTTCTCAATAAATCCCTGACCTGAGCTTCGTAGGAAAGGCCCCTCTCCCCCACTGCCCTCTCCCAACCAGGCTCTCTGGCTCTTATTCAGTCACCAAGTTGTGTCTGACTCTTCATGACCCCACGGACTGCACCATGCCAGGCTTATTTCTCTGTCCTTCTCTGGCTGTTAACTGCCATTAACTATATGTTCACAGCTCTTTGACTCTCTTTATCCCTCTGCTGTGCATTAGTGCTGACTTAGCAGAAACGCTATTCTTATTCTCTGGGAATGATTCCCAGAAAGAAAAAAATATTGCCCAACTGGTTTCCAAAAAGGCTGTGTCCCTTCCATTTCCACCTGAAATAGACCAGAATACGTTTCCCAGAATATATCCCCATCAACATTAAGAGTTGCTGGTCTTTTAAATGTTGGCAATGAATCTGCACATCTGGTCTATATGTGAAAAGAATGTTTATTGCTACTTTTCTCATGGTGGTGAAAAAAAACTGGAAATAAGGTGAATAGCCAACAGAGGGAAACAGTTCAATCAACACCTGCAATTATTATGTGGGCATTAAAAAGAATGATCCAGAGTTATGACAGCTAATTGGGAAAGATGGATGTTGGTTATTAAGTGAGGAATAAGAGGCGGCCCAAAATGTGTATAATGTGAGCCCAACTTTGTGAAACACAAATGGGAAAATTTTTTCTATATATATATATAAGTGTACATAGACAGATTGTCTGTATTTGGTTATATTAAAGGACATGAACTGAGTTGTTGACATAAGTCACCTGTGGGTGGAGTGGGAGGGGTGATGAGGAGGTGGAAAGGAAGTGGGTGGAGCGGTGTGGCAGGAAGCTGCCAAAAGAAAAAAAGAAGCTAAAAATCTGCACTGTAAGAAAGACAAATATGATATGATATCACTTATATGTGGAATCTAAAATATGGTGCAAATGAACTTATTTACAAGACAGAAACAGACTCCTAGAGATAGAAAACAAACCTAGAGTTACCAAAGGGGATGAGGGTTATAAAGTAGGAGTTTGGGATATATACGCACTACCATATGTACAACAGACAACAAGAACCTACTGTATAGCATAGGGAATTTCACTTTATATCTTGTAAAAACCTATATTAGAAAAGAATCTGAAAAAGAATCTATTTATCTATCTGAATCACTGTGTTATACTCTTGAAATGAACGCAGCATTGTAAATTAACTCTATTTCAATTAAACAACAACGAAAGGATCCCAGCCTCAAAAATCCCTGAACAGACAAAACTAGTTTAGTCACTGACGTAAAGTTTAATATAGGTCATTTGGGGGAGACTACTCTGACTTGGATCATTTCTTGCTTAAAGCTCTGGAAATAATGAGCAAAACCTAAACCCTTTCCCATGGTTGATATGCTGTAACTACTGAAAATTCTGGCAAGAGTGAACATCGACTCTTTAGGAATCAGTGAACTAAAATGTACTGGAATGGGTGAATTTAATTCAGATGACCATTATATACTACTACTGTGGGCAAGAATTCCTTAAGAAATGGAGTAGCCCTTATAGTCAACAAAAGAGTTAAAAATGCAGTACTTGGGTTCAATCTCAAAAATGACAGAATGACCTCTGTTCATTTCTAAGGCAAACCGTTCAATATCACAGTAATCCTACTCTATGCCCCAAACTCTAATGCTGAAGAAGCTGAAGTTGAAAGGTCCTATAAAGACATGCAAGAGCTTCTAGAAGCAACATCCCCCCAAAAGATGTTCTTTTCACCATAGGGGACCAGAATGCAAAAGTAGGAAGTCAAGAGATATCTGGGGTAACAGGCAAGTTTGGCCTTGAAATACAAAATGAAGCATTTCAAATGCTAACAGAGTTTTGCCAAGAGAACACACTGGTCATAGCAAATACCCTCTTCCAAACACAAGAGATGACTCTACACATGGACATCACCAGATGGTCAATACCAAAATCAGATTGATTATATTCTTTGCAGCCAAAGATGGAGAAGCTCTATACAGTCAGCAAAAACAAGACAGGGAACTGACTGTGGCTTGGATCATGAAATCCTTATTGCCAATTTCAGATTTAATTGAAGAAAATAGGGAAAACCAATAGACCATTCAGGTATTATCTAAATCAAATCCCTTACAATTATACAGTGGAAGTGAGAAATAGATTCAAGGGATTCGATTTGATATACAGAGTGTCTGAAGAATTGTGACCAGAGGCTTGTGACACTGTACAGGAGGCAGTGATCAAGACCATCCCCAAGAAAAAGAAATGCAAAAAGGGAAAATGGTTGTCTGAGGAGGGCTTACAAATAGCTGAGAAAAGAGAAGCTAAAGGCAAAGGAGAAAACAAAGATATACCCATATGAATGCAGAGTTCCAAAGAATAGCCAGGAGAGATAAGAGAGCCTTCCCCTTGATCAATGCAAATAAATAGTGAAAAACAATAGAATGGGAAAGACTAGATATCTCCTCAAGAAAATTAGAGATACCAAGGGAACATTACATGCAAAGATGGGCACAATAAAGGACAGGAACAGTATGGATGTAACAGAAGCAGAAGATATTAAGAAGAGGTGGCAAGAATACACAGAAAAACTATACAAAAAAGATCTTCATGACCCAGATAGCCATGATGGTGTGATCACTTACCTAGAGCCAGACATTGTGGAGTCAGAAGTCAAGTGGGCCTTAGGAAGCATCACTACGAACTAAGCTAGTGGAGGTAATGGCATTCCAGTTGAGTTATTTCCAATCCTAAAAGATTGGATGCTGTGAAAGTGCTGAACTCAATATACCAGCAAATTTAGAAAATTCAGCAGTGGCCACAGGACTGGAAAAGGTTAGTTTTCATTCCAATCCCAAAGAAACGCAATGCCAAAGAATGCTCAAACTACCGCACAATTGCACTCATCTCACATGCCATCCAAGTAACACTCAAAATTCTCCAAGTGAGGCTTCAAAAGTATGTGAACCGAGAACTTCAAGATGTTAAAGCTGGATTTAGAAAAGGCAGAGGAACCAGAGATCAAATTGCCAACATTTGCTGGATCATAGAAAATGCAAGAGAATTCCAGAAAAACATCTACTTCTGCTTCATTGACTATGCTAAAGCCTTTGACTGTGTGGATTACAATAAACTGTGGAAAATACTTAAAGACTTGGGATTACCAGACCACCTGACCTACCTCTTGAGAAATCGGTATGCAGGTCACGAAGCAACAATTAGAACTGGACATGGAACAACAGACTGGTTCCAAAATGGGAAAGGTGGACATCAAGTCTGTATATTATCACCTTGCTTATTTAACTTATATGCAGAGTACATCATGCAAAATGCCAGGCTGGATGAAGCACAATCTGGAATCAAGATTTCCGGGAGAAATATCAATAACCTCAGATATGCAGAGAACACCACCCTTATGGCAGAAAGAAGAACTAAAGAGCCTCTTGATTAAAGTGAAAGAAGAGAGTGAAAAAGGTGGCTTATAGCTAAACATTCAGAAAACTAAGATCATGGCATCCAGTCCCACCACTTCATGACAAATAGATGGGGAAACAATAGAAAGAGTGAAAGACTTTATTTTCTTGGGCTCCAAAATCACTGCAGATGATGACTGCAGCCATGAAATTAAAAGACGCTTGCTCCTTGGAAAAAAAGTTATGACTAACCTAGACAATATATTAAAAAAGCAGAGATATTACTTTGCCAACAAAGGTCTGTCCAGTCAAAGCTATGGTTTTTCAAGCAGTCATGTATGGATATGAGAGTTGGACCATAAAGAAAGCTGAGCACCAAAGAGTTGATGGTTTTGAACTATGGTGTTGGAGAAGACTCTTGAGAGTCCCTTAGACTGCAAGGAGATCCAACCAGTCAATCCTAAAGGAAATCAGTCCTGAATATTCATTGGAAGGACTAATGCTGAAGCTGAAACTCTAATACTTTGGCCATTTGATGTGAAGAACTGGCTCATTAGAAAAGACCCTGATGCTGGAAAAGATTGAAGGCTGGAGGAGAAGGGGATGACAGAGGATGAGATGGTTGGATGGCATCACTGACTCGATGGAGATGAATTTGAGCAAGCTCTGGATGTTGGTGATGAACAGGGAAGACTGGCATACTGCAGTCCATGGGTTGCAGAGCTGGATATGACTGAGCAACTGAACCGAACTAAAAATCCTAATATTATAACCAACCATTGTGAAGAATTTCCTCACTACATAAGTTGCCTTATAACAATATACCCCTGAGCCTTGTTTCATGTTTTGAGTGCTTCTGGTTTGCAAGCTGTCTTTTTGCAAGCTGTCTTTTTGCAAGCTGTCTTACTGTGTGCACAGTAAACTTTTACTAACTACAAAAAAAAACCTGCAGAATGTTTAATATGATCACATTTGTATATTTTTTTATTTAAAAGGCAAGTAAATAAACAGTTCTACTCACAAAAAGTATGCAAATCATAGTACATTTAACCCACTTCTACCAGAAATGGACCAAGCACAAAATATTGGTAAGGACACAGAGGATTTAAACAACAATCTGAAAGTCATGTAAAAACCCTGCATCCACTAGAGATGGAGATTTTTTCCTAAGTGCACAGGGGACAATTACAAAAATAGACCACATACTATGTGATGAAAGATATTTGCACAAATTTCAAAGAATCAACACCATACAGACTACATTCTCTGACAATTATTCAATTAAATTTGAAGCAACATTAAAATGATAAAGTCAAACAAACATATGTTTGGGACCTTAAAATGCACTCCTGAATAACTCACTGCTAAAGTGCCAGTAATAGAGGAGACATTGTGAAATATTTGAAGCTGAATTGCAATGAAAGTGCTACATATCAGACTTACAAGGAGAGAGTGGTTCTCAGAGAGAAAACTGTAGGTTTAAATACATGTAGTTAAAATCATGGAATAGGAGAAACAGAAAATCACCTAGGGAGCCCCAGGATGATCATAGCTGCCAGTAAAGGCCACCAGTGTGCGCTAACAGTAGTGAGTGAAACTTTGAGGAGAAATGGACAATTGGCATAGCCTATCTCCTCTAAAATGTTTGGTAATTACTGTACTACTTTATCGGAGAAGGCAATGGCACCCCACTCCAGTACTCTTGCCTGGAAAATCCCATTGATGGAGGAGCCTGGTAGGCTGTAGTCCATGGGGTCACTAAGAGTCGGACACAACTGAGCAACTTCACTTTCACTTTTCACTTTCATGCATTGGAGAAGGAAATGGCAACCCACTCAAGTGTTCTTGCCTGGAGAATCCCAGGGACAGAGGAGCCTGGTGGGCTTCCGTCTATGGGGTCGCACAGAGTCGGACACGACTGAAGCAACTTAGCAGCAGCAGCAGCAGTACTACTTTATCATATGTCCACAAATTCTTTGTTAGTCTTCCCTCTAGGAGATGAAACTCAGCTTTTCACACCTTGAAGTAGGCTGGACTTATTTACTCCCTTCTAAGGATTTGTTGTGGAAGACCTGGGTTCGATATCTGGGTTGGGAAGATCCCCTGGAGGAGGGCATGGCAACCCACTCCAATGTTCTTGCCTGGAGAATCCCCCTGGACAGAGGAGCCTGGCAGGCTACAGTCCATGGGGTCACAAAGAGTCAGACACGACTGAGAAACTAAGCAAACACAAGCAAGAACTTGTTGAAAGGGAAAATATTAACTTTACGGTGGGGAAACTTGACACATAGCACCTAAGCCACAGTTAACTTCGCCAGTGATAACGCATCACAGTGATGTTACATTCTCCCCATAGGAGGCGATGAGAAGAGTGCTTCCCTTGTGGCATTCTTCCCCAGACTCCACAAATCAGTCTCATCATGACAAGATTGCCACACGAATCCAAATATAGGGACATTCTACAAAATGCCTGGCTGGTGCTCTTCAAAGGTATCAAGGTCTTGAAATACGAGGAAAGACAAAGAAACCATCACAGATCAGACTAAGGACACATGATGACTAAATGCAGTGTGGTCTCCTGGGTTAGATCCTGAAACAGAAAGGGGACATTACTGAAAAGCTGGGGAACACCAGATAAAGTCTATAATTTAGTTAATAGTATTGACCCGATGTTAATGTCTTCATTTTGATAAGTGTACCATAATTATGTAAGATGCTAACCTTAGGGGAAGCTCACTGAAAGCTATAAAGGAATTCTTTGTCATATCTTTGCAGCTATTCTACAAGTCTAAAATTATCTCAAAGTAAAAAGATAGAAAAAATGTAAAGGTCTAAAAATCATAAAAGACAAAGGAAATTGTATCTAACTCAAGAAGCTAGTAAAACATCTACAGAATAAACCTACAGAAAACATTATTATTCACTTGCCAAGTTGTGTCCAACTCTTTGTGATACCATGGATTGTAGCCCGCCAGGCTCCTCTGTCCTTCACTATCTTCCAAAGTTTGCTCAGATCCATGTCCATTAAAAAGGAAATATAAAGATAAGAGCAGAGATTAATGAAGCAAAAAACAGAGAAACAAGAGGAAGGGTTTTAAAAATGTCTTTTGACAAATGTCTTAGAAACGTTTAGCAAAATTGTGGCAGAGACCACCAGACGTCATTCAATCTCTGTCCTCTTTTCCTTCCACATCTGGTGCATAGCAGCCTGGAAAAAGACAAGATTTCCTGATCGCTCTTGTAACTAGGAGCAGCCATGTGATTACATTCTGGTCCATAGCCTGTTAGGCGGGAGCCTTTTGGAAGATAGGAATTCTTTATTTTCTAGACTATAGCTACTAATATTTGGCCAGTATGATGTACACTAAATATATTATTTGAGTTTGTGTCTCATCTTTGAATTTGTTTGTGGTATCCCTTTTTTTGTGGGTAGGGGTGACTATCTGGGCTTCCCAGGTGGCACTAGTGGTAAAGAACCTACCTGCCAATGCAGGAGATGTAAGAGATGCAGATTCAATCCCTGGGTTGGGAAGAGCCCCTGGAGGAGGGCACAGCAACTCATTCCAGTATTCTTGCTGGGAGAATGCCATGGACAGAGGAGCTTGGTGGGCTACAGTCTATAGGGTCATAAAGTGTCAGACATGACTGAAGTGTCTGACTCATAAAGAGTCAGACATGACTAAAGTGACTTAGCATCCACAGCGACTGTTCATATTAAAGTAGTAATGTTATCAGAAAATTCTAAAGCAAATTGTAAAATGTTAAGTTTATTAAATTAGTGTGGTGGACATGTGTTTGTTTCACTATTCTCTAAAACTTTTTTGTATGTTTGACATATTTTACACACAAAAATTAAGAAGTAAAGTAGGGAAGAAGCAATGAAGGGAGGAAACCAAATTAAGGTCTGGGGCCAGAGGGTTCCAAACAAAAGAAAAGCAATTGTATTTTGAGACTGAGTTAACTGGGAGAGACTCAGGGTGTGAGCCCTCTCGCTAGTGAAGATCACAACAGACCATCTGGTTGCAGATGTCATCTCACCTTGATAGCACCACTCTGATTGGTAATGTTTCTGGAAAATCAGCTTGGAGTTCATTTCTTCAGGCTTCTTGACAATCACAAAGCTTATTTAATGATTATGTAATCAACCTTTCTCTGTAAATGGGCCAAAATGATTTTTTTTCTCTGCATTAAAACTCAGTCTTCACAGAAATTATGGTTATCTTTTTTGTATTTATCTTTGGTTATTTCTCTACCATGGTCAAAATGTGTTGTCTTACTCATGGTTTCTTCTAGGTAGAAGTAACAATGTGCTGATTTGATCCTTGGCCTTATGAAACATCACGGTCATCCCTCTTGCATTTCTGACATCATCATGAACAGAAGGTTCCTAATAGCCTGGGAGCCTTCTGGTCCAAGAAAAATGAGAGACTCATAAGAGTAGGGCCATCCTTAGCTGTACAAATCCCTATTGTACAGATGTACTGTAATTTATTTAAAGTGAAAGTGAAGTTTCTCAGTTGTGTCCAACTCTTTGTGACAACATGGACTGACTGTAGCCCACCAGGCTCCGCTGTCCATGGGATTCTTCAGGGAAGAATACTGGAGTGGGTTGCCATTTCCTTCTCCAGGGGATCTTCCCAACCCAGGGATCGAACCTGGGTCTCCCACATTGCAGGCAGACTCTGTACCCTCTGAGCCACTAGGGAAGTGTAACTTATTTAAGGATTACTTTATTGATGGGCACTTAAGATTTTTATTCAAAATCCTCACCAGTCCAAACAGTGCTTTAACAAGCACTCTTGTACAAATATGTTACATACATATATCATATTTCTGTGACATAGATGCACCTAGGTGACATAATGACATAAGATACCAAGGCAGGTGTCTTAGTCTGTTTGGGCTGCTATCACAAAAGATCATGGAGTATGTGGCTTAAACAACAGACATTTATTTCTCCCAATTCTGGAAACTGGAAGTCCAAGATCAAAGCCAGCTGTTTCCATTTCTGGTGAAAGGTCTCATCCTGGCTTGTGGATGGCTGACATCTCACAGCCATATGACATCCTCATATGATTCATGGTGGGCAGAGAGAGAGGACGTGAGGGCACTCTGGTGTCTCCTCTTCTTACAAGGCCATTAACACCATCAGACCTGGGTGCATTTCCAAATACATCACACTGGGGACTCAGGCTTCAACATGAGTGTGTGTGTGGGAGGCACAAACATTTCATTCATCACAGGGGTGTTTTCCATTTTCCTCGAATTGGTGATGAAAGTCTACAGCCAGGGAAAGAAAGGTTTTGAAAATACCTTTAGAATAGCTAAAAAAAGCCAACCAGTTATTCAGGACCAATCAGCCCCCTGTAAAGATTGCTGAAAGGCACCATTACAAAGGTAGAAGAGTTGCTTTTGAAAAGAAACCACCTTCCTCTTCCCCAAGGTTCTCTGAATGTTGGGAAGGGTGCAGGATGAGCACTGCACATGTACGGACTGCAAGAGTCTTCAGAAGGCAGAGATTGTGGTTGTTTTCAGAGCTGCCACAGGGCCCACAAAGCTGTGCATGCAGAGGGCAAGGCTGTCCCAGATGAGGGTCACCTCCCCCACCAAGTGGGTCACCCAGATGTTGGCCTTTTATAGCTACCAAAATTGCCCTCGAAAAGTCGGTGCCAATTTACCTGGCCCTAGTGGTATTTTCCCCAACTCTCCTCAATGGTATATACACTATAAATGTTTTTCATTTTTGTTAACATAATAAATGAAAAGTGATATTTTTATTGTTGCTTATATGTGAATGCTTATATTTTCTTTACTGAGTCGTGTTTGTGTTGTTTGGCCATTCTCTTACTGGAGGACTTATTTTCTGTCTTAAAGATTCTCAAGAGGTTTTATGTATAAAGAGTATTTACTATTTTAGTGCTCCTTGTGTGTAACTTGCATTTATTTTTATTTAGGATGCATGTGACATCCAGCAGTTTTCTATTTTTACGGCATCAGATCTCTGCTCTTAGGTCATTTCTTCCATTAACCAGATGCTTTGCAAGTCCTTTCCATTTGAGAGGTGTCACTTGCAGATGCGAAATTATCAGGGCTGTTGCCTGATTGAGGCATCAGGAGTTTGCCCCACAGGTTACTCTCCTGAGAGAAGCTTTCACATCCTTATTTCTTAGGGTGTAGATGAGTGGATTCAGCATGGGAGTCACTGCTGCATAAAATATAGAGATAATTTTATCCCCATCTTGAGACCTTTTGGTCTGAGGTTTCACATAAATATATATTAGGGTCCCAAAGTAGATGGTGACCACAAGCAGGTGAGAACCACATGCAGAAAAGGCTTTAAGCCTGGTGTCAGGTGATTGGATTCTTAAGACAGCCCTAAGGACACAAAGATAAGAGAGAAGGATGAAAATTAAAGGGAGAAGCATTGAAATGATAGCACAAATCATCATCAAAACCTCTAGAAAAATGGTGTTGGAACAGAGCCATTTAAACATGGCTTGGACTTCACAGAAGAAGTGATTGACTGAATTATGCCCACAGAAACTGATCGGGAAGAGCAGAACAGGCATAATTGTGAGCAGGAAAAATGTCAACCAAGCAAGCAGAGCTATTAAAACGCAGGCTCAAGAAGACATCACCAGGTTGTACCTGAGTGGGTGTGAGATAACCACAAATCAGTCATAAGCCATAATGGCAAGAAGGAAACACTTGGTCAGTGCCAAGAAGGCTCAGATGGTGAACTGCACAAAACAGGAGCTGTAGGAGATGATGGGGAAGTTCTGCAGAGAGTTGGCCATAATCAGGGGTACAGCACTACTGGAAAAGAGGAGATCCAGGAGAGACAGGTTGCCAAGGAAGAAATACATCAGAGTGTGGAGCTGAGAACTGACTCCTACCAGGAGAATGATCATGCTGTTTCCTGCCAAGGTTCCTACATAGAGAAACATCAGCGCCCAGAAGAGAACAGCCTGGGACATGGGGTGCCTGGACAGTCCCACAAGAATGAATTCAGTCACTCTGGTGTACTTTCCAATTTCCTGGTAATTCATTTCCTCTATGCTCAGCTACCGGAGAAGGCAATGGCACCCCACTCCACTACTCTTGCCTGGACAATCCCATGGACGGAGGAGCCTGGTAGGCTGCAGTCCATGGGGTCGCTAAGAGTCGGACACGACTGAGCGACTTCACTTTCACTTTCCACTTTCATGCATTGGAGAAGGAAATGGCAACCCACTCCACTGTTCTTGCCTGGAGAATCCCAGGGACGGGGAACCTGGTGGGCTGCCATCTTTGGGGTCGCTCAGAATCAGACACAACTGAAGCAACTTAGCAGCAGCAGCAGCAGCAGCATGCTCAGCTACAATGGGAGAGAAAGTAGAAGAGTCAGCTTTTCGTCAAAAAAGCACACATTGGTTATCCCATCGGGTTGGTTAAAGCACAACAGCCCTGGATGCAAGCTCATCTCAGAAGTTTCCAGCCTCTAAGCCACCTAGCAAAAGGGATCAGGAGCCCTGGACCTGTGCGGATAAAAGTTTTCAGGAAGACAGCAGAGTACTCACCACGTCTTCCAGTCAAGAAGCCTTGCGTGAGCCACCCCTCCATGCCACAGGAGGCCTGACCAATAGTGGACACCAACTGCGTGGTGAGCTTGAGTGAGGAAAACAGAACTGTCCTGAGGGCCTTTTCCTGTGCCACCACACCATCATCCTTCTGCCCTAAATGACGAGACAGTCGGTTTCCATCTGGCCTCCCTTACACTGGAATGATGAGATATGAGGTCTCGGTGTGGCCAGTGGCATGCGTCTGACTCCTACATCTGTGCTTTTGACCAAGCTCCTAACTCCAGTGCTGTCATTTATATTTTGCAAATCTCCAGATATGTATCTCCATTTGTACATTCGCTGTCACTTTACATCCCTTTTGACTGACATCAAACTCATTTGTCTGCTCTACCCACGCCTAAGTCAATGTCATTTCAATTTTGCTGTCTCAGGGTCTGGCACATATTAGGGGCTCAGCAGAAGCCAGATCCCTTCTTCACTTCTCCCTCCATCACCCATCAGTCAACTAGCTCTATTAATGTGTCCATCTCATTGAATTAGCACTAGAGACACCTACCGTGGAGCAGGCCCTGGAGAGAACATTCCTTTACCATATGTGTCATACCCACCCCTCCTTCTCTACTCTCGTGTTTTTAGAGCTTCATACCAAGACTCAGTCCTGGCAACCTCTGGACACAGTCCCTGTCCTCAAGGGGTTCACAATCTGATGGGAGGGACAGAAAAGAAAAAAAGACAATTATAAAGTGGCACATAGTACATTGTGGGGAGGTTCAAGGTCTTACCAGAGGGCCCAGTTCAGCTCAGGAAAGAAGTGCTACCGCAGCTGCAACAGGAAGAACAAGTGACAAGTAGTCAGTTGGTTCCCTCTATAGCCGATCAGAGAGTAGGTGGGAGAGGAAGAAGCAAAGCTGAGCGTGTCAATCTCTGCTCAGCTCATCATCTGTGGACAAGAAGTCCAACCATCCTGATCTTGGGTGATGGGAGGAAGGCAACCACCTTCTGGTGCCTCTAAAGTTTGAGACCACTGGCTTCAAGTACAGCCTCTTCACTTCCTAGTGGCTTCAAGTACAGCCTCTTCATTTCCTAGTGGCTTTCAATTCTTATCCCAAAGCACTCATGAGAGCACCAGACACAGACAACTTTTCCACAGCTTCATAACTGTAGGGTCCCAACATCAGAATGAGAGAGAAAGTGATTCACCCCTGTCAGGCTTGGGGAACCAGCCTGCCCTGACCCCTGCTTGCTGGTCCCCAAGGCTGTTGAGCCTCATCTCTTGTCTTGTGACTCTCACTTTCACTTCCCGCATGAGGGCTTTCATGCCTTCAGGCTCTTAGATTCTAAAAAACAGCACAAGGTCCTGGAAGTAGCCCCTACTTCTGCTGTTGGGACCTGGCCCACCACCCGAGCCAAGCAGAAGCTCACCATGGAGGTGGGGAGGAGAAGGAGCTCTGCTGAGAGGACAGACGGTGATATCTGCTTGCTATGCTCTGGTCACAGAGCAGACACACGAGGGGCCTGAGGCCAGCTCCAATCAGGGCCTTGCAGGCAGCACCCCAGGTCCTACCAGCCTCAATCAGCGGACTGCAGACAGTTTTGCTAACTTCCTTCCAAACGAGTTTTGTGAATCTCTCTCTCTCTCTCTCTCTCTTTCTCTCTCTCTCTCTCTCTCTCTCTCTCTCTCTCTCTCTCTCTCTCACACACACACACACACACACAATTTTTAAACTAGCACTGGAAATTTTTCAGAAGTTGTAATAGTTGCCAATATTTCTTGCCAATTCCTTGCTTATAGTGAATATTCATAATTGAAAACCACCCCTCTGTGTATATTTCTTGGGAATGCTGCATTTAGCCTGAGCGGGGTGTGTACCTGGGTTTGAAGAGCACCCACTGAGTGGCCTTGTTCCACAGGAAACTCCTGTCAGGAGGCCGGAGCCATGTCCTGGGGCGTGGAGAGGGTTAGACCTTCTGGAAGGTGATGGCTTTGAGTTGCCATCAGGGCTGACTCTGGCCTCATGAAGTGGGGTGGACTTTCATGGGGTGGACTGCCTCTTTTCACTCAAAAGTATTCTGTACCATTAAGATACAGGCAACACCACCCCCAAGGAAGAGGCCCCAAGCTGCTCTTCACCAAGAAGGCCATAGATGACATCCCCCCACCCCTTGCCCCAGCATGAGATGGAATTGTGACAAAATTGCATTTGTGATGTGGCCCGGGTACCTGGCTCCAGCCAGCTTGGTACCCAGGTCTCCTTCACTGAAGGAGCCCAACACTCAATGGTAAGAGTCGAGAACATCAAAAACACTGCCCTTTCCTGCTCTTCCTTTGAGCCAAACTTGGTTTTACTGGGATTAAACCTACTTTGGGGTGAGCTTCCCTGGTGGCTCAGCTGGTAAAGAACCCACCCACAATGAGGGAGACCTGGGTTTGATCCCTGGACTGGGAAGATTCCCCTAGAGAAGGGAAGGGCTACCCACTCTAGTATTCTGGCCTGGAGAATTCCCTAGAACTGTATAGTCCATGGGGTCACAAAGAGTCAGACACGGCTAAGCGACTTTCACTTTCAATTTTGGGATAACCATGAAGAGATTTTCATTAACTCTCTGTTGTCAGATAGCAGGTTGTTTGCCTGATTTCAACAGGGCTTTGAGCAACCATGATGTCCTCACTTACCTAAAGTTTTGATTTCTAGATGGGAAGAAGTCTAGTCTCTGTCCAGTGCACGCTTTCCTTTAGACGAAAGCTGGCAGGCTCCATCATCAGTGACTTGAAGAGCTAAGGGCTGTATATGTCAACTCCTTCAGGGAAGGGCTGATTTTACTTCTGCAGAGCAGACAGCATAGTTATTGAGCCTGTGGGCAGACATGGGTCCTCTTTTCCCAGAGATGTAGTTGAAATTTTCACTCTTTCCCCAACTAGCAGCATTTCCTAACTAGTTGGTCCCCTGCTTCTGAAGGACATCCCACTGGACACATGCTGGCCAAGGACTCTGACGTTTTCTGCATCTGAGGCCCTGGAGCCTTCCGCTACTCCCCACTGCTCACAGATCAGGGCTGCAGTGAAATCAGGATAGGTCATGAGAAAGGCCTGTCCTCTTGCTCAGGACACACAAAAGGACAGCTATAGCTGGCATGTCTTCAGCTTGACTCTCCATGTAGGCAGACAGAGGCACATCCCTGAATCACGTGGCTCAGGAAAGGAACCCCAACTCTGTGATCTTCAGTCTGATTGGGGAGTCACCTCTCCTAACCCTTGTTAAACAGAGAGCCTTAGGAAAAATAAAAGGATCTTGACAAGAGAACCTCAGGAGGAATAATTAGAGGTGTTTGCCAAGCACATTACTGATGTTGTGATTGGCCACAATTGTAAATGCGGTCCTGGTGGAGCAAATGAATTGACTCTTGGAACCAAAGAATTACAACAGATAGCAAGCGTGGGCTGCACACTTGCAGCCAAACAAGGGGGACTTCTGTTTTCCTTGTCCAAAGCTTCATTTCAGGGTCTGTTCAGGAGTGAGTGATTCTTGTCCACACACCTGAATTAATAGACTGATGGCCATCAGTTGCTATATGTCTCCTCTATTCTAGAATCTTTGACCAAATTTGAAGGGTCCCCTATTAAGGGGACCAAACACAGATACTTGAAGCAGACAAGAGTCAAGCATTAGCCTGCTGAAACTGAGGCCAGACTTGACTGAGAGGTAGACTTGATCTGGGGCCAGACAGGCCACCTGAGGCCCAAGCTCAACTCCACCCTTCCTACTGGGTGACTGGGTGGAAGCTAAGACATGTCACCTCCCTCAGCTTTAGATGTTTCCTTTTTGGTGTGGAACAAATAATAGTGGGGTTGGGGAGGTTGAAGCCTAAGATGAAGGCAGCCTAGACATTCTTTCTCTCTTACTGTGGCAGCCAATGGGTTGTTAGGGCACAGTTCCGCCAACAGAACCACTCCATGGCAGTGCCCAGTTCTTTCTCTGACACAACCAGATGCAACCAGGCTCCTTCTTCCAGCTGTTGTACCTCCAGCCCTGGCTCTTCTCAGCTGGTGTGTACAACTCCCCAAGAAGCTCTGCTTTCCTGCTGTTCACTGGGGACCCTACCCCCTCAGCCCCCTACCATTTGTCCTTTTAGGAGAAATCTGGACAGGGGACTTAGCCCAATGTCAAGTCACGATTTGCCCAGAACTTCTAACTTTTCTGTTTTACTGCATCAACATGAAAATATCTGTATTAATTATTCTGACACAGAAGTAATACAGTTTCTAGATTCTGGGAAGGTAGCAGCAGAGGTGGCAACATCAGTTTTGAATCCTCACCCCTGAAAAGAGAGAGACAGAGAGAGACAAAAGGATAGCAAAATCAAAAAGCCAGGGCAACATCCACAAGAAAACTAGCTGCAAAAGGTATCCTCATCAACTCTAAAATCTGTATTGACTGAGACCAATCCATCCCAGCTCAAAGGCTTGTGGATTCTTATCATCTGAGTGAAGGAAGCAGGTGAAAGGAAATTAAGGGCATGGGATGCCTGGTGGTCCTAGACCTCCCAATACTTACCTACCTACAGGTGGTTCCAACTATGGAATTACTTGTTGTTGCCCAAATACAAGGCAGAAAAATAAAGAGAACCCATTGGCCTGTCACTAACAGGATTAACAGGTACAAAGTACTATGTACAAAATAGTGTACAGCTCAGGGAATATAGGCAATATTTTATAATAACTATAGAGCATAACCTACTGTGAGTTACTGTGTTGTACACCTGCAACATATAATACCGTACATCAACTATACCTTGATAAATAAAACAACTATGAAGAGACTGTTGAGGGAAAAACAATCAACCAAATTTCTTCATCACATCCTAACCAAATACAAGCACATGGTTCCATGAAGAGGCCTAGAGTCCCTACCCATAAAGCGAGGAAGGGGTAGTGGAGCTCCCTCCAGGGACCAGAAATGCTCCTGAAGAAACCAAGGGAATTCTGAGACCTGTCCCCCCCAAGTCAAGATTGCATGCCTACATACTTGGCAGCACAATTTCTAAGAAATTTGAATACAAATATTAGTACTGAAGTTGAGAATTTGGAGGAGTTAAGAAGGGCCAATAAAGAGCACCCCTCTTCCCTGCCAGGTGGGAAAGTAAAATGTCTACACTTATAAAGGCTGCTTTGTGAATACAGCTAATTCCCTAGATCCACATACCATCAGACTTTGAACAATGCGCTGGAGGAAAATTCAGGGTTTGTAGAGCAGGGTCATGTCTGCAGCACCGCTGCTTCCCATCCAGCTGCATGGAAAGGGAAGGAGAAAGAGACAAATACTCCACACAGAACCTGTGACAAATTCCCCCAGGTGAGGAAATGTAGGCCTCTGGATGGTGCCCACGCACAGCACATTTCACTGTATCTCCATGTAGCATCTCCTTCCTCCAGGAAACCAGAAGAACCAAGAGTTCCCCCTTGGTGTACATATCCAACATTTCACAGATATTTGTGCCTCTTAAGACACTGGGCTTAGCTCTTAACTCTGTGGTGGACCCACAGACAAAAGTTTACTCCTTAGTCATTCTATTTTCTCCTCCTAGTATTTCCAGCCACCAGTGTCCAACATACCTCATCAGAGATTATGCCAGAAAATCACATGACAAGCACAAGATATCCCAGAAATAAACCCTTGATGAATTTCCTGAGGAGACAATAAAGTTCAAAGTTCTCCTTGCAGGGACTTTCCTGGTGGTCCAGTGGCTAAGACTCCATGCTCCCAATGCAGGGGACCTGGGTTCCATCCCTGGTCAGGGAACTAGATCCCACATGCCACAAGTAAAGATGGCATGTGCTACAACTAAAAGATCTTGCACACTGCAACCAAAATAGAAGACCCCCCTGCTGCAACTAAGACCCACTGCCACACCATGTCTCTGCAGCCAAGTCACCTTGACAGTTCCCCAAGCCAGTTCCGTGGTGTTTGTCTCCATCGGATGGCAGAAGAGCTTTTGTATTAGAAACCGTGGCCAAGAGTAGAAACAGGCCAGGGAAGAGGAAGAGGAAGGTGGACAAGTGCCCATCCTGGGGTCAGGATCAGAAGCAGAAACTACTGGAATTGTTCAAGGGGAAATTGTGTTCGATTATAAGCACCAAAAGTGATCTTGGGGGTCCTGTTTCTGGTTACAGGGTTTGGCAAAATGCTGGTGGGTGGGACTTCTCCTGCTGCTGCCTGCAACCCAGTACTGAGCTAGCCCTCCAAGGCCTTGGCCTGGGTGCAGGTATTCCCCACCAGAACTGCAGGGGTAACAAGGCTTTTCTGAGCATGCCTGTGGGCAGTCAGCAGCCCCCAGTGGCTGCAGGTAGGGACTGCTTTCTGAATGGAGGCTGCACAATGACGCAGATCACCTAGACCAGGACCAGGGAGGTGAAAGTGTTAGGCAGCAGCTGGTGTCAACTGAGTAGTAGCTTCCTCAAGCTTCCACAACTTTTATTCCCCATTTCATTCAATGAAGCCAGTTTGATGACTCAGATTTTGAAGATTAAAAATGGAAACCCTGATAGCCCTGATTCTGCCCCATTGTAGAATATCAGCTTTGGCAGTTGAGGGGGCTTACAAGTTCACCAATTTCAGATTCCACTGCCCATTGTGCACTCCTCTATAGCAAAGCTTGAAGGCTTGATATGAACTCAGGGAAAACTGTACATTTTCTGCCTGAGGCCCATTCACATTCTTGGGCCAGCACAGTATGCCCTGCACTTTCACCAGATCTGACTTCAACCACGTTGTCAAAATCTAGACCAGAGTTTTTGCAAAGAAAACGTAAGTCACTGGGTTTGGGTTCAGTTGTGTGACCTGGGGAAGGCACTCCCCTCAGTGGGCTGGACCACAGCCCCACCTCTCTTCCCCAAGGGCTCCTGGAGTCCCGCCTCCACCGCCTCTATGTAAATGACACGATACAGCAGCTCCTCTGAGGACACTCCCTTCCTGCCAGCCAGCAGGTAGGCCTTTCCAGGACTGGCTGCCCCATGGCCCAAACACGCAGGAGAGCCACCTGCCTGGCTGTGGGAAAGCTGCGTCACCAGGTGCAGGCCACTTGGCCCTGCTTCCCAGAAGAGAGGCTGTTCTTCCTTCTTGGGCTTCCCCCTAGTTTTCCACTTCACACACTGATCTGTGCCTCCCAGGTAACATCAGGTCTCTTCTCCAGGGCTGCCCCAGGGATGCAGGAAGATAGCAGGAGCTGCATTCACAGCAGGGTTGTGCTTCAGACCATGGCGTGTGGTGAGAAACAAATAGAAACCACTTCAACCATGAAGTAGTGAAAGACTGATTAAAGTCTCATTCACTTTAATCATGTTTTATTTACTTATGTTTATAGATTTTGTTTATTATTATTTAATCATAATTAATTACATTATAGCACATCCACACTATAGAATGCAGCAGTTAAAAGAATAAAGCAAACCAGTATGCACTGACTGAAAACCTCTTCCAGACATATTAATAAGTGAAAACACTAAGGGCAGTGAGTCTGCATAATATGATCCCATTTCAGCTTGTTAATGGGTAATGAATATTTATATATATACACATGTGAGTGTGTGAATATATGGATGTATGTGTGCATGTGTGTGTTAATACTTGCATGCATGTGTGTGTATGTGTGTGTACATGTGATTGTGTTTACGTTGGTGTGTGTAAGGTGTGTGCATGTTTGTTTCTGGGTACACAGGTGGGAGTGTGTGTGTGTATGTCTGTTCATATGTGTGTCTGGGAGGGGTGTCTGTGCTTGTACACACAGAACAAAGGACGGAAGGAAGTGAGCCTCAAGGCTGAGAGTGATTCACTCTGGAGAGCAGGGCAAGGCTTGAAGGAGAAGAAACTTTCACCCTGACTTTAATTTCTCGTTTTTTTAGTGTTTGGATCTCATGTGAATTTTATTCATGTGTTTTCAGTATTTCCAAGGTTGAGGGCCCAAATAAAACAAAGCAATCCCCACAGGCCTGCAGTCCTGTCATGGGGAAAAAAAAGAGTGCAAGTGACCAGGTGTGACAAAGCCAGAGCCAAGGGTCTGAGTCCAAGGAAGAGAAGTGAGAACCCAGAAGCCTGGCCTCACTCAGACTGTTGGCAGAACGGGAAGCTGGGCTGGGCTGTGCACTCTACCAGGCAGGGACTTAGTGTGGTTTTCCAGGAAGAGCTGGTGGCGGGGCTGGGAGCAGGGAAGACACCATCTAGGGAAGACTTCATGATCATCTGCTCTGCACTGACAAGTGGGCAAACAGCCCTCCAGGGACCCGTCCAAATTAGAGACTCTAGCTGCTCTTTGGATCAATTAAAAAAAAAAAAAAGAACAGTCATTGTAACAGGCAAGTGTCTGAAAAACTAGCATCACAAACATTGTAGATAGCCAAGCAAAACTATTGGCAAGATGGCTTTTCAGGTTTCAGTGGACCTAATACAGTGGCCCCAGTCGAAATGGTACCTAAGTGAGCTCCTGTCCTTGAAGTGACACCTCCATTTCCACGAGGCCTTTAACTCCTGTTCATTTTCAATGTCTTGGTTCTCTACATTGTTTAGCAATCTTCTTCTCTCTTCTTCTGTGAGAAAGGGTTGCACAGGAAGAAATCAAAGGCTAAACACAAGCCTTTCTACTTGAAATATGGGTCCTACTAGGGGAATAAAGAAGCAACCATGTCTCCCAAAGTCCCAGAAGGTGCCTGGTTCTTCCCACACTCAGGACACAAATCAGCCTAAGCCACTGTCATGTCAAGCACTCAACCCCTGTGTCCTGTGCATTCTTGTCCCTAGTTCTGTCCTGTTAGCTTCCCCTTGACTGGGCCCAACTCTTTGCCTTCTGTTCTTCTCACTCTATATCTTCCCCAGACAATCATGAGCTCCACACGCCCAGTATGTCAAAGATTCCCTGATCTCACTTTACATGAACTCCAGCATATATTTTGGGTACGTACTCCATGTCCAACTGGTCCTAACTGTAGAGGATGCAGAAATGAGCAACAGGCTTTTAGTCAACAATTCTTTATCTATAATACTAACATGTGCCAGCCACTATTTGTGAGGCTAACTGTGGCATCATCCTTGCCATCATGGAGCTCACAGGCTGTTGGGGTAGCCAGAAAAAGAATCCAAGAATTACAAGACTCAGTGGTGAATAATATGGTTGAGGAAGCCTGGAGCACTGTGGGAAGCTAGGGGGGCAACTAAGTCAGCCCAGAGCTCAGAAAAGGGTGACATGTAAGTTGGGGCAGCTGAAACAGGAGAGGTAGAAACTCCTGCTGGTGATTCTTCTTCCTCTCTGGACATCCTGTTCACAGGATGCAGGATTCTGGGAGTTTGGGGGAGTGGTAAGGTAGGGACAACATAGCCGATGCACAAAGTCAAAGTGTCTTTAAGATCAACTTGCTGGACCTTACGTTCTACAGGAATTCCCTATAGTGTCAACGACCCTGTCAGCCCAGTGTTTGTTTAAACCTAAGTTTAAGTAACACCCGATTCAGCCCCTTTCATTTTGTGATGAGGCTTCTGACTTCAGAAGTTGAGAGTATTCAGGATCACATGGTGCAAGATGACAACTAGAACTTAGATACATTGGCTCCTAGCTGAATGCAGTTTATCTTGGTTGTAAATTAAAATGGCCATATTTCCACAGCATTCTGGGGACTGCCTTCTAATCCAGTTTAAAAATGACAGAGGAAACCTGTCACACTGCTTCATAGCATCACTTTATATTTTAAAATGCCTATTAGCTGGCTTCCCCGGTAGTTCAGCTGGTAAAGAATCCACCTGCAATGCAGGAGACCCCGGTTTGATTCCTGGGTGGGGAAGATCTGCTGGAGAAGGAATAGGCTACCCACTCCAGTATTCTTGGGCTTCCCTAGAGGCTCAGCTGGTAAAGAATCTGCCTGTAGTGCAGGAGACCTCGGTTTGGTCCCTGGGTTGGGAAGATCCCCTGGACAAGAGAAAGGCTACCCACTAGAGTATTCTGGCCTGGAGAATTCCATGGACTGTACAGTCCATGGGGTCACAAAGAGTTGGACACAACTGAGCCACTTTCACTTTAAAGTAACAACCTCAGTTCCCAATCTCTCCAATGAGACAACCCTTCAAAATGTAGCCAAAAGGAGGACTATCAATAGGGTCTATTAAAAACTACTTTATACATAGATTTTACTCATCTTGGTTCATTTCTGTAATAATAGGCAAAGTGATGTCACATCAGAGTGAGCATGCCTTTGTTCTCAGTGAACAGAAGACAGAAGTCCAAAAGCTCATAGAATGAGGACAACGGCCATCTGTGGAAAGGACTCCGGGGGCTCCCATGACTTAGTGGATTGCTAGAAAGCTGACTTTTCCAGTCCAGGAGCTCTATAAAGGAGAATGTAAGATGGTCCTATTGCAGAGAAACCTCACCTTAAGCTCTGAGTTTATTATCTTGGGCTTTGAGGACCTGGCTGACCTACAAATCTTCATTTTTGGATTCTTTCTAATCATGCATCTTGTCACCCTAGCAGGACATATGACTATTGTGCTTATCACCCTCTTTGACTCATGCCTCCAGACTCCTATATATTTCTTCCTCCGCAACCTGTCCACCATTGAAATCTGCTATATATTGGTCATCGTCCCCAACATGCTGGCCAATTTCATGTCCGGGAGCCAGTGGATGCCCTTCCTGGGCTGTGCCCTGAAATGCATCTCTTCATCTCACTGGGTGGAGCAGAGTGTTTCCTCCTGGCCATGGTGGCCTATGACCACTTTGTGGCCATCTGCAAGCCCCTTCACTACACACTCATTGTCACCAGGACTGCATGTGTGCAGATGCTGGCTCTGGCATGCATCAGCAGCTTTGCACTCTCACTCACCCTCACCACATTCATATTCCTCCTGCCCTTTTGTCAGTCCCACAAGATCAATCATTTCTTCTGTGACATCCCTGCTGTGCTATTCCTGGCCTGCTCGGACACACAGGCCAATGAGATTGCAGTCTTCCTTGTTTGCCTGCTCATCCTGTTGATTCCCTTCCTGCTGATCCTGCCCTCCTATGGGTTCATTATCACTGCCATCCTCAGAATCCACTCGGCTAAGGGCAGGAACAAAACCTTCTCCACCTGTGCTGGGCACCTACTGGTCTCCCTTCTGCACTACGGCTGTGCAATATTCATCTACATTCGCCCCAGGTCATGCTACACCCCAGAACAGGACAAAACTGTGTCCTTAATCTACACCAACATCACTCCCATGCTCTACCCTATGATCTATAGTCCGAGGAATAAGGAAGTCAAGGGTGCTCTCAAGAGACTCCTGGAGAGACATGACCGGAGCAGGTGGTGGTCCCATGCAGGGGGTCAGGGAACGGAGGTCCACGTGCAAGAGCCCATTTGGTCATCTCACTGCACCCCTTGCAGCTCTGTGCCTCCTCCTGAGGGCTGTTCTGAGGTTCTTCAGGTGCCTGGACCTTACTGTGCCGTTTCCTGTGGTCGGAGATAGAACAAACCCTAATGTTTTCTTAGATGGGGCGGCTCTGGGGTGTTAGCGAATGTTTGTCTGGCCAAAAGACTAAAATAAAGCAAATTATTTTAATACCATGGTTACAAGCTATTACTTCATAGAAAGGAGTGATTCATCCCACCACCAAGCCTAGGAACACCCACATGCTGTTAGAAGGGTGAGGAGGGAAAGGATTTGGGTCCTTGATGACCCTTCATTGGGCAACTCAACCACCACAATGAGTGCCTGCCTGTAGCCTTTAGGTTCAGTCAACAATACACTTGCTGACAGTTTAACCCCCCCCAAAGCATTCCTCACTGAACCCCCCAAAGCCCCCATGAGCATCCATTATTGCCAACCTTGCCTGCCCTCCTTAGTTCATAGCTCCTACCACCCCCCTGATCATTCCTAGGTGATGACCCCATCTCTTGCCCCAAAGGGGCCCTCAGAGTCACCAGAGGGCACTTCTCAGTGGGAGTGGCAGATCTTGAAGGGCAGGAACCATGTGGGTAATTGTTCCTCATGTCCAGTCCTACTTGCTTTGCGGCCTGTGCCAAGGCCACTGCAAGTCATTGAGAGAAGATGGAGGTAATAGGGGAGAATCCACTAGAGGCTCTGCCAAAAGAGCTGATGGACCAGTGACAGTACAGTGCTATTGATGCTCTGCAGAAAGAAAGGCCCATGTTGTTATTCAATGGGGGTGATACTATTCCACACCTCCTAGGACTGCGACGAGGATGGCATGGGACAACATATGGAGGTGGCCTTGGCAAGCAGGGCACCGCATCACTGGTGTTGCGAACTACCACATCCTGGTGTGGTACCCTGGCCTCTCACATCTCCCTGCCCAATTCCCCAGGAACTGAGCTTCCTTCTGTGCCCTCAGACCTGAAGAAGGTCAGAGCCTGGAGGGGCAGGGTGGGATAACATTCTGAGATCCTTGCAGGAACCCTGATGATGATTCTAGGTTGATCAAAGGGAAGGTGAGGTGATTACTAATTTCAATCTCTGTGCACAGAGGACAGAAGTGAAAGAGAGAGAGAGAGACAGCAACCAAGAAAACCTTTGTGTTGCAACTGTACTCAGGCCCTGTGCTTCAGGGCCCTGTGACGCCCCTTTAATTAGACAAACTTAGAGAGATGCCTCTTATCTTTTCAAGATATATTATTTCTCACCCATAAATCCTTCCTTATTTTCAAAATAATCCAGTGAAATGTTGACAAGTGTTGAAGCTGGGTGAAACATAGGTAGTTTTTTTTTTTTAATCCTGTCCTCTCTCCTTGTATGTAGATGTGAAAAGTCCATAATGAAGACTTTAGAGAAGTTAAGGTACCAACTAGTCTCCTCTGCCCAAGCAGTCCCCTTGCTGAGAAGCCTCACCTACTGTCACCATTCATCTCCCCTTCACTTTAAGGCACATCTCAGATACCTCTTAGTTCTGGACCTCTTTTTAATAACCATCTCAGTCCAGTTCACACTGAAGACAATGGAACATCTCTGACAGGATGACAGCCTTGGGTTGCTGACCATGACCTTGCTGGGTGTGCAAGGAAGGCAGGACAGCCCCAACCCAGGTATTCATGTGCATGCACACACATACATACAAATGGCCTTCGATGGGCAGGGGTGCAAAGATAGGGGGTTCCACCACTTCCAGGCAATTAAATGGGGGTCTTGCAGCACAGGGAGGGTTGCCCAGGGAGGAAGGAGAACCTCTCTTGGGTGGGACAGGACAGGGTGTGGGTCTATAGGGGTTGAGGGAGATCCTAGGTGATGTGATAATAACCCATTGACCTTCCCATCAGAGGAGGGGTTCCCGAGAGAGCAGGGGTACAAGAATCTATCAGGTAAAAGATGATGCCACACTGTTAAAAGGCAGCCTAGGGTGAGTGCCTAAGGATACTTCAGGGTATTGATTAGATGAACAGGCTTCCCAGGTGGCTCAGTGGTAAAGAATCTGCCTGCCAGTGCAAGAGATGCAGGACACATGGATTTGCTCCCTGTGTCAGGAAGATCTCCTAGGCGAGGAAATGGCAACCCACTCCAGTATTCTTGCCTAGAGAATTCTACGGACAGAGAAACCTGGTGGATTGCAGTTCAGTGGGTTGCCAAGAGTCAGACACAACTTAATGACTGAACATGATTAGATAGATGGCAGTGGAGAGAGTAGGAGGCTGTGGGAAAAGACTGTCATTGAAACAATAAAGGAAGAAGAGGGAAGCATTGGAAAGTGGTAGAAATAGAGTGAGGTCAGCTGGGGCTGGCTGGGTCCAGGTCCTACAGGACATCTGGATTTAGGAGTCTGCACTGACTTGAAGCTCAGAAATTCAAGAAACACGTTCAGTATCTGGCAAAGAGATCCTTGCTGATTTAACCATCAACTTCCTTGAATTTATACACTCAGGCCCTATCACTGCTTAGCCTTTTTGTAAAAGATGATGCCTAATCTGTTTCAAATATATTTACTCTATTTCAAACAAATCTTCTTCTCTGATTCAAAAAGGTGCAGGCCTTGACTGATAACCACCCAGAAGTGTCTGTGCCAGGTGGGGTTGTGATGTGCTGGGCCATGTGAACATGGCCTGGTGTGGGTGTGTGGGTGGTTTCTGTGTTTACCCACACATGTGCATGTACACACATGTACTTGGAAGAAGTAAAAGAGCAAAAGATGCTTGTGTGATAGTGATGAAACACTGCTGAAGCAAACTCTCACTTGTCCTCTAGAGGAACACTTGTCCAGGTGCGATGAGCATTATGCATGCAACTTAGAAAGGATTGCTTTTTGGCAGCGGCTCAAAGTGACAAAGTCAGGCAGAGCTGTGCCACCTTGCCCCCCCGCAATGGTTATCCTGGGCCCCAAGGCTCAGGAACCTGAGAGACATCATGATGGAGCTTCTAATTGCATCAAGAAAAGGTGCTAATTAGCAGCACTTTCAAAGGAAACCTCAACCTCAAATGATTTAAACAGGCTAACTAAAACTGGCAAAATAGGTCACTTGGGGACTAATTAAAATTTTTTCTAAACAATATCTGACTATGTTTCTTAATTTTTTTATTACAAATGTAACCCACAGTCACTGTCAGAGACAGAGAAAATATAGGCAAGTGTGGAAAAGAAAAAAAAAAAAGAAAAGCAATCATCCCACTGCTAAAGATAACCATGATGAAAATGGCAGTATATGTGTGGATGAAATGACCTATTTTGTGCTTATTATTGAGCACAATGCCTGGAACATGGTCAGTCAGTCAGTTTAGTCACTCACTCAGTCATGTCCTACTCTTTGTGACCCCATGGACTGCAGCACACCAGGCCTCGCTGTCCATCACCCACTCCCAGAGCTTGCTCAAACTCATGTCCATCGAGTCACTGATGCCATCCAACCATCTCACCCTGTGTTGTTTCCTTCTTCACCTGCCTTCAACCTTTCCCAGCATCAGGGCCTTTTCCAATGAGTCAGTTCTTCACCATCAGATGGCCAAAGTATTGGAGTTTCAGCTTCAGCATCAGTCCTTCCAATGAATATTCAGGACTGATTTCCTTGAGGATTGACAGGTTTGATTTTCTCTCAGTCCAAGGGGCTCTCAGGAGTCTTCTGCAACACCACAGTTCAAAAGCATCAATTCTTCGGCACTCAGCCTTCTTTATGGTCCAACTCTCACATCTATACATGACTACTGGAAAAACCATAGTTCTGACTAGATGGACCTTTGCTGGCAAAGTAATATCTCTGCTTTTTAATATGCTGTCTAAGTTGGTCATACTGTTCATGGGGTTCTCAAGGCAAGAATACTGAAGTGGTTTGCCATTCCTTTCTCCAGTGGACCACATTTTGTCAGAACTCTCCACCATGACCCATTTGTCTTGGGAGGCCACACACAGCATGGCTCATAGTTTCATTGAGTTAGACAAGGCTGCAATCCATGTGATCAAATTGGCTAGTTTTCTGTGACTGTGGTTTTCAGTCTGTCTGCCCTCTAATGGAGAAGGATATGAGGCTTATGGAAGCTTCCTGATGGGAGAGACTGACTGAGGGGGAAATTGGGTCGACTGAAAGATGAATTCCCCAGGTTGGTAGGTGCCCAATCTGCTACTGGAGATCAGTGGAGAAATAACTCCAGAAAGGAGGAAGAGATGGAGTCAAAGCAAAACCAACACCCAGCTGTGGATGTGACTGGTGTTGGAAATAAAGTCCAATGCTGTAAAGAGCCATATTGCATAGGAACCTGGAATGTTCCTATGAATAAAGGCAAACTGGAAGTGGTCAAAAAGGAGATGGCAAGAATGATCATTGACATTTTAGGAAGTAGGGAACTAAAATGGACTGGAATTGGTGAATATAACTCAGATGAACTTTATATCTACTACTGTGGGAAAGAATCCCTTAGAGGAAATGGAGTAGCCATCACAGTCAAAAAAAAAAAAAGTCCAAAATGCAGTACTTGGATGCAGTCTCAAAAATGACAGAAAGATCTGTGTTCATTTCCAAGGCAAACCATTCAATATCACAGTAATCCAAGTCTATGCCCCAACCAGTAATGCTGAAGAAGCTGAAGTTGAATGGTTCTATGAAGACGTACAAGACCTTCTAGAACTAAAACCCCAAAAAGATGTCCTTTTCATTACAGGGGACTGGAATGCAAAAGTCAAGGGATACCTGGAGTAACAGGTAAATTTGGCCTTGGATTACAGAATGAAGCAGGGCAAAGGCTAACAGAGTTTTGCCAAGAGAAAGCACTAGTCATCATAAACACCTTCTTCCAACAACACAAGAGAAGACTCTACATATGGACATCACCAGATGGTCAATACCCAAATCAAACTGATTACATTCTTTGCAACCAAAAATGGAGAAGCTCTATACAGTCAGCAAAACAAGAATGGGAGCTGACTGTGGCTCAGATCATGAATTCCTTATTGCCAAATTCAGACTTAAATTGAAGAAAGTAGGGGAAAAAAAAAAACACTAGACCATTCAGGTATGATCTAAATAAAATCCCTTACAATTATACAGTGGAAGTGAGAAATAGATTCTAGGGACTAGATTTGATAGACAGTGTGTCTGAAGAACTATGGACAGAGGTTCATGACATTGAACCGGAGGTAAGGATCAAGTTCATCCCCAAGAAAAAGAAGTGCAAAAAGGCAAAATGGTTGTCTGAGGAGGCCTTACAAATAGCTGTGCATGGAAGAGAAGTGAAAAGCAAAGGAGAAAAGGAAAGATATACCCATTTGAATGTAGAGTTCCAAAGAATAGCAAGAAGAGATAAGAAAGCCTTCCAGAGTGATCAATGCTAAGAAGTAGAGGAAAACAATAGAATGGGAAAGACTAGAGATCGCTTCAAGAAAATTAGAGATACCAAAGGACATTTCATGCGAAGATGAGCTCAAATAAAGGACATAAATGGTATGGACCTAACAGAAGCAGAAGATACTAAGAAGAGGTGGCAAGGGGGGAGGAGCTAAGATGGTGGAGGAGTAGGACAGGGAGAACACTTTCTCCCCCACAAATTCATCAAAAGAACATTTAAACGCCGAGTAAATTCCACAAAACAACTCCTGAATGCCCGCAGAGGACATCAGGCACCCAGAAAAGCAACCCATGTCTTCGAAAGGAGGTAGGAAAAAATATAAAAGATAAAAAAAGAGACAAAAGAGGGAGGGATGGAGCTCCATCCAGGGAAGGGAGTCTTAAAAAGAGAGAAGTTTCCAAACACCAGGAAACCTTCTCACTGCCGAATCTGTGCCGAGCCTTGGAAGCACAGAGGGCAACATAACAGGGAGGAAAAATAAATAAACAACTAAAACCTGCAGATTACGAGCCCTACGGTAACTCCCCCAGCAGAGAAGCAGCGCAGATGCCTGCACATGCCACTAGCAAGTGGGGGCTGGGCAGGGAGGCACGGCACGGGCTGCAGCGCTTAGAGTAAGGATCTGGCCTGAAAACCCCGAGTGCTATCTGAGCGAAATAATTTGGGCTAGCAAACCAGACTGTGGGATATCTACCACGCAAAGACAGCCCTAACCTAAGACACCGCCAGGCCCGCGCACAGAACAAAGGACTGAACAGAGATAGCCAGCGGCAGACCATTCCCCCTTCAGTGACAGGCAGCCAGAGCCGGAAGGGGCCAATCACAGCCCAAGAGAGACATTATCTACAAAACTGTAAGCAGGCTTCTTTGCTAACTAAAACTTCTTGGGGGTCTGGACGGTCAACATCTGCCTGAGAAGGCGCGCCAGTTGTACACCTAGATAACCGAGCGGCCGGGAGGCAATAAGTTGCAGCAATCGCGCTCGCCAAACACCTCATCACCTGAGCTGCTCGGACCTGGGAAGGGCAAAAAACGCAGGCCCAACCGAGTCTGTGCCTCTGAGGACTACCCGAGTGCCAGAACCTGAAAGGCTTAGATGTGGGAGGTGCAGGCAGCCCAGGGCCGGCCTCGGATGGTTCCCGGCGGAGCAGCCTAGAGCCTGAGCAGCGTGGGCAGGGAGGCTACACATGCCATGAGCGGGGGCAGGCCCAGTGTGGCTGAGGCACTGCGAGCACACACCAGTGTTATTTGTTTGCAGCATCGCTCCCTCCCCACAGCGCGACTGAACAAGTGAGCCTAAAAAAAAAAAAAAAAGTGTCCACCACCGTCCCCTTTGTGTCAGGGCGGAAACCAGACACTGAAGAGATCAGCAAACAGAAGAAGCTATAATAGAGGGAACCGCCTTGGAAGCTACAGGCAATAGATTAAAACCCTGTGGTTAGTACCAACTACATAGGAAGGGGCCTATAGATCTTGAGAAATATAAGTCGGACCAAGGAACTAGCCGAAAATGAACTGACCCCACAATACCCACAACAAAACCAGAGAAAGTCCTAGATATATTTTTACTAATTTTACGATCATTCTTTCTTTTTTTTTAATTTTTTAAAATATTTTAAGTCCTCTATTATTGCTTTAATTTTCACTTTTATAACCTACTATTACTTTGCAAAAAAAAAAAAGACCCTATTTTTTTAAAGCAAACTTCATATATATTTTTTATAATTTTTGTGACCTTGTTTTTTTTTTTTCCTTCTTTTCTTTAACATTGTATTTTTGAAATTCCAAACTCTACTCTAGATTTTTATCTTTAGCTTTTTGGTATTTGTTATCAATTTTGTACCTATATATATTTTTTTATAATTTTTGTGACTTTTTTTTTCTCTTTCTCTTTCTTTCTCTTCTTCTTTTATATAGCATCGTATATCTGAAATTCCAAACTCTACTCTAGATTTTTAATTTATGCTTTTTGGTATTTGTTATCAATTTTGCACCTATATTTTCTTAATAATTTTTGCAACTTTGTTTTTGTTTGTTTTTTGTTGTTGTTTGTTTGTTTTCTCTCTTTCTTTTTCTTCTTCTTTTTTTAACATTGTATTTTTGAAATTCCAAACTCTACTCTAGATTTTTAAGTTTTGCTTTTTGGTATTTGTTATCAATTTTGTACCTATATTTTCTTTATAATTTTTGCGACTTTGTTTTTGTTTGTTTGTTTTTTTTTTCTCTCTCTTTCTTTTCCTTCTTCTTTTCTTTAACATTGTATTTTTGAAATTCCAAACTCTACTCTAGATTTTTAATTTTTGCTTTTATGTATTTGTTACCAATTTTGTACCTTTAAGAACCCAGTCTTCAGGACCCATTTTTTACTAGGGAGCGAGATTATTGGCTTGACTGCTCTCTACCCCTTTGGACCCTACTTTTTCTTCACCAGGTCGCCTGTGTCTCCTCCCTAACCCCTCTCTACTCTACCCAACTCGGTGAATTTCTGTGTGTTCCAGGTGGTGGAGAACACTTAGGGAACTGATTACTGGCTGGATCTCTCTCCATGCTTTTCATTCCCCCCTTTTATCCTCCTGGCCACCTCTGTCTCCTTCCTCCCTCTTCTCTTCTCTGTATAACTCCGTGAACATCTCTGAGTGGTCCAGTTGTGGAGTGCACATAAGGAAGTGATTACTGGCTAGCCCACTCTCTCCTCTATTGATTCCACCTCATCTCATTCGGGTCACCTCTAACTCCCTCCTCCCTCTTCTCTTCTCCATGTAACGCTGTGAATCTCTCTGGGTGACCCTTACAGTGGAGAAACTTTTCATCTTTAATGTAGATGTTTTATCAATGGTGCTGTATAGAAGGAGAAGTTTTGAAACCACTGTAAAAATAAGACCGATAACTGGAAGCAGGAGGCTTAAGTCCAAACCCTGACTCCAGGGAACTCCTGACTCCAAGGAACATTCATTGACAGGAGCTCATCAAACACCTCCATACCTACACTGAAACCAAGCACCACACAAGGGCCAACAAGTTCCAGGGCAAGACATACCAAGCAAATTCTCCAGCAACACAGGACAGCCCTGAGCTCCAAGATACAGGCTGCCCAAAGTCACCCCAAAACCATAGACATCTCATAACTCATTACTGGACACTTCATTGTGCTCCAGAGAGAAGAAATACAGCTCCACCCACCAGAACACCGATACAAGATTCCCTAACCAAGAAACCTTGACAAGCCACCTGTACAAACCCACACACAGCGAGGAAATGCCACAATAAAGAGAACTCCACAAACTGCCAGAATACAGAAAGGACACCCCAAATTCAGCAATTTAAACAAGATGAAGAGACAGAGGAATACCCAGCAGGTAAAGGAACAGGATAAATGTCCACCAAACCAAACCAAAGAGGAAGAGATAGGGAATCTACCTGATAAAGAATTCTGAATAATGATAGTGAAATTGATCCAAAATCTTGAAATCAAAATGGAATCACAGACAAATAGCCTGGAGACAAAGATTGAGAAGATGCAAGAAAGGTTTAACAAGGACCTAGAAGAAATAAGAAAGACTCAATATATAATGAATAATGCAATAAGTGAAATCAAAAACACTCTGGAGGCAACAAATAGTAGAATAACAGAGGCAGAAGATAGGATTAGTGAATTAGAAGATAGAATGGTAGAAATAAATGAATCAGAGACGAAAAAAGAAAAACGAATTAAAAGAAATGAGGACAATCTCAGAGACCTCCAGGACAATATTAAATGCTACAATATTCGAATCATAGGGGTCCCAGAAGAAGAAGACAAAAAGAAAGACCATGAGAAAATACTTGAGGAGATAATAGTTGAAAACTTCCCTAAAATAGGGAAGGAAATAATCACTCAAGTCCAAGAAACCCAGAGAGTCCCAAACAGGATAAATGCAAGGCGAAACACCCCAAGACACATATTAATCACATTAACAAAGATCAAACACAAAGAACAAATATTAAAAGCAGCAGGGGAAAAACAACAAATAACACACAAGGGAATTCCCATAAGGATAACAGCTAATCTTTCAATAGAAACTCTTCAAGCCAGGAGGAAATGGCAAGACATACTTAACGTGATGAAAGAAAATAACCTACAGCCCAGATTATTGTACCCAGCAAGGATCTCATTCAAATACGAAGGAGAAATCAAAAGCTTTACAGACAAGCAAAAGCTGAGAGAATTCAGCACCACCAAACCAGCTCTCCAACAAATACTAAAGGATATTCTCTAGACAGGAAACACAAAAACGATGTATAAATTCGAACCCAAAACAGTAAAGTAAATGGCAACGGGATCATACTTATCAATAATTTACCTTAAACGTAAATGGGTTGAATGCCCCAACCAAAAGACAAAGACTGGCTGAATGGATACAAAAACAAGACCCCTACATATGTTGTCTACAAGAGACCCACCTCAAAACAGGGGACACATACAGACTGAAAGTGAAGGGCTGGAAAAAGATTTTCCATGCAAATAGAGACCAAAAGAAAGCAGGAGTAGCAATACTCATATAGATATAATAGACTTTAAAACAAAGGCTGTGAAAAGAGACAAAGATGGTAACTGCATAATGATCAAAGGATCAATCCAAGATGAAGATATAACAATTATAAATATATATGCACCCAACATGGGAGCACCGCAATATGTAAGACAAAGGCTAACAAGTATGAAAGGAGAAATTAACAATAACAATAATAGTGGGAGACTTTAATACCCCACTCACACCTATGGATAGATCAACTAAACAGAAAATTAACAAGGAAACACAAACTTTAAATGATGCAATAGACCAGTTAGACCTAATTGATATCTATAGGACATTTCATCCCAAAACAATGAATTTCACCTTTTTCTCAGGCACACATGGAACCTTCTCCAGGATAGATCACATCCTGGGACATAAATCTAGCCTTGGTAAATTCAAAAAAATAGAAATCATCCCAAGCATCTTTTCTGACCACAATGCAGTAAGATTAGATCTCAACTACAGGAGAAAAACTATTAAAAATTCCAACATATGGAAGCTGAACAACACGCTGCTGAATAACCAACAAATCACAGAAGGAATCAAAAAAGAAATAAAAATTTGTATAGAAATGAATGAAAATGAAAACACAACAACCCAAAACCTGTGGGACACTGTAAAAGCAGTCTTAAGGGGAAAGTTCATAGCAATACAGGCATACCTCAAGAAACAAGAAAAAAGTCAAATAAATAACCTAACTCTACACCTAAAGCAACTAGAAAATGAAGAAATGAAGGACCCCAGGGTTAGTACAAGGAAAGAAATCTTAAAAATTAGGGCAGAAATAAATGCAAAAGAAACAAAAGAGACCATAGCAAAAATCAACAAAGCCAAAAGCTGGTTCTTTGAAAGGATTAATAAAATTGACAAACCGTTAGCCAGACTCATCAAGAAACAAAGGGAGAAAAATCAAATCAATAAAATTAGAAATGAAAGTGGAGAGATCACAACAGACAACACAGAAATACAAAGGATCATAAGATGACTATCAGCAATTATATGCCAATAAAATGGACAACTTGGAAGAAATGGACAAATTCTTAGAAAAGTACAACTTTCCAAAATTGAACCAGGAAGAAATAGAAAATCTTAACAGACCCATCACAAACATGGAAATTGAAACTGTAATCAGAAATCTTCCAGCAAACAAAAGCCCAGGTCCAGACGGCTTCACAGCTGAATTCTACCAAAAATTTAGAGAAGAGCTAACACCTATCCTACTCAAACTCTTCCAGAAAATTGCAGAGGAAGGTAAACTTCCAAACTCATTCTATGAGGCCACCATCACCCTAATACCTAAACCTGACAAAGATCCCACATAAAAAGAAAACTACAGGCCAATATCACTGATGAACATAGATGCAAAAATCCTTAACAAAATTCTAGTAATCAGAATCCAACAACACATTAAAAAGATCATACACCATGACCAAGTGGGCTTTATCCCAGGGATGCAAGGATTCTTCAATATCTGCAAATCAATCAATGTAATACACCACATTAACAAATTGAAAAATAAAAGCCATATGATTATCTCAATAGATACAGAGAAAGCCTTTGACAAAATTCAACATCCATTTATGATAAAAACCCTCCAGAAAGCAGGAATAGAAGGAACATACCTCAACATAATAAAAGCTATATATGACAAACCCACAGCAAACGTTATCCTCAATGGTGAAAAATTGAAAGCATTTCCTCTAACGTCAGGAAAAAGACAAGGGTGCCCACTTTCACCATTACTATTCAACATAGTTTTGGAAGTTTTGGCCACAGCAATCAGAGCAGAAAAAGAAATAAAAGGAATCCATATCGGAAAAGAAGAAGTAAAACTCTCACTGTTTGCAGATGACATGATCCTCTACATAGAAAACCCTAAAGACTCCACCAGAAAATTACTGGAACTAATCAATGACTATAGTAAAGTTGCAGGATATAAAATCAACACACAGAAATCCCTTGCATTCCTATACACTAATAATGAGAAAACAGAAAGAGAAATTAAGGAAACAATTCCATCCACCATTGCAACGGAAAGAATAAAATACTTAGGAATATATCTACCTAAAGAAACTAAAGACCTATATATAGAAAACTACAAAACACTGGTGAAAGAAATCAAAGAGGACACTAACAGATGGAGAAATATACCATGTTCATGGATTGGAAGAATCAATACAGTGAAAATGAGTATACTACCCAAAGCAATCTATAGATTCAATGCAATCCCTATCAAGCTACCAACAGCATTCTTCACAGAGCTGGAACAAATAATTTCACAATTTGTATGGAAATACAAAAAACCTCGAATAGCCAAAGCGATCTTGAGAAAGAAGAATGGAACTGGAGGAATCAACCTGCCTGACTTCAGGCTCTACTACAAAGCCACAGTCATCAAGACAGTATGGTACTGGCACAAAGACAGAAATATAGATCAATGGAACAAAATAGAAAGCCCAGAGATAAATCCACGCACATATGGACACCTTATCTTTGACAAAGGAGGCAAGAATATACAATGGATTAAAGACAATCTCTTTAACAAGTGGTGCTGGGAAAACTGGTCAACCACTTGTAAAAGAATGAAACTAGAGCACTTTCTAACACCATACACAAAAATAAACTCAAAATGGATTAAAGATCTAAACATAAGACCAGAAACTATAACACTCCTAGAGGAGAACATAGGCAAAACACGCTCCGACATACATCACAGCAGGATCCTCTATGACCCACCTCCCAGAATATTGGAAATAAAAGCAAAAATAAACAAATGGGACCTAATTAAACTTAAAAGCTTCTGCACAACAAAGGAAACTATAAGCAAGGTGAAAAGACAGCCTTCAGAATGGGAGAAAATAATAGCAAATGAAGCAACTGACAAACAACTAATCTCAAAAATATACAAGCAACTCCTACAGCTCAATTCCACAAAAATAAATGACCCAATCAAAAAATGGGCCAAAGAACTAAATAGACATTTCTCCAAAGAAGACATACAGATGGCTAACAAACACATGAAAAGATGCTCAACATCACTCATTATCAGAGAAATGCAAATCAAAACCACTATGAGGTACCATTTCACACCAGTCAGAATGGCTGCTGGAGAGGGTGTGGAGAAAAGGGAACCCTCTTACACTGTTGGTGGGAATGTGAACTAGTACAGCCACTATGGAGAACAGTGTGGAGATTCCTTAAAAAACTGGAAATAGAACTGCCTTATGATCCAGCAATTCCACTGCTGGGCATACACACTGAGGAAACCAGAAGGGAAAGAGACACGTGTACCCCAATGTTCATCGCAGCACTGTTTATAATAGCCAGGACATGGAAGCAACCTAGATGTCCATCAACAGATGAATGGATAAGAAAGCTGTGGTACATATACACAATGGAGTATTACTCTGCCATTAAAAAGAATACATTTGAATCAGTTCTAATGAGGTGGATGAAACTGGAGCCTATTATACACAGTGAAGTAAGCCAGAAAGAAAAACACCAATACAGTATACTAATGCATATATATGGAATTTAGAAAGATGGTAACAATAACCCTGTATACGAGACAGCAAAAGAGACACTGATGTATAGAACAGTCTTATGGACTCTGTGGGAGAGGGAGAGGGTGGGATGATTTGGGACAATGGCATTGAAATATGTATAATATCATATATGAAACGAGTCGCCAGTCCAGGTTCAATGCACGATACTGGATGCTTGGGGCTGGTGCACTGGGACGACCCAGAGGGATGGTATGGGGAGGGAGGAGGGAGGAGGGTTCAGGATGGGGAACACATGTATACCTGTGGCGGATTCATTTCGATATATGGCAAAACCAATACAATATTGTAAAGTTAAAAAATAGAATTAAATTTAAAAAAAAAAGAAGAAGAGGTGGCAAGAATACACAGAAGAACTGTACAAAAATGATCTTCAAGACCCAGATAATCACAATGGTGTGATCACTCACCTAGAGCCAGACATCCTGGAATGCAAAGTCAAGTGGGCCTTAGGAAGCATCACTATGAACAAAGCTAGTGCAGGTGATGGAATTCCAGTTGAGCTATTTCAAATCCTAAAAGATGATGCTATGAAAGTGCTGAACTCAATATGCCAGCAAATTTGGAAATTTTAGCTGTGGCCACAGGACTGGAAAAGGTCAGTTTTCATTCTAATCCCTAAGAAAGGCAATGTCAAAGAATGTTCAAACTACTGCACAATTGCACTCATCTCACATGCTAGCAAAGAAATGCTCAAAACTCTCCAAGCCAGGTTTCAACAGTACATGAACCATGAACTTCCAGATGTTCAAGGTAATTTTAGAAAAGGCAGAGGAACCAGAGATCAAACTGCCAACATCCATTGGATCTAGAGAAAGCAAGAGAGTTCCAGAAAAATATCTATTTCTGCTTTATTGACTATGCCCAAGCTTTTGACTGTGTGGATCACAATAAACTGTGGAAAATTCTGAAAGAGATGGGAATACTAGACCACCTGACCTGCCTCCTGAGAAATCTGTATGCAGGTCAGGAAGCAACAGTTAGAACTGGACATGGAAACAGACTGGGTCCAAATAGGAAAAGGATTATCTCAAAGCTGTATGTTTTCACCCTGCTTATTGAACTTATATGCAGAGTACATCAGGAAAAACACTGGGCTGGAGGAAGCACAAGCTGGAATCAAGATTGCCAGGAGAAATATCAATACCCTGAGAAATGCAGATGACACCACCCTTATGGCAGACAGAAGAACTAAAGAGCCTCTTGATGAAAGTGAAAGAGGAGAGTGAAAAAGGTGGCTGAAAACTCAACATTCAGAAAACTAAGATAATGGCATCTGGTCCCATCACTTCATAGCAAATAGATGGGGAAACAATACAAACAGTGAGAGACTTTATTTTCTTGGGCTGCAAAATCACTGCAGATGGTGACTGCAGCCATGAAATCCAAAGACTCTTCCTCCTTGGAAGAAAAGCTATGACCAACCTAGATAACACATTAAAAAGCAGAGACATTACTTTGCCAACAAAGGTCTGTTTAGTCAAGGCTATGGTCTTTCCAGTAGTTGTGTATGGATATGAGAGTTGGGCTATAAACAAAGCTGAACACCAAAGAATTGATGCTTTTGAACTGTGGTGTTGGAGAAGACTCTTGAGAATCCCTTGGACTGCAAAGAGATCCAACTAGTCCATCCTAAAGAATATCAGTCCTGAATATTCATTGGAAGGACTGATGTTGAAGCTGAAATTCCAATACTTTGGCCACCTGATGTGAAGAACTGACTCACTGGAAAAGACCCTGATGCTGGGAAAGATTGAAGGTGGGAGGACAAGGGGCCGACAGAGGATGAGATGGTTGGATGGCATCACCAACTCAATGGACATGAGTTTGGGTAGACTCCCAGAGTTGGTGATGGACAGGGAGGCCTGGCATGTTGCAGTCCATGGGGTTGCAAAGAGTCAGACATGACTGAGAGACTGAACTGAGTGTATGTTCCAATAGAGATTTTCTTACTATTATGATATGACAATAAAACTGTTTTCTGAGTGAAGATATACATTAAGGCTTAAGGTGTAAACACTTTGGAGGGAAAACAATGTAGTGAAGAATTTACTGTTCATTTAAAAATGCATATCATCTCATAATAGGTCCCTGAATTTTCAAATTCACATGTGAGAATATGTTTACATCTTGAATTTGTAGGAAAGGCACAAATTTTATGTAAAAAAGGCAGAAAAATTTTAAACCCGTCAATTTATTGAAAAAACCATTACTTTTTTTAGAAACAAAAAGTGCTCTTAAGATGTTGACAACAGGTCATGGTATAGACACTTATTTCATAGATTGGACTTCTCCCTTCAATTATATTCCAGTTGGAGGAGGAATACCTGCTTGAGAAGTAGAATTATTTGGTGGACTGTGAAAGCTGGTCTCCTTGTACACAAACCATGCATTTCCTCCCCAAAGTAGCATATTCAGAAAGCCAAAGATCACAGATACATTTAGGCATCCCATATTAGTCACAGACAAAATGACACATCACTTCATGAAGATTACAAGGCTTAAGTTCCTGGACAATATAGTGACTGGTAGCTATTTTAGTATCTTTAAGAGCTTTAACCCAAGCTGAAGTGCACACCAACCACAAAAAGTGGCAACAATAGGAATTACAAAGTCAGTCATGGAAAGCTTTCAACTATCATGATGCAGGTTTTTTTAACCAACATAGAGCAGAAGAGCAGCAATGCAGTACAGGAAGACAAAGACTGCAAAAGTAACACAGAACTATGCGAAAGAGTAATCTCCAATAAGGACATAATTTTACCAATCGACATTACAGACATTTACACCTCGAGGCGTCTGAAACAATGCTTCATCCAAGGTGAATGGATAACCAAAAGTAGCTGGAATTGTTCTAGTCTCAGAAAGAGACTCTAGAGAGTCTAGAGTCGTTCTTGTCTCTAGTCTTCAGGCACAAGACCCTTGAATTTCTGTTTTGCCCTTACAACCTCCTCAGGTAGCAAAGGCAAAGATAGAAGCATTCCACTTGAGTACTTTGATGAAGTCGAGAGGCTCCTTGAGTGGGTTGCATTTGAGCTGGAAGGAGGAGATCCTCTGAGGGAAGGAGGGAAAGCATCTTAGGACAGCAGGGTGGCAGAGGGGGACCAACCACACAGAGCTCCCCAGCCAGGCCAGAAATGACATCTTTATTGCTATGTTTGCAGCGGCTTTTAGCACAGTAAGGGTGTCCCCACTGGACCCCGGCCCTCACCCAGCCTCACCCGTCCAGCCCATGTCAGGGTGTGAGGGAAGCCCTTCAAGGGCCCCCTCAGCCATCTCGGGACTGGACATGACAGACACGCGGGGTTCAGTGAACCTGCCACATGGAGGATTTGAGATGTGGAAAAGGCATCAGCCTGAAGCTCTCATGTAGGAGCCACACCCAGGTGGGTGCCCACCTCAGGTCCCTGCAGTGGTGGTGCCCATCCCAGAGGGCAGGGTGGGGGCCAGCATGAGCAGGCCAGGTAGGCAGCCCAAGATCCCCACTGTAATGCGTCAGCTGACCCTGCTGACTTGTGGGCAGAGGGCTATAGGGAAAGAGATAAACACTTACTCCAGTCCTGCTGTCACCCTCAGCTGTACCTTTCCTATTGACTTGACTCCTCCAGGCCCCCAGAGAGCCCCACGACTTTGTTCCTGGGGAGGGTGAACCCACGAAGGCTGTGTCAGCAGAGGGCCAAGAGACTGGGGATGTCCCGGGGGTCACTGCTCCTCCTGCAGCCCTTGGGTCCAGCCAGTCCCTCCCATGCTTCTGGGGGGCTATAGGAAGCCCACAGTCTAGAGTCCCTGTGGTCTGTGTGCCCAGAGCCCCATGACATCCCCATGACATCCCCAATGAGTCCAACAGCAGTCCCCGCTTCCCTCCCCAGGTGAGCAGGCATAGCCTGCTCTGAATCCCTGGCTTCATGCGTCCAGGGTGGGGCCCTGCATATGTGCCACACACACATACACACATGCCCACATACATGCACCTGAACCATGCACTCTCTCTCGTGCACACACACATGTTCATGCACCTGATGACAAACTCTAACACACACACACAGACACATCAATGTGCAACACCTGAGCATGTGCTTGCTTTCTCTTTCAAACACATGCCCATGACCATGTGAAAGCACCTGCACACACATGCACACCCCCTATGTGCATGCACCTGTGTACACGCTGTCTCACACACACACAGGCACATGCCCATGCACTGGCACCTGTGCATGGGCACTCTCTCTTGGGCAGACACACGGACACACATCTCACACACCCATGTGCATGTACCTGCCCATGCGCTCACGCACATAGAAGCACATACACACACATGAGCTACGTGTGGGACACCAGATGGACACACTGGCCCTGACCCAGGGTACCCGACTCCCCTCCAGAAATCAATGACAAGGACCTGCACTCAGCAGGATGCTCACCCGTGAGCATGGCCAGGTTGGCAATAGCGCAGTCTTGGAGGTGCACAGGGACTGGGGTTCTCTTGGGGTTTGCAGGCTCAGACCAGAAATAGTCGGGTGCACTGAGGAGTGGGGCAGGGTCTGTTTGGGCATGCGCACTGAGGAGCTGCTCCCACACTAAGGGTGTAGCGCCACCCAGAGGCCCCACGACAGCTAAGCCATTTATCAGGTTTCTGGGCCTTAGGAAAGACAGACTTAGAGGGCACAGACAACGTGGGTGTGTCTCTGCATGCACATTGGGGCGACACGGCACGTGAACACGTGAAGCTTCAGCAGCAGACACCCATTGTCAGTGGGAACCAATCGTGAGGTAAGACCAAGATTAATTTGCGCAGGCACTCTGCTGATGCTGAGTTGCCTTGCTAGTTCTACAGGGCTGGGTTCTGTAGGGAGGGTTCGAGGCACACAGTGAAGGAGCCATGAGGGCAGCTGATGAAGATGCAGTTGCCATGGCCTTTTCAGTGGGCACATCACGTGACGACCACAGCATGCCAGGTGGTACTGGTGGCCGAGATGGCCCTGGTGACGCTGTCAGTCCTTAAGTCCCTGGTGGCTCTGGCAATCTGGCTGAACCCAGAGGCCCCAGTGCTGCAGGAGAGTCAGATGGTGCAGCCAGTGACATTCCACAGATCCTGGGGGCACCCCACGCTCCTGGGCCTCGTGGAGATGCTGGACCCAGAGCCAGAGTTCTGAGTAACCGACCTCTCCAGTTGTATCCTATTCCAGGAGCCCCGGTTGGCTGGGCAGCCTTGGGGGTCGGGGTGTGGGCTAGGGGTGGTTTGGGGGGTTGCAGGTGGCAGGGCCTAAAGTGTAGGAGGAGGGTACTCTGGGGGCCTGGATGGTATGGGTCAGGGGTGGTCTAGCTGCCTAGGGATGATGGTGAAGAAAAGCAACCTGAAGGGATCCAGAGGGTCAGGCGGTGATATCCAGGGTGTCTGACAGCGGCCTTGTGGGAGAAGGCGGTTCTCCGCGAGCAAGGAGCCTGAAGTACAGGCAAAATGACTAGTGTGGATAGTGCCTTAACCGTATCTCCACCAGCAGCCTCACTGTGCCTTTTGCATCGCTCACTCAGACAAAGATCGCCTGCAACTTCCTGTCTCAAAGTACTCCACTGCGAGCACCAGTTCAGAAGGAGCTCAGTGTTAATGGCCACATGTTGGTTCTGTCAGTTCTAAAGGGGGGCAGGGCCCGGGAGGGCGTGGTGAGTGGTGGCCAAGGCCAGTCTCGGCCCAGGAGGAGACAAATGGCGGGTTAAGCCTAAAGGAGAAGTGTGGTGCTCTGGGCTTATTGGTGTGCAGGGACAGAGGGAGGACATGCTTCTCTTTTCCTCCACGGAGACTTGAATTTCATGTTACCTCCCTTTTAGCCAATTGCCTGCTGAAGACCATAGCCTCCTCCAGACGTCCATAGCCTTCTGTCTGAACCAGCTTTCCCTGGTGATGTGGACCTTGCAGCACTTTGTGCCCCCCCCCACCCCCGCCTTTTTGCTAAGCCTCAGCACGGAAAAGGGCCTTAAACCTAGCCTCAAGTGTCCTTCCCCAGGGCATTGCTTTCTGCAGCAGTTTCATTGGGCTTCATCTTGTGCCTGTGGTGTTGCTTGGGGGCTCAGGGTCCACATAGTTTGTTTGGTGATTGTTAACTGCAGAAAGTAAAACTGAGCTGTCTCTGACTTTACTTTTATCTTCTGCACTTCCTCATACTGCATTTATCTTTCAGTAGGAGGAGAGGTTCTGCAATCCAGGTATTCAAGGAGTACAACATAAGTGAAGACAGTGTAAGAAGTGGGAGAATAGTTTCCTTTGTTGTGCAGAAGCTTTTAATTTTAATTAGGTTCCATTTGTTTATTTTTGCTTTTATTTCTGATATTCTGGGAGGTGGGTCATAGAAGATCCTGCTGTGGTTTATGTTGGAGAGTGTTTTGCCTATGTTTTCCTCTAGGAGTTTAATAGTTTCTGATCTTACATTTAGATCTTTAATCCATTTTGAGTTTATTTTTGTGTATGGTGTTATAAAGTGCTCTAGTTTCATTCTTTTACAAGTGGTTGACCAGTTTTCCCAGCACCACTTGTTAAAGAGATTGTCTTTATGCCATTGTATATTCTTGTCTCCTATGTCAAAGATAAGGTGTCCATAGGTGTGTGGATTTATCTCTGGGCTTTCTATTTTGTTCCATTGATCTACATTTCTGTCTTTGTGCCAGTACCATACTGTCTTTATGACTGTGGCTTTATAGTAGAGACTGAAGTCAGGCAGGTTGATTCCTCCAGTTCCATTCTTCTTTCTCAAGATTGCTTTGGCTATCCAAGGTTTCTTGTATTTCCATACAAATTGTGAAATTATTTTTTTTCTAGTTCTCTGAAAAATGGCATTGGTAGCTTGATAGGGATTGCATTGAATCTATAGATTGCTTTGGGTAGCAATGGTTTCTCATTGTTAGTGTATAGGAATGCAAGGGATTTCTCTGTGTTAATTTTATATCCTGCAACTTTACTGTATTTGTTGATTAGCTCTGGTAATTTTCTGGTGGAGTCTTTAGGGTTTTCTATGTAGAGGATCATGTCATCTGCAAACAGTGAGACTTCTTCTATTTCAATCTGAATTCCTTTTATTTCTTTTCCTGCTCTGATTGCTGTGGCCAAAACTTCCAAAACTATGTTGAATAGTAGTGGTGAGAGTGGCCACCTTGTCTTGTTCCTGACTTTAAGGGAAATGCTTTCAATTTTTCACCATTGAGGATAATGTTTGCTGTGGGTTTGTCACATATAGCTTTTATTATGTTGAGGTATGTTCCTTCTATTCCTGCTTTCTGGAGGGTTTTTATCATAAATGGGTGTTGAATTTTGTCAAAGGCTTTCTCTGCATCTATTGAGATAATCATATGGTTTTTATGTTTCAATTTGTTAATATGGTGTATTACATTGATTAATTTGCAGATATTGAAGAATCCTTGCATCCCTGGAATAAAGCACACTCAGTCATGATGTATGATCTTTTTAATATATTGTTGGATTCTGATTGCTAGAATTTTGTTAAGGATTTTTGCATCTATGTTCATCAGTGATATTGGCCTGTAGTTCTCTTTTTTTGTGGGATCTTTGTCAGGTTTAGGTATTAGGGTGATGGTGGCCTCATAGAATGAGTTTGGAAGTTTACCTTCCTCTGCAATTTTCTGGAAGAGTTTGAGTAGGATAGGTGTTAGCTCTTCTCTAAATTTTTGGTAGAATTCAGATGTGAAGCCATCTGGTCCTGGGCTTTTGTTTGTTGGAAGATTTCTGATTACAGTTTCAATTTCCATGTTTGTGATGGGTCTGTTAAGATTTTCTATTTCTTCCTGGTTCAATTTTGGAAAGTTGTACTTTTCTAAGAATTTGTCCATTTCTTCCAAGTTGTCCATTTTATTTGCATATAGTTGCTGATAGTAGTCTCTTACGATCCTTTGTATTTCTGTGTTGTCTGCTGTGATCTCTCCATTTTCATTTCTAATTTTGTTGATTTTATTTTTCTCCCTTTGTTTCTTGATGAGTCTGGCTAATGGTTTGTCAATTTTATTTAACTTTTCAAAGAACCAGCTTTTGGTTTTGTTGATTTTTGCTATGGTCTCCTATTTTTCTTTAGCATTTATTTCTGCCCTAATTTTTAAGATTTCTTTCCTTCTGTGAAAGAGACACGTGTATCCCAATGTCCATGGCAGCACTGTTTATAATAGCCAGGACATGGAATCAACCTAGATCTCCATCAGCAGATGAATGGATAAGAAAGCTGTGGTACATATACACAATGGAATATTACTCAACCATTATAAAGAATACATTTGAATCAGTTCTAATGAAGCGGTTGAAACTGGAGCCTATTATACAGAGTGAAGTAAGCCAGAAAGAAAAATATCAATACAGTATACTAATGCATATATATGTCATTTAGAAAGTTGGTAACTATAACCCTGTATGCAAGACAGCAAAAGAGACACAGATGTATTGAACAGTCTTTTGGACTCTGTGGGAGAGGGCGAGGGTGGTATGATATGGGAGAAGGGCATTGAAATATGTAAATTATCATATGTGAAACGAATCACCAGTCCAGGTTTGAAGCATGATACAGGGTTCTTGGGGCTGGTGCACTGGGATGACCCAGAGGGATGGGATGTGGAGGGAGGTGGGAGGGGGGTTCAGGATGGGGAACACATGTACACCCATGGCAGATTCAAGTCAATGTATGGCAAAACCAATACAATATTATAAAGTAAAATAAATAAACAGAAAATTTTTTAAAAAGACTCAAACATCACCTCTACTGCAACCTTCCCAGCATCCCCAAGGAGAGGTATTCTTCCTCCTGGATTTCTGGCACGGTTCTTGATTTATACCATCAGCAGGACATTTCCATGGTCTCTGCGTGTATCAGTTTATATATATTATTATGTGTTTGAGCACAATACTTCTCTGATTCTTTCATATTCATTGTGTGCCTGGAACTCACTACAGACAATAAATGATCATGAGTGAATTAAAAGAAAAAGAAGTGGGAGAATAAGAAAGTTGTGTACTGCCATTCAGTATTGATTTTGGAATATTTTCTCAGTTTTATAGTTACATTTATACATAAAATACCAGAATGTTGTTGTTTTTCAGTCTCTTAAGTTGTGTCCAGTCGACTCTTTGTCCATGGACTGTAGCACACCAGGCTCTGAGACCCACTGTCTCCTGGAATTTGCTCAAATTCATGTCCACTGAGTTGCTGGTGCTATCTAACCATCTCATCTTCTATGGTCCCCTTCTCCTTTTGCCTTCAATCTTTTTCAGCATCATGGTCTTTTCTAATGAGTCAGCTTTTTTGCATATGCTGGCCAAAGTGTTGAAGCTTCTGCTTCAGTATCAGTACTTCCGATGAATATTCAGGACTAATTTCCTTTGGAATTGACTACTTTGATCTCCCTGCAGTCCAAGGCACTCTCAAGAGTATCCTTGTATCCTGAAACCTTGATAAACTCACTAATTAATTGTAATAGCTCTTTTGTAGATCCCATTGAACTTCCTACTTAAGACAATCATTTTGTCTGTAAATAAATGCACATTTATTTCTTCCTTTCCAGTTTATGCATTTTAACTGATTTCTGTTAAGATGAAATATCCAACACTTTGGCCACCTGATATGAAGAGCCAACTCATTGGCAAAGACACTGATGCTGGGAAAGATTGAAGGCCGGAGGAGAAGGGAACGACAGATGATGAGATGGTTGGATGGTATCATGACTGAATGGACATGAGTTTAAGCAAGTTCCGGGAGATGGTGAAGGACAGGAAGGCCTGGAGGGCTGCGGTCCATGTGGTCCCAAAGAGTTAGACATGACTGAGTGACTGAACAACAACACACTGATTTCTGTCCTAATGGATAAGACTTTCCTGCTTCTTTGCCTCCTGGTAATTTTAGATTGGATGCGAAGCAATATCAGATTTCCCTTCCATGCTTGATATTTTTCTATTCCTAAACTTATTCTTGAGCTTTATTCTCGAATCCTGTTAAGTTGCTTGGAAACAGTTTGATCCTTTTGGTCTTACTTTTTAAGATGGGCTCTGTGGGAACAGAGCATATCTTAGTGTAGGATGAACGTAAGTAACTGAAATCTTCAATGTCTGAGAAGGCTATAGCTGGAAACAGGGAGTCTTTAAAAGTTTTATTTATGAAGATTCCTTATTTTTGGCTGTGCAACATGTTGTTAACTGTGTGCAGGTTTTCTGTACTTGGAGCCAAAGGGGGCTACTCTCTAATTGCTGTTCTTAGGTTTCTCATTACAGAGGCTTCCCTTGTCGAGGAACACGGACTCTAGATCATGGTGAGCTCAGTAGTTGTGGCACAAGAGCTTAGTTGCCCTGGGCATGTGGGATCTTCCTGGCCTGGGGACTGAACCTATGTGCCCTCAATTGGCAGGCAGACTCTATACCACTGGATCACCACGAAGCCACTGGAAGCCAAAACAAGGACCCTTATACAGTATCAGAGTGGTAGTAAAATCTATCTGGACATTTGATTGGCACTTTCTATTACATTTTAAGATGCACATATCCTTTGACCTTCTTTTGTATATATGAGCAAGGCAAAATCGGCCACAGTATTATTTAATGCATTGTTTATCATTGTGAAAAATTGGTGGAATGTAAATACAGGGGGAAATGTTGAGTAAAAATCATGGTGAGTTCATCCTGCTGGAATAACATATGACAATCAGAGAGCAAACCAGATAGCTGGGAACTAGTACTGAAAGAGATGAAAGCAAATTGCAGAATTCTGGGTCTGGCATATTCCTGTCTTTCAGTACATTCCAACCATATGAACATGCGGGGCAGTGCAGAGTATAACCTCCCAGAATGAGCACCCCTTAACTGCCAATGTCATCACTGGACATTAGGGGAAAATATCAATATTTAGATTTCCAAGTTGATTAAATATCTTCATAAAGAATCATGACTTTTGAAATGATTTTGCTTTGGAAAATAATGGTCTGCTCCATTTCCCCCTTGAAAAAAACACTTACTTGGAAACTTTAATTCCGCAAAGATTTGTGAGGGAACGTTGGGAAGAGGACTCCCCCAAGAAGTGGATGTGGACCCCCAGAGTCAGGGGACAGAAGCTGAGAAGAGGGTCTGCAGCAGGGCCCATGCTCCCATGAATGAAGAATCTTTCCTATCTCGCTTTTAAAAAATAACATTAGAAATTGATTTTGAATTTGATGAAAAGTGTATACCACCATCGAGGACATCAATGGATTTAATCACCTGGTGTCCATTTTCCTTCTCTTGGTTCTGGTATCCTCCTGTCACCCTGGGAAGTCACCCCTTTCCTTTTCTCTCACCCAATATGTTTATGATAGAGTTGACTTCACCTCTGATTCCAGGAGTGGGCAGGTGGCTAAACCAGGCCAGACGGAGCACTACTTTCCTCCAGCTGTGTTGATATCATCCAACCAGTGACAGTTTGGGAGCTGTGCGGGAGGCAAGCTGGCAAGGGACAGAGGGGGAGCTGGGGCAAGAAGGCAGATCTCAGGGAACCAAATGCTGGATCCAGCCTTGCCTGAAGACAGAAACTACCTCTGTACCTTATAGTTACACAGACCCAGAAATTCTCCCTTTGGCTTAAACCAAGGTGGTTTTTGTTGTTGTTGTTGATTTGTTCCTTTTTTCACTTGCAATAGCAAACTATTCACTATTATTGAATTGAGGTACCACAGTTTTGTGAATTACTTAATTTTCTTGCTAAGGGAATTGGCTCTTAGCTAAGAAACCACCAACCATATGGTATAAAAGGAGACAAACGAGAGTTTTTGTGGGTAAATCACCAAAGCGGGAGGGGAGAGTTTACAAGGGATAGCTGGAGGAAAGGGCAAAGCCTTGAGAAGAGGCACTGGGGACTGCCCTTCCTAGACAATGCTCCTCAAACTGGCCCCGAATTGTAAAGCCAGTTCACCAGGGGGATACGACTGTCGTCTGATTCTCCTTTATTTAGTCAGCAAACTTGGAATCATTCAGCTACTTTCACCCTATACATGGACTGCTGAAGCTGCTAGTTTGCCTTAATACCTGTCAGGTCCTGTAATTACTTCTTTCCAAACCCTCCAGCTGGCTCCCTCTCAGTCAGAGTTGAAGCCACAGCCTTTCAGTGGCCTAAAAAGTCCTACGTGATCCAGCCTGCATCTTTTCTGGCTTCATAACTTCCCATTTGCAGTACCACTTTTCCTAGTTGGATTGAGACACACAGAGCTCCTTGCCCTTTATGAAACATTGGGATACATTTAAGAAAATTTGTCACACAAATTTGTGTGTGAAAGCCATGGGAGAAAATGAAGAAGACCTAAAAATGCAGAGATAGATCACATGCATGTTATTCAATCATGTCTGCTGAGAAAAATTGATACTGTTCAGGGCTCAATATCCCCAAACTCATCTGTAGAGTCCATCAAAATGCCAGCAAATATTTTTGTAGAAATTGATGACCTGATTTCTTAAACAAATATTTTCTTTCTTTATTTCACTGCATCGAGTCTTATTTGGGGAATGTGAAAACTTAACTGTGTCATACAGGATCTTTTGTTGCAGTGCGCAGACACTCCAGTCGCAATGCCCAGTCTCGATAGTTGCTCCACTGCACGTAGGATCTTAGTTCTCTGACCAGAAATCAAAGCAATGTCCCCTGCATTGTGAGGCAGATTCTTTTTTAAAAATATTCATTTGTTTGTTTGTTTATGTAATTTTGGCTGGGCTGGGTCTTTGCTGCTGCACACATGGGGTTTTTCTATTTGTGGTGAGTAGGGGCTACGCTCTAGTTGCAGCAGATAAGCTTATCATTGCAATGACTTATCTTGTTACAGGGCACAGGCTCCAGGCGCTCTGGCTTCAGTAGTTGCAGCTGGCAGGCTCTAGAGCACAGGCTCAGGGGTTGTGGTGCTTAGGCTTAGTCGCCTTGCACCTTGTGGGCTCTTCCTGGAGCAGGGATTGAACCTGTGTCCCCTGCATTGGCAAGTAGAGTCTCAACCACTGGACAACCAGAGAAATCCCTGATGAGCTGATACTGAAATTTATGTGAGAAGAGAAGCCTGACAATAGCCCGAACAATTGTGGCTCTGCACAATGTGAAAAGACTAACACAGCCTAATTTCATAACTTACTCTACATGTCCAGTACTGGAGCTGCAGATTCATGGGACAGGACTGACAGTCCAGAAGCATTTCCAGACATATATATGTGATTAGTGGATATTCGGCAGAGGAGTCTAGATAATTCAATGGAGGTGGGATAGTCTTTTGTTGAACAAATGGTTGTGGAATATCCGTATGTGGAAAAACAAACCTCCATTTCCTTGTGTACTTACCTTTAGACATTCACAAAGATTATGTTCAAATGCTCAGAGCTCTACAGGCAAAAGCTAAAAGGATAAAAAATTAAGGACTCAGATGAGAACTTTGTGACCTTTCAGTAGGCAAGTCTTTCATGTATGAAATCAATATCAATAAGTATGTAAAACAATACAAATAATATGAACCTGGACTTCATGAATCAAAAATATCAGTCAGATTATATCACTACTCTATTGATAATTGTATGAGTTTCCTAGGGCTTCCATCATAAAGTACCACAAAGGAGATGCCTTCAGACAAGAGAAATTTATTCTCTCACATTTCAGGAGGCCAGGAGTCTGAGACTGTGATGTTGGCAGGGCTGATTCCTTCTGATGGCACCGAGGGAGTCAGTTCCGGGCCTCTCTCATAGCTTCTGGTGGTGGCCTGCAGCGCCTGGCATTCTCTGCCTTGTAGATGCTTCACTCCAACTCTTCCTCTGTCTTCACACAGCCTTTCTGTGTGTGTGTTCACATGGCTTTCTTATAAACATAACAGTCATTGGATTATGTCCTCTGTAATGCTGTGTGACCTCAACTAATTATAACTGCAAAACCCTAATTCCAAATCAAGTCAATCCAAAGGCTCCAGGGGTTGGGACTTCAAAATCTTTTATATTTTTTTTCTGAGGGACACAATTCAATGCACAGGACCCTCCACCACCTCCCACTTCACTGTGAGCACAAGCCCTCAGCATGTCCCCTGAGGCCTCCACATCCACTCCCTGTCAGCTCTCGGCCCCCCATTTTGCTGCTCTTCTCTTCACCCACTCTGTTCCAGCCACAGTGTTATCCTCATGCTCCCAAACCTCCCTCAAGTCCTCACTCAGTCTCTGCTTCACAACAAAGCTGACCCCAACCACCCAGTTGAAAATGGAAAACCACTTCTCCAAGTTCCCCCTCTCCTTTCTCTTGTTGCACTTCCTACCAGAGTTCTCACCATCTTCCCATAGGTTACATAGTGTAGTTGTTTTTTGGTTTCTTTTTTTCACATTTTTTAATTTATTTTTTTTATTGAAGGATAATTGCTTTATAGAATTTTGTTGTTTTCTGTCAAACCCTTACATGAATCAGCCATAGGTAAACATATATCCCCTCCCTTTTGAACTTCCCTCCCATCTCCCTTCTCATCCCACCCATCTAGGTTAATACAGAGCCCCTGTTTGAGTTTCCTGAGCCATACAGCAAATTCCCATTGGCTATCTATTTTTCACATGATTATATACATTTCCGTGTTATTCTTTCCATACATCTGACCCTCTCCTCCCCTCCCCCCATGTCCAAAACTCTAATCTCTATCTGTTTCTCAGTTGCTGCCCTGTAAATAAATTGTTCAGTACCATTTTTCTAGATCCTGTATGTATATATATATATATATACACACACACACACACATATGTTAAAATATGATATTTCTCTTTCTCTTTCTGACTTACTTCACTCTATATAATAGGTTCTAGGTTCATCCAAATTAGAATTAGAACTGACTCAAAGGCATTCCTTTTTACTGCTGACTAATATTCCATTATGTATGTTTACCACAATTTCTTTATCCATTTGATGGACGTCTAGGTTCCTTCCATGTTCTAGCTATTGTAAATGGTTGCAATGAACGATGGGATACTTGTGTCTTTTTCAATTTTGGTTTCTTCAGGGTATATGCCTAGGAGTGGGATTGCCGGGTCATACGGTGGTTTTATTACTAGTTTTTAAAAGAATCTCCATACTGTCTTCCATAGAAGCTATATCAATTACAACAATGCAAGAGTGTTCCCTTTTCTCCACACTCTCTCCTGCATTTATTGTCTGTAGCCTTTTTGATGATGGCCATTCTGACTGGTGTAAGGTGATATCTCACTGTAGTGTTGATTTGCATTTCTCTAATAATGAGGGATGTTGAGCATCTTTTCATGTGTTTGTTAGCCACCTGTATGTCTTCTTTGGAGAAATGTCTGTTAAGGTCTTTTTTCCAACTTTTTGATTGGGTTGTTTGTTTTTTTGGTATTGAGTTGTATGAGCTGCTTGTATATTTTGTAAATTAATCCTTCGTCAGTTGTTTCATTTGTTATTATTTTCTCCCACTTTGAGGGGTGTCTTTTCAACTTGCTTAGTGTTTCCTTTGCTGTGCAAAAGCATTTAAGTTTAATCAGGTCCCAGTTGTTTACTTTTGCTTTTATTTCCATTACTCTAGGAGGTGGCTCATAGAGGATCTTGCTTTGATGTATGTCATCGAGTGTTCTGCCTATGTTTTCCTCTAAGAGTTTTATAGTTTCTGGTCTTACATTTAGGTCTTTAATACATTTTGAGTATATCTTTGTGTGTGGTGTTAGGAAGTGTTCTAATTTCATTCTTTTACATGTAGCTGTCAAGTTTTCCCAGCACCATTTATTGAAGAGCTGTCTTTGCCCCAATGTATATTCTTACCTCCCTTGCAAAAATAAGGTACCCATAGGTGCATGGGCTTATTTCTGGGCTTTCTATTTTGTTCCATTGGTCTATATTTCTGTTTTTGTGCCAGTACCATACTGTCTTAATGACTGTATATTTGTAGTATAATCTGAGGTCAGGAAGGTTGATTCCACCAACTCCATTGCTTTCTCAAGACTGCTTTGGCTACTTGGGGTCTTTTGTGTTTCCATATGAGTTGTGAAATTTTTTGTTCTAGTTCTGTGAATAATGTCATTCATAATTTGATAGGGATTGCATTGAATCTGTAGATTGTGTTTGGTAGTATAGCAATTTTCACAATATGGATTCTTCCTACCCAGGAAACATCTGTTTCTATCATCTTTGATTTCTTTCATTGGTGTCTTATGATTTTCTGTGTGCACTTCTTTTGTCTCCTTGGGTAAGTTTATTCCTAGGTATTTCTTTCTGTTTCAATGATGAATGAGATTGATTCTTTAATTTCTCTTTCTAATTTTCTATTGCTAGTATATAGAAATGCAAGTGATTTCTGTGTATTGATTTTGTATCTTGCTACTTTGCTAAATTCACTGATTAGCTCTAGTAATTTTCTGATACTGTCTTTAGGGTTTTCTGTGTACAGTATCATATCATCAGCAAACAGCGAGAGCTTTACTTCTTCTTTTCCAATATGAATTCCTTTTATTTCTTTTTCTTCTCTGATTGCTGTCACTAGGACTTCCAAAACTATGTTGAATAATACTGGTGAAAGTGGACATCCTTGTCTTGTTCCTCATCTTAGGAAGAATGCTTTCAGTTTTTCACCATTGAGAATAATGTTTGCTTTAAGCTTATAATATATAGCCTTTACTATGTTATGGTAGGTTCATTCTATGCCCATTTTTTGAAGAATTTTCATCATAAATGGTTGCTGAATTTTGTCAAAGGCTTTTTCTACATCTATTGAGATTATCATATGGGGTTTTTTTTTAATTTTTTTTTTTTTACTTTACAACATTGTATGGTTTTTATCTTTCAATTTGCTAATGTGGTGTATCACATTGATTGATTTGCATATTTTGAAGAATCCTTGCAACCTTAGAATAAACCCAAGTTGATCATAGTGTATGAGCTTTTTGATGTGTTGCTGAAATCTGTTTGCTAAAATTTTGTTGAGGATTTTTGCATCTATGTTCATCAGTGATATTGGCCTATAGATTTATTTTTTGTGCTGTGTCTTCCAGGGGACGTGTGTCCCTGTCCAGGCTATCTATGGTGGCAGCAAGGACTGTCTTATTCTCATTCCATTTAGGCTGCCACAGATCAGGTGTTTCACTCCCAACATTAAACGTTTCTCCTCTGACTCAGATAATTGCCCTGATGTGGGGATCGGGCCCATGCATCAGTTCCCCCACCCACTGAGAGCAGTTCTAATCCTACTAACACTCCTGTTTTTCCCCCTCACTCTTTCATCCAACTGAGTTTTGCGTGGTTCTGTATACTCTTTACTGCTGGTCAGGTACTCCTGTCTGTTATCAGTTGGTGTTCTTCATGCACTTCGTGGTCTGAAGGTGTATTCCTGATGTATCCATGGAGAGAGATGTACTCCATGTCCATCTACTCCTCCACCATCTGGTTCTCCATCATTTTTTTTTTCATCTCTTGACAGTCTCCTGACTAGCCTGTAACCTACATGGAGACCTAGAATGGTGTCCAGCAAAAATGTTGCCTGAGTTATAGCTACTATAGAAAATTTAAGACAATATCCTTGTGAGCATGGAGTGGAGAAGTACTTCTAAACATTGTTTTCAGTCCATGACAGATTAATATCAAGAATATACTGATATTTTTCATATCCTGCTGATCATCAAGAAGATAACTGCAATTGTAATTTGTAGAAATTGGCAAGGATACAAATAGGCTAGTTATAGAAGAGGAAACCCTTAAAGGCCACAGGATATGGTAGGAGTGGAGATGGGTGCAGCCATAGCAGAGAGAAGCCAGGCATGATCCAGTGAAGCCTGCCCATCCCTGAACTCCAGCATTTCTGCTCCTGGGAAACTGTGACCAGTCCCCTCAGTGGGAGTTTATGAGGGTGTCCTCATGGTGTCATCTGTGGAGGCGTGAGTCAGAGCCACCTAGATGTCCCACCGACTCTCCTTCTGCCCTAAGGTCAGACCCTCAGATGGGTCTGTTTAATTCATGAGTTTCCACTTGTGTATGGATGACAGCAGAAGTCAACATGCTAGACCCTTGCTCAGTGCGTTCTTTGGGCTTTCCTTGCACATGTCTGACCAAAGTGTCCACACCTACTCTACATACCCATGTGAATCTGCTTCTGCCTTAATATGATTTTCTCCAGGGATTATGGTGAACCCCATTAATATCTGCTAAACCAACAACTAAAACTGTAAAAATGACTGTTCGTGGCTCCCGCTTTGTAGCACCCACAGGGGAACCTGGGATAGAGAGCTCAGTTAGTTGTCTGTAAGTGACTAAGAGGCTTTACTTCCCATGTGGCTTTTGTACAGGTTCCCTAGTCCATCTCTGCACTGCTTTTTAGTCAGAGAAGCTGGCCTGCTCTCTTCTCCTGCTGTTGATTTTCTTTATTTATTTTTGCATGTGCTGGGTCTTCCTTGCTGCGCACAGGATTTCTCTAGTTGTAGGGAATGTGGGCTACTCTCTAGTTGCTGGGCACCAGCTTCTCATTGTGTTGGCTTCTCTTATATTGCAGAACATGGGCTCGAGAGCACAGGCTCAGTAGGTGTGGGGCATGGGCTCAGTTGCTCCATGGCATGTTGGATCTTCCCTGACCAGGCATTGAAGCAGTGTCCTTTGCATTGACAGGTGGATTCCTGTCCACTTAACCCCCAGGGAAGTCCTCATCATGTTTTATCTTGCTTTGTCCTGAATTGTAGCCACTTCTCTAACCTCTGCTTTCTTCTGGATTAAAAGTATATGTGTATATCTATGTGTGGGCACAATCATGTCTGAGTCTTTGTGACCCACAGTCTATAGCCCACAAGGCTCCTCTGTCCACGGAATTTTCCAGGCAAGAATACTAGAGTGACTTCCCATTTCCTTCTCCAGGGGATCTTCACCACCAGGGATGGAACCTCTCTGTTGCATCCCTTGCTTTGGCAGGCAGATTCTTTACCACTATCGCCACCTGTCTTTCGAAAGCCCAAAAGAAAGTGTGTGGCTTTATAAATTGGACCACCTGAATCATTTCCTCTACAAGGAGTTCACTGACACCATCCACTCACGCCTGCTGCCGGTCCTCTCCCACTCCTTTCAAACAGGTCCAGCTTAGCATCTGCAACCTTTGACACATCCCCTTTGACATGTGTTTCAACCCAAATATCAGCTTTATTACTGATTAATCTGATTGGAAACAACGTGGCCTGGGCAGCTTTTGTTGTTGTTTAGTCACCCAGTCCTGTGTGACTCTTTGTGACCCCATGGATTGCAGCACGCCAGGCCTCCCTGTCCCTCACCATCTTCTGAAGTTCGCCCAAGTTCATGTTCATTGCATCCCTGATGCCGTCCAGCCATCTCATCCCCTGACACCCTCTTCTCCTATGCCCTCAAACTTTCCCAGTATCAGGGACTTTTCCAGTGAGTCAACTGTTCCCATAAATGACCAAAATATTGGAGCTTCTGGTTCAGTATCCATCCTTCCAGTGAATATTCAGGGTTGATTTCCTTTAAAATTAACTGGTTTGATCTTCTTGCTGTCCATGGGACTTTCAAGAGTCCTCTCCAGCACCACAGCTAGAAGGCACAGATTCTTTGGTGCTCTGACTTCTTTACAGCCCAACTCTCACAACCGTATGTAATCACTTGGAAGACCATAGCCTTGACTCTATGAATCTTTGTTGCAGAGTGATGTGTCTGCTTTTCAACACCCTGTCTAGTTTTGTCATCACTTTCCTGCCAAGAAGCAATTATCCTGTAATTTCATGGCTGTACTCACCATCCACGGTGATTTTGAAGCCCAAGAAGAGGAAATGTGTCACTACTTCCACATTTTCCCCTTCTATTTGCCATGCAGTAATGGGGCCAGATGCCATGATTTTTGTTTTTTAAATATTTAGTCTTAAGCCAGCTCTTTCATGCTCCTCCTTCACCCTCATCAAGAGGCTCTTTAGTTCCTCTTCACTTTCTGCCGTTAGAGTGGTATCATCCATGTATCTGAGGTTGTTGATGCTTCTCCCACCTATCTTGATCCTTGCTTGTAACTCATTCAGCCTGGGATTTCTCAAGATGTGTTCAGCATATAGATTAAACAAACAGGGTGACAGAAGACAGCCCTGTCATACTCCTTTCTCAATCTTGACCTATCAGTTGTTCTATATAGGGTTCTGTTTCCTTTTGACCCGCACCCAGGATTCTCAGGAGACAAGTAGTATGGTCTGCTATTCCCATCTCTCTAAGAGCTTTCCATGATTTTTCATTGTCCACACAGTCAAAGGCTTTAGCCTAGTCGAGGAACAGTATGAGATGATTTTCTGAACTTCACTTGATTTCTATATAATCCAGCAATTTTTGGCAATTTGATGTCCAGTTGCTCTTCCTTTTCTAAACCCAGCTTGGACATCTGGAATTTCTTGGTTTGCACAATGTTGAAGCCTAGTATGCAAGATTTTAAGCATGACCTTACTAGCATGGGAGATGAGTGCAACTGTCTGATGGTTAACACATTCTTTGGTACTAACTACCCTTCTTGGCAATTGGGATGAGGATCGATCTTTTCCAGTCCCATGGTCTTCCAGATTTGCTGACATAATGAATGCAAATCCTTGATGGCATCCTCCTTTAGGGATTTGCCAAGTTCTGCTGGAATTTCATCACATCCACTAGCTTTTTTTAACATCAGTGCTTCTTGGGCAGCTGAACAAAGTCAATTTGCTGACCTCCCCCAGATGGATACCTGGGAATGGCCGCCCTGGGGGAAACATGGGCTCCAAGGACTGACCCACTTGCCCAGGCTGCTGCCTCCCACTGTCAGGTTCATTCCCTGTCACACTCTGATATGTGTGACAGACCCATTTTCTTTCACACAGTCTCTCACATTTACTTTCTCATACTGAGTCAGATTATCTGTCAGATACACTCTTTCCATAATATTCCTGCATCACTCTATAATGCTTTGTCCATCACACATATTCTCTCTCACACCTTATCTCTCTTAGAATGTATCTCTGACACTCTGCCGCACACTCCCTCTGTCTTGGTTTCTGCAGCTTAGTCTCTTCTCATGACATTCTGTCCTATAAATTCCTGTCCCAATCACACATTCACTCTGTCACACTCACTCAAAAGCATTTGCCTGTCACGGTGGTAAACTCTCTGTGAAACTCATTCTATCATACACTCTCTTTCCTTCATAGTTCTGTCACTGTGTCACACACATTATTCGTCATTGTCATTATCATTATCCTTTGCAGATCTCACCATACAGACCCAACTTCAGTCCAGTGCCTGATGGAGCACTGCAGTCATCATTGTTTTGAGACATGCAGAAACCAAAATGCACAAAACTTTTATCCACTGGTGTTGGTGAAAGAGTGGGTGTGTGTGATTTGTTTGGAGGAGACCTGCATCACGGGAGACAGGACACCGACATGGCCATACTGTCTGAAAACTGACATGATGGACGAACACATGGAAAGCAGCTGAAACAGCGCATGGACCATAGGAAGTGCTAGCTATCACTCCGGTCAAACAGCACAGGTATAGATGTGGAGTAGGCAGAGGGGGGCTGTTGGTGGGTCGTGTGGCTTGGTCCCTTGCCCTCGACTGGCATCGTAGTCTAGTGAGACCCTTCTGTGGCATATGTTGGAGAAATCAAAGTTGCACTGTGGAACTAGCTTTAGGACTTGAGCCTGGAAAGCTGTCACTTGCGTCTCAGTGGCGTCTCTGTGGACACTTGGCAGGGTCCATTCCATGCCGTCTGGGCGAGCACTGGAGGGGCCCGAGTGTGCAGGCGCATTGGGGGCACCTGAAAGGTGCGTGGCTTTGTGAGGGAGCCAAGTCCCTCCAGCCCCACGGGGTTTCCATAGCGGCCCATGGGTAGCTGGGCAGTAACCAATCCAGTGTGAGGAGGCGCCCTGAGGCGTGTCTGCACAGGCGCACTTTTACCGTCCTTACGCAGAAGGGGAGGGACTTCCTGAGGAGCTCAGTCTTTCCGCCCATTGTGTTGGCATCTAAGGGCATCGTGCGGCAGCCATGCGGGCATCGGGTAGTGGCGCCGGTGGTGCTGAAGGTGAGGCCCCGGGCCGCAGTGGTTACCAGGCCCCATTACGCCACCAGGTGGGCCTGGCAGAGAAAGAGCGCTGATGGAAGCTGCTAGAGCTCATCCCCGGGGTGAGTGGGCACCAGGTGCCCCAGGACCTGGTGGAGATGTAGCACCTGTGGCTGTAAGGCCTAGACGTGGAGATATGGTGCTGTATCCTTTTCATGGAGCCTCTCTGGGCACGGTCAGTGTATGGTGGTGGGAAACATGCCGGCAGCCTGAGGAAGGGATAGAAGGGAGCATGCGGGTGGTCCGGGGCAGCAGGACTGGGCAGCCTGGAAGGAAAGGAGGTTGTCAAGGCCTGAGGAGCCTGGAGGGTGGGGAAGATGGACCAAAGGGTTACGGAGGCAGCTCAGGGTGGTCTCAGGTTGTGGTTGGAAGCATGGGCATCCTGGGGTAAAAACGGGCCTCTCCGAGATATCCAACGCAACCAAGGAATTATTTGAAAGGAATTTTTAGTGAATGGCAGTGACCTGATTGTGTCAGTTCCAGATGAGTTTGCCTTGGGGAGTGGGGGTAGGCGGCGGGTGCTGTGGTGTCAGCTCCCTCTTAAGAGTGCTATGATGGACACTGAGGGGCTTGGTGTAAGGAGGGGGGCTGGTACCCTGGACCTACAGGAATAAACTCCCCTTTAACCTGATTTTCCCCGCTTTTAGTAGATGGACTGCTGATGACCTTGCTTTCATCCGACTTTCCATCAACCCGTTCCTCGATCAGCTTTTCATGGTGATTGATAACATTCGGAGCCTTGCGACCCCACCTCCCCAAAGCATAGGCTGAGGAAAAGGGCTGAAGCCTAACCTTGTGTCCTCTACTCGGCAAGGCATAGGGAATTCATACTCGAGTCATTGCCATTTTGTTATTTGAGTCTAAGTTTTTGCCTTTGGTCTCTCTTGGTTCACTTGTTTTGTTTCCCTGCTGCTTGAGGAGTAGGATGCTTCAGTATTTATTATAGCAGAAAATAAAGCTAAGTTACTTTATGTGCCCCAGTTTCTTTTCAGCTAATGCGCTTCTAGATTAAAAAAAAAAAAAAAAACTTTTTATATTTGTTCTCGTGTTAGAGGGAAGGTTCTGAAATTCAGATATTCCAGTAGGACAAGGTAATTCAAAACTAATTAGGAAAATAAAAATAGAGCCCTATGTTCAGCACTAAATACGGTCAACACTAAACAATATTTTCTAGTTGTACTTGGGCATTAAATTTATAAAAGCATGTAATATTCATTTAAGTCGCTCCGTCGTGTTCAACTCTTTGGGACCCCATGGACTGCAGCACGTCAGGCCTCCCTGTCCATCACCACATCCCTGAGCCTGCTCAAACTCATGTCCATCGAGTTGGTGATGCCAGCCAACCATCTCATCCTCAGTCGTCCCCTCTTGTCTTCTATCAAGTTTAGCATTAAAGATTTTCCTGATTTTTTAAATTTAATATACTACCTTTTCCACTTCCTAAAAGCTCTTCAAAAATGTGTTATTGAATAGATATGCTGCTGCTGCTGCTGCTAAGTCGTGTCAGTTGTGTCCAACTCTGTGCAACCCCACAGACGGCAGCCCACCAGGCTCCCCCATCCCTGGGATTCTTCAAGCAAGAATACTGGAGTGGGTTGCTATTTCCTTCTCCAGTGCATGAAAGTGAAAAGTGAAAGGAAGTCGCTCAGTCGTGTCCAACTCTTAGTGACCCCATGGACTGCAGCCCACCAGGCTCCTCCGCCCATGGGATTTGCCAGGCAAGAGTACTGGAGTGGGTTGCCATTGCCTTCTCCATTGAATAGATATAAGATGCATCATAATGTAATTATTGGGGACTTCCCAAGCAGTCCAGTGGTTAAGACTTTGCACTTCTGGTGCAAGGGCTGTAGGTTCAATTCCTGGTAGTGGAACTAAGATCCCACATGCCATGTGGCATGGCCAAAAAATTAAAATTGGGTTATCAAATAAAAACAACAGCAATAATAATGTAATTATTGAACATTTAAGTTGTTTACAATTTTTTCATTACTGTGGTTAATGATTCAGTGGAATTCCTGTATATAATTCTTTCCATTAATGGTTATTTCCTTAAAGTTTTAATATATTCCAAAAGTTAGAAATATTGACCTAAATGATTCTTTCTCTATTTTTTTTAAAGACTCTTGATCACAGGGAATTCTGTCATGGTCCAGTGGTCAGGACTCCAGGCTTCCACTGCAGGAGGCATGGCTTTGGTCCCATGGTGGGGAACTAAGATCCTACAAGCCATGAGATGCAACAAAACAAAAGACAGAGAGAAAACAGACTCTTTTGAAAAGAGTCTTGATCACAATTTCTTTTCAGAAAATATACCTGCTACCAGATTTCTGGTTGCCCAACATCTTTGTCACAACTGGCTTGATTTCCTACTAAAATAAAAAACTTAGTTTGTATGAGGAGACAAAACATCCGGGCACACTAAAATAAAAATTTTGTGGCTGACTGTACTTATTTCAAGTCAGTGAAGAAAAGTGCTGGGACAATTAGTTAACTGATTGTATGTGGGGAGTTAGCTCTCTCTTCATATATCTTTTATCCTATAATCTTGCTAAATTTGATTAGTTCTTGTCAATATTTTGTAGATTCCATTTGATTTTCTGCATAGGTAATCATGTTGTCTGCAGATAGTTTTACTTTTTCCTTTCCAATTGAGATGCCTTTTATCAATTGATTTCTCTCCTCATAATGGTTTGGATATTTCTCATTCTTGGCATACTCTTTTCCTTGGGTGCTGGGTGTATTTTTCCCTAGGTGTATTCCACAACTTTTAAAAATGTAATGTTATTTACTCACTTAGAAACACTTTGATCCTGTTGAGTCTTGCCTTAAGGGTTGATCAGTGGGAGTTTGAGACAAGATCCCTCTGAGTACTGTATATGATGTCAGCTGAATGACAAGTTTCTGCTATGGCTCCAGCAGACTCTCTGGAGAGAGAGGCTCTCTCTTGTGCAGGGTTCTCTCCTCCCTCTGCCACCCTTTCCTCTCTGGTCTGCCACCTGCCAGCTCCAACAGCCTCTGCTCTGCGATCCCCCCTCAACACCCAGGGGGCTGGCAGGACATGGCCTTGGCAGTCTGTGTAGACAGCAAGCTGGGGCAGCTGCACAGCTCGTCTCTTCCATGTCTCAGCTCCTAGAGATCACTGCTTATCCTCCCTGGCCTGATGCCCAGTTTTTTCACAGCCTGAGCTTCATATATTTTGGCCGGTTTTAAGGAGATCTTTGAAGTCAGTGTCAGGGCAGAGCCACTCCTGTTCCTCCATACGCATGAACAGAGTCTGCCATGACAGAACTCAGAGAGCTCTGCCCCTGTGGGCTGGAGGGAGGCAGGTGCTGCTGCCAGGAATGATGGCAATGATGTTGGGGGTGATGGTGATGGACTTATCTCACCTGCCAGCACCCAGCACCTCTAGTGGTTACAGTGATCCTTCCTTTCAAAATGTAAGCCAGATATGTCTCCCGTGTTCAGTTCCCTTCACTGGCTTTATTCTCATTCAGAATATAAGCCAGAGGTCCTTATAATGACCAGAAAGGCCCCACATTCTCATCTATGAATCCCCATTACCTCTGTACCTCCTCTGCTGTGCTCACTCTTGCTCACTCCATGCCGACCACACTGGCTGCTTGGCTGCACCCTCAACATTCCAGGTTTTCTGAGGGATTAGTGCTTTTTTTTTTTTTTTTTTTTAAACTTTACATAACTGTATTAGTTTTGCCAAATATCAAAATGAATCCACCACAGGTATACATGTGTTCCCCATCCTGAACCCTCCTCCCTCCTCCCTCCCCATTCCATCCCTCTGGGTCGTCCCAGTGCACCAGCCCCAAGCATCCAGTATCATGCATCGAACCTGGACTGGCAACTTTGCTTTTGCATAGTCTGTTCTCCCTGCCTTGACTTAATTCTCAAATATAGCTCCTGGCCACCTCCGTCATCTCCGAGGCTGCTCAGGTCTCATCTTCTCACCTGCCTTCCTCCTGCGGCCGCCGTCCCCACAGCCCCGTGGGCAGTCAATCCTCTTCATTCTGTTCTTTCCCACACCACTCATCCCCTTCTATAATACAGTATAATTTACAAATTTGTTTTACTTCCTGCCTCTTCCCAATAGAGATAACCACTATTCTAACTTCTATCACCATAGAGTATGAAAATGAATTAAAAGTCATATTGAAGAACAAAAAAAGTGGAAATATTTAAAATTTTAAGACATATAAAACAATTAAGTTGTGTTCTTTTACGTGAAAGTAAACAGAGACTAAAACTCATTGAAATAAGAGGTTTTGACCATGACACAAAGACCATGAGAACACAGTGCTGGACAGAAGTGAAATGAAGGGACACGTCCCATGGATTTCCCTGCCTTCCCCACGGAGGTCTCCCAGGAAGCGATGTCTGTGTGTGGTTCCAGAGTGGAGTCGGGTTCACGATTGGCCTTGTGGAGTTCCAGTGACTGGCAGCCTTTATTGGAAAGGCTACCCTGTCCCTTAGGCTCTTCAATGCCCCATCTGCCATCAGTGAGGTGCCCATGTGGGAGGGGTCTGTGTCTCAGCTCTGCTCTCTCCCATCGGGCCCCCTGCTCCAGCCTGCACAGTGCCACTCTGTCTCAGAAAATAAAAATTAAATTTATAAAAACAAATGGCACAATTAAAGAAATTATAATAAATGCAATTTAAGATCAAAGAAAATAAAGTAGAAAGCTGGAAACTTAGGGAGGTGCCTGGTGGAGTAAGAGGCCAGAGCTCAAGGGGCCTGGGCTCAGAGACCTTCAGGTTAGGTTTCCTGGCCCTTGCTTCTCAGGTTAGCCTTGTGGGCCAACATACCCTTCTTTGGATCGGGGCCTTGGTCTGGAGTGTCAGGAAAAACAGTTTGTGGTAATCAGCCCAGTCCTTGACTAGGGTGAGGAAGTTCACGTGGCTTCCCCTCCTTTCTCTCAGCACCAGGATTCCCCTTGGCTGTAGAGTCTGTGCCTTTGGCCTGGTTCCCCCAAACCCAAGCCCCAGCTACTCTGGTTGTCTCTGCCTTACGTCATGGCCTAGAGACTCTGCTGACCCGGCACCCAGGGCACTGGGAGCACCAGCCATGGGGAAAGAGAAGTGAGGGCACAAGAGACCCCTGCTGTGGGGAGGCTGGGTGCTGTTGCCTTTTAATGTCAGTACTGTCAACTACTGATGCTAGTTTCTGAACCAGAAAAAAGACGTTGTTTGGGTGACCAGAAACAGTGCTTGTTCCAGCCATCTGCTGAACTGCTTGCAGTGAAGTAACATGGATGTGGGGCATTCCATGTGAGTCAGGTTAGGCCTGTTGTACTTGAAAACAGCAAGAAAGTCTATTTTCAACACTCAGCCTTCAAAACGTGTTCCGAGTTTTTATCAGAGGTCATTACTTAAAACAAGAAGACACTTAGGTCATGATTCTTCCTTATGACCTTTATTACTGCCAGAAATGAAATAGTAAAAACACCATAAATTTTTCAAAATGGCATGATTTTGTCCCATTCACAGGCTCCAGGGGTTAGGACTTCAACATCTTTTTCGGGGAGACACAATCCAACCCACAGCCACCCTCCACCACCTCCCACTTCGCTCTGAGCACAAGCCCTCAGCATGTCCCCTGAGGCCTCCACATCCAGTCCCTGTCAGCTATCGGCCCCCTGTCCTGCTGCTCTCCTCTTCACCCACTCTGCTCCAGCCACATTGGTCTCCACATGCTCCCAAACCTCCCTCAAGTCTTCACTCTGTCTCTGCTTCACAACGAAGCCAACCCCGACCACCCAGTTGAAAATGGAAAACCACTCCTCTCTAAGTGCTACCTCTCTTTTCTCCTGCTGCACTTCTGGCCAGACATCTCACCACCTTTCCACAGGTTACATTGTGCAGTTTTTTTCTCATTTCTTGACAGTCTCTCCCAGCTGGACTGGAACCTCCACGGAGGCCTGGAAAGGTGTCCAGCAAAAACTGTTCCAGGGGGCCGAGAGCTGACGGACTGGATGTGGAGGCCTCAGGGCCCATGCTGAGGGCTTGTGCTCAGAGTGAAGTGGGAGGTGGTGGAGGGTGGCTATAGAAACTGTTGGAGAAGGCAATGGCACCCCACTCCAGTACTCTTGCCTGGAAAATCCCATGGGCGGAGGAGCCTGGTAGGCTGCAGTCCATGGGGTCGCTAAGAGTCAGACACGACTGAGCGACTTCACTTTCACTTTTCACTTTCATGCATTGGAGAAGGAAATGGCAACCCACTCTAGTGTTCTTGCCTGGAGAATCCCGGGGACGATGGAGCCTGGTGGGCTCCTGTCTATGGGGTCGCACAGAGTCGGACAAGACTGAAGTGACTTAGCAGCATAGAAACTGTAAGAAAATATCCTTGTGAGCTAGGAGTGGGGAAGTACTTCTAAACATTGTTTTAAGCCCCTAACAGATTAAATCAAGAATGTACTAATATATTCAATATCCTGCTGAGCATCAAGAATATAACTACAATTCTGATTTGTGGAAATGGGCAAAGGATACAAATATGCTAGTTACAGAAGAGAAAACCCACAAAGGTCACAGAATATGGTAGGAGTGGAGATGGGCGCAGTGTGCCAGGGAGCAGCCTGGCAAGACTGAATCCAGTGAAGCCTGCACATCCCTGAACTCCAGCATTTCTGCTCCTGGGAAACGGTGACCAGTCCCCTCAGTGGGGGGTATACAAAGGTGTCCTCATGGTGTCGCCTGTGGAGGCAGGAGTCAGAGCCACCTAAACGACCCACTGACTCTCCTTCTGCTCTTATGTCAGACCCTCAGGTGGGCTTGGTTAATTCATGAGCTTCCACTTGTGGTATGGAGGACAGCAGAAGCCAACACACTAGACCCTTGCTTGGTACGTTCTTCGTTCTTTGGGCTTTCCTCACACATGTCTGACCAGAGTGTCCACACCTACTGTACGTACCCATGTGACTCTGGTTCTGCCCTGACATGTTTTTCTCCAGGGATGACGGCAAAAACCTATTAATATCTGCTAAAACTACAACTAAAACTGCAACAGCGTCTGCTCATGGCTCCCCATTTATAACACCGACAGGGGAGCCTGGGACAAAGAGCTCATTTAGTTGTCTGTAAGCGACTGTGAGGCTTTACTTTCCACTTGGCTTTTGAACATGATCCCTAGCCCAGCTCAGCACTGCCCTTTACTCGGAGAAGCTGGCCTGCTCTCCTCTCATCATGTTGACTTTATTTATATATTTTGACCTGTGCTTAGTGTTCGTTGATGCACATGTGCTTTCTCTAGTTGTGGCCAGTGGCATCTACACTCTAGTTGCTGAGCACAGGCTTCTCATCGTGGTGGCTTCTCTGATTGCAGAACATGGGCTCTAGAGCACAGCCTCATTAGTTGCAGAGCATGGGCTCAGTTGCTCCATGGCATGTTGGATCTTCCCAGACCAGGCATCAAAGCAGTTTCCTTTGCATTGACAGGTGGATTCTTGTCCAGGGAACCCCTAGGGAAGTCCTAATGTTTTATCTTGCTCTGTCCTGAACTGTAACCACTTCTCTAACCTCTGCTTTCTCCTGGATTAAAAGTATAAGTGTATATATGTATGTGGGCTCAATTGTGTCTGACTCTTTGCAACCCATGAACTGGACCCTGCCTGGCTCCTCTGTCCACGGAATTTTCCAGGCAATAATACTGGAGTGGGTTCCCATTTCCTTCTCCAGGGGATCTTCCCCACCCAGGGATTGAACCTGTGTCCATTGCTTCTCTTGCATTGGCAGGCGGATTCTTTACCACTAGCTCCACCTGTCTTTTGAAAGCCCCAAAGAAAGTGTCTGTGAAAGCCAGAAGGATGGTCGGAGTCAGGTAAGCGGCTGAACTGGTTGTTCTCACCTCAGACCCCAGAGCACTCTCTCCCACATGAGCTGTTGGCTTAGCCCCAGGGTTTCTGACTCAGAGGCCTGGGATGGGGCCTGGGAACCTGCATTTACAACAAGCTCCTAGATGCTGCTGCTGCTAGTCTAGGGACCCCAGTTTGAAGATCACCGGATTAAGCAGACATACAGGCTGTATGAGGCACAGGAAAACCTGTGTGATGCCAAAAGCACAGGATAGACACATTGAGAGAGCTGGCCAAGGGCAGCAAGGAGGGAGAGCAGGGAGGGAGGCAGGATGACACGGGGACAAAAGGCAAGGCTGGGCTCGTGGTCTCTAACACACCACAATCACCCTCTACCCCCACCCCCATCCCCCATGGACATGCTCACAACAACAGGTGGACAAGGGAACATCCCCACAGGCTGTGAAGGCTGGAACCCCTGGGGGCAAGCCACAAAGACCCCCCCCCCAGACCCGGGCATCTCACCTGAAGGGCTGTAAGAAGCTGAAGATCTCCTGAGACTGGGAGATGGGCAGCCCTCCCCTCAGTCCCAGCCGGGCTTGAGCTTGCAGAGACGTGGGAAGGGAAATTAGGATCTGCTGGGCAGCAGCAGCCTGCAGCAGGGAGGCAGGTGGGTCACCACACTGCCCTGCAAGCTGCTTCTCACATCCCATCACCGGCACCCCTTCACCTCCACTCCGGTCTTTCTCCCTGAGGGATCCAACACTGCCCACAAAGCGAACTCAACACAGCCTGCCTACACTTCCTTCCTTCTTGGGAGAGAGCAGAGAACTGGCAGCAAGCAACCCCAAACCAGCACTACAACCATCCCTACACTGGACCCTGCACAGGGGGACAAACGAGCCCAAGCTCCACCCCCAACAGAGGTGGGTTCAGAAATGGAACAGTGGATGGAAAACACCACGGACAGAGGAATATGTGTGGTATGACCCAGTTATGAGACCTTGCAGAACCAAATGACATAATGTTTAAGAATACGCTCTGAAAAGATCAGGACAGGCCATGTCCTCTGCCCCTGGGGCAGCGCTTCACCCTGGGCTCTGCAGGTACAGGGGTTGGCGGGCACAGGACCCCCCGTGGAAGGCCCAACAGCAGCTACAGGAGAGTCCCCCACACGCGGCCCCTGGCAGCACAGCAGTGTGCCCACTATGCATGAACACAGACACCTGCTCACTTCTGCAACTACCTCTTTCTAACACATCCATGCCTGGGAGTCGAGGCCTTTCTTCTCTTCATCAGAAGGATACCTGATCCCAAAAAGAATTCTGATTCAGTAAATTGCCTGGCTAGGGTGCAGGAGGGAGAGCATCAAGAAAGGAAAACTAGGCAGTCCAGAGCACTCAGCTCCATCCCTCCCTCCTTGGCTCTCACGTTTTCACTCAGGAAGCACTGACTGGCTGCCGTAATGTGCCAGATATGCCGCAGTAATGTGAGGGGTGCAAAACATGAGACAGACCATGAACAGGTACATGAAGCAGCCAATCACGCCCTGTGCTGCAGCCTCCCCTCTATCCCTGGGTCACCCATCTCCCTGGCATCACCTGTTGGTAACTCTGCTGCTGAGGTATGGTCTGAGAATCAGCCAGGGCTGCCTCGCAAACACATGGCCATCCAGGTAGAGAGGTGGCAGGTGGCTGCCTGTAACAGAATTCAAGGCAGGGGAACAGGATCCAGTCTCACTGTCCCAGAAGGTCCCACAAAGCAGTGGGGGGAGGGAACATGGCAGAGTTGGCCCTGGGCTCCTGTGCAGCCCAGAGCCCAGGGGGGAGGGGCCGCTGCAGCCAGCCTTCCCCTCTCACCCACCACCCCACACACCCAGGAAGGGCTCAGTAATAAAGGAGGCTGCTATGGTCTCTGTGTCATGGTCCTCTTCATCTCCCTGCTACTGAGTCCACAGTGGAGTGTCAGAAGGATCTGCTGGAATCACATCACTGAGATGCTGGCAGCTGGGCCCCCTGAATCCCCACGGGCTCCTTTGGGCACTAAGACCGTGATGAGGATAGTGACCATTGGGGTAAAACTGGCTCCCGCTTTTTGAGGCTCAGCTGATACAAACCCTTCCTGGATGTGAGCTCATCTCATCGGCGTGGTGACCCCACACGGGGCCATCACGACCCTGTGCTATTTCACAGAGTAGACAGCAAGGCTCAGACAACTGCTCATGCAACAGAGTCTCTGCTAGGACATCTCTGCAGGAGCTGAGAGAGCCCTGCAGAGGTCACAGAGTCCTGTTGCCTCCCAGGGTCAGAAGCTGAAAGCAGCAAGTGACAGAGACCAGAGCACATAGGAACCCATGGCCCCCAGCCAAGAACACTCTCCTTAGGTCAAGGTGGGGGGGCCTCAGGGCTACAAACCCATGTTTCCCTTGAGGAAATGAAGAAGGATCCCTGAGCTGGACCAGGGGAGAGGTACCTGGAAGGGTTGCAGAAGGTGCAACCGAGGCCCTGGGCACAGGGGGCATGGAGACTCCACTGAAGGAGCTATAGCTGACTCTGCTGGAGGGCCCCCCTGGAGGATGGCGGCTACAGGCCTGAGCTGGTGCCTCCTGGCGAGCTCTGCTCCAGCAAGCTGGGTGAGTTTTCCCAAGCCTTGTGCACAGACTCCAACTTTGCATACCAGGAAGTGGGGGGAGATGGAAGTTACCAGCTGGAAGGCAGCAGGCAGCACAAAGCTAAGTCCAGGAGTGGAAGGAGAGGGTTGCTGGGGTTGGGGTCTGCTTGCTCTTGCCCCCTCACAAACCAGGCCCTGAGTTACCTTCAGAGTGAGGTTGGCAGTGGGGAAGGACATGTTGGAGAGGCTGATGGCTCTCTGGATGTGGTGGTAACGCTGCAGGATGGGGATGCTGCGGGCCAGCCCGGCCTGGAGGGAAGGACACAGTGGGACACCTGAAAGGTGGGGGGAGCCACATCTGCTCCTGCCCAGACCCAGCCTTCCAGCAGGACTGCCATGTTTCAGCAACAGAAGCACAGCTAGCGGCCTGCACGCAGGCCCTACTGCATGGCACGGAGGTCCCAGTTCCTGTCTCAGCCCCTTCCCCCAAACTGTGAAAAAGAGGCCCTGGAAAGATGCTCAGAAATACAGTGCTAGACCCCCTTCCTGCAGTGTCCAGTGCCCACCTGCAGGTCATGGGGTTTCTGAGAAACCACAGAGTAAAGAAACTTGCTTACTTAAATTAGCACAGCATTCTCAAACATGCATGACCATGGAACCCAGAAAGCTTTGAATCACAAAGTGCCAAATACACCAGACCTTAGGAGTTACACCACTCCATTTTAAGTTCAAAAAATCAGGGTGTGGAACAACTTGCCATGGGTGTGTAACTAGCTAGAGACAGCACCAAGACACAAACCAACCCTCCCAACCCCAAGGCCACATTGACAAGGCTCACTTCACCCAGGGCCTGCTGGCACAAGGACTACAAAGCTGGGCAGTAGAAGCATAGACTTACATTACTGGCCAACGTGTCCTGAAGTCTGACAACTGGAATCCCCATGGGACCAGAGGCAGAGCCAGGCTGCAAGCTGAAATCAGAGTCCTGTAAAAAAAAAAAAGGGAACAAAGCCCATAGAAATCACCCTGGCTCGTCTTCTGGCAGAGACACACATGAAGTAGACCCATAGCCTTAGCAGCTCAAAAAACCCAGTATGGGACTTCCCTGGTGGTCCAGGAGCTAAGACTCCAGGATCCCAATGCAGGGGGCCTGACGAATCCTGGTCAGGGAATTAGATGCCACAACTCAGATCAAAGGCTCCATGTGACGCAACTAAGACCTAGCACAGCCACATAAGTAAATATTTTAAAATAAATAAAGGAGTATTCACCATGTGAATAAAATGGCCAGCTGTTTCATGAGAGCTCCCAAGCAAGGCGGCCATCCCCTTCTCTGCCTGACTTCCTGCTTGGTCTAAGAACTTGCCTGGCGTTGGCAGGGAGACATAGGACCAGCCCATAGCAGTAGCTCACCCACAACACCACCCCACAACATCCCTTGCAGTGTTGCCAGCACCTACCACCCTGCTCCTCCAGGAAAGGCCCCTCCTTCCTCTCCAAGCACCAAAAAGAGGGGTTGGGGAGGTGGGTAGAAGAAGCATTTCAAGCCTCACCGTTGGATTGACTCCAAATTCAATGGGTAGCACCAGCAGGACAGAACCCACGTGAATCTCCACCCCGTTAACAGGGAGAACCATAGCCCCCTATAGCCGTTCGCCCCCTCCAAGCCCTTTCTGTTTTTCAGAGAGCACTCATTGCCAATGGGTCCCAGTCTGTGCTCCTTGCTCTGTCCCAAGCCTTGTTCTGAATCCTTGATGGAAAAGCAAAAAGGCTGAGACACATAGCCTAAAGTGACCCTGACCTCTAGCTTCCAAGGAACCTGGAGCCAGAAAAGAAGACACACCAGCCGTTCTGCCTAGCCTGGCCCCTGAGAGCCGGGCTCCGGATTACCTTCAGCTCTGACTGCTTTTGAGTTTGCTCCTTGTGGCTATTGGCCTTGGGCTCCAGGCCGGGCCTGCTTGTGTCCTCGGGCTTCAGGGTGCCACATGGGGAGTTTCGCTGTGAGGAGGTTGCTGAGGACTCTCAGGACTCAGCGCTCAGGTCAACACCACTGTCTCCCTGGCTGCTCTTAAAGCCCTGCTATGATGGAGAAGGCAGTGGCACCCCACTCCAGTACTCTTGCCTGGAAAAACCCATGGACGGAGGAGCCTGGTAAGCTGCAGTCCATGGGGTCGCTAAGAGTCGGACACGACTGAGCGACTTCACTTTCTCTTTGTACTTCATTCATTGGAGAAGGAAATGGCAACCCACTCCAATGTCCTTGCCTGGAGAATCCCAGGGGCGGGGGAGCCTGGTGGGCTGCTGTTTATGGGGTTGCACGGAGTTGGACACGACTGAAGCGACTTAGCAGCAGCAGCAGCATGCAGGACACACAGCCAGTCAGCAACTGAGTCCTGAAGAGCAAGACCTGAAGCATGACATGTCTCCTGGCCAGAGTCTGAGATCACAGGTACATGTGGGCCCCTGCACTGTGAGCATGGCCAGACGCCAAGGACCCAGGGTGGGTACTCCCTGGCCATCCCTTATTTCTCCCTTCCACAAAGGCACCTCCCCCAGACCTGAAAGCAAGACTGGAGACCAGCGATGAGCCAGGCTCACCACTTGGCTAGGGAGAGCACGAAAGAGCCGCTGGGATGGCCCTAGACAGTGAGCAGATGCTTGGTGCCTGGGGGCCACTCACCTCAGCAGAGCCAGGCTTGGTGCTGGTGAAGGCAGAGGCAGCTTTGGTCCAGGAGTCACTGGTCGAGGCCTGAAGGAGGAGGGCTTCTAGGAGAAAGACAGAGTCAGGACATCAAAGAGGAACAACCAAGCCAGAAACACGGCTACGGGCAGCTCACACAAACTCAAGTCTCCAAACCACCTCCCTCCTCAGTCTGACACCTTCACTCAACATCCCAACAATCCCAGAAACATTTCCATAAATGAGCTTCCCATGATTTCATGGACGAGGAGCTCCAGGTAAACATGCCAGCAACCTCTCACTCTGCTGTGGTAAAGCTTTTTTCACATAAGCCAACTATTTATTTCTACAAATTGGCACCTCCCTACACGTCTTTGAACGAGTCAAGCTGATCATTACTCAACTGTTGTTAGCTCAACCATTCTTGAGAATCCAACAAAAGTCACGGACCCTGTGTGTGCAGAAAACCTCCTGAGCTCTTTTCCAAGATCCAGGGCCCTTCTGAAGCCATCCACACACCCCTGGTCTGAGCAACCACGAGACACTGCACAATCCAGGAGGGAAAACCTTGATAGCCAAGGGCGACTCCCGAGTTGGTCCACTCTGCTTGACCATGCTGGCAGATACGTATCTTTGGACATTTACACTGTGACACCCACCACTCTCACAAAACCAAACTGACTGATACCAAAATTTACTGAAAGACTACTGTACTTTCAATCAGAGTTGACTATTTCCCAATATTACATTGAAATGTTTAGAATCAAGGTTTTAATCAGAAACATGAAGACAGGCCGTGTGGTAAAACTAAGAGAACCAGGCTCAGAACCCAGGCTCTCTGTCATGTGGCTCTGGGGTTGTCACTCACTCTGGAAGTCTCAGCTGCTTTGAATAAAAGAGCTGGAAATGGATGATTTCACCAAGTTCCCACTGCCCGCTCTGCAGGGCCTTCCTTGTCCAAAGCAGGAACTCAAGAAGAATCTGCTCAATTAAAATGGTTTCCTATTTTTAAATGAAAGATTACCAGAAAAATACCATTGGATAAGAAATTCTTTTAAATTCAGGGAAACAGAGATTTTCTACAAATTAAGGGCCACCCTAGTCTGGTTTCAAGTCTAAGACAACATTTGGGGAGGGGTTGACAGAAGCTTCCTTCTGGCAAGAAAAGGGCACACAGTACAGACGGTAAAGCTCTGGACTCCTGTTCTCCCAAAGAGTCGTCTGCTGCTCGCCCTGAAGGAAGAAAGGATAGCTGATGTGGGTGAGAATCAAGCCAACTACTGAGCGACATCAGCCAAGCAGGGTGGGGACGACTCTTTCCCGTCACTTGACGCGGAATGCTCTGCTCACCACCACACTTCATGCAGGGAAACTCTTACACTGTTTACAGGTTGCAGCGGCACGTGGCGCTTAGATGGCATTAATCCCAAACTCAGCAGAGGAAGCCAGGAAACAGGCAATGCTGTGTCTCTGCTCATGGCCCCAAGGGAGAATCCTCCCTGAGAAGGGCCACAAGCCTGGAAGGTGGCCTGAGCCTCGGGGTCTGAACACAAGCTCCTACCTTGAGTGCTGCTCTCCCAGATCTTGGTGCCCAGGCTGCTGCCGGGCATAGGCCCGTCACCCTGCTCCAGACACAGGCTGTTCTGCTTCTTCGCAAACCGAGAGGAATTTGAGAGATAAGACTTTGGCCTTTGACAGGAACCTATGGAGAAGAGGGTGATGGGGTCCAGCCTCAACGGCAGACCTGAAAAATGAGCTCCCCCCAAGAGGACGACCCTGGGCTCCAAAACCACACCTGAAAACTGCTCCAGAGAATTCACCAACTGTCGGTTAAAACCTCCACCATGCGGGAACTGCAATGCCAACCAAAGCACCCCTGGACATGCCCAGTGGGCTGTGATCTGAGACCACAGTAGGAGGAGGCTGGATTTCAGGGGCTAACAGGTCTACGTCCTGCTCAACCCATTTCAGGGGTGTCAACAAGGACCAGTCACCCTCTGAGAGCAGGGAAATCACACCATCTACCCCACGGAGCGCAGGGACAATGGGCCCTGGGAGGCAGTGCCTGGGAGGCAGCGCCTGGCTTGTAGCGTGCCATTCTTCCTCTCCCAGCCCAGGCGAATTCAGAACATTCTGACTGCAGGCTACAGGTCTCTGCATCCCAGCCCCCTTGCATCACGCCCCATACCTGGAGGGCTTGCTCCTTCTTTCACCTCTCCTCCTCCAACAGGCGGTGCTGCTTCTTGGTCAGGATCTCGATAAAGTCTTTGCCCACCAGAGCCCACATCACTCTCCTCCCCAGGGCTGGATCCGCAATCTTCAATGATGATATCTGAACCAAGATTCACAAGGAAGGGCAATGGTTCCTTTTACTGCAAGCTAAGAATAACCTAACCCTACAGACACCCAAAATATAAGCACTGAGTCAATTCAAAAGGCCAGGCACTTAGCTGGCTTGGGCCTCAGCATATTCACTATCACCAGGGTCTAGGAAACCCAGAGAGGATTTCTACACCCTTCTCACAACCTTGTAATGCACGGTTATCTCGAACCAAACAGGCTACAGCGAAGAAAACAGGCCTCAGAGCCCCAGCTCCACTCCTAACCAGCTGTGTGACCCTGGACATACCACTCAACTTCTCTGGGCCTCAGCTTCCCATCTTTAAAACTGGGACACTGCAAGGCTGTTATGGGGGTGCAGCAGGGCTGTGAGCAACATGAGGACATGAATCCTTTCTGTTTTGCTCTTAACCCAGTACATGCCCAGAACCTAAGATATTCAGCGAAAGGGCAAACTCAGCAACCCATGGCAGTGGCCATGACCCACCTCATTTTGCCTGGATCCTTCTTCCCCTGAAGATTTGAGCTGATACCCATGTCCGTAGTTCAGGTCAAATGATTTCATGGTCTCTCTCTGCTCTCCTGACTTCTGGGTGACCAGCTTGGCCTCCTTCTCTGCCTTCTCACAGGGGGCTTCGGTGACATCAGAGGCAGCATGGGCTGCCCACTGTAGCGTGTAGTGGCCGCTCCCACTGCCGCATCCAAGACCTCCAGGAAAGGCCTCGTCTGCGGACCTAGAGAGGAAGGAGGATCTTGTCAGCTCAGAAGTGGCTCAAGAAGGAGAAGCCACATATGCACACAGCACACACACAAGCTCAGCCCCAGTCTGTCATTTCCTCCTGGTGTCCCCTCCACCCAGAAGAAGGGGTGGCTGGTGACATGCTGTTGCGAGCCTGTGGGGAAGCCACCCCAGAGCACTGCTCCAGCAAAGCCCATGAGGAAGCTGCTCTATCCTCACCCCCTCCCCAGGCTAGTACTCCTAACCTTTCTCTTTGCCTAGTAACCCAGTAGAGCTACAGAAAAGAGATAAGGGGCAAGACTTAGAACTGGGCCACAGAGGGAGCCCAGGCCTCACTCACTGCCAGTCCCCTGGGGCAGAAGCCAGAAGTAAAGCCAGGTCTTGTCATCTTGGGCCTAAAAAGCTCCTCTAGATCCACACCTACAATAACACACATTCTCCTGTAGTGCCTTGTTCAGAGATACGAGTGAATCCACATTCTCCTGTGGCACCTTTTCAGATACAAGTGAACTACAGGCCAGGCCTCTGTGCCCTGAACTCTTGAGGAGGCTGGGAAGCAGGAAAATTGTCTTCTTTGGCACTTGGTTGGGGCCTGAGCAGCATCAGGGATGTGAGCTGCATGAGCTCTGCCCCTATCCTGATTGCAGGCCAGCTGTGGGCAGTGAGCAGATGCTGAGCACAGGGCACCCACCCCAAAGCCTCTGGTTCTGGAGAGGCGCTCTTTGGGCCTAAGCAGCCACTCATGGCCCCTGCTTACTGCCTGGATATCACCAAATGTGTGTGGGGTAATCCCCAGAGTGGGGTTGCTTGTCTTTCATGGAGAAGCAAAGGCTCTCAGGGAAGATCTCTCTCTGCAGGGCCAGGAGGCCAGCAATGCCCCAGCGAAGAAACTGCCTGGCAGCAATTGGGGGCTGAGAAGAATAGTGAACCAACCAGTGCTCACCAGGTGCCATGCACAGAGAGCAACCACAACCCTGTGGTGGTGACCCCTTGGCTGGACTCGGAGGAGACATACGGAGACTGAACTCTTGAGACCGGTACTGGGACAGCAACTTCAGGGGGACTACCCAGATGGGAACTCTAGTCTCAGTTCTGAAGCCACAACAATATGTCACAAGAGAAGCAGACAGCAGGGTGAGAGCCAATGATGGACATGCTCACACATGATGGCCTTGGTGGGCGGTCACCCCTGGAACACTATGAGAAGGAAGGAGTTGGGGCGGGCCCTGACACACGGCAGGACAGCATGCGTGAGGTGCTGCTGGAAACACCGCTAACAGAACCATAGCAACAGAAAAGGACCCGGGACTCTGCTTCTGGTTTTCCTTTTGACTTTCAAAGGCATCCCATTCTGATGACTCTCATAGCAGGAAGAAGTGTCACCGCCACCTAGCCTAACAGACTTCTCCCCAAATCCTCCTGGCTCCAGCTTCCGGCTTAGGTTGTCCACCAGGATTCTGTGGCCCAAGAAGGTCCGCTTGGCCAGCTCCTTCTTCTCACCTGCACTTACCCCGGGGGTGGCCATCAGCCTGGGGTCCAGCTCAGGCCGGCCCTCCACTCCCACCTCTTGCTGAAGTCGCTGCTCTCAGGGGATTTTCAGCCCATGGCGATGCTCCTGTCCCCAGGGCAGGGTCTGGGACGGCCTGGCCACTGGCTGGCCAGCGGGGGTGGCTCATCCTCTGGCCCCCATGGGTCCTGGGCCTCCCATTTCCGTCAGAGTTTGTGGAAGCGGGGCGGGGGGGTGCCGGGCTGGTGCGGAGGCCACCTTTGCCTGAAGGGCCAGTTCTCGGCATTTTCAGAAGCTGCTGCTGGTCATCTTGGAAGAAGGCTGTCTTGGCTTCCACATAGCCATTCTTGAAGCCCAGGAGCCCAAGGCATCAGGGTGTCTATAGGTGTCTGGGATGTAGTCTCTGACTAAGGGCCACCGGGCCCCACATGCAGGCTCCTGCCAGGAGGCACCAGGACCCTGGCTCAATCAAGAGGCCACCTCCTTGGCAGCGAAGTTTCTCTGGCTGTACACACAGTTGCTCAGCTGCAGGGGGAGGGCACGCCTGAAGGCCCGGGAGCCTCAGTTATTGGCCTCAGGCCCACCGTTGTCCTTGGGGTGCATCCTGCTAGATCGGCAGGACTCCCTGAAGTTGGCCTTCCTTCCCATGGCCTCCTCCCACTCTGGGAGCATGCCCTTATCCCGGGGCTCGGTGCCTTGCTGCTGCTGCTGCCACTTGGGAAGCGCCTCCTACTCAGAGTCCTCACTGTGGGTCTCACTGGTGAACCTCCACTGGGGCTTGTCCTGGGGGAAGTCATCCGGCGGCTCAAACTCCCACGGACCTCAGCCCCAGCCACTCCTCTGGCTTCCACTGTAGAGGCCCAGCACCCTGAGGATGCCCCCCACACACAGGCTGCTACCAGTGGGCTGCCAGTGGAAGGTCAACTCTCAGAACCCATGGCTATGGCTGCAGGCTGGCTCCGGGGCCCCAAAGCCTTGTTCCTCATCAATGAAGATCCAGTTATTCCTCCTGGTCACGAGTGGGTGGCTGGTCTCCCTAAAGGATCTGGACTCTGGGGCCCCACCAGGGTTGTTCTCCCCCTCAGGATGGCTGGCCTCATGGTCCGAGCTGGAACAGACTGAGCCCTGGTCCTCTGAGGTGGCTGGGGCCACATTGGCCAGCACAGGGTCATTTTTTTGGTCCTCATCCTCAGCTGCTTCATGGACAGGCCCCATCTCCTGGGACAGGTGGGTGCTCCCTTCTGCCAGCTCACCTTACTTTCACAGGAAGGAGCCATAACACATGCGCTCAACCCCACCCCATGGCTCTGCCTCAAGTTTCTGTGGGATTTGCCTCTGACCCCAGGGTTCCTCCTGGGCCTTCAGTCACCATCAGAGCCTCTCACAGCCATCTTCATCTCACTCCCCTTCCCCAGAGCACACTGGTCCCTCCCAAGGCACCCCTTCCCTGAAGGCAGTGTCTCCCGGGACAGGGCCTCCTCCCAGAGCTCATCTCACTGAGGCCCAAGATTCCTCCTTCAGCTGCAGGGCAGCAGGACCAAACGATGCCTCACCTGACACGCACGTCCATGGCCAAACTGTCGCTGGATTTCAGGTGGGTCAGCGAGCGGCCCTTTCTCTGCAATGCCATGTAACCCTTGGGGCTCCACACAGCGGCGGGGTCAATGGCAGTCACCTTTCTTTCCGGCAGCGGGGGCACACAGCACTGGTCCTCAGCATGACAGCCGGTCCCACTGAGGGAATCCAGGGGCTTTATGGGTTTCATCAATCCTGAAGGAAGCAATCAGCCAATCGTTCACCTCGTTCAGCAAGCCATGGGTCGTCCACAGGCCCAGAGGAGACAAGCTGCCCCGACCATCACGCAGATGCAGCACCCCACCTGCTTCACATCATCTGATCACAGAACCTCTGAAGGCACACACACACAATCTGAAAGGCCTGTTCAAAGACCTTGGAGGTCCAATATTAGCTCCCAGTGAAGAGTCCCTATGTTGAAGGGTATAAGAAACTTGCAAATGGAAACAGGACACAACCAACTAGAGAGCTCATGGCTGGTGGCAGAAAGCTAAGAGGTCAGGCAGCTAGCAGCAGGAGATGCCCGAGGGGTCTCTTTCACAGACACAGGAAAGATGAGCTATGCTCCAGGAAGTCCACACACACCAAGGAGCCAGCGTCTGTTTGCCTCCAAACCCTGCAAGAAGATTCAGAAAGGGGTCTGGGATTCAGCTCTGCTTGTTTCTGCCCCTGAGCTTACAGTGATATACCACATTCTGTCCAGAGAAGGGGAGAAGGGGGACACACAGATGACACTCAACTCTTAACTTGCCCAAGGAGACAGGGATACACTGACATCTCAGTCCAATCAGATACAAACCAGCCAGGGAGACAGCATCCCCCACCAGGGCCCGTCTGTACACTTCTTCCTGATGGGATGCTGTAGACTACATTAAAGGTCTCCCATTGGGCCAGAGTCTGTGTAGAAAAGAGGGTCTGATTTTTCAGATACTTCACAAAGCTAATTACTGGCTGCCAATGTTTTTGTGCCCATTTTTAAAGCTGAGATAATCTGATGAGGAAAATGGTTCTGCATCAGGCCAGTGGTTTTATACTTTCTTTCAGTTTTGGAGTGCTCTGTCCAAATGTGATCAATATATGACTCCAGCACAAAGGTAGTCTGATTCATGTGGTGGTGAGGACCCTCTCTGGAATCCTAAAATTACACACCCTTTACTAAGTATTAATTATGAGGTATGCAGAACTGTTCAGCACTACACAGACCTATTTTTGGCAATATGGCAGCTCATATTACCTGAAAAAAACCTCCTGTCACAGAAACGCTGGACAAAATATACTACACATTTCATTTGCAGAGCTCTGCTCCCCCAAAACCAGGAAACTCCCAGGGAGCTGAAACCACAGCCATGGGCAAGAGCCATGGGCCAGAGGCACGAGCAAGGGCTCCCTAGAAGGGAGCCAGGGACACATCTGTCAGATGCAGAAATCTACAGGTGTGCTCCTAAACACCGACCCCTCACCCTCCCGACAAGAGATGGGGCTTCTCTGCACAAGGCAGAGAGCTATAGCTGAGGTGCTGCTTACACAAAGACCCTCAAAGGGCTATGTGTTCAATTTCAAGACAGAAAACCCTCATGCTCTTTAGGACAGGGAGATGACTGAGCTAGTGTCCCAGCCAGGGCCAGGGCAGGGAAAACAGTCCCCTGTGAGGAATTCATGGCCACATGCCAGCTTTCATGCAGGCTTGGGGGCAGGAGAGTGGAGTTCATATTTACACTCCTAGAATTCTCCAGAAACTTCCTGAGGTACAATAAAAGGTAGTTCTAGGCGGGCAGAGGAAAACATAGAGCCACCCTGGAAGGATACACTGTCAAAGCAAGCTGCACAGAATCCCCAAGGTAAGAATAGCTCTGCTGGAAATGAACTCATGAGTCAAAACCCCCAGAACATTGGGGGGAAAGCAATCCACCACAAGTCCACAGCAAGTTCATAGGATCATGCACTATCCCCAAGAACTTCAGAAAACAGATCACAATGTTAAACACCAGAGAATTACTCTTTACATTATTAAAAGCATAAAAGAAAGAATTGAAAACTCACAAAAATACAAGACACAAGAATAAAAATCTGAGGGGAAAAGTCTAGTAATAAAAATACAGTCACTGAAATTAAAAACCCACTGGACAGTAAAAAAAAAAAACAAACCAGCAGATTAGACACAGTTGGAGATAACATGGAATTAGAAAATATTTCTAAGCATTTTCCCAGAAGGCACCATATAAATCAGCTCTCATATATTCAAGAGACTCGGAGGCAAAGTGAGAGGTATCATGATGCAGATATTTGTATAGCACAATAAGTACAAATAATCTAAGTGGATGACCTAGGAAGAAAGGATACAAAGAATGAAAAAAGGCAAATAGTTAACATGATAATTAGAAGAGAAACTCCCAGAAGGGATGAAAGCCATACAACCTTAGATTTGAGCACCATGAATTTTAAGCAGAATAAAGTAAGGATAGATATAGATACATACCTAGACACAGCAGTTTGAGAAAGAACTACAGGAGACCAAAGACAGAGAGATCTTAAAGTAGCACAAACCAGATACAGGAGCCACAAGAAAAGGAATACTATCTTCACAGTCCTAAAAGAAAGTAACTGCAAACCTAGAGTTCTATACCAGCTACACTATCGTTCAAGAGAAAGGCTGTCGTAGGTGAAAAATAGTGCTCAGTCGTTCAGTCGTGTCAAACTCTTCGTGGCCCCATGGACTGTAGCCAGTCAGGCTCCTCTGTCTATGGGATTTCACAGGCAAGAATACAGGAGAGGGGTGCCATTTTCTCCTCCAGGGGATCTTCTAGACCCAGGAATGGAACCCATGTCTCCTGCATTTTCAGGCGAATTCTTTACTACTGGCACCACCTGGGAAGCCCCATGTGAAGAATACATATTGCCAAAAAAGTTTCCTAGAGGCCTTGACAGAATGTACCTTCTGAAAAAATAAATGGAACCCAGATGAAAGGATAAGCAGCAAAGAAACTAGTGAACATACAGGCAGATCTGAACAAACATAGACTGAATAAAAGAACAAAGATGATTATTTGGTAAGAATCAAAACAAGGGAAAAATTAAAATTCCAGGCAAAAATTACAAGACTCATGAACTAGAGCTCAGGTTCAGGATAAACTGATAAGCCTTTGTTAAGTCAAGGCTGCTTGTTAGAATTTAACCTAACCACTCACAGTAGAAACAGAATGTAGAAGGAAAACAAACAAAAAGAATCAGAAAACTTGACACTCCTTCCTTCAATCTAAGGGCAACAACTTTGGCAACTAAAGTCACAGATTCTCAATGTGGGTAAAACCAGACACATCTTAAATGTACAAAGATATTCTCCTCCAAAAAGGGCTCAGGCTGACAATAAAAAGTTGGGGGAAAAAGATATGACATGAAGACTAATTGAAAGAAAATTGGAATGAAATTATGATCAGATAAAGTAGACATTAAAGATAGAAAACCCAAGTAACAAATGTGCTATACGAAGATTTAAGAAACAAGATGCAGTCATCCTAAGCCTATATGCTTCCAGGTAGGTAAAACAACAACTGACAGGTTTATAACATTTGACAAATCCACAATCATAGTGGAAAATGTTCACACACCTCTTAGTAACTGATCAAAGGGATAAAAAACTGTGATGATATTTGTACAGCACAGTTAGCAAGCACATTTTAACAGACCATGTCCAATAGGAGAATACATTCTTTTCAAGCCCCTGAGTGAAGTTTGATCTGCCACTTGTTAAAAATAAAGTTTTACTGGAAAGCAACCACACCCATTTACTTACTATTGTCTGTAGCTGTTTCTGTTCTACAACAGCAAAACTGGAGTAGCAGTTCATTGACTAAACTATTTATTATCTGGTATTAATAGAAAAAAATTATCACTGCTGGTCTATATCATACAGACCATGATATATGACCAAAAGGCAGCCACAGTAGAAATTAGCATCATAAGGGTGATATTAAAACTCTGTATTTGGAAATTTTACAATGTACCATTAAAAATCACTCAAAATCAGACTAATATTTAGAACTGAACAATAATAAAAATGTTATTTTAAAATTCAGTGGTTCATAAACTCAGGTGAGACTTAAATACATCAGAAAACTCAGAAACTAGTGATCTAATTAAGCATCCAACATAATTGGATAAATAACAAAATAATTTCAGTGGAAAAAATGGGGGGAGGCAGAAATTAATGACATAAAAAACAAATAAAAGACAGGAATTAAGAACCTCAAAAGATACGTTTTTAAAAATGACATTAAAAAAATGACGTTCGACAAACCTTGGGAAAGACTAATCAAGAAAAAGAGAGAACACAAACACTAAAGAACGGAAAGAGGGACAAAACTACCTAGCAGAGGTATGAAAATTAATTAAGACAATTTATGATTCATAATCTTAAAGTCTCTTCCTAAGAATTCTTTGGGAGAGGTACTATTATACCCTCATTTTGCAAACAAGGAAGTTAAAACTCAGAATGGATATGTGAGTTGCAAAGAGGTCATACTGGAATCCTGGTGGGGTCTGTCTACCTCCAAAGGCAAGGCCCTTGACCACACCACATATCCTGGCCTTCCACTGCACCTTGGTGATTACCCAAGGGATGCAGGGCCTAGGGGTAGAAATCCACTGGGGCATGAGCGGGCGGGATCCGTGGGTCCATGTAGAAGCCCAGTATCTGGGTGTGGTGTGGGTAGAAGGTGTGCTACGGGTGGGATGGCAGAGGGTATGCCAGCTGCCAGTGCTGCATCTTGTACAGCTGCTCCTGGCAGAGACAGAAACCCGGCTGCACAGGTGCTGCAGAGCAGACAGTCTGCGTGTGCACGCACACACACTCTTCTAGGAAAAACCCACCCAGACAGAAGACCAAAGAGGGGAGGCCCCAGTGTATGCATGACAACGTTCAGGCCCAGGCCCTCTCCCAGGACAGATGCATGGTCATGCCATTGTCACACGGGACCCTGGGACTCCCCCACTACACGCGGTAGCTTGGGTGCTCACACAGATCAAAGGCTCTCCTGGTGCTGACACGTGACCAGCATACCTCCAAGAGCAACGCTCCCCGATGCTCCTCCCTGCCCCCAATCCCCACTGCCTCTTCAATCCACTCTCCACACTCTGATGCCCTAACCATGGCTGGAGTCTTCCTGGGTTCTCCACAGCTCTCCATCTAACAGCTGGAATCCTACAGGGCTGCATGTGATCTACAGGGTTCTGTGGGTCCTGACCCATCTGCCTCTCCAGCATAACCTCCCATGACTGCCCTGGCCTCTAGTCCACATACCTGCCTGCCCACCTGCTTCAGGCCCTGGAAACACGCTGGGCCATCTCTTCCCTGGGCCCCACTCACCCACACCCCTCCTTCAGGTTTTAGCTTAAAGAGCACTTCCTCTGGGAAGCCTGACACAGGTTCCAAGGAAGATCAGGTCCCCTGTTCTCGGCTCTCACTGCACTGGTGTTTCTCCTGTGGTTTCTCCCGTGGCCCCCCTCCCTACATCAGGGGATCGTGTGCCAAGTTCACTGCAGTCCACACACCTGTACCACCGGAGGTGGTGCAGAAAATGTTCATTGCATGAATGGATGAATATAACACATCAATAGAGTATTAAAACTCAAGGACCTAGACCTAGTGAGGGTTCATTTCAGACCCTGGTCCACAGCACCCCTGGGGCTTCCCTCACAAGTGCATCCCGAACCAGCATCCTGGCCAGACACAGGTGCAGTCAAACAAGCAGGACAGCTGACCTGGCACTCCCTATCCTACCAGCCTGCTGGCTCAACTGCAGCCTGAGCTGGGTTCCCTGGATGGCTCGCCAGTGCTCACAGCACCTCCTAGGAGTGCTCGGCACTTAGTAAGCAGAGCTCTCCCAGGATCTGCCCACAGCTCCTCCTCCTGTTTAGACCCCAGGTCCCCAGAGGAAGCTGACCAGGCTACTCTGGCACATTCAGACTTCCTCCTACTCTTCAGGAAAGATTTACCTGCCACTGCCCATCCCTACCTTCCCAAGAAGACTTCCCTGGAGCAGCTGTTATGACTGTGTCTGGCTGGAGTGACTCCAGAGATCTCTCCAGTCAGCAGTAAATCTTCACCAAACCGAGGAGTGAGCATGGTGCCTGCTCACAGTACAAAACTACAACAGCACAATGAATGTACGTAACTCTCTAGAACATAGGCCACAGCGGGCTTCTTTTTTCTAGGAGCCCAAGAAAAATAGGGTCTGGGGAGAAGGTTGTAAAGGCACCTTTAAAAAATTCTGGGGAAAGGTGGAAACTTTGATCTGTTTCCCCAGGGCATCCACACTTTGGAACATTTTTGTTATGTAGTTAGAATAGGAAAAAGGAGCCCAGAAAGGCGGTGGCTAAAAGACAATGAAGGGGAAAGCCCGTGAAATAGAACAAAGGAAGGTCTGAGGACCAGAGTGAGGATCTCAGGTAGAACAAAGAGCACTCCTGGCTTGCCCAATTTACACAGGGAAGGCCCAGGGGGAGGAAAAACACACAAAACAAGGAGCCAAAGGCCGGGGTCGCTCTCTCTCCTGTGTGCTCTCGCTCTTGCTCGCGCTCTCTCTCTCTCTCTGTCTCTCTCTCTCTTCACGTCTTTTGGCTCAGCATGCTCTCATGCCTCCAGGATGTACTTTCCTTTTATTTTCTAAATAAAACTAAGCCGTAACACAGAGCTGTTAACTCTGATCTGTCTGAGAGCTATAACACGGTCTGTCCGAGAGCTGAGAGCTATAACACAGTCTGTCCCAGAGCTGTGACACGCCAAGGGCTTTAAGGTCCATCACTTCAAATTTTTGTTGTAAGGAGACAGAATTCCCCTGACTTCCCTGCTGTCTCAGATGATAAAGCGTCTGCCTACAATGTAGGAGACCAGGGTTGAATCACTGGGTTGGGAAGATCTCTTGGAGAAGGAAATGGCAACCCACTTCAGTATTCTTGCCTGGAAAATCCCATGGACAGAGGAACCTGGTAAGCTAGAGTCCATGGGGTCGCAAAGAGTCAGACATGACTGAGTACTTTCTTTTCTGACAATTTTTGACTACTAACAATAATGTACCAGACTTCCCTGGGGGCCCAGTGTTTAAGAATACACCTTTCAATGCAGGGGATGTGGATTTGATCCCTGATCAGGGAACTAAGATTCCACATGCCACAGGGCACCTAAACCCATGTTCTGCAACCGGAGAAGCTGACGTGCCACCACAAAGACCCAGCACAGCCAAAACAGAGAGAGAGAAAGACTCATTATTTTAAAAACATTGAGGGAACACCAATAAAGATACTACTGGACTACTTATAAACTAGTCTACCGGCATCGAAGAACCCCTCACTGCCACGCAGAGTGTCAGGGCTTCATTCCTTCTGCTTCACACTGACCTATCCAACGCCCCACACAGCTAGATAAGCAGCACTGTTAGGACCAGAATCCAAAGCTGTTTGACACGAAACCTACCAACCTCTGCCCTTAAGTCAAAGCCAACATGCCTCTCTAGTGCTCTCCACACAGCCCCCAGGCCTCTTCCTCCTGTGGAGACTCCAGGGTGGGGTTGCTGTCAGTGTGAAGAGTAGCCACGTTGTACAACTCTGAATGAAAAAACCACTCAGACACCATCGACCATTCCTTTCAACACTAGATGACAGGGCCCATAAACTACCAACAAAGGTTTTCATTCAGAGGATGAATTACCTGGAGAAATGAAAGGCCGGGGCTGATCTCCAAGGCTCCCACTCTCCACATCCCTGCTGGCAACTGGGGTACAGGACGGTGCGTGTCGTTTGCTTTAATTGAAGGGGCCTGGAAGATGGAGGGGCAGGTCTGTTTACCATATGGGCTAAGCATCTCCTGTTTACCTGCTGCTGCTGGAACCTGCAGGGAGCGACTTTTGCTATTTGCTGAATGCCTGCTCAAGGGACCCAGCCTCCCTGGGCCCCTCCTCACTGCTGCTGCTCTTAGCCACTGCTGGAGGAGCTGTGGGGGCGTCTTCTGAAAATGTATTGGTGGTCTCCTGGGCAGAGAACTCAGGGGAGACTACAGAACAAGTAAGTGGACCAGCAACCAGGTGAGCTCATGGAAGCTTGGCTGAGTGAGTATTTAATGGCAAATGCTTTTTCTTGTTGGCATATACTTTCCACTGCTAAACTATTTGCATCCCCAAACCCCGGCACTGGGCTAACACTTCCTATGCCCAAGCTCAAAGACTCCCCCAGCCCCCCACCATCACAGATGAGAAAATGAAGGGTGGAGAGATCAGCTGAATTGCCTGAAGTCGCATGGTCGGGAGTAGAGCTGGGATGTAATTCCAGGTGGGAAAGAGTCTATTAAAATGGACCCAGCACAACAGAGCAGTTGGAGCCTCAATGAGAGCCCACGTGCCCCCACCTCCACCCATAGCCATGAGAGTCAGGCTGGCCAGGCAGCCCCTCTGAGGATGACAGCCACACCTACCCCATGGGGCTTCTGCGAGCATTAAGTGGGCTGGTCCACAGAGTGCACTTCAAATGGAATGCTCCCCACAGTCTCTGAGACTGTGCCCCTTGGCATCCCCTGCTGTCTTCCCCATCCCAGCATTGCATTCTTTTTTCCAGCTTTATTATAATTGACGTTTGCATTCTTAAGAAATCTACTGCAGAGAGCAAACACCAGTGCAAAGCCTGGGGGTGGCGGCAGCTTCCCAGAGGCATGCTGATGGGCAGGGCGGGTGTGAAGGAGCAGCGGACACACCCCACACCCAGACCCAGTCTGCACTCTGCTGTCCACTCCCTGACTCTCTACTGCCACCTCAGTGAGTCCCTACTCTGGGCCCAGGCTTCACTTAGACGTCAGTGACACAACATTTACAGAAGGACCAGAGTCTGAGTTCCCTGACCAGAAGGGCACAGATGACCACCAGGTCACCAGTACGCCCTCCATCTTAGAAGCTTTCAGCAACTAAACCTATCATCTGGCCCGTGAGGTTTGAAAGTGATTATATGTAAAAACAAACAAACAAAAAAATCTCTAAAAACGTCTCTTTGAGGTATTTTATCTACTTTTGAGTCTCTCATTGATTATTAGTTACTAGACAACCACCAGGGTGCCAATGATGCAGTGTGAAAACCTCTCAATTCTGGGAAGATTTCTCACTGATTTGCAGGAAGTGAGGCTGCAGGCAGAATATGCAGCAGTACAAAGAATGGGCCGGGTCCCTGGACCCCAGCCGCTGGAAGTCTAATGACATATGACTGGCAGAAAACCAGACAACTTCTTGTTTTGAGTGATAGCTACACAGATGAATGTAACTGTCAAAAGTCATCAGACATAAAAAAACAAGATCCGTGACTTTTCTTGTATTTCAGTTGTTATTGTTCAGTCGCTAAGTCTTGTATGACTCTTCTGCAACCCCATGGACTATAAGGTTCAAGAGAAAAGCTGCCACTGGTTTAAAATCATGCTCAGTCACTCAGTTGTGTCCGACTCTTTGCAACTCTATGGACTGTAGCCCACCAGGCTCCTCTGGCCATAAGCATTTCCCAAGCAAGAATACTGGAGTGAGTTGCAATTTCCTTTTCCATGGGATAGTCCCGACCCAGGGATCAAACCCATGTCTCCTGCATTGGCAGGAGAAGCCAGGGAAGCCCTTTATGTAAAGTACACCTCCATAAAAGCAGTAACTAACAGTGACTGTAGACAGTGACTTTTCTCCTAAAAACTAACTTGTCATAATCCAGAAACAATTACTACAAGATTATAAATGTCTAATTTAGAAGCACAAAGGTAATTTTTACATAATATAATTGGGGCCAAGTGTGTACTCTCCTACGTTGTCCTGACCTCTGCCATCTGTCCAGGCACTGACGGTAATGCCCATGTACTGTCTCACTGCGAGATTCCACCAGGACACATCTCACCCTCTGGTACTCAGGACACCTTTCAGATTATCCCTAAGGCACACCCCTGATTATTCCCTTCAGAATTTCCCGGAAATGAAATACCAGAATCAAAGGGTATGTGCATATCATCAAGACTACAGATGTGCCTTTCAAAATTGCCTGAAGTGAGCTATCATTTTATAAGCTAAATGTTCTGTAAAACATTTAAGCAATGACAATCCTTTCCAAAATTTGGATTTATGAAATGATAAGAGATTTTTTTTTTCATGGTAAAGACTGCTTTATTGGTGGCAGCTAATACAAGTCAATAAATATTGATCCCCAAAGAACTCAGTTATGTATCAGATTACTGGGCCACAGAGAGCTGAATGGAATTGAACCAACTGATTGCTGGGAGGATAAACTCAAGTCAATCCTGCTTCTTGGGAAATGAAGCCACAGCCAGTTCATACATGGCATATGCCGTTCCACCAACTGTAAGAATCATGGTGGCTCTATACAGGAGGGCATCAGCTATCCCACCCTTCAGATGCACTGGAATTCCATTATCCTCCTGAAACAGCTTTTGTTTCTCTGGAAGCTTATTTTCAAACTGCCTGCGTGAAGAAGTACTTATGGTCCTCTTAGCAATCTGACGGAGAGCCAGAAGATTCCGTAGCATCTTGGCTCAGTTACTACCCACCAACCGCGACAAGTGACCACCAGCAACGAGAAGGTCCCACGCTCTGATAAGAGATTTTATCTTTGTCCAGTCTAGATAATAATAAAAACACTCAAGATAATTCAGTGTTCTTATGCGCAGATCAAAGTAAAAAAAAAAAGCCTTCTTTTGAATACGGAGCAATCCAAATATGTGAATGAAATCTGGGTTAATTGCAACATAATTTATAAGAGCTGTACTGTGTGTATTTTCACTTTTGTGTCCCCTGTACCGAGCATGACGCTTAGTGTGATATATGATATGTGCTCAGCACAAAAGGCTCAAGATAAAGGGAATTTCCACTTTAGAGGAAGATGTGGAACAGGAGTCCTTTAAATAGCAAAGTGCACATAGAAAAATAGCAAAATAGCAAATAGAAAATGGCAAGTCTGCCAAGTTTATTTAAATTAATACCTTCCCCTCCACAGCTCTGACCTTCCTGCTCAGTATCATCCCAAAGTCATGCAATGTGGCAGAACCAGGCCAGCACCTGGTGCTGGGGGGTCAGACAGCTCAGGGCAGGTGGTCAGAGCCCTCAGGGCAGGTGAGCAGGGTGTTCACATAGAGTCCCGGCTGATGAGGAAGGTGAAACCCAATCAAGTGGGGTGAGGAAGGAACTTCTAGAAGAGAGGGCTCAGCAGGGAAATTCAGGACCTCCAGGAGGGGGGGGGGAGGCTGGCATCTGAGGAGCTGAGGAGGGCACCTATGCAAGGGAGAGGGTGAGGGTAGAAATAGGGAGACTAGGGAGATAATGGGAAACAGCCAGAATGAAGTGTGTGTGTGTGTGTGTGTGTGTGTGTCTCACTCTCTCACAAACATACATTCCCTAACTCTCCCTGTGTGTGTCTCTCTCTCACATCTGTGTGTGTCTCTCTCTTTCACATACATACATTCCCTAACTGTCCATGGAAATGGCCAGAAGCAGTGGCACTCCTGGTGCCCATGTACTGGTTTATAAGTGTCATTAAAGGCTGACTCCAAGGCCAACGTTAGGTAAAGACAAAATGAGCTTGGAAAAGCTTGTTCTACCAGAAAGCAAGGAATCCCTCAAAAAATAATAGAGACATGTGAAAAGCACAAGGCTGCCAGCCTGAAGCTCCCAAACCAAAGACAGCCTGAACATCCAAAGAAACAATGATATTAATTAATTAAAAATTTGATGAGAAACAGGATATTCATAGTCTTAAAGTAACTAGCTGCAAAACTGCTATCAATTACGAATCGGAAGTGCATGTGAAAGCTCCATGTTATGAAACCCAGTAGCCACCACCTCAATCCTGAGATCAAAGTAAGGCTGTCACAGCGGGCAGATGTGACTCTGGTTACGTGAAGCAATGAGAAGAGTCAGTGCTAGTTCTGAGAGACTCTAGCCAGAAAAGGGAAGCCTTGAACCCTACCACGAGGAAGCTTCAGACTAGCCCAACTTGAGGCACACTGCACAAAGCAGTTGGCTTCTGATCTTCCAGAGCTTCAACCTCAGGAAAGTTAAGCAAAGGCTGAGGGGATGCTTCACACTGAAGGATGCCTGACCCTGACCCCGATTCCTGAGCATCAAGACCATCAATTGGACAGTGGGGACAGTGGGACGGGGTCTGAGGACAAGGTGGCAGTGGTATGTCAATGCTAGCTTCCTAGACTTGACTGTGCTTACCTAAGAGGTGTCCCGTGATGACAGAGCCTGTTCAGACTAGCAACTTACTCTTCAAATGGCTCAGGAAAAAATATTCTGTGTATTACACCACCTTTTCTGTAAGTTTGTGACTGTTCTCAAAATCTTAAAAGAATAATTTTTAACTTAAAAAAAAGAGGGACTTCCCTGGGACTTCCCTGGAGGTCCAGTTGTTAATACTCTGCGCTTCCAATGCAGGGGGCTGGAGTTCAGTCTCTGGGCAGGGAACTAGATCCCACACGCTGCACAGTGCAGTCAAAAAACAAACAAAAAAAAAAAGGAGGGAGTTTCAAGAGGGAGGGGACATATGTATACCTATGATTGATTCAGAAATAGGGGAAAAAACAAGACAATACTGTAAAGCAAATATCTTCCGATTTAAAATAGCTTAGAAAAAGAGAGAGAGAAATGTCCACTTAGGATTTTTCTGAAAACCAACCAGACCACTAAACTCAGTGAAACCTAATTGAATGTCCATCTGAAAGAGTTAGACTCTGTCTGTAGTGACAAGGTACACACCACATTGAGTCCCCAAGCCAGCCACTACTCAGTGTTCTCTGAACAGGTTGAGACTCCTCCTGCACCCCCCCGCCCATGATGGGCTCCCGAAAATTCCCTGGCTCCAACCCTTCCTGTTCATTGTAAATGCACAAAACAGCCTTTCAGGTGACCTGCTGGAGTCTCTGCCTTGGATCTCTGGTCAACTGAACTTGGAAAGGGCTTGTGTGTGTACTCACACACATGCCTGTCCCCCAGCTAAGTGGGCACAGAATCCCTCCCCCTCCCCAGTGCCCATGGGACCTAGTACTCAGGGCCTGACGCCCAAGTGTGCAGCTTCCTGGAAGGCAGCTCAGGTTCCGGCACCTTCCGGATGACACAGGCCATGCCTCCTGTTTCACTCCAGTATTTTCCTTCCTCTTGGGTGCACTTGGCATCAGCACTGTTTCCAGAGCTCAAGGACAACTGCCGCTGCCTCCTGGGGTCCCAACTGTTCCTAGGAGGAATCACAAAGTGTTGGTTTTCCTGGTTGGCCCAGGCACAGTCTCATCTTCCTGGTCAGACCATTAAGAATTCTAAAATTAGCTTCTACAAACAGATTTCCTTCATAAAAGATCCACCCCACACACCCTTTACGGGTGAGAAGACATGCCCTGAGCACCTACACAGCAACCACTTTACCAGTCAGTTCAGTCACTCAGGCGTGTCAGACTCTTTGCAACCCAATGGTCGGCAGGACTCCAAGCCTCCCTGTCCATCACCAAGCCCCGGAGTCCATACAAAATCATGTCCATTGAGTCAGTGATACCATCCAACCATCTCATCCTCTGTTGTCCCCTTCTCCTCCTGCCCTCAGTCTTTCCAAGTCTTTGTTGACAATGCAATGTCTCTGCTTTTTAGTATGCTGTCTAGGTTGGTCATAACTTTTCTTCCAAGGAGCAAGCGTCTTTTCATTTCATGGCTGCAATCAACATCTGCAGTGATTTCGGAGCCAAAAAAATAAAGTCAGCCACTGTTTCCACTGTTTCCCCATCTATTTGCCATGAAGTGATGGGACTGGATGCCACGATCTTCGTTTTCTGAATGTTGAGCTTTAAGCCAACTTTTTCACTCTCCTCTTTCACCTTCATCAAGAGGCACTTTAGTTCTTCTTCACTTTCTGCCATAAGGGTGCTGTCATCTGCATATCTGAGGTTATTGATATTTCTCCCGGCAATCTTGATTCCAGCTTGTGCTTCCTCCAGCCCAGTGTCTCTCATGATGTACTCTGCATATAAGTTAAATAAGCAGGGTGACAATATGCAGCCTTGACATACTCCTTTTCCTATTTGGAACCAATCTGTTGTTCCATGTCCAGTTCTAACTGTTGCTTCCTGACCTGCATACAGGTTTACCTTTACCAAGTCAGCCCTAAACACACAGCTCCAGGCAGAATGCCTCGCACCCATTACTTCATGTACTGCAAAAACAAACAAAGAAAAACGCCTCTACTTCCTCCATTTTAAATGATTGGTTACTGAGCCTCCAGGATGTTTGGGAGCTGTTCACAAGAAACAGCTAACAGAGTTGAACCCAGGACTCCCACTGCAGGGCTTTCTGTCTATGCCAAAGCCCCATCCCAGTGCTGAACAAATGTCCCTCACAACAGCAGAAGGTGGCTTGCTGTGTGATGCATTGGAAAGAGCAAGAGGAGCAATGCACACACTGCATAGAGGAGGAGGAGACAGATGCCCAGCAGAGGCTACGGGAAGGCTCAATGAGTAGTGCTCACTTTAACAGGCTGCAGTGTAAACAAAGGCTCTGTGACAAAACATATGTGCATCTACTCGCACCTCTTCAACTGCAAAAGTGGTGCCCAAAAGCCCAGCGGGAGTACAGAGAAAGCCAGGGAGTCAGGCCCAGCTAATAAATGTGCTCATGTGCACATGTGCCCATGCACACACACATGCACAAATGCTCCAGAGGTAGAGGGAGATGAGGCAGGTGAGGAGGATCAGGAGCCCAGAGACAGGGCAACAACTGCCAGTGCCTCCTGACAGCACACCAAGAGATGTGGTGCCCACAAAAGTCCCTGATCTTCCAGGAAAGACCTGAATCTATCGAAGACAATGAATAAGACACCAGTTGAGGGTGACAGGGAAGGAGGGACCGGCCGGCCAGCCTCTGGATGGTACAGGAAAGAAAGAATGTGGGTCCCACTGGCCCCCGAGACCCTGCAGCAGGTCAGTGCACTATGGACAAGGGCCATCCTCACTGAATGGTTAGGCCCTGTCCATTCAGGACACCCTTTCTGGACTCCAGGTGAAGTGCTGCTGCCCCCAGTTCCCACCTGGGTCTCAGGAGGTGGAAGAGACACTGGGTTGTCCTTTCCACCTCCTGCCCAGAAAATGACAAAGGCCAGTTCCCAAAAGTCTGAGCAGAGTGGGCAGAGTGACTGCTTGGGTCTCACAGGGTCCCGGTGAAGAGGGGTTTACTCCTGACTGGATCCTTCTTGGCTGGTTCTCTTTCTATGCTGTCGTCACATCAAATCTCACAAAGACAAGGCAGTCCAGGTGCCCACAACGTCACTCCCCCAGGTGCCAACAACCCTCCTTATTTATTATGGGCAGGGAGACAGGGTGGCTGGTGTAATGTTCCCCTGAACCAGAGAAGAGACACCCTAGGTTGTGTCTCTTCTACCGCCTGAGACCCAGGGCATTGGGAGCAGAGCACCTCCACCTGGGGTACGGAGAGGGTGTGCTAAATGGACAGAGCCTAACTCTCCAGTGTGGCTTCAGGGCATATGGGCAGGAGGGGCACTAACTCCTTTATAAATATTTCACACAACCACTGAGTTCCTTTTGGGTTTTGGTTTCAGATCTTTTTGATATGGTCCATTTTCAGAGACTTTATTGAATTTGTTACAATATTGCTTCGATTTTATGTTTTGATTTTTTGACTGCAAGGCATGTGGGAATGTTCCCAAGTCCAAGTTCACTCTGCTTGTCTCACAACAGGCCAATAAATCAGAGGCGAGGTGCTGAGGCCTGGAATACGAATTTACTTGGAAAGCTGTCAGACTGAGAAGATAGCAGACTAATATCTCGAAGAAACCATCTTGTAAGGGTCTGGATGCCAGTTCTTTTATAGAACACAGAGCTGGGGAGGTGATAAAATAAAGTAAAAAGGCCATTATTCTGGCAAATATCTCCTGGAATGGCCAGTCTCAGAAGGAGATGTGTTACTTTCTCCCTTCATCTAGCCATCCACAAGTGGACAGATCCTGAACAAAGGCAGAGGGTCAGAGTTTCCTGAGGCAGGCCATTACATATGGACAGTATCCCTGTAGTATACAAACCAACAGGAAACAAAGGCTAAAGTAAAACATTCAACATGGAGACAGATTTTGTTCTTCCCTGTAACAATTCCCCAGTGTCAGTGTCCATTCCTCAATCTTATGGAAAAAGGGATGATGACTGTTCTAATTTCTCCATGAGTTACATCTTTTGGGGTGTGCCCACTACTGGTGCCAGTGTTCCGAAAGTCTCTACTTCATATGTTTAGACATAAAAATATTTATAACATAGGTGTTGACAGTTATGTTTTATTCAGTAAGAATCTTTTAGGAATTCAAACCCAGAAGGCAGCATCTAAAGTTAAGGAATTTAGCACTTTTCTATGTATGCAAAGATGCACCAGCCATCTCACTGAAATTGTTCCCTTTGATGCACACCTTACCACCTGGGACCAGTATCCTGTCTTCTTCCCTCAGGAATCACCTTGGGAAGTGGCTGCAGTCTGATGGCTGGTAAAGAGCAGGTTTCTTCAGGGCTCACCATGAGAAATGGCTCCAGTCTGATGACTGCCAGAAAGCAGGTATTGTTTTCCTTCCCGAGTTTCCTTAGGGCTTACTGTGGGGGGTATTTGCACTTTGATGGCTGCTAGAAAGCAGGTATTCTTCTCTTTCCCGAGTTTCCTCAGGGCTTACTGTGGGGAACGGCTGCAGTCTGATAGCTTCTAGAGAGTAGGAGGGGAACCTGGGTCCCCATTGAGATCATCTCAGCAGAGACAATAAGCACATCCTGTGACTCCAGACAATCTTCCAATGTTCAGGGTTCAGCGTTCAGCCTGCAGGATCCATAGCCATCAGCTCAGCCACCATGCTCTGCACTTAGTTGCTATGCAGCCCTGAAATCTACACTGCAGGAGGCCCTCTAAAGGTGGCATCCTTTTCAGCAAACTCTCAGTCACACCCTCCAAGCCCAACCCAGCCCCAGCTTTGCTGAGAGGGTCTCACTGGGGATGCAAGATCCCCCTCCTGTACTCCCACATTCCATACCCGAGTGAGGAGATGGCAGGGGCTGGGGGCACAATGCCTCCAAGCATGTAGGGAACAAGTTCTCACATCCTCTCTTGTGGTTCATCCCTGGGAGCACAGTCTCATGTCACTTCTAGAGGCAGGGGACCCCTAGCTCAAGCACTCTCTCTAGGGGACATAAGGCATGAGCATTAACAGAGGAAACCCCGAATAACCTGCTTAAGCTGGAAGACTAGTTCCTGGGATGTGACATAAAGTCAGAAAGTAGCTTCTCGGTGGGACTGGCCTTCTCCAGACCTAGCCTGGAGATAGAAACAGTGGACTAAGGGCCCTCAGCTGGGGCAGCCACACAGTGCCTCTTGACAGCCCTGTGGAGACTGTGTGGCCAGAGGGACCACGAGCCTGCACTCACCCAGAGGACAGCCTCTGGGAGGTCTGTGGCAGACCAAAGTGACCATGAGTATGCACTCACACAGCAGACAGCCTTTGAGAGGTCTGTGACAGGCCAGAGTGACCACAAGCCTTCATTCACCCAGTGGACAGCCTCTGAGAGGTCTGTAACAGGCTAGAGTGACCATGAGCCTGCACTCACCCAGCAGACAGCCTCTGAGAGGTCTGTAACAGACCAGAGTTACCATGAGGGTGCATTTACCCAGCAGTGAATTCCTGTCTGGAGAATCCCATGGACAGAAGAGTATGGTGGTCTACAGTCCATGGGGTTGCAAAGAGTCAGACATGAGTGAGCACGCACAGGTGAAACAGAAATGGACTCATGGACAGAGAGAATAGACTAGTGTTCTCTGAGGTGGAGGGGGTGGTGGAGGGATGGAGTAGGAGGTTGAGATGAGCAGATGTAGCTCTTTATAAATAGAGTGGATAAACAAGGTTCTACTGTATAGCAGAGAGCAATACTCAGTATCCAATGATAAACTATAAAAGAATATTTTTAAAAATAATGTATATATGTATATAAGTGTATCCCTGAGCTGTGCAGCAGAAATTAACACATGTAAACCAACTATACTTCAAAAATTAAAAAAAAAAAATCCTGATTATTAAAAAAAAAAAAAAAAAAAAAAAAACAGACCCTAGCCAATTACAACAGATACTCAACCCAGGAGCACAGCATCCTGAGTAGTCAGAACATGGACCAACCAGTCAGAAGAGGGGCCAACAGGAGACGGGATCTCAGAGCGGCCCACAGGCTGGCTGCGAGCCTTGGGCGCCCTAAGCCATGAGTGTTGCTGGAGAAAATGAAAATTTTACCAATGACTCCTCCTCCAGCTCAAAATGAAGTGGCTCTGCTTCCCCTGACCCCTTAACTGAAGGGGCCCTGGGACGCCCTGGCTTGGTGCTGGGACCAGGAATGTACTGGTCAGATCCCAATCCAGGGGAGGTCTGTGAAGGCAGCTCTGTAGCACGGTGAGCCAGGATGAGCCAGGATGAGCACAGCAGCTCAGCCCGTTCCTCAAGATCAGACAAAATAGCACCCAGGAGGCCAGAAAGTGTTCTAATGGAGGGACCCCATGTTCGGTACCTCTGCTCTCTGGCTGAGGCCCAGCGCTAACCCCCCTGTGCCGGTCTGCAGCACATTCTGCACACATCCTGACAGCTCAGTTGCTGAGCTCCAAGGTGAAGGTTTGTGATTGCAGCCATGCTCACAAGCATCAACAGCACCGACCACCTGGCTTTTGGCCCAACTGCGAGGTCCAGCTGAGACCAGTGGACATGTTGTCAGCTGTGCTCTAGAGTGGCCCCTGTGTCACCAGTAAATGGTAGTATCACAATGCAGGCCAGCGGGACTCAGCCTGGAGGATAGCTAGAATCAGCAAGGACACTGACCCATGAACACTCCCAGTCCTGGGCCAGGCAGTGACCCGAACAGGCAGACAACTGAAGAGAGCAGAGTTCATGGCACAGACAAGGTACAGCCATCCCTAGGCAAGCAAGGGGTCCCATCTCAGGGGGAGCCCTTGGGATACCCAGCTTAAACATAAAGAGGCTTCAGTCACAGGTGCTGGGAACAGACTTGGAGACTCTTTTAAGTCATGCAGGGCAGGGCACACAGGTGAGTTAAGGCCAGAGGGAGTTTACTGTAAAAAAACAGAGTGTCTGGGGGAACAGACGGGCTTGAGTGGAGCTGAGCCCAAGGGGCTGGGAGTCTGGGCTTAGAAACCCTGTATGCCACTCTCCTGTTTCTGCCTCCTAATCTACTTAACACCCACTCTGCAGCCTGAAGCCGTCTGTCTTGCGCATCTCCACACTCAGACTGTCCACTCATTCACAGATATTTGTTCAGCACCTGCCTCTGGCCAGGTCATGTTCCAGGCACGGGACAGCCAAGAGGAGACAGACAATAACCCCAGTCCTTGGGGAGCAGAAACTCTACCAGAGGCCAAATGCACCCCTCCTGTGGCCAAGCCCCGGCCTCACCCTCCTCAGCCCACCGGCCGGCCCTGGTGGAGCTCTGGCCTCCAGACAGAGTTCCGTCTGAACATTCCCCCTCCTCCAAGAAGGCGCCTCTCTGGACTCACCACCCATCAGCCTCTGCCACCCTGTGCCCTGTGTCCTTCTCAGCACATACCACCATCTGAAATGGCCTTCCTGACACCTACATCACCTCAGTGTACCTGGCAATGTCACATCCTCAGTGAAGGAAGGTCCCAGCTGCCTTCACGCCCTTTCTGTTGAGTTCCCACCACAGATTCCCATCACGGAGGCCTGGAAGGACTCTGCAGACAAGTGTGGAGCAGGGGCTCGGTGGGGCCCGAGAGGGTGGATTCACCTGGGCCACTCAAGTGGTCAGGGTAGGCAGGGACCTCCCAGCACTGGCTGGGACCTGGACAGCAGGTAGACCAGCTTCCTTCTCCCTGGGACCACGAGGGGACAAGTCTCTCGTCACTGCTTAGGGTCATGGCTGCCCAGAAGGACTGTCAGCTTCATGGTACTGAGCACCCTGTGTGCTGTTACACGTTTTACCTGTGTGATCTCAACTCCCTCAGGTCGAACACTTTGGGCTACACACTTGGAAGAGTCAACAGGAGTGGTTTAAGGTCACTTGAGGTAACACAATCCAGAGACAGAAGGCCCCACCACCTGCCAGGAGGCCTAGGGACAACACCAGGAAGGGAGCTCCTCATCTCCTCCTCGGCATCTCATGTCTTCCTTGACGTGAGTCGTGCCCCCCTGGTGCCTGGGAGGCTGCTGTGCCTCCAGCATCACATCACACAGTCAGAAGGGGGTGGGAGAAGGAGGGCAGACCCAACAGCAGAGCTGTGCTTTGTTCCCAGGAGCCTGAAGGTGCTGTGTGGCAGCTACCATGTGGGGATCACCTGGTGAGCATGGCAAGGCTGGCCCTGGAACTATTAGGCTGGATCCCCTGCCTGGCCTCCTCTTAGTCAGCCTGCTGCCCTCTCAGGTTCCAGGTGAAGCCCACAGGATGGGCAGGGACCCTGGTGAGGCCACAGAAGCAACTGTGGTGATGACCTGTCCTGCGCCCTCCCAGGACTAGGTTCCCTCTTGGGGCAGAGAAGGCGTCAGGGCTCTAGACAGAGGAGGTGACAGGCAGCCACCAAAAAAGGTTTGATTCTTGTCTTTGGTAGCTTGCTTCTGACATTTGAGACTATAATACTGGAGTGGGTTGCCATGCTGTCCTGAGGGGATCTTCCCAACCCAGGGATTGAACCCAGGACTCTTGCATTGCAGGCACATTCTTTACTATCTGAGCCACCAGCGAAGTCCAAGAATACTGGAGTGGGTATCCTGTCCCTTCTCCATGGGATCTTCCCAACCCAGGAATCGAACCAGAGTCTCCTGCATTGCAGGTGGACTCTTTACCAGCTGACCTAACCAGGGAAGCCCACAAGAAAAGGTTGCAAAGTGAAAATGACAAGCCCGTCAACAATGCTCACCCTAGATATGGTCCTGGGATCACTCTTCTGCGTCCCACGCCAAAAGGTGTTCCAGCACACAGCCCCTCTGCACCTCAGCTTCAGCCTCTTGGACACGGGAACTCTCACAGATGCACCTTGAGCCTGTGCTGGTGAAGAGGCGAGAGAACCCTTCTAAAGGAGTGAAAGCTGCTGCAGATTCAAACCACAAAGCTATATTGCCCCTCCCCTGGGTTACCAACTGGTACTCACCGCTCAACTTACACCACCAATCAGCTCACTCTCTGCACTCAGCTGCACAGCTGCCAGTGTGCAAAAGTGAGGATTATTTAAATGTCCCTAGTGGTGGAAGTATGCTTCTTTTTGGTCCTGTCCCCATGTTGTTGTTCTGGAGAAGACAATGGCAACCCACTCCAGTACTCTTGCTTGGAAAATCCCATGGACGGAGGAGCCTGGTAGGCTGCAGTCCATGGGGTTGCTAAGAGTCGGACATGACTGAGCGACTTCACTTTTGCTTTTCACTGTCATGCATTGGAGAAGGAAATGGCAACCCACTGCAGTGTTCTTGCCTGGAGAATCCCAGGGACGGGGGAGCCTGGTGGGCTGCCGTCTCTGGGGTCACACAGAGTCGGACATGACTGAAGCAACTTAGCAGCAGCAGCAGTAGCAGCAGCAGCCATGTTGTTGTTCAGTTCCTCAGTCAAATCCGACTCTTTGCGACTGCATGGACTGCAGCAAGCCAAGCCTCCCTGTCCATCACCAACTCCTGGAATTCACCCAAACTCACTTCCACCGAGTCGGTGATGCCATCCAAACATCTTATCAACTGCTGTCCCTTCTCCTCCCACCTTTAATCTTTCCCTGCATCAGAGTCTTTTCTGATGAGGCGGTTCTTCACATCATGTAGCCAAAGTATTGTAGCCTCAGCTTCAGCATCAGTACTTCTAATGAATATTCAGGGTTGATATTCTCTAGGATGGACTGGTTGGATCTCCTTGCAGTCCAAGGGACTCTCAAGAGTCTTCTCCAACACCACAGTTCAAAAGCATCAATTATTCAGTGCTCAGCTTACTTTATAGTCCAACTCTCACATCTGTACATGACTACTGGAAAAACCATAGCTTTGACTAGACGAACCTTTGTTGGCAAAGTAATGTCTCTGCTTTTTAATATGCTGTCTAGGTTGGTCATAGTTTTTGTTCCAAGGAGGAAGCATCTTTGAATCTCATGGCTGCAGTCACCATTTGCAGTGATTTTTAAGCCTCCAAAAATAAAGTCTGTCACTGTCTCCACTGTTTTCCCATCTACTTTCCATGAAGTGATGGGACTGAATGCCACGATCTTACGTTTTCTGAATGTTGAGTTTTAAGCCAGCTGTTTCACTCTCCTCTTTCACCTTGATCAAGAGGCTTTTCAGTTCCTCTACATTTTCTGCCATAATGGTGATATAATCTGCATATCTGAGGTTACTGATATTTCTTTCAGCAGTCTTGATTCCAGCTTGTGCTTCATCCAGCCCAGTGTTTCTCATGATGTACTCTGCATATAAGTTAAATAAGCAGAGTGACAACATACAGCCTTGACATACTCCTTTCCCAATAGGGAACCAGTCCATTGTTCCATGTTCGGTTCTAACCGTTGCTTCCTGACCTGCATACAGGTTTCTCAGGAGGCAGGTAAGGTGATCTGGTATACGAATCTCTAACTGTTTGTTGTGATCCACACAGTGAAAGGCTTTTGTATAGTCAACAAAGCAAAAGTTTTTGTGGAATTCTCTTTCTTTTTCTATGATCCAACGGATGTTGGCAATTTGATATTTGGTTCCTCTGCCTTTTCTAAATCCAACTTGAACATCTGGAATACCCTGGTTCCATTCCTGGGTTGGGAAGATTCCCTGGAGAAGGGATAGGCTACCCACTCTAGTATTCTTGGGCTTCCCTGCTGGCTTAGCTGTTAAAGAATTTACCTGCAGTGTGGGATACCTGGGTTTGATCCCTGGGTTGGGAAGATCCCCTGGAGTAGGGAATGGCTACCCTCTACAGTATTCTGATCTGGAGAATGCCATGGACTATAAAGTCCATTCGGTCAGAGACAGTCGAACTGAGCGACTTTCACTTTATAGCAATGATTAAAGGGCAGAGTTGTTGATAAGGATTAGGGTGCTCATTGGAGGGACTGATGCTGAAGCTGAAATGCCAATATTTTGGCCACCTCATGCGAAGAGTTGACTCATTGGAAAAGACCCTGATGCTGGGACGTATTGGGGGCAGGAGGAGAAGGGGATGACAGAGGATGAGATGGCTGGATGGCATCACCGACTCGATGGGCATGAGTTTGAGTGAACTCCAGGAGTTGGTGATAGACAGGGAGGCTTGGCGTGCTGCGATTCATGGGGTTGCAAAGAGTCGGACATGACTGAGCGACTGAACTGAACTGATTGTGATCCACACAGTCAAAGGCTTTGGCATAGTCAATAAAGCAGAAATAGATGTTTTTCTGGAACTCTCTTGCTTTTTCAATGATCCAGCAGATGTTGGCAATCTGATCTCTGGTTCGTCTGCCTTTTCTAAAACCAGCTTGAACATCTGGAAGTTCACGGTTCACATATTGCTGAAGCCTGGCTTGGAGAATTTTGAGCATTATTTTACCAGCATGTGAGATGAGTGCAATTGTGCAGTAGTTTGAGCATTCTTTGACATTGCCTTTCTTTGGGATTGGAATGAAAACTGACCTTTTCCAGTCCTGTGGCCACTGCTGAGTTTTACAAATTTGCTGGCATATTGTTCAAAGGTAGAAAGCCTTAAAGAAGAATCAACAGAAGCCCTCCTCCCACCCAGGTGTCCCATCTTTCCATATCAAAGAAAAGTGAAAGTGTCATTTGCTCAGTCATGTGGGACTCTTTGCAACCCCATGAACTACAGCCCACCAGGCTCCTCTGTCCATGGGATTTTCCAGGCAAGAATACTGGAGTGGGTTGCCATTTCCTTCTCCAGGGGATCTTCCCAACCCAGGGATCCAACCTGGGGTCTCCTGCATTCCAGGCAGATTCTTTACTGTCTGAGCCACCAGGGAAGCCCAGATCTGCATGAAATGTCCTCACAAAATATGTACCTTTCTATTTCATCCCTCCCTTCCTTCCTCTTATGCTTCCCTCCAGAGATTTTTTTTTTACAATACACATACAACATTTTCTAGAAACGTATTTTCTCTCATCCTGATTTTTTGCACAAATGGTAAAGTACTCTATGTACTATTCTGCACTTTTTTCACTTAAGAGTATGACCTGGAGAGCTTGCCAGATCAGTAGAAAACTGCATTTTCTCCTTCTAGCCAAACAGCATTTCATTAGAGTACCATTGTTTGCTGGACATTTCAAGTGGCTGCTTCCAATCTTTTGCAACTACAACGTGGCAGTGAGTAATTTAGTGCCACACAGCTCTAACAGGTATCATTTGCAGGGTGATTGCCCCACAGTGGAACTGCTAGGTCAGAGGGTATCAGGCTGGTACTGATAGGCTGTGCCAGTCTGCCCTCCATAAGGACTGTGCCAACTTTAATTTAAATAACCTCTGTTATTCCTGTTAATTAAAAACAAATACATTCAATTTCCTTAAGAATATTTCAACCTCATAGAAACAGAGCCTACAGAGGGCAAAGAACCACTGTGAACAGCCCAGTGAACAGTCTCCATAAAGCCTCTGGAAGGACCTTGTTTAGGTCTGAAAGACCTTGTCACAGTCTCCCCACCCACCCCTCTCTGCTTGTCTGGTTCCCTCCACCTCACCCTCCAGGCTGGAGCTGCACGTCCCCACCACACCGACTGACTGACATCCCCACTGGAGATGGAGGTAGGGGCAAGCATTCACCTGCATGGCAACTCGACCCAGAAGGGCCCGTGCTCAGGGTGTCAGAGCAGCCAGGAGTGCAGGGCAGTTGGTGCATGGAGCTGGTGTCTACCCTCAACCATGACACATGAGACCTGGCAAAGCCTCGGCCAGCAGGGATGCACAGAAGACAGAGGCAACACCAGGACAGGGCTGAAGGTAAAGATGGTGGGCTGTGCTGGTCACAAAGAAAGGGAAGCTGTGGTCTAGCCACTCACACCTCTGTCCCTCTCCTTCCATTCTGGGTGCTGCCTGGCGCCATCTATGCATCATGCTAGAAATATGCCCCTAACACTGGAAAACCAGGAGAGTTCAGAGAGAAATCTGGATGTTTGGTTCCTCGCAAAAACACCTGCTGACCCTGGGCCCACAGACACAAAGGAGCCGGTTTCCCTGGTCCCACCACTCCCTGGCAACTGTACCCCAGCCTGCCTTGGAGACATCTCAGCATGCCGCTCGGCACTGATCTAAAGCTCTGGACACATCCTCCTTCCACTGGCCCTCCATCATTCCTGGGCTGAACAGCCGTCTGAGTGTCTCCCTGTCAGGCGGGACACCATGGCAACAAACTCCACATAACCTCTGCCTGTTCTGGTGCCACAGTCAAAAAGCAAGTAGCTCAGGTCCCAGGGCTGCTGATTTACAAACCCAGGCCACAAGCCTGTACCCGCCATGTGACACCTTGCCCTACGAGGGAGGAGGCAGGTGTTTGCTGAGCAAGGACTTGTTCCATTAGCAGCTCATTCAACCAGGGTGTGCAGGGCCAGCACTGGGGTCTCCTCCCCATACCTGGGGAACTGTCTTTAGTGATAATATTCAATGAGACCAGAGACCTGACATGGTCTGCAGAATCAGTGCCTCCCCACCGGGCAAAGGTAGTACCTCGTTCAGCGAGGAGAGTCCACAAAGCTTCAGGCTGAAGACTGCCTGGACTGAACCTGGACAGTCCAGAAAAGGTACCCATCCCACCCATGACCCATTGTGATGCCACACACACACTTCCCACCTTCATGGCCTGCTGACTTTCCATTCAGCTGTGCCCATGACTTTGGTCCTCCAGGAGCTAAATTTATATTCTGAAAGAAGGAGAGGAATGAGAACAGGGCCAGCTCAGCAGGCTGCTGTCTACACCCAGACCATGTTGGAGCAAGGTGACCCAAGGCTACACTGCTGTACCCACTACCACCAGCCGGGCAGGACCCAACCACATGTGCTTGCCACATAGCCTTTCACTCAGGAAGCACCTTGGGCTCAGGAACCACTGGCCACATGAAAGATGCGGAGAAGGCCAGAGGGCAAGCAGCCAACCCAGGGTCACACCCTGGAACATGTGCCCCCACAGAGCTCCTTTGTCTTGCTCCAGGGACAAGACCAAACCCCAACTCTAGTGTGTGCCTTAAAAACTGTGCCACTGCAAAGAGAACACACGCGTGGGAAAGTGGACATGCCTGCTGTGTCACTGGCCAGCCCAGCATCACTTCCCATGGCTACTGTCATACTCCAAGGCCCAACTCTGCAAGCCCAGCCTTCTGTTCCCCCATCATCTGGGCTCGCCAGCTCGACACACCTTTGCCATAAGCTCCCTACATGCAGGCCAGGTGCCAGGAACACTGGAGTCACCTGGGTTAGACACCCAGCTAGGGAGGGAGTACCCGGACTTGTCCCCACCCTGCCTGGGTCCAAAGCCCCTTCAAATCCCCAACCACTGAGTTCATCTGCCTCTCCCAGCAACATGCCTTAACAACTGAAGGTAAAGATACAGAAAACCGAGCTGACACAGCAGGACGTCTTATCACTCACTGGACTGCATCCCAGATCAAATAATTCCCTCCTCCCATCCTCCCCCCAGCTGCCACCTCCACACACACTCAGGGCAGACAGTGGTCTCTTTAGCCTCCAAGGCAGAGCTGACCAGGAGCAACCCATTTATGACAGACTTTCCCTGAGTAGCCTGGAATGCCCACAAGCCCTAATGGGGCTGAACAGATGGGGGTGGGGGTTGGGCCACCAGATCAGGAGGCAGAGGCCCCGGGTCACTGTTATTCCACACCCACCCCTTGGGGTCTGCAGTCACAGGACCCCTGGCCCTCACCCACCAAAGGCACTAAACTGGAAGAGAAGGCCTATGGAGCCAGCCAAAGAAGGCTTAATTACTATGCCCAGAGTCAAACTGCCTCTGAGATGAGGTTTCAAAGTTGGCAAACACTGGGGGTCTCTTCCCCTCACCATCGCTGCAGGACAGGAAAGCCAGGAAGCACCAGACAGAGGGGCCACAGGCCGACTCCAGGACAGAGCCTGACCCAACTCCCGACAGTCCCACAGCACCCGTTCTCCTCAGGAGGCCAGGCCCTGCATGATGGGGACACAGTGAGCTCATCTCTAACAGGCTTGCAGAGGTAGCTCTGACATAGAGCCAGGGCTGCAGAAACAACCAAGGCCCCTTAACTGCACTCAGTTTCAAATCTGGGCAAGAGACACAAACTCCACACTACCCACTAATCCACAGGCCCCAGTGGACTTAGGCTGGTGAACATGGACTCACACACATGTGGATTTTTTCTTCTTCTTTTCCTTTGATTTAAAAGTGCAGTTCAGTGTTGGCTGAAGGGGGGTGTCCCTCTGGCAAGGCCATGAACTTTTCCCACAGAGTGGTTCTTTTCTAGAGAGCCATCGAGTGCCCAATATCTGTCCAGATTTCTAGCTACCAGCTGCTGGCCTCTGTAACGCACAGATGCTGATGGACCAAGTACAATATGAGCTCTTGATTAAATCATGCCTTTCTGTTTAGAGTGGTGTCAGAAATGCATTGACGAATGAAGAATTAGAGCTCATAAGTCCACAAAGCGTATTCTGAGAAACACTAGTCCCCAAAGATAGTCTACTAAAAGACATTTCCAAGGACAAGTAAATTTGGGGGCTGCAGTCCACAATCTCCTGCCCCTGGAGACACAGGACACATCAGCATACTGAAGACACAGAGAGAAAGTCTGACACTAAGAAAACCCAGTGAAGGTGCCTGCTTTGTTTTGTTTTCCAAACTCACCAGACTGTTGAACCTCCTATGGCCTAACACTTGCTGTCTCCTTATGTCCCCGATCTAGCATGCAGCTGCCCAGGTGACTCACCTCGAGCTAAGCCAACAGGAATCCAACTAGGCATCTACATTATATCCTGAATCTGGGGTCTTTCTTGAAAGACCCTCTTCAGGTTAGCCTCTGGAACAAACAGGTCACACTTTTCGGGGACAGGGTCCCCAGCACCTACCTCCTGACTGAACAACTGTGTAGGCCTCTGCAAATTGGAGACAGATTTCTGCAAATTGGACACAGATTTCTGCAAACCCGGCTGTGGCAGCAACTCCAGTGGCTGAGAGACCGCCGCACTGGAACTGGACGAAGGCAAGACACATGTGAGGATCAGACAGGCCATGGCCACCGGGTCCCTCAACATTCTGACCTCCTCTGGCGGATAAAAATACCCCCCCCCCTTGCAGACTCCTAGGCTGGCCAAGAGAACGAGAAACTGGACAACATGTGAGGTCTGCTCACTGACCCCTAACAGGACGGCCAGTCCTCTGCCTTCCTTCACAGCCTTCTGCTTGCAAAGACTGAAAGCTCACTGTGAACAGCAAACAGGTGGACAACAAAGTGACGGAGGATCTGCCATGAGGGCGGCTACAACAGTGGTGGAAGGGGCCCCGATTCTCACTCCTGACCAAGGGTTCACAGCTCCTCGGGCCGACCACTCTGAAACAGGAGACTTTCTTTTAACCTTCTTTTGGTTTATGAAAAAAAAATACATGCTCAAGGTAAAAATAAACACATACAGCACTGAATGTGTCTCACCACCTCATCCTCCGGAGAGAAACTCACGCAGATTTTTTTTTTACACATCAGCATAGTATTTTTTTTACCACAAATGGGGTAACACCACACAAACACCTCAGTAACTTGTGTTTTACTCAATCCCTGACATCTTTCTATGACAACACATGTGGATCCACCACTTTCTTCTAATGACACAGGTGGATGGCCTAGAATGTGCCAATCTCCAGATTCTCTTCCATGACAGATAAAACCACAACGAACTTTTCTGTGGACTTCTCTGTGCACACTGTGTGTAAGCAGTCCCGCAATCTAAGTTTTCAAAAGCAGGACAGCTGGATTGAAAGACGTTTTAAAGTTTACAAGATTCTGTGGGGCTGCCCTCCAGCAAAGGTGCCTTACTTTTTTTGAGTGATCAACACGAAAGGGTTCTGAAGGAAGGTTTCTGCCGACTTGCAGATGTCTGGTCACACTTTGTTCTCAACCTTCTACCCGACAAGCTTCAAGGAGGACAGTGATCACCTGGCCAAAACCCCATCCAGTGCTGGCAGTTCATCTATGTGAATCCAAGGTTTACTCAACCCAGTCATCACCATGGGTGAAGGCAAGGGACACTCTTCTCACATCACCTTCTACCTGAAATAGATGCTTCCATGTGACATCACTTCTGGGTTCTCCAAACACAGAGTCCCAGCAAGTGAGGTCCCCGAACTTGGCCACCTCCCTGACCACCAGGGAGGGAGCAGCAGAGATGTGGCACCAGCTGCCAGCAACGTTTTTCACCTCTTGCTGGCAAACAAGCTTCAGCACACCGGCCTCGTTCAAGTTGCCTCATGTTATGCCGATGGTGCGTTAAGACTGGATAAAAGGAGGGAGCAAGGTGTTGTCCTCCCTCCAGAACTAGCAGTGGCAGAGGCATCTCACTGCTTACACGGAAACATGTAGCATCAGTTTCATTAGAGGCTGCAGTGTCTGTGACTGACAGGAATGATGACAGTAACACTGACATCTGCCATCCACCAGGCCCTGTGCCAGGCCCTGTGCCAAGCACATGACCATGTCCTCTCATCCATTTCCTGTAGACGCCTCTGGAGCCAAGGGTTATTTGTACTTCACAGGAGGACACTGATGGTCAGAAGTCAATGGTTTCCCAGCTTCCACAAGGCTAATAAACAGCCTGGCTAGAAATCACACTGCTGCTGCTGCTAAGTCGCTTCAGTCGTGTCCAACTCTGTGCGACCCCATAGACGGCAGCCCACCAGGCTTCACCGTCCCTGGGATTCTCCAGGCAAGAACACTGGAGTGGGTTGCCATTTCCTTCTCCAATGCATGAAAGTGAAAAGTGAAAAGTGAAAGTGAAGTCGCTCAGTCATGTCCGACTCTTAGCGACCCCATGGACTGCAGCCTACCAGGCTCCTCCATCCATGGGATTTTCCAGGCAAGAGTACTGGAGTGGGGTGCCATTGCCTTCTCCAGAAATCACACAGCAGTGTCTGATTCTACAAGTCACACTATACCATGAATCACGACAATCCCTACACAGACTGTTAGGAAATGTTTACAATTTTCAGTTATTACTGATCAATCACCTGGCTGAATTATCTGTTCATTCTCTACATCTTGTCTGAAGGAAATGGAGGAAGCTTTGGGCCATTCTCAATTAGAGAAAAGGACCCTGGTTGGCAGGCCATGATCTGGACCACCTTTACTTTCTGGGTCCAGAGTATCAGCAGCCAGACCTCAGGGACACAGGGCACAAAGGTGGACGAGGCCAGACTGCTCCATTTCCACTGTCTTCACATGGCCTCTGTGTGTGTTCACATGGCTTTCTTATAAACATACCAGTCATTGGATTACAGCCACCGTAAACAGTGTGACCTCATCTTAACTAATCACATCTGCAAAACCCTAATTCCAATCAAGTCACATCCACAAGTTCCAGGGGTTGGGACATCAACATCTTTTTCGGGAGGACACAATCCAACCGACAGCCACCCTCCACCACCTCCCACTTCACTCTGAGCACAAGCCCTCAGCCTGTCCCCTGAGGCCTCCACATCCAGTCCCTGTCAGCTCTTGGGCCCTGTCCTGCTGCTCTCCTCTTCACCCACTCTGCTCCGGCCACACTGGTCTCCTCACACTCCCAAACCTCCCTCAAGTCTTCACTTCGTCTCTGTTTCACAACAAAGCCAACCCCGACCACACAGTTGAAAATGGAAAACCACTCCTCTAAGCGCTCCCTCTTTTCCTGCTGCACTTCCAGCCAGGGATCTCACCACCTTTCCATAGGCTACCTAGTGTAGTTGTTTTTTCGTTTCTTGACGATCTCCCCTGGCTGGAATGGAACCTCCATGCAGGACTGGAAAGGTGTCCAACAATGGAATGGAACCCCCATACAGGACTGGAAAGGTGTCCAGCAAAAAATGTTCCTTCAGTTACTGAATAAATAAAACTACTATCAGATCAGATCAGATCAGTCACTCAGTCATGTCCGACTCTTTGCGACCCCATGAATTGCAGCATGCCAGGCCTCCCTGTCCATCACCAACTCCCGGAGTTCACTGAGACTCACGTCCATCGAGTCAGTGATGCCATCCAGCCATCTCATCCTCTGTCGTCCCCTTCTCCTCTTGCCCCCAATCCCTCCCAGCATCAGAGTCTTTTCCAATGAGTCAACTCTTCGCATGAGGTGGCCAAAGTACTGGAGTTTCAGCTTTAGCATCATTCTACTATACAAAATGTAATAAAATATCCTTGTAAGCTAGGAGTGGGGAAGCACTTCCTAAATATTGTTTTAAGCCCATAACAGACTAATATCAAGAATATACCAATATTTTTAATAATTTGTTGATCATCAAGAAGATAACTGCATTTCCAAGTTGTGGACATGTGAAAAGAATACAAACAGGCTAGTTATAGAAGAGGAAACCCTCAAAGGTCGCAGGATATGATAGGAGTGGAGATGGGTGCTGAATGCCTGGGAGCAGGGTGGCATGACCGAATCCAGTGAAGCCTGGACATCCCTGAACTCCAGCATTCATGCCCTGGGAAACTGTGACCAGTCCCCTCAGTGGGGGCTTATAAGGGTGTCCTCACGGTGTCATCTGTGGAGGTGGGAGTCAGAGCCACATAGAGGTACCACTGACTCTTCTTCTGCCCTATGTCTGACCTTCAGGTAGGTCTGGTTAATTCATGAACTTCCTCTTGTGAGATGGATGACAACAGAAATCAACACGCTAGACCCTTGCTCGGTATGTTCTTTGGGCTTTCCTCGCACATGTCTGACCAGAGTGTCCATACCTACTCTATATACCCATGTGAGTCTGTTTCTGCCCTGACATGGTTTTTCTCCAGGGATGATGGTGAAAACTTATTAATATCTGTTAAACCTACAACTAAAACCATAACAACGTCTGCTTACGGCTCCCCCTTTGTAGCACCCACAGGGGAGCCTGGGACAGAGAGCTCGTTTAGTCATCTGTAAGTGACTGCAAGGCTTTACTTCCCACTTGGCTTTTGAACAGGATCCCCAGTCCAGCTCCCAACTGCCTTTACTCAGAGAAGCTGGCCTGCTCTCCTCTCATCACATTGACTTTATTTATGTATTTTTGCCTGTGCTTAGTGTTTGTTGGTAAACATGGGCTTTCCCTAGTTGTGGCCAGTGGCATCTGCACTCTATAGTTGTTGAGCACAGGCTTCTCATCATGGTGGCTTCTCTGAATGAAGAACATGGGATCTAGAGGACAGGCCTAGTAGTTGTGGGGCATAGGCTCAGTTGCTCTGTGGTGTGTTTGATCTTCCCAGACGAGGCATCAAACCATGGCCCTTGTATTGACAGGTGGATTTCAGTCCACTGAACCCTCAGGGAAGTCCTCCTCATGATTTATCTCACTCTGTCCTGAACTGTAACCACTTCTCTAACCTCCGCTTTCTCCTGGATTACAGGGAGGGAGGAGGGAGGGGGGTTCAGGATGGGGAACACGTGTATACCTGTGGTGGATTCATGTTGATGTATGGCAAAACCAATACAATATTGTAGAGTAATTAACTTCCAATTAAAATAAATAAATTTATATTAAAAAAAAGTATGTGTATATGGGCTCAATGGTGTCTGACTCTTTGTGACCCATGGACTCTAGCCCACAAGGCTCCTCTCAGCACGGAATTTTCCAGGCAAGAATACTGGAGTGGCTTTCCATTTCCTTCTCCAGGGGATCTTCCCCACCCAGGGACTGAACCTGTGTCTATTGCCTCTGTTGCATTGGCAGGCGGACTCTTTACCACTAGCGTCACCTGTCTTTTGAAAGTCCTAATGAAAGTGTGTGGCTTTACAAATTGGACCACCTAAATCATTTCCTCTACAAGGAGTTCACTGACAGCATCCACTCACGCCTGCTGTAAGAGGACTCTCCTGCAAGGGGGTGGGGCTCAGGGGCCAGATTGAAGTACAACCCCTGATGCAGTCACCTCCCATGGCACCAGTGATCCCTCACAGATGCACCCCACACCCAGGAAGCGCTGCCCCAGCCCCGTTGTCTCTCCTGGCTGTACCTTGCCTGTTGACTTGACCCCCTTTCAGACACTGAAGTAGACCAGCACCCAGCAGGCCAGCAGAAACAGGGTCACCTCCTAGTTGAGGGCCTCTGGCACCTTCAGCCCTCCAGAGAGCTTCAAGTCTGTTCTTGGACAGGGAAAGCCCATGAGCATTGTGCAAGCAGAGGGCAAGAGACTGGGAAGTATCCAGGGGCACATGGCCCTTCCCTCAGCCCTTGAGTCTAGCCAGTTTCTCCCGTACTTCTGAGGGGCCCGGGGCATGCCCACAGCCTGGAGTCCCTGCAGTCTGTGTGCTTGGACCCCAGGCGGCCCCGTCCCATACCATCCCCAGTGGGCCCAACAGCAGTCCCCACTTCCCTCCCCAGGCAGGCAGGCACAGGCCGCTCTGCATCCCTGGTCTCAGGACTCCAGGGCCAGGTCCCGGTGCACACCCATGTATGTACCTTTCTGCCATCTGACTGCTGAAGATGGCAGCCAGCTCCGAATTTCCATCATCTCCTGTCTCAAGCAGATTTTTCTGTTGCTTGGGATCAACCAACCAATTACAGGGTTCTTTGTGCCACTGATTATCCCTAAGCCTAGGCCAAGAAAGAGCGCCTAAGATTAACCTAGGCAGTGCATCCTTCCCCAGGGCACTGATTCCTACACTGGTTGCTGAATATTATGGGGGCCTAATTGTTTGCTTATATTGGCCTTTGGGCACTCTTAGCCCTGTTGTTTTCCTCTGGCTGGAGGAGGAGGGTGTTTCAATATTTCTTATAGCAAAAAATAAAGCTGAACTATAATTCTGTGTCGAATATATTTGCAAATACTGCGCCTCCACAGTTTGCTGCCTCTGTCCTTGGTTTCAAGGGAAGGTTCTGGGTTTCACATACTCTAGTAGTACAGTGTAATTGAAAACAATTTAAGAAATGTAAGAAAATTAAAATGTATTATGTCTTGTTATTCAGCGTTAACTGCTATCAGTATTTTGAAACATTTTCTTAGGTTTAAAGTGGCATTTATATATAACAATAATTAATTTTTGCAAGGTCAGGATTAACTTTTTCATGAATTATTTTCATTTAAGATATAAGCTTTTTTTCTAAAATTTCTTCAAAAACAAGTACTTGGATGCATAAAAGAAGTTCTATAATATAAGTGTTAAACACTTAATATTTCCATTTTCCCTATTAATGACTCAGTGTAATTCTTCTGTATAAGCCTCTGTCTGACTGGTTATGTCCTCAAGATAGACTGCAAAGGGTAGAAAAACTGGGTTAAAAATTCACTTTTCTACTGATTTTTTTAAAGTCTATTCTTCTACAGTAGGTAGTTGCTACTCAAAATTGTGCCCTCCCACCAGAATTCTAGTTTGCCCACCACCTTTTACCAGTAGGTCTACTTCCTCCCAAAGTAAAAAACTTAGCTTGCAGAAGATCAAACAACTCAGAAACACTAGAACTGTAACTTTACAGCCTACTGATCTTGTTTCAGATCAAAGTACAAAAGTTTAGGGACAATTAGTTAAGTCTTTGGGGGACAATTAAGCTCCCTCCAATGTTTAGTGTTTCCTGCTACCTCACCAAATTTGCTAATAGTTTTACTAATTCTGTGAGCTACATCATATTTTCTACATATATGATCAGGTTATACCCTGGAGAATGGAAATGCTACCCACTCCAGTATTCTGGCCTGAAGAATTACATGGATTGAATAGTACATGGGGACATAAAGAACTGTATGAAAAGGCAAAAAGATAGGACACTGAAAGATGAAAGCCCCAGGTGGGTAGGTGCCCAATATGCTACTGGAGATCAGTGGAGAAATAACTCCAGAAAGAATGAAGGGACGGAGCCAAAGCAAAACCAACACCCAGTGGTGGGTGTGATTGGTGACGGAAACAAGGTCCGATGCTGTAAAGAGCAATATTGCACAGGAATCTGGAATGTTAAGTCCATGAATCAAGGCAAACTGGAAGTGGTCAAACAGGAGATGACAAGTGTGAACGTTGACATTCTAGGAATCAGCGAACTAAAATGGACTGGAATGGGTGAATTTAACTCAGATGAGCCTTATACCTACTACTGTGAGCAGGAATCCCTTAGAAGAAATGGAGTAGCCCTCATAGTCAAGAATAGTCTGAAATGCAGGACTCGGATGCAATCTCAAAAAGGACAGAATGATTTCTGTTCATTTCCAAGGCAAATCATTCAATATCACGGCAATCCAAGTCTATGCCCCGACCAGTAATGCTAAAGAAGCTGAAGTTGAATGATCCTATGAAGACCTACAAGAACTTTTAGAACTAACACCCAAAACAGATGTCCTTTTCATTAAAGAGGACTGGAATGCAAAAGTAGGAAGTCAAGAAAGACCTGGGGTAACAGGCAAATTTGGACTTGGAATACGGAATGAAGCAGGGCAAAGGGTAATAGAGTTTTGCCAGGAGAACGTGCTTGTCATTGCAAACACTCTCTTCCAACAAAACAAGAGAAGACTCTACACATGGACATCACCAGATGGCCAACACCAAAATCACATTGATTACATTCTTTGCAGCCAAAGATGGAGAAGCTCTATACAGTTAGCAAAAACAAGACTGGGAGCTGACTGTGGCTCAGATCATGAACTCCTTTTTGACAAATTCAGATGTAAATTGAAGAAAGTGTGGAAAACCACTAGACCATTCAGGTATGACCTAACTCAAATCCCTTATGATTATACAGTGGAAGTGAGAAATAGATTTAAGGGACTAGATCTGATAGACCGAGTGCTTTATGAACTATTGGGCAGAGGTTCATGCCATTGTACAGGATACAGGAATCAAAACCATTCCCAAGAAAAAGAAATAGAAAAAAAAAGCAAAATGGCTGTCTGAGGAGGCCCTACAAATAGCTGTGAAAAGAAGAGAAGTGAAAATCAAGGGAGAAAAGGAAAGATATACCCATCTGAATGCAGAGTTCCAAAGAATAGCAAGGAGAGATAACAAAGCTTTCCTCAGTGATCAGTGCAGAGAAATAGAGGAAAATAATAGAAAGGGAAAGACTAGAGATCACTTAAAGAAAATTAGAGATACCAAGGGAAGATTTCATGCAAAGATGCACACAATAAAGGACAGAAATGGTATGGACCTAACAGAAGCAGATGGAGAAGGCAACAGCACACCACCCTGGAAAATCCTGTGGACGGAGGAGCCTGGTAGGCTGTAGTCCATGGGGTCGCTAAGAGTCGGACACGACTGAGCAACTTCACTTTCACTTTTCACTTTCATGCATTGGAGAAGGAAAGGGCAACCCACTCCAGTGTTCTTGCCTGGAGAATCCCAGGGACAGGGGAGCCTGGTGGGCTGCCGTCCATGGAGTCGCACAGAGTTGGACATGACTAAAGTGACTTAGCAGCAACAGCAACAGAAGCAGAAGATGTTAAGAAGAGGTGGCAAGGATGGGAGGAGCTAAGATGGCATAGGAGTAGGACAGGGAGAACACTTTCTCCCCCACAAATTCATCAAAAGAACATTTAAACGCCGAGTAAATTCCACAAAACAACTTCTGAATGCCGGCAGAGGACATCAGGCACCCAGAAAAGCAACCCAAGTCTTCGAAAGGAGATTTTTAATTTATGCTTTTTGGTATTTGTTATCAATTTTGTACCTATATTTTCTTTATAATTTTTGCGACTTAGTTTGTTTTTGTTTGTTTTTTCTCTCTTTCTTTTTCTTCTTCTTTTTTTTTTAACATTGTATTTTTGAAATTCCAAACTCTACTCTAGATGTTTAACTTTTGCTTTTTGGTATTTGTTATCAATTTTGTACCTATATTTTCTATATAATTTTTGCAACTTTGTTTGTTTTTGTTTGTTTTTCTCTCTCTTTCTTTTCCTTCTTCTTTTCTTTAACATTGTATTTTTGAAATTCCAAACTCTACTCTAGATTTTTAATTTTTGCTTTTATGTATTTGTTACCAATTTTGTACCTTTAAGAACCCAGTCTTCAGGACCCATTTTTCACTAGGGAGCGAGATTACTGGCTTGACTGCTCTCTCTCCCTTTGGACTCTCCTTTTTCTCCACCGGGTCGCCTGTATCTCCTCCTTAACCCCTCTCTACTCTACCCAAATCTGTGAATTTCTGTGTGTTCCAGACGGTGGAGAACACTTAGGGAACTGATTACTGGCTGGATCTGTCTCCCTCCTTTTCATTTCCCCCTTTTATCTTCCTGGCCACCTCTGTCTCCTTCCTCCTTCTTCTCTTCTCTGTAAAACTCTGTGAACATCTCTGAGCGGTCCAGTTGTGGAGTGCACATAAGGAAGTGATTACTGGCTAGCCCACTCTCTCCTCTATTGATTCCACCTCATCTCATTCGGGTCACCTCTAACTCCCTCCTCCCTCTTCTCTTCTCCATGTAACGCTGTGAACCTCTCTGGGTGACCCTCACAGTGGAGAAACTTTTCATCTTTAACGTAGATGTTTTATTAATGGTGATGTATAGAAAGAGAAGTTTTGAAACTACTGTAAAAATAAGACCGATAACTGGAAGTAGGAGGCTTAAGTCCAAACCCTGACTCCAGGGAACTCCTGACTCCAGGGAACATTAATTGACAGGAGCTCATCAAACACCTCCATACATACACTGAAACCAAGCACCACACAAGAGCCAACAAGTTCCAGGGCAAGACATACCAAGCAAATTCTCCAGCAACACAGGAACACAGCCCTGAGCTCCAAGATACAGGCTGCCCAAAGTCACCCCAAAACCATAGACATCTCATAACTCATTACTGGACACTTCATTGCACTCCAGAGAGAAGAAATACAGCTCCACCCACCAGAACACCGATACAAGCTTCCCTAACCAAGAAACCTTGACAAGCCACCTGTACAAACCCACAAACAGTGAGGAAACGCCACAATAAAGAGAACTCCACAAACTGCCAGAATACGGAAAGGATACCCCAAACTGAGCAATTTAAACAAGATGAAGAGACAGAGGAATACCCAGCAGGTAAAGGAACAGGATAAGTGCCCACCAAACCAAACAAAAGAGGAAGAGATAGGGAACCTACCTGATAAAGAATTCCGAATAATGATAATGAAATTGATCCAAAACCTTGAAATCAAAATGGAATCACAGATAAATAGCCTGGAGACAAGGATTGAGAAGATGCCAGAAAGGTTTAACAAGGACCTAGAAGAAATAAAAAAGAGTCAATATATAATGAATAATGCAATAAGTGAAATCAAAAACACTCTGGAGGCAACAAATAGTAGAATAACAGAGGCAGAAGATAGGATTAGTGAATTAGAAGATAGAATGGTAGAAATAAATGGAACAGAGAGGAAAAAAGAAAAACGAATTAAAAGAAATGAGGACAATCTCAGAAACCTCCAGGACAATATTAAATGCTACAACATTCGAATCATAGGGGTCCCAGAAGAAGAAGACAAAAAGAAAGACCATGAGAAAATACTTGAGGAGATAATAGTTGAAAACTTCCCTAAAATGGAGAAGGAAATAATCACTCAAGTCCAAGAAACCCAGAGTCCCAAACAGGATAAATGCAAGGCGAAACACCCCAAGACACATATTAATCAAATTAACAAGGATCAAACACAAAGAACAAATATTAAAAGCAGTAAGGGAAAAACAACAAATAACACACAAGGGAATTCCCATAAGGATAACAGCTGATCTTTCAATAGAAACTCTTCAAGCCAGGAGGGAATGGCAAGACATACTTAAAGTGATGAAAGAAAATAACCTATAGCCCAGATTACTGTACCCAGCAAGGATCTCATTCAAATACGAAGGAGAAATCAAAAGCTTTACAGACAAGCAAAAGCTGAGAGAATTCAGCACCACCAAACCAGCTCTCCAACAAATACTAAAGGATACTCTCTAGACAGGAAACACAAAAACGATGTATAAATTCGAACCCAAAACAGTAAAGTAAATGGCAACGGGATCATACTTATCAATAATTTACCTTAAAAGTAAATGGGCTGAATGCCCCAACCAAAAGACAAAGACTGGCTGAATGGATATAAAAACAAGACCCCTACATATGCTGTCTACAAGAGACCCACCTCAAAACAGGGGACACATACAGACTGAAAGTGAAGGGCTGGAAAAAGATTTTCCATGCAAATAGAGACCAAAAGAAAGCAGGAGTAGCAATACTCATATAGATAAAATAGACTTTAAAACAAAGGCTGTGAAAAGAGACAAAGATGGTCACTACATAATGATCAAAGGATCAATCCAAGAAGAAGATATAACAATTATAAATATATATATATGCACCCAACACGGGAGCACTGCAATATGTAATACAAATGCTAACAAGTATGAAAAGAGAAATTAACAATAACACAGTAATAGTGGGAGACTTTAATACCCCACTCACACCTATGGATAGATCAACTAAACAGAAAATTAACAAGGAAACACAAACTTTAAACGATACAATAGACCAGTTAGACCTAATTGATATCTATAGGACATTTCATCTCAAAACAATGAATTTCACCTTTTTCTCAAGCACACATGCAACCTTCTCCAGGATAGATCACATCCTGGGACATAAATCTAGCCTTGGTAAATTCAAAAAAATTGAAATCAATCCAAGCATCTTTTCTGACCACAATGCAGTAAGATTAGATCTCAATTACAGGAGAAAAACTATTAAAAATTCCAACATATGGAGGCTGAACAACACGCTGCTGAATAACCAACAAATCACAGAAGGAATCAAAAAAGAAATAAAAATTTGCATAGAAATGAATGAAAATGAAAACACAACAACCCAAAACCTGTGGGGCACTGTAAAAGCAGTCTTAAGGGGAAAGTTCATAGCAATACAGGCATACCTCAAGAAACAAGAAAAAAGTCAAATAAATAACCTAACTCTACACCTAAAGCAACTAGAAAAGGAAGAAATGAAGAACCCCAGGGTTAGTAGAAGGAAAGAAATCTTAAAAATTAGGGCAGAAATAAATGCAAAAGAAACAAAAGAGACCATACCAAAAATCAACAAAGCCAAAAGCTGGTTCTTTGAAAGGATAAATAAAATTGACAAACCATTAGCCAGACTCATCAAGAAACAAAGGGAGAAAAATCAAATCAATAAAATTAGAAATGAAAATGGAGAGATCACCACAAACAACACAGAAATACAAAGGATCATAAGAGATGGGATCAACAATTATATGCCAATAAAATGGACAACGTGGAAGAAATGGACAAATTCTTAGAAAAGTACAACTTTCCAAAACTGGACCAGGAAGAAATAGAAAATCTTAACAGACCCATCACAAGCACGGAAATTGAAACTGTAATCAAAAATCTTCCAGCAAACAAAAGCCCAGGTCCAGATGGCTTCACAGCTGAATTCTACCAAAAATTTAGAGAAGAGCTAACACCTATCCTGCTCAAACTCTTCCAGAAAATTGCAGAGGAAGGTAAACTTCCAAACTCATTCTATGAGACCACCATCACCCTAATACCAAAACCTGACAAAGATCCCACAGAAAAAGAAAACTACAGGCTAATATCACTGATGACCATAGATGCAAAAATCCTTAACAAAATGTTAGCAATCAGAATCCAACAACACATTAAAAAGATCATACACCATGACCAAGTCGGCTTTATCCCAGGGATGCAAGGATTCTTCAATATCTGCAAAGCAATCAATGTAATACACCACATTAACAAATTGAAAAATAAAAACCATATGATTATCTCAATAGATACAGAGAAAGCCTTTGACAAAATTCAACATCCATTTATGATAAAAACTCTCCAGAAAGCAGGAATAGAAGGAACATACCTCAACATAATAAAAGCTATATATGACAAACCCACAGCAAACATTATCCTCAGTGGTGAAAAATTGAAAGCATTTCCTCTAAAGTCAGGAGCAAGACAAGGGTGCCCACTTTCACCATTACTATTCAACATAGTTTTGGAAGTTTTGGCCACAGCAATCAGAGCAGAAAAAGAAATAAAAGGAATCCAAATTGGAAAAGAAGAAGTAAAACTCTCACTGTTTGCAGATGACATGATCCTCTACATAGAAAACCCTAAAGACTCCACCAGAAAATTACTGGAACTAATCAATGATTATAGTAAAGTTGCAGGATATAAAATCAACACACAGAAATCCCTTGCATTCCTATACACTAATAATGAGAAAACAGAAAGAGAAATTAAGGAAACAATTCCATTCACCATTGCAATGGAAAGAATAAAATACTTAGGAATATATCTACCTAAAGAAACTAAAGACCTATATATAGAAAACTATAAAACACTGGTGAAAGAAATCAAAGAGGACACTAATAGATGGAGAAATATACCATGTTCCTGGATTGGAAAATCAATATAGTGAAAATGAGTATACTACCCAAAGCAATTTATAGATTCAATGCAATCCCTATCAAGCTACCAACAGTATTCTTCACAGAGCTAGAACAAATAATTTCACAATTTGTATGGGAATACAAAAAACCTCGAATAGCCAAAGCAATCTTGAGAAAGAAGAATGGAACTGGAGGAATCAACCTGCCTGACTTCAGGCTCTACTACAAAGCCACAGTCATCAAGACAGTATGCTACTGTCACAAAGACAGAAATATAGATCAATGGAACAAAATAGAAAGCCCAGAGATAAATCCACGCACATATGGACACCTTATCTTTGACAAAGGAGGCAAGAATATACAATGGATTAAAGACAATCTCTTTAACAAGTGGTGCTGGGAAAACTGGTCAACCACTTGTAAAAGAATGAAACTAGAGCACTTTATAACACCATACACAAAAATAAACTCAAAATGGATTAAAGATCTAAACGTAAGACCAGAAACTATAACACTCCTAGAGGAGAACATAGGCAAAACACTCTCTGACATACATCACAGCAGGATCCTCTATGACCCACCTTCCAGAATACTGGAAATAAAAGCAAAAATAAACAAATAGGATATAATTAAACTTAAAAGCTTCTGCACAACAAAGGAAAGTATAAGCAAGGTGAAAAGACAGCCTTCAGAATGGGAGAAAATAATAGCAAATGAAGCAACTGACAAACAACTAATCTCAAAAATACACAAGCAACTCCTACAGCTCAATTCCACAAAAATAAATGACCCAATCAAAAAATGCGCCAAAGAACTAAATAGACATTTCTCCAAAGAAGTTATACAGATGGCTAACAAACACATGAAAGAGATGCTCAACATCACTCATTATCAGAGAAATGCAAATCAAAACCACTATGAGGTACCATTTCACGCCAGTCAGAATGGCTGCGATCCAAAAGTCTACAAGCAATAAATGCTGGAGAGGGTGTGGAGAAAAGGGAACCCTCTTACACTGTTGGTGGGAATGCAAACTAGTGCAGCCACTATGGAGAACAGTGTGGAGACTCCTTTAAAAACTGGAAATAGAACTGCCTTATGATCCAGCAATCCCACTGCTGGGCATACACACTGAGGAAACCAGAAGGGAAAGAGACACGTGTACCCCAATGTTCATCGCAGCACTGTTTATAATAGCCAGGACATGGAAGCAACCTAGATGTCCATCAACAGATGAATGGATAAGAAAGCTGTGGTACATATACACAATGGAGTATTACTCTGCCATTAAAAAGAATACATTTGAATCAGTTCTAATGAGGTGGATGAAACTGGAGCCTATTATACACAGTGAAGTAAGCCAGAAAGAAAAACACCAATACAGTATACTAATGCATATATATGGAATTTAAAAGATGGTAACAATAACCCTGTATACGAGACAGCAAAAGAGACATTGATGTATAGAACAGTCTTTTGGACTCTGTGGGAGAGGGAGAGGGTGGGATGATTTGGGAGAATGGCATTGAAATATGTATAATATCATATATGAAACGAGTCACCAGTCCAGGTTCGATGCACGATACTGGATGCTTGGGGCTGGTGCACTGGGACGACCCAGAGGGATAGTATGGGGAGGGAGGAGGGAGGAGGGTTCAGGATGGGGAACACATGTATACCTGTGGCGGATTCATTTCGATATTTGGCAAAACCAATACAATATTGTAAAGTTTAAAAATAAAATTAAATTAAAAAAAATAAAAATAAAAAAAAAGAAGAGGTGGCAAGAATACACAGAAAAACTGTACAAAAAAGATCTTCACAACCAAGATAATAATGATGGTGTGATCACTCACCTAGAGCCAGATATCCTGGAACGTGAAGTCAAGTGGGCCTTGGAAAGCATCACTACAAACAAAGATAGTGGAGGTGATGGAATTCCAGTTGAGCTATTTCAAATCCTGAAAGACGATGCTGTGAAAGTGCTGCACACAATATGCCAGCAAATTTGGAAAACTCAGCAGTGGCCACAGGACCGTAAAAGGTCACTTTTCATTCCAATCCCAAAGAAAGGCAATGCCAAAGAATGCTCAAACTACCACACAATTGCACCCATCTCACACTCTAGTAAAGTAATGCTCAAAATTCTCCAAGCCAGGCTTCAGCAATACATGAACCGTGAACTTCCAAATGTTCAAGCTGGTTTTTACAAAAGGCAGAGGAACCAGAGATCAAATTGCCAACATCCACTGGATCATCAAAAAAGTAAGAGAATTCCAGAAAAACACCTGTTTCTGCCTTATTGACTATGCCAAACAAAGCCTTTGACTGTGTGGATCACAATAAATGGTGGACAATTCTGAAAGAGATGGGAATATCAGACCATCTGACCTACCTCTTGAGAAATCTGTATGCAGGTCAGGAAGCAACAATTAGAACTGGACATGAAACAACAGACTGGTTCCAAATAGGGAAAGGAGTACGTTAAGGCTGTATATTGTCACCCTGCTTATTTAACTTATAAGCAGATTACATGATGAGAAATGCTGGGCTGGAAGAAGCACAAGCTGGAATCAAGATTTCCAGGAGAAATATCAATAACCTCATATATGCAGATGACACCACCCTTACGGCAGAAAGGGAAGAAGAACTAAAGAGCCTCTCGATGACAGTGAAAATGGAGAGCGAAAAAGTTGGCTTGAAGCTCAACATTCAGAAAAGTAAGACCATGGCATGCGGTCCCATCACTTCATGGCAAATAAATGGGGAAACAGTGGAAACTGGCTGACTTTATTTTTTTGGGCCCCAAATTCCTGCAGATGGTGACTTCAGTCATGATATTAAAGGACGCTTACTCCTTGGAAGGAAATTTATGACCAACCTAGAAAGCATATTAAAAAGCAGAGACATTAGTTTCCCACCAATGTCCGTCTAGTCAAGGCTATGGTTTTTTCCAGTAGTCATGTATGGATGTTAGAGTTGGACTATAAAGAAAGCTGAGCACTGAAGAATTGATGCTTTTGAACTGTGTTGTTGGAGAAGACTCTTGAGAGTCCTTTGGACTGCAAGGAGATCCAATCAGTCCATCCTCAAGGAAATAAGTCCTGAGTACTTATTGGAAGGACTGGTTCTGAAGCTGAAAGTCCAATAGTTTGGCCACCTGATGCAAAGATTTGACTCATTTGAAAAGACCCTGATACTGGGAAAGTTTGAGGGCAGGAGGAGAAGGGATGACAGAGAATGAGATGGTTGGATGGCATCACCAACTCAACAGACATGAGTTTGGGTAAACTCCAGGAGTTGTTGATGGACAGGGAAGCCTGGCCTGCTGCAGTCCAAGGGGTTGCAAAGAGTTGGACACGACTGAGTGACTGAACTGAACTGAACTGATCAAGTTATCTGTAGATAAGGTATGCTCACTCAGTTGTATTCAATTCTGTGCAACCCCATGGATTACAGCCTTCCAGGCTCCTCTGTCCATGGAATTTTCCTGGTAAGAATACTTTAGTGGATTGCCATTTTTTCCTCCAGGGGATCTTCCTGACCTAGGGATCGAGCATTCATTCCCTGAATTGGCAGGTGGATTCTTTACCACTGTGCCACCTGGGAAGTGGCACAGTGTTAAAATTGAAAGAAAGTGAATGTGCATCTTCACTGAGAAAAGATTTAGCAAATTGGAGTAAGCCTATGCTTTGGTGGTTCAGGGGTAAAGAACCCACCTGCCAATGAAGAAAACTCAGGTTCCATCCCTGATTCTGGAAGATCCCCTAAAGTAGGAAATGGCTACCCATTCCAGTATTCTTGCCTGGAAAATCCAATGGACAGGATTCTGGTGGGCTACAATCCATAGGGTTGTGGTGTAGAACACAACTGAGCAACTAAACAACAAAACAATAAAAGAAATCAGAACCAGTTGAGAATCTATGTGAGGATATGACACATTCCTGTTCTTAAGAGTATGTTCCCACCATGTGATTGTGGGTATTACTTTTGACATTTTAAAAATTTGACTGTGTGGGTCTTAGTTGCAGCGTGCAGGATCTTCAGTGAAGCATGTGGGCTCTTATTTAATAGTTGCAGCATGTGGCATCTAGTTGGCTCACCAGGAATTGAACCTGGGCCCCCTGCATTGGGAGTGTGGAGTCTTAACCACTGGACTACCAGGGAAGTCCCTGACATAAGTATTTTCTTTATTTGAGAAAATAATAGTCTGCACTATTAATGGGCTTCCCACGTGGCACAATGGTAAAGAATCCGCCTGCTAATGCAGGAGATGAAAGAGGTGCAGGTTCTGTCCCTGGGTTGAGAAGACCTCTTGGGAAAGGAAATGGCAACCCATTCCAGTATTTGTGCCTGGAAAATTCCATGGACAGAGGAGCCTGCTGGGCTACAGTCTATGGGGTTGCAAAGAGTCGAACATGACTGAGTGACTGGGCATGAACACACTGTTAGATTAAGAAATAATATTTCCCAGTTTTGTTCCTTTAAACATTGAAATTGATTTTGGATTTGATGAAAAGTCTATACCACTGTCGAGGACATGTATGGATTTTGTAACCCAGTATCTATTTTCCTTCTCTTGGTACTGGTATGCTGTCACTCTTGAAAATTGCCCCTTTCCTTTTCTCTAGGCCATTGTGATTGTGATAGAGCTGACTTCACATTTGATTCCAGGGGTGGGCATGTAGCTCAGGCCTGGCCATTGAAGGACTGCTTTCCTCCTGCTATGGTGATATCATCCAACCAGTGACACTTTGTTTCTCTAGGGGAGGCAGGCTGGCAACGGACAGAGGTAGAGTTGGAGCAAGAAGGCAAATCACAGGGAACAAAATGCTGGGTCCAGCCATGCCTGAGAAGACAGAAACTATCTCTGTACCTTGTAGTTATACAGACCCAGAAATTCTCCCTTTGGCTTAAAAACCAATGTGTTTTGTTCCACTTATTTTTCACTTGCAATAGCAAGTCTTGACTATTAGTGAATTGAAGGATCATAATTGTCTTTCTTACTTAACTAGTGTGGTCTGAAGACTTGGCCCTTCTTTATTACTTCAAGGAAGAAACAGGCCTATTTTCTTATTAAGGGGTTAGCTGCTTGCACGTCAATTCATATCATGGTTGAAAAGCAGACAAATAAGTCAAAGGAGAGGAGGGACACGGCAAGGGGCAGCTGGAGGAAGGGGACAATGAAGAGGACCATCCCTTTCCAGACAGGGCACCCAGAATTGACCCAAAAGTGGGCCATGTAATGGATACAGCAAAGCCTGTGCAATCCACAGTTCTTTTAAGAGCTGTATAATATTCCTCACAATGTGTGATCCATAGTTATTTTTGCCAATCTCTTGTAATTAGGCCTTTAGGCTGTTTGCAATTTTTCAGTATTATAAACAATGCTGAAATGGACATCCCGGTACATTTGTTTTTGTGTAACATATTATCTGGACAAGGAAATGGCAAACCATGCCAGGATTTTTGCCTGAGAAATCCCAAGGACAGAGGAGCCTGGTGGGCTACAGTCCATGAAGCTATAAGAGTCAGACATGGCTGAGTTACCAAACCACTACCACCAACACATTATGTACAATAATTCTGATTTAATAAGGATTGTTGAGTGAAAAAGTAATCTCTTTTTAAAATGTTCTATACATATTACCAAATATGTTTTATACATATTTCCATGCCCTCCAAAAACATTGCATTGATTTGACTACAACAAATTGGGTATGAAAGTGTCCATTTTTGTACTGCCTACCCTGAATTTGTCAGCTTGTTGTTTAGTCACTAAACTACGCCCAATTCTTTTGCAACCCTATAGACTGTAGCCCACCAGGCTCCTCTGTCTATGTCCGTGGGGTTTTCCAGGCAAGAATAATGGAGTGAGTTGCCATTTCCTTTTTTAGAGGATTTCCCCGAACCAGGGATCAAACTCACATCTACTGCTTGGCAGGCAGATTCTTTATTTTACCACTGAGCCACCTGGGAAGCCCATTTGTCAGCTTAGCATGGCAGAATAAAATAATAATAAAATACCCCAGACTAGGTTGTTTAAGGGCTTTCCTGGTACCTCAGCTGGTAAAGAATCCACTGGCAATGCAGGAGACCCCAGTTCCATTCCTGGGTTGGGAAGATTCCCTTGAGAAGGGATAGGCTACCTACTCCAGTATTCTTGGGCTTCCCTGGTGGCTCAGATGGTAAAGAATCCGCCTGAAATGCAGGGGACCTGGGTTCTATCCCTGGGTTGGAGAGATCCCCTGAAGGAGGGCATGGGAACCCACTTCAATATTCTTGCCTGCAGAATACCTGTGGACAGAGGAACCTGGCAGGTTACAGTCCATGGGGTCGCAAAGAGTCGGACAGGATTGTGAGAGTAACCACAGCACGTTAGGAACAATGTTTGTGAATAAATTTGCCAATTTAGATGAAAATAACAAATTCCCTGAATGACACAAATTCCCAAAACTAACTCAAGAAGAAATTGGGAAACCTTAATATCCCTATATCTATCAAATATATGGAACCGAAAACTCCAGGCCCATGTGACTTAACTAGTGAAATATTTAAGTTTAACTAATGAAATATTTTGGAGAAGGCGATGGCACCCTACTCCAGTACTCTTGCCTAGAAAATCCCATGGACGGAGGAGCCTGGTGGGCTGCAGTCCATGGGGTCGCGAAGAGTCGGACACAACTGAGCGACTTCACTTTCACTTTTCACTTTCATGCACTGGAGAAGGGAATGGCAACCCACTCCAGTGTTCTTGCCTGGAGAATCCCAGGGACAAGGGAGCCTGGTGGGCTGCCATCTATGGGGTCGCACAGAGTCGGACACGACTGAAGCGACTTAGCAGCAATGAAATATTTAAAGGAGGAATATCACCAATCCTATACAAATTCTGTCAGAAAGTAGAGGAGGGGAAACACTTCTCAAACCATTTATGAGGCCAGTCTTACAAAATACCAAAACCATATGAAGATATTGCAAAAAAAGAAAACCATCGACCAATATCCTTCATTAAGTTAAGCACAAAAAATGAAATGTTAGCAAATTCAATCCAGCAATATATAAAGCATTATGACCAAATGAGATCTATCCCAATAATGAAAGATTGGTTATGGATTAAACAACCAGTGTTACCCATCATATTAAGAAAACACAGGAGAAAAACTATATGATCATTTCGATAGATGCCAAAAAAGCATTTGACAATATTCAACAACGACTATGATAAAAACTGTCGGAAAACTAGGACTACAAACAGACTTTCTTAATCTGATCAAGGTAATCTACAAAACTCCTACAGCTAACATGATAATGCAGGAAAATCTAATCCCTCCACTGGGGGTGGGGGAAGGCTGCTGGCCTGGGATTTGGAGGGCCACCTAGAGGTCTATCCAGCCAGGGAGTGGGCATCAAGTGGCTGGACTGAAGTGCCTGCCCCCTCCTTGGGCAGTGGCCCTGATCCAGTCACCTACTGTGGCACCCGGCATATGCACCCCATGCCCAAACAGTGCTGCCCCAGCCCCGTGGTCACCCCCCGCTATACCTTGTTTGTTTACTTGACCCCCTCCCATACACAAAATTAGACCAGCACCCAGCAGGCCAGCAGACACAGGGTCACCTCCCAGTTGAGGGCCCCTGGCACCTCCAGCCACAAGACTTTTCCTGGGGAGGGAAAGCCCATGAGAGTTGTGCCAGCAGAAGGCCAAGAGACTGGGGGTGTCTTGGGGGACACTGCCCTTCCTGTAGCCCTTTAATCCAGCCAGTACTACCAGTGCTTCTGGGGGCCTGATGTAAGTCCCCAGCCTAGAGTCCCTGCAGTCTGTGTGCCTGGAGCCCCAGGCAGCCCAGCCCCATGCCATCCCCAGTGAGTGCAACAGCAGTCCCCGCTTCCCTCCCCAGGTGGGCAGGCACAGCCCTCTCCGCATCCCTAGTCTCAGGACTCCAGAGTTGGGTCAACCCACTCCAATGTGAAGCCACCTGTGCAAGCACACACACACAGATACTCATGTGCATTCATCTGACCTGTGCTCTCTCTTTCATGCACACACACACCCATGTACATGCACCTGACTACACATTCCCTACTGCACTCACATGCATGCCCATGTGCAAGTACGTGAGCATGTTCTCGCTCTGCCTCTCTCTCAGACACTCACAGACAGGCCTATGTGCATGTACCTGTGAATGTGCTCTCTCACACACACGCACATGCCTATGTGCATGCACCTGTGCACACGCTCTCTCTCTTAAACACACACGCATGCACACACCTATGCACATGCAGCTGTGCAGGCACTCTCTCACACACACACACACACGCCCATGAGCAGGCACCTGTGCACAGGCACTCTCTCTTGGCACACACACAGACATGCATGCTCACACGCCCATGTGCATGCATCTGACCACACGCTTCTCCTACCCACCTATACATGCCCATGTGCAAACACCTACACAAATAGACACATGCACACACCTATGTGCATGAATCTGTGCACGTGCTCTCTCTCACAAACACACCCATTCACATGCCCATGTGCATGCACCTGCCCAAGTGTTCACGCACACAGATGCACTTACACACACGTGACCTATATATGTGGGACACCAGAGGGAGAGACTGGCCCTCACCCAGGGGTGCCCGACTCCCTTCCAGAAGTCAATGACAAGGACCCACACTCAGCAGGATGGTCACCTGTGAGCAACATCAGATTGGCAGCAGTGCAGTCTTGAAAGTGCACAGGGACCGAGGCTCACTTGGGGCTTGCAGGCTTGGACTGGAAACACTCACGTGCCCTGAGGAGTGGGGCAGGGTCTGTTTAAGCATGCGCACTGAGGAACTGCCCCCACACCAAAGGGTGGAGCGCCACCCAGAGGCCTCATGGCTGAGCCGTTTACCAAGTTTCTATGTCTGAGGCAGGGCTGATTTAGAGGGACCAGACCACGTGGGTGTGTGTCTGCCCATGCGCATTGGGGCTACATGGTTCGTGAACGAGTGAAACTTCAGCAGGGCGCCCATTGTTGGTGGGAACCAATCGTGAGGCAGGACCAAGGTGCGTGTGCGCAGCCGCTCTGCCGATGCTGAGCTGCAGATCTGACTACAGGGCTGGTATCTCTAGGGACGGTTCAGTCTTTCCCACCGCGGAGGGAGGGGAGAGCGGTTCAAGATGGAGTCTGAGGCACACAGTGGAGGAGTCACAAGGGCAGCCAATGAAGAGGCAGGTGCTGTGGCCTTTGCAGTGGGCACAGCATATGGCGGCCATGGTGATCTGGGTGGTGCTGGTGGCCGGGATGGCCCTCGTGACCTAGCTGGCCCTGGTGATGCCGTCAGTCCTGGAGTCCCTAGTGACCCTGGTGACCTGGACGATCCCAGAGGCCCCAGCACTGTAGGAGAGTCAGGTGGCACAACCAGTGCCATTCCACAGATCCCAGGGGCACCCCAAGCACCAGGGCCTGGTGGAGACACTGCACCCAGAGCCGGAGTTCTGAGTAACCTGAGCCCTCCAGTTGCATCCTATTCCAGGAGCCCCAGTGGGGCCTGGTGGCCGCGGGGGTAGGAGTGTGGGCTAGGGGTGGTTTGGAGGGTTGCAGGTGGTCGGGACTAAACTGTAGGAGAAGGGTAGTCTGGGGGGTTGCAGGGTATGGGTCAGGGGTGGTCTGGCTGCCAGGGGAAGGTAGTGAAGAAAAGCAACCTGAAGGGATCCAGAGGGTCGGGCAGTGATATCCAGGGTGTCCAGTGGGGTCCTTGTTGGAGAAGGCAGGTCTCCGTGAGCAGGGAGCCTGACATACAGGCTAAATGACTAGTGTGGATGATGGTGAGGAAAAGCAACCTGAAGGGATCCAGAGGGTCGGGCAGTGATATCCAGGGTGTCCTCAGGGTATAGGCTGGGAAGTCCGGACAGCCTAGGCAGCATCCTTGTGGGAGAAAGCGGGTCTCATTGTGCAGGGAGCCTGACGTACAGGCAAAATGAGAAATGCAGATGGTGCCTTAACCATCTCCACCAGCAGCCTCACCGTGCCTTTTCTCATTGCTCGCAGAGGCAGAGATTGTCCGCCTCTTCCTGTCTCGAAGTACTCTACTGCAAGGGCAGATTCGGAAGGAGCTCAACGTTAATGGACGCTTGTTGGTTCTGTCAGTTCTAAAGGGGGCCGGGGTGGGGGAGAGGTGGTGGGTGGTGACCAGTTTCAGCTCAGGAAGAGCCATAATGGAGGGTTAAGCCTAGAGGAGAAATGTGGTGCTCTGGGCTTGTCGGTGTGCAGGGACAGAGGGAGGACATGCTCCTCATCTTCCTTCTCGGTGGGAACTTGAATTTCATTTTCCCTCCCTTTTAACCAATTGACTGCTGAAGACCTTGGCCTGCTCCAGAGGTCCATCAGCTTTTGTCTGGAGCAGATTTCCCTGGTGATCTGGACCTTGAAGCATGTGGTGCCCCCTCTTTTTGCTAAGTCTCAGCACAGAAGAAGGGCTTAAGGCTCGCCTATGTGCCCTAGCTTCAAGTGTCCTTCCCCAGGGCATTGCTTTCTGCAGTAGTTTGATCAGGCTCCACGTTGTGCCTGTGGTATTGCTTGGGGGCTCAGGGTTCACATAGCTTGTTTGGTGATTGTTAACTGCAGAAAATAAAACTGAGCTACTTTGCTGTCTCTGACTTTACTTTTACCTTCTGCACTTCCTCATACTGCATATGTCTTCTGGTCGGAGGGGAGGTTCTGAAATCCAGATATTGAAGGACAACATAAGTGAAGACAATGTAAGAACTGGGAGAATAAGAAAGTTGTGTACTGCCATTCAGTATTGATTTTGGAATATTTTCTCACATTTGTAGTTCTATATAAACTACCAGAATGTTGTTGTTGTTCAGTCTCTTAAGTTGTGTTCAGTCGACTCGTTGAGACCCCATAGACTGTAGCACACCAGGCTCTGTGTCCCCACTATCTCCTGGAATTTGCTCATATTCATGTCCATTGAGTTGGTGGTGCTATCTAACCATCTCATCTTCTGTGGTCTCCTTCTCCTTTTGCCTTCAATCTTTTGCAGCACCGGGTCTTTTCCAGTGAGTCAGCTTTTCACATCTGCTGGCCAAAATGTTGATGCTTCAGCTTCAGCGTCAGTCCTTCCAATGAATATTCAGGACCGATTTCCTTTAGAATGGACTGGTTTGATGTCCTTGCAGTCCAAGGCACTCTCAAGAGTATCCTTGTATCCTGAAACCTTGCTAAACTCACTAATAATTAATTGTAATAGCTCTTTTGTAGATCCCATTGAACTTCCTACTTAGACAATCATTTTGTCTGTAAATAAATGCACATTTATTTCTTCCTTTCCAATTGATCCATTTTAACTGAGTTCTATTAAAATGAAATCTCCAACACTTTGGTGACCTGATACAAAGAGCCAGCTCATTGGCAAAGACCCTGATGCTGGGGCAGATTGAAGGCAGGAGGAGAAGGGGACCACAGAAGATGAGATGGTTGGATGGCATGACAACTCAATGAACATGAGTTTGAGCAAGTTCTGGGACTTGGTGAAGGACGGGGAAGCCTGGCCTGCTGCAGTCAATGGGGTTGCAAATAGACATGACTGAGCATCTGAATGACATCAACACACTGATTTCTGTTATAATGCATTGGATTTTCCTGCTTCTTAGCTTCCTGGTAATTTTAGATTGGATGAGAAGCAATATCCAATTTCCTTTGCATGCTTGATATTTTTCTATTCTTAAACTTATTTTGGGGCTTTATTCTGGAATCCTGTTAAGTTGCTTGGAATCAGTTTGTTTCTTTTGGGTCTTACTTTTTAAGATTGTCTCTGCAGGATCAGCAGAGAACTTCGTGTAGGATGAACTTAATTAACTGAAATCTTCAATGTCCGAGAAGGCAATAGCTGGAAACAGGGACTCTTTTTAAAAGTTTCATTTATGAAAATTCTTTATTTTTGACTGTGCTGCCTCTTGTTTACTGTGTGCAGGTTTTCTGTACTTGAAGGCAGTGATGGCTACTCTCTAATTCTTGTTCTCAGGCTTCTCATTGCAGAGCCTTCTCTTGTCGAGAAGCAGGGACTCTAGATAGTGGTGAGCTCAGTTGTTTTGGCACACGAGCTTAGTTGCCCTGGGCATATGGGATCTTCCAAGCCCAGGGATCGAACCCATGTGCCCTGGATTGGCAGGCAGACTCTTTACCACTGGACCAACCAGGAAAGCCAAAACAAGGACCCTTATACAGTATCAGAGTGGTAGTAAAATCTATCTGGACATTTGATTGGCACTTTCTATTAAATTTTAAGGTGTACATATCCATTGACCCACTTTTGGTATCTATCATAGGAAAATTGTTGTATATGTGCACAAAACAGAATTGACCACAGTATTAACACAGTGTGACCGCATCTTAACTAATCACATCTGCAAAACCCTATTTCCAAATCAAGTCACATCCACAGGCTCCAGGGATTAGGCCTTCAACATCTTTTTCGGGGGGACACAATCCAACCCACAGCCACCCTCCACCACCTCCCACTTCACTGTGAGCACAAGCCCTCAGCATGGGCCCTGAGGCCTCCACATCCAGTCCCTGCCAGCTCTTAGCCCCCTGTCCTGCTGCTCTCCTCTTCACCCACTCTGCTCCAACCACACTGGTCTCCTCACGCTCCCAAACCTCCCTCAAGTCCTCACTCAGTCTCTGTTTCACAACGAAGCTGACCCTGACCACCTGGTTAAAAATGGAAAACCACTCTTCCAAGCACTCCCTCTCTTTTTCTTGCTGCACTTCCTACCAGAGTTCTCACCATCTTCCCATAGGTTACATAGTGTAGTTGTTTTTTGTTTCTTTTGTTTTCACGCTTTTTAAAATTTTATTTTTTTCTTAAATGATAATTGCTTTATATAATGCTTTTGTTTTCTATTGAACCTCAACATGAATCAGCCATATGTATACATATATCCCCTCCCTTTGGAACTTCCCTCCCATCTCCCTCCACATCCCACCCCTCTAGGTTGATACAGAGCCCCTGTCTGAGTTTCCTGAGCCATACAGCAAATTCTCATTGGCTATCTATTTTACATACAGTAATGTAAGTTGCCATGTTACTCTTTCCATACATCTCACCCTCTCCTCTCCTCTCTCCATGTCCACAACTCTATTCTCTATATCCATTTCTCCATTGCTGCCCTGTAAGTAAACTCTTCAGTACCATTTTTCTAGATTCCGTATATATACATTAGAATACGATATTTCTCTTTCTTTTTATGACTTACTTCACTCTGTATAATAGGTTCTAGGTTCATCCACCAAATTAGAACTGACTCAAAGGCATTCCTTTTAACGACTGGGTAATATTCCATTGTGTATATTTACCACAATTTCTTTATCCATTCATCTGTTGATGGACATCTAGGTTCCTTCCACGTTCTAGCTATTGTAAATGGTGCTGCAATGAACAATGGGGTACATGTGTCTTTTTCAATTTTGGTTTCTTCAGGGTATATGCCTAGGAGTGGGATTTCTGGGTCACATGGTGGTTTTATTCCCAGTTTTTAAAGGAGTCTCCATACCATCTTCCACAGTAGCTGTATCAATTTACATTCCCACCAACAGTGCAAGAGCATTCCCTTTTCTCCACACCCTCTTCAGCATTTATTGTCTGTAAACTTTTTGATGATGGCCATTCTGACTGGTGTGAGGTGATATCTCATTGGAGTGTTGATTTGCATTTCTCTGATGCTTCCTAAGGCCCACTTGACTTCACATTCCATCAGTACATAAGAAAGAGGCTTCCAAATTATTTGGGGGGAGCATACCATCTTGAACAGAAGAATAGTAGGCTCCACTTAAAGGTGTGTCATGTGTAAAACTGTGCCCCCTAAAAGTAATGACATCTTGACCCCTGGTACCTTTCAAGGTGATCTTGTTCAGAAACAGGGTCACTGCAGGTGTAAGTAAGATGCGCATTAAGATGGGGTCACACTGGAGGAGGGTGGGGGCCCCAATCTGACATGACTGTCACCTCCTAAGGAGAAGTAAAGAGATACAGAGACAGAGAAGGACAGCGCCCTCTGGGGGCAAAAGCAGAGCCTGGAGTGATGCATCTACAAGCTGAGGAACAGCAAGGATGCCCCACCAAAAGCTGGAAGAGACACCTCGGCTTCAGACTTTCAACACCTAGAACTGGAACAATAAATCTCTGCAGTTTAAAGCCATGTGGTTTGTTGTCTTCTGTTATGGCAGCTGCAGGAATCTGCACAAGGTCATGACTGTGCAGGGTCTTGACCTCCAGGGAGCCAGCTCCTCACCAGGAAGATGATACAGGAGAGAGTCAGCCAAATTCTGCCCTGAAACTCAATGGGGTGACCTTCCAAGCCAGACCAGACCAGGAAGGGGTTGCGCTCTGGCCTCAGCCTTAAGAACAAGCTGGGTTGGACCCAGCAACCCCCTCCCTGGTGCTCACACATGCACACACATGCTCACATGCACGCGCGCGTGCACACACACACACACACATGATGCTGAGTCTGCCAGGCTGCATCCTCAGACCCCGACCTGCAGTGTTCCAGCCTCCACTAGGCCAATCAGGTTGGCTGCCTCTGCTTCCACCCAACATGCTGGGGACCCACTCTGCCTGGGACCCTTGCTGAACCCCAGTCAGATTCAGGTACATATTTTGGTTGAACAAATATTTAATATGTGCCAGACACTGTTCTGAGCACTTTCCAGGTAACAGCTCATTTACTCCTCCTGACAGCCTTCATGGTGCCTCATAAATTGCTCCTCTTCAGATTTTTTTTAATTTATTTATTTTAGTTGGAGGCTAATTACTTTACAATATTGTAGTGGTTTTGCATACATTGATATGAATCAGCCATGGGGTTACACGTGTTCCCCATCCTGAACTTCCCTCCCACCTCCCTCCCCATCCCATCCCTCTGGGTCATCCCAGTGCACCAGTTCTGAGCACCTGTCTCATGCATCGAACCTGGACTGGTGATCTGTTTCACATATGATAATATACATGTTTCAATGCTATTCTCTCAGATCATCCCACCCTCGACTTCTCCCACAGAGTCCAAAGGATTGTTCTATAGATCTGTGTCTCTTTTTCTTTCTCGCATATAGGGTTATTGTTACCATCTTTCTAAATTCCATATATATGCATTAGTATACTGTATTGGAGTTTTTCTTTCTGGCTTGCTTCACTCTGCATAATAGGCTCCAGTTTCATCCACCTCATTAGAACTGATTCAAATGTATTCTTTTTAATGGCTGAATAATATTCCATTGTGTATATGTATTGCAGCTTTCTTATCCATTCATCTGCTGATGGACATCTAGGTTGCTTCCATGTCCTGGCTATTATAAAGAGTGCTGCAATGAACACTGGGGTACACATGTCTCTTTCAATTCGGGTTTCCTCGGTGTGTATGCCTAGCAGTGGGATTTCTGGGTCGTACTGGAAGGAAAGTTATGACCAACCTAGATAGCATATTCAAAAGCAGAGATATTACTTTGCCAACAAAGGTCTGTCTAGTCAAGGCTATGGTTTTTCCAGTGGTCATGTATGGATGTGAGAGTTGGACTGGGAAGAAAGCTGAGCGCCAAAGAATTGATGCTTTTGAACTGTGGTGTTGGAGAAGACTCTTGAGAGTCCCTTGGACTGCAAGGAGATCCAACCAGTCCATCCTAAAGGAGATCAATCCTGGGTGTTCATTGGAGGGACTGATGCTGAAGCTGAAACTCCGATATTGTGACCACCTCATGCAAAGAGTTGACTCATTGGAAAATACCCTGATGCTGGGAGGGATTGGGGGCAAGAGGAGAAGGGGACGACAGAGGATGGGATGGCTGGATGGCATCACCGACGCGATGGACATGAGTTTGAGTGAACTCCCGGAGTTGGTGATGGACAGGGAGGCCTGGCATGCTGCGATTCATGGGGTTGCAAAGAGTCGGACATGACTGAGGGACTGAACTGAACTGAGAGGACTTAAAAAAAAGAAAAAAAATTAAAAAAAAATTTTAATGATAATAGTAAAAATATATCTAGGAATTTCTCTGGAGCTGTTGTGGGCAGTGTGGGGTCAGTTCGGTTTCAGATAGTTCCTTGTTCCAGCTTATATTTCTCAAGATCTATAGGCCCCTTCCAATGTAGTCGGTGTTAACTAAGGGATTTTAATCTGTTGCACCTGTCACTTCCAAAGTGGTTCCCTCTGTTTATTTGGCTTCTTTTGTTTGCAGGTCTCTTCAGTGTTTAATTTCCGCCCTGACACAAGGGGGCAGAGGTGGTCCGTTTTTTAGGTTCACTTGTTCAGTCATGCTGTGGGGAGGGAGGAACACTGCAAACAAATATCACTGGTGTGTGGGGAGTACTCGCAGTGTCTCGGCCACACTGGGTTTGCCCCTGCTCGCGGCGTTTGTGCTTTCCCAGTCTACACTGCTCAGGCTTTAGGTTGCTCTGCAGGGGGTGTACCCTGAGTTGCATGCACTTCTCAGATCTAAGCCACTCAGGTTCAGGGTCTCGGGTACTCCACAAAGGCACAGAATTGGTTGGGCCTTCCTTTTATGCTGTTCCCTGATCTGAGCAGCTCAGGCGACCAGATGCATGGCGAGCACACTCTCTTCAGGTGCATTGTGTCTTATCACCTCCCTGGTCCCAGCTGCTTGGTTTCCAGGCACGCCCGTCTCCAATGTGCCGTGTGTCTCTTCTGGGGAGCTGATCTCTGGCTGCAACCCTCCCAACAGATGTCAACCATCCAGAATCTCAGGAAGTCTTTGGTTAGAAACTGGAAGCCTGTTCACAGTTTGGTAGGGGATGCCCTCTCTGGGGCTGAGTTTGCCCCTTTCTGGCTCTGGCTGGCATCTGCCTGCCCCTTGAGTCTGGCGGGAAATGGGCCGGTCCACAGCCGGCTAGCTCTTCTCTGGTATTGCTCAGTCCTTGGTTCTGTGAGCGGGCCAGCAGTGCCTTAGTTTAGGGCTTTTCGCAGGATAATTCTCTCTCTCTCTCTGGCTATCCCACAGTTTAGGTTGCTATCTCATGTTAGCTCCCTCAGATTGTCTTCAGGGCATTCAGGCCTGGTCCTTACCCTAAGCAATGTTGCCCACTCCTCTCCGTTCAGCCCCCACGTGCTGGTGGTGGATGCGAGCATCTGGGGAACTTCTCTGCTGGGAGTTGCCTTTAGGCACGTAATCTGTGGGTTTTATTTATTTATTTTTCCTCCCAGTTATGTTGCCCTCCGAGATTTGATAACTTCCCCCAGACCCACTGGTTAGAGGGTTTCCTGGTGTTTGGAAGCTTCTCCTCTATTAAGACTCCCTTCCTGGAACGGATCTCCATCCCTAACTCGTTTGTCTCTCTTTTTATCTTTTATATTTTCTCCTACCTCCTTCTGAAGACAATGGGCTGCTTTTCTGGGTGCCTGATGTCCTCTGCCAACATTCAGAAGTTGTTTTGTGGAGTTTGCTCAGCATTCAAAATGTTTTTTCGATGAATTTGTGGGGGATAAAGTGGTCTCCCTGTCCTATTCCTCTGCCATCTTAGGACCACCTCTCCTCTTCAGATTTAACCACCTGCAATAACAGGCTGAGAAGTTCCACCCACCCTCTGGGCCTGGCATGTCACTGCAGAGCTTGCCCCGTGAGGTCTTTGACCAGGAGAGTCCCAAGCAATCAGGGCAGGGACCCAACACCCTGAAGTGTTCTTGATCCTCGGACGGCTGTGTCCTCCTGACCTGGGGTCCTCTCTCATCCTGTGGTCCTGAGGCCCCATCGGGCCTCACATGGGTCTGCTCACGATTTGGCACGGAACCCCCACCAGTCCTTCCCAGGCCCGGGGATCAAGTAAGTGTGCGCTTAGTGCTGTCATCTCTAATTATACAGCACTCAGCCTCACCACATACTTCACTTCTCTTTGCTTTTTTTTAGGTACTCATTAAGCCTCATGTTACAGCCTAGAAACTGAAGGCTGAGAGACATTAATTTGACTGAATGAAGACTGAGGACTCAATACGTCCTAAACCCTATGCCAGAGCACAGTAGAGACCAAGCTCAAATGTCCGAAATGTGGTAAATAAAATATGACCATCACCCTTACCCTCATGCAAGTGAGCAGAGACCTCAGGACTGGAGGGGCTGGATACACAGAAAGTCTCCTTCTTTGGGGGGGAAATTAAAGAAGGCTGTCAGGGAGGTGGAATGCTAGCTGTTCCCCAGGATCCCATCCCTTCTTTTAGGAAAAGAGGTGATGCATCAAGGCTGGGCACATGGCCTTCAAGAAGACAACCCCTTCTCAGCCTCCCTGGACTCAGGGGTGATGGGAGAACTCTTGTTCATGGGCCAAGACAGAAGATCTCAATAACTCTGCGCATGTTAGGTTGCTTCAGTCATGTCCAACTCTTTGCAACCCTCTGGACCAGAGCCCACTGGGATCCTCTGTCCATGAGATTTCCCAGGCAAGAATACTGTTGTGGGTTGCCCTGCCCTGCTTCAGGAGATCTTTCCTACCCAGGAGTTGAAATCACGTCTCTGCATTGGCAGGTGGGTTCTTTGGCACTGATAGCACCTGGTTTGGCCACCTCCTTCCTGTCCTGCTGGCTGGAGACACAAGGTGACACCATGGACCACACAGGTGACAAACACCACAGAGTGGACCTAGGAGGTCCAGTTAAGTCACAAAGTTCTTGAGGACAATGTCATTCAAGCCCACTCGGTCTGAGCTGTAGGTCAACATCACTCACAAGAAGAAGACAAAGCCACAAACCACTTTGGGTGTCTGCAAAAGACCCACACCCAGAAAAGGACAGTCCCCCATCTGTCTTCTGACAGCACTTTAAGAGGAAAGAGAGACATTTATTTTTGTATGTGAGTGGAGGCTAGACCTGCCATCCCCCAGAAGCCAGCTCTGCACCAGGCCTGCATGCCAGGTGGCAAGGATCCACAGGGGTGATGAAGGGTCATGTGGACATGGATGGGTGTGGGCAGAGGGCAGCAGGGAGGGTCCCTGTGGGTACCCAGAGGCCAGGAACTGAGGCAGTCCTGCCACCTCCCTGATGTCATAGCCAGTCTTCCCCAGGTCGACAGGCCACAGGGGACTGAGTCTGGCTGAAAAGAAACCCCAAGGCAGACATGAGACATGACCCGAGGGACCTGAAGGCACGAAGTGGAAGGGAAATGAGAGCCTTCAGCATGCTCGGCAAACCTGCTGCTGTGTCCTCCCAGGACTCCTCCACTGCACAGGCTCCTGCAGGGCTGGTTCTGGCAGCCTCATCCTCCAGGGTGGGGGGCAAGACTCACTCTTATTAGTATCAGAGGCATGAGGCAAAAGTGAAAATGAATGTTGTTCAGTCGTGTCCGGCTCTTTTGTGACCCCATGGACTATACAGTCCATGGAATTCTCCAGGCCAGAATACTGGAGTGGGTAGCCTTTCCCTTCTCCAGGGGATCTTCCCAACCCAGGGGTTGAACCCAGGTCTCCCACATTGCAGGTGGATTCTTTAGCAGCTGAGTCACCATGGAAGCCCAAGGATGCTGGAGTGGGTAGACTATCCCTTCTCCAGCAGATCTTCCTGACCCAGGAATCAAACCAGGGTCTCCAGCATTGTAGGCAGGTTCTTTACCGACTGAGCTATCAGGGAAGCCTCGACTCTAAACCCGACCAGGCACACACACATCTAACAGCTGTGCAGTTCACCTCATCTCTGCATTTCTGAAAGGCCAGGGGTCACAGACAGCCCCACGCCAGGCCAGCAAGACTAAGAATCCTTGTCCTCCTGCTTTCAACCCAGTCATCTGCCATTTCTACACAGCATTGACTTCCAGGTGTCTGAGGCTACAGCTCAGCACTGGGGTGGGCCAGCCACACCATGGACTCCCTGGGAATGTGGTATTTCAGGGGCAGCTTCTGTTTTCTTACAGACACAATGTGATGTCACAGATGGCTTCCAAAGGCAGAAGATGAGATATTCCTGAAAGCAGAACTGCCACAGAAGCTGTTTGATGATCGCTTAAAGCAGGAGGCTCAGAGGAGGCCTTCTGCATCTGTGAGTTTCAAAGCTCCCAGCTCATGGTCCTATGATGGCTCGAGAACAGGAACCGCACTTTCTGATACAGACCCCTGGGGAAGCACTTTAGAACCGTGCCAACAATCCGGATCCAAGTTCAGTTTTAAAGTAGGGGGTCCTTGCCGGGACACAAACGAATGAGGAAGGCAGGAGATGCTGCTAAGAGCTGGACGTCCAGAGGTCTGTGGGAGGTGGCAAGCAGGGCCAGCCAGTCTCTGGTCTCTGCACTGTCCTGTGCCTGGCCCTGGGTCAGAGCCTTGTCTCCTATGGCCTCCTACCCCCACATGCTGGGCAAGAGGGCAACTGCTCCTGGACAGAGGTCCCACACCCTCAGGCCATGGGCCTCATTTGTAGGAGAAAACCCAACCCGATTCCCACTCCTCATCCCTCCCTTGCTCTGCATCCCTGCTGATGAGACGTAAAGACACAAGTGGGTCCTTGTCAGGAAGATCGTTGAGTAATGATAAAACACACACCAAGACAAGGGAGCCCTGAGCTGGAGGCTGTGCTTTCTGGGGGAGGGGGGCGGAGGCAGTGGCTGGAGAACTCGCAGGAAGATGAGCCCAGGGGTGAGGTAGGCCAGAGGACGAGAGGATCCCAGGGTCCCTCCTCAGGACCAGTCTTACATTAAGTATCAGAGTCTTTATTTCCAAAGGGGGTCCCCCAAATCATGTAAGTGTTGGGCCCCACAAAGCCCCAGAAAAATTAAGACATGTCCTAGTAGGAAGAAAAGTGATTTTTGGAGAAAAACCTACACAAAAATAGCATCACCCAGGAAAACAGTTTCCACCTGCTACTCCGCAGGCCATGAGCTACCTCGGGGAGACCTTGACCCAGCTCTGGTACCTCCCACCCCAGTCGGGGCTTCTCCTCCTCACTTGTGAAACCAGGGGTGCTGACATCACTTTTTCTCGACCTTTTTGTATATAAGCACCCCTTCTTAAAGGAAAACACTGCGGACTCCAATTTTAATTCAGCTTGAAATAATCCACAAGTTTTGGCACAGTAAAGAATCTGCCTGCAATGCGGGAGACCAGGGTTTGATCCCGGGGTTGAGAAGATGCACTGGAGGAGGGAATAGCAACCCACTCCAGTATTCTGGCCTGTAGAATCCCATGGACAGAGGAGCCTGGTGGGCTACAGTTGGACACGACTGAGTGGCTAACACAACTTCTAAAATAATTCATGTTTCATTCATCACAACAGCATCTGCCCAGACTGCACCAACATTTAAGTGTACATTGACACATCATTTGTTTGGTCCCACATATGACGACTCGTGGGCATGGGTTCACAGATGACCTGACGTTGCACCACAGCCTGTTCCCACTCCCTGAGTTAGATGTGGACCAGCTTGCTTTGAGCAAGTTCTAGGATGTCCACCACCAGAGCCAACACCATCCTGTTTCCTGAGTTCCTGGCAAAGTATCCGCCAGCTGTGAGCAGAGGGTTGACAAGGCTACATCCACCAGAAAATGGGGAGTTTGGACCAGCCTAGCCGCAGTGGGCACACTCGGGAGGTGGCAGGAGGCAGAGAGCACAGCAGGTGCTGGAGAGGACACACATTCAGGTCCTTCCTCCTGGGCTCCTGGCATCTCTGACCATCTCCTGACCTTCCCACTGACCCACCTGCAGAGGACCTGGAGGTGGCCTTCGAATGACACACGGCCTCTGGTGAGCTCCACAGCTCTCAAAATGCTGGTGTCAGCGAGTGGGGTTACAGGTCCTTGTTCAAGGTCGACGTTCCTGCCTATGTGCCCAGGACCTTCCCCTGGAGACTACCCTGAGCAATAGCTACTCAGGCGCTGGGGTGCATGCTCTGGGGGCAGAAGAGGCTTGGGAAGTTGGTTTCTGCCTTGAGGATCTCACACAAGAGGGGAAACCATACCACAGAGCTAGGCCGCCCTAAGAAGAGCATGTCTGTAGGAAGCACTGAGAGAGACAACATGACATCGTCTCTGATACCTTTCCATCTCCTTCTGCTCCATCTCTCCCCCACCTATGGTTCTGGATGGTGTCTGAGCCACTGTTCAGGCTTCCCAGGTGGCACCAGTGGTAAAGAACCTGCCTGCTGATGCTGGAGACACAAGAGATGAGAGTTTGATCCCTGGGTTGGGAAGATCCCCTGGAGGAGTAAATGGCAATCCACCCCAGTCTTCTTGCCTGGAAAATCCTATAGACAGAGGAGCCTGGTGGGCTACAGTCTATGGTTGCAAAGAGTCAGACATTTTGGACACTGTCTGAGCCACTGAAGGTGAAATGAATGAACTGGACCAGTGGGGACTTCGGCAGATCTCAGGCCTCCACCCACTCCATGCTACTCCACCTGCCAGGCAGGCAGGCAGCCCAGCAGACAGTCTGCCATCTGTGCACGGGCACTGACCAGAAATGGTTTTAAATTCAGCTCCTAAAACTATTCCATTTAAAAGAGAATGTTCCAATATAATACTCTTTGATACTAACTTTATAACCTATAATAGTGATTGGGTGAGGTAGAATGTTATCACCCAACTCTACGATGATTTTTAATTCTCTAAGACAGTTTTAATTTTCTTCCTGATATTTTGCTAAAGCTGATCATCTTGTTAATAATATTCACAAGGAAATAAAAATGATTGAGATTCTGAAATTGGAATTTTAATTAGACAGTGACTTAACTACCAACCACTACAACCAAAACTGTTTGTATTTATGAAGGGTTTCTTAAAAGTGCTGACTCTATTGTGTTCTCTTCTGAAAGTTAGAATTTTTCATCACAAAGCAAAAGTATTGCCTTAAAATTATATGTAACATTTCTTCTATAAACTGCCTTTAGCTTTAAAATTAGATGACAGGAATGTTTTCTTGTAGGATGCACTGCACAATAGCTCATTATAATACATATTTTCAAAGAAAATCCTAACAGAGCAAGTCACCTTAACCAGTCTGAAGTAGTCTGCATAATTATTTCTTAATATCAGTGGAAACATATTTTAAAAATAATGGATATCAAAAACACTGTGTATCAAGAAATTAAGTCTCAAGTTTTTGTATTTCTTTTTGAAGAGGAAGGTTAATTAACTGTGAATTATAAACAGCACTCAGAATAGTTTCTATACCCAACTGCATCAAATTATTAAATATTCTTGGTTCTATTGTTCAAACAACAAGAGTCTGCCTTTTGACTTGTACAAATAGATCCTGACACTGGAGACATAGTTCAAGGGTTTGGTGTGATTGAGGGGAGGGGAATCCTGTCACCATGGCTACAGACATCAAAGGTACGGTCACCATGGGTACATCACAGGTAGGGTCATCACAGGTGCAGTCATCACAGGTAGGGTCACTGTGGCTGTAGACATCACAGGTATGGTCTTACAGACACCAAAGGTATGGTCACCATGGGTACACTTATCACAGGTAGGGTCACCACAGGTACAGATATCACGGGTGCAGTCACCACAGGCACAGATCACAGGTAGGGTCACCAAGGTACAGTCATCACAGGTACCTTCACCGTGGCTATAGACATCACAGGCACAGTCACCATGGGTACACACATCACAGATAGGGTCACCACAGGTACAGACATCACAGGTACGATCACTATGGGTACAGACATCACAAGTAGGGTTACCATGGGTACATACATCACAGGCATGGTCACCACAGATACAGTCATCACAGGTATGGTCATTACAGGTAGGGTTACTATGGGTACAGTCATCACAAGTACCATCACCACGGGTACAGACATCACAGATAGGGTCACTGTGGCTATAGACATCACAGGCATGGCTACCATGGGTACACACATCACAGGTAGAGTCACCATGGGTACAGTCATCACAGGTAGGGTCACTGTGGATACAGACATCACAGGTAGGGTCACACAAGTACAGACACCACAGGTAGGATCACCAAGGTTATAGACATCACAGGTGTGGTCACCACGGGTACAGTCTTCACAGATAGTGTCACCACAGGTACAGTCAGCACAGGCAGGGTCACACGGGTGCAGTCATCACAGGTAGGGTCACCATGGGTACACACATCACAGGTAGGGTTACCACAGGTAGAGACATCACAGGTACCCTCACCGTGGCTATAGACATCACAGGCACAGTCACCACAGGTACACACATCACAGGTAGGGTCACCATGGATGCAGACATCACAGGTAGGGTCACACCGGTACAGACATCACAAGTATTGTCACCATGGGTATAGTCATCACAGGTACGGTCACCATGAGTCCAGTTGCAGGTGCCACGGTGATGCCTTCAGGATGGACAGGAGATGGCAGAGCCACAGCACACAGCCCACCCCTGTTCCCACCCGATCTCACCCCCAGGATGTCCCAGGACCACGTTTCGCCTTGACCTGAAGCTGCTCAGAGCCATCCTGAGGCTGGGAGTCATGGAAATGGATCTGTCTACCCAGGGCGCCAGCCGGAGGGACTGGACCAAGCCCTTCAGGTCCTGCTCCCCACTCCTCACCTGGGAGACAGGATAGCTCAGTGTGGGCCCACTGTGAGCCATGTGAGGAGGGAGAGTGTCCCCCAGTATGGGGCCCCTCCCTGCCCCCAGGCACAGCAGCTCCAGGGGGCACTTGCTGTTGAGAATGTCAGGGACGGTCCTCTCCAGGCCCTGGCCGCAAGAAGCATGGTGTGTGCAGGGACAGGAGGGGACACTGAGGAGATGATGAGGGGGCTCTGGGCTGCGCCTGCCCTGCAGGACCACACCCTGCCTGTGCCTCACTTGATTCACGCCCTACCACCCATTTCCATGGCTTTTCACACCTGCTGACACCTCCAGAAAGTGGAAGGAGGGGGCTTTGGGTTCCAGGAGCCTCCCCTTCACAGAAGACCCCTTAGGCTAGCAAACCACTGTCAACTGAGGGCCCCCCGGCCTGGTCACACTCATCATGACACTGGACTGATGATGGGGGGTGTCAGGCAGCACCGACTGGAGCCAAGCACCAGCATCAGCACTGCCTGCAACCATGACGTCTCCCCACAGGGTATGCAGATGTCACCAGGGTGACAGCTTCCCCCTGTCCCCCACCCCTGGGCCTTGAGCACTCTGGCCTTTCCGTGGTGACCATGCTAACAGGCAGGGCAAAGGCCTGCTTCCAGGAGGGTCTCAGACACCCATTGCCAGAGAGGTAAAGTGGAAACCCTACTCTTTGTTACAGGTATGGGGTTTTCCGGGAGTCAGGGGATGAGTACCAATAGCCGTAACTTAGCCAGAGCCTGACCAGTGCCTGGGAGCTGGCGCTGCATGCTTACCCTGATCTTTGCCACAGTTACCTCCCAGAGGAGGCAGCTGAGGCTCCTGCACGGGGTTAATTTGCTCCAGCCTGGGCAGTGGCTAACTGGGGGAGGCAGTCTTCCCACAATACCCATCTCAATGGACGGTCAGCTTCACCTTGACAACTGCAGGTCTGCAGCCTTCAGAGAGCCTGTGATTTTAGGGCCAACTGATGGGGTGAAATGCAAATATCCGTGCTGTAAGGCAGACAGCCCCAGAAGGCAAATGGAGATGAAGTGACTCAAGGACAATTAAAGAGCAGCTCTTCCGAGGGATGAGGTCAGCATCTGTCTCCCCCAGGCCCCTGGGCCACGCAGGTGATGCAGACAATAAGAACCTGCTCCAGGTGAGGTGGCGATGGTTCTGGGGTACCCTGCCCGCTGCCTTCTTCCAGCACACTTGTCCCTGGCTAACCTCCTGCACGGCTCTAAATGCAGCAGGAAGTGCAAGGTCCCGTGGGCCCTGGGAATAATCGGGGGCAGTAGACAGAACTCCAGTGACAAGGTGCTTCCCCCTGCATCAGAGAATGCTCCCAAGGGAGACTCCATCCTTCAGTGGAGCACACTTCTGAGATACAGTATATTTTAGTCCTGTTTTGTAGGGTCAGCAGTTCTTCGAATGAATCTTCTCAAACTTACTCAGTAACTGGCAAAAAAATGTCAACTTCTCTTTAGAGTGAAAAGCAAGTCACCATGAGTTAATTCGCCCTTTGCCAAAATCCAAACAGCATACAGAAGTCAAAAATCAAGTGAATTCTGCTCTGTTTTCTCTAATCCTCTTTGGCCAAGTGTGGTCCAAAGCAAGGGACTGCCAGAGTCTCTCTGGGAATAAAATGACCATGGGGGGAAGTTTCCAGAAGCCTGAGAAGAGCGTGCTAGTACTTCTGGGGTTGGGAGGATCTCACACAGGAGAGGCTTTGTCAAGAAACCCCCAACTGGATAGGCCATCAAATTACGTGAAGAGAAGGCAGAATCCACTGGGGCTGCATTCTCACTGCACACATGGGGCTCCCCTTTTTCCAGGGGTTGGCAGGGGGCTTCTCTCCTGGTCGAGGGAGAGGGTCTTAGGCTTCCCAACCCTACAAAGTGGATCACCTCCAGGTGCCTTTCCCACGCTGTGCCCTTGGAGCCTGGAAGGGAGGTGCCTTCCTGTTAAGAGAGGTCCCAGCTCCCCACGTTGCCCTGGTCCTCCTCAGGTTCTGACCCGCCTAAGGTTTTCTGCGTCTCACGGCTGTGCTCACGTGGGTCTGAGCTCACCTTCTCCCAGTCCAGCTGCAGCTTCTCACCTTAATGAATGCCGCAGGAAGGAATACGTTCACAACTAGCCACACCCAGGCTCTGGGACTAACGGGCCTGCGTGTACTGAGCCATGACCTGGTGGGACAAGCAGGGCAGGTATGTCGTCTGTCCTACTAGGAACCCAACCTTCACCGTGACCACCCTACTGCCAAGCTTGCAACCATGCTTCTGTGACTCCACTTCACGGAGGAGAAAGCTGAGACCCACAGGAAGGGGTGGCTCACCCAAAGGGCCTGCCAGAGTCTTGAGTGGATTCTGGTCTTGGGGTGCTGCCATGAGAAGGAGACTGGGCTGTTTCCCAGGCTCACAGAAGGGCAGAGGATGGGGCTGGCTCAGGTCTTGATTCCTGGTTCACAGCTCATCCCAATGCCGCTGGGCCTGGCCAACCAGGGTCTGAGCCTCCGGCCTGTCTCTCCTGCCCACCCCATGCTGTCTGGCAGCTCGAGCTGTCTCTGCCTTGAAGGCTCCATCTGCCTGGGTCACGTCAGCATTACAACTGTCATCTCTGGATGGGATGACAAGCAGATCAAAACAGTGCAGGCAGTTGAGACAGGGTTTGGGATCACTCCTAAAACATGGCCCTGGGTTTTCTCGCTGTTAATAAGTGCCTGCCGCCTGCACCCCTACTGCTGTGCCAACTGGGAAAAATCAAAGTGTCTGGAGAAATCTGGGTCCTGGAAAATTGCAAAAGACATAAATAACATGCCTGATAGATCTGCACTCAGAAATAAATGGCCTCGTTCTAAATATGGGCCATCTTACTTATTCCCGCCTGCATCTGCAGCCTTTTTCCTGCCACTAAATATTTTATCCGAGGTGCCGAGAGCGAAATTAAATGGAGGGTTAAAGAAGAAATCAGTGAACGCCAAGCCAAGAGGCGGAAGGAGCTTTTCCCTTGCCTCCCGCAGCCTCCCTGGCTAATCAGCGCCATGTGACTTGCATACTACTCACTGCACACACCTCATCACCATCCCAGTGGTCTGACAACTCCCACAATTCAGCACCCGAGCCCAGGGACAGCGGACCCAACATGCCTGCGCTGGCCACCAGGAAGCAGCATCCACACCCACCCCCCCACTCCCACCGACGTCCTTAGTCCAAGACAGGCAGGAGTCTGGGTTTGATTTTTATTCCAAGGCCGCAATCACTCAGATGTTCATTATAATCTTGCTGGCTGATAATTTGCAGCTTCTCCAAACACTGATAGATTGCCTCAGTTCTCCCATCCTCCTTTTCTCATTCCAGGGGTAAAAGACAACAAATGCATTTCAAGTGGCTGGAGACTTTTGAGGAGAAAACTGTCAAGAAGCTGCTCCTGTTGGGTGGACACCCAAGGCCCCTGATAGCCCTGTGATGACCACCTGCAAACCCCTCTGTCACATAAAAGCACCCCATCGGCTTCCCTTGTCACTGTCCCACATGAAGGGCAGTGTTTCAGGACTCCAGCCATGCCGAAAGGAGTCAGACACACTGAGGGCAAGGAAAGTCCTCCAACTTTTGTTAAACCTCTTTTTTTCTTTTGGTAAAGTCTCTCTCTCTCTCTCTCTTTCTCATGAGTTTGAACAAGCTCCAGGAGTTGGTGATGGACAGAGAAGCCTGGCGTACTGCAGTCCATGGGGTCGCAGAGTCGCACATGACTGAGCGACTGAACTGAACTGAAAGTCTCTGTCTCTGTTTCATTCTGTTCGCCTCTGAGTTTCTATCTTTGTCTCTTTCCTCTCTCACACATGCTCCACATCTCCAGCTGAGCCTCATCTGTTTTAGCATCTTCTGCTTTGGGAGATCGCAGTGTGGGAGTAATGAGTTCCTTTTCCCTGTTCCTACAACATCAGAGTCAAAGTCAATAAAGGCCCATTACTCCAGAAGGCCATCTCCCCAGCAGCCTGAAACATCTCTTTTACATAGTTTTCAATTCCTCCTTAAGCTTTATGTCCCCTTAACAATGACTTTCCAGACTCAGTTAAATGTTGCAATGAAACAAAATTACTTATATAAAGCTCAAGTGCGTAGAAAGAGACTTGCGTGGCTCAGCCTGAGTGGAAAGCAGCTGGACATCACAGCAGGTGGTGAGACCCCCTGCCTGACTTGGTCTGCAAACCTCAGCTGTGACCACTCAGGACTGGTTCTCATTTCGGGCTTTCATCCTTTCGACCTGCATGGCCACCAAGGCACGGTGTTCTGTGTTTTCTGAAGAGTCTGATGAACCTTCCATTGGCCCAGGAACACGGGGGGCCATCTGGGGGCTTCCAGAAGAGTCCCCAGACACTGAGGTCTGTACCTCTGTCCTTCAGTTCTGGGGCTTTGACCCCAACACCTTTAGGGCCCAGAACCTCCTCCATGCGAGGCAGGTGGAGAGGCCAGAGGCCAGAAGTGCTGAATGTCTGAGTGGAAGTGGCTGTGGTGCCCGGATGGGAGGGCACTATCTGCCCCACCCGCCATTCATGCCCAGCTCACGGGAGCAAGCACTTCCATTTCCAGAGCTGGGAGGAAGGGCCCAGAACGTCCCCCAACGTTACCAGCTGGTGTCACGACACAGAGGGGTGGCCATGGATTTTCTAACCATCAGCATTCCCCAGCTATTTCAAAAATCTCCCCCTCAGGACAAGCTTATGCAGGCTCACACCTTGCAGGATCTCAATTTAGCAGTAGATTGCAAAAGACAGAAAGTGGAAAAGAGATTGGGGACCAGGCACTGATAATGTCATGAGAGAAGGAAACTGGGGGAAAATGTTTAAGGAATCAGCTCTGGATTCCATAAATCAATGGATTAGTGATTGCTTGATTTTCTGATTTTCATGGATCTGCAGTCTTCAACTAGAATGCTTCACTCTGCCAGTGTCTGAATGGTGCTGGAGACGAGCACCATGTGGCGAGGGTGTGATTAAGCTCCATCCTGAAGGCAAGTCTGGGGCACAATGCAGCCTCGTCCCACAGGGGCCTGTGGAGCCTGATGCAGAATGAATGGGTGTGTCTCTGGATGCCGCTTCACACGGTACATCCTGGCTTCCCAGTGGGATTGCTCCATGCTGGCTCCCGAAGAAGGGCCCACGTTTGCCCCCTCTGTCACACTGTGGGTCACCAACCTAGGTTTCCTGGAGACTGATCAGTTCTGAGCACATGGGACAGGTGGGGCTTATCGTTCTAGAACCAGTTGGGTGGGTGGGCTGGGCTAGATGTCCACACAGCCTCCTTGTGGGATGGATTTCATTACCTGCAGATTCTTCATACTCCTTACACCCAGGTAGGCACTCGGGCACAGGGACTGGGGGAGAGATTCAACCTTTAAGAGAAGCTGTGCAATTGGAAACAGTCTTTCGGATGCTTAGAAGAACCAAAAACACAGGTGTTGTGTGGACCTAGAAACTTGTGGCCCGGTAGTTTGGTCCTGAGGGCTGGTCAGACGTGACCCCATGACCTCCTGGAAGGCTGGGCCCCTTCCTGGGAACATCTATTTAAAATCCCAACACTTCCTGGGCTCCTGTCCCCACAGCTGTTGGTTTTGCTATTAATAAAGCAAGCGCCATATGCATGAACTCCTGCAGCAAGAACAAGGTGCTGGACGGGAGTTTTCCATTAAGACCTGCAAGGTCATCTCCTCTTTGGGGACGGCCAGCACCTGGCAGTTCCCAGGCTTGGGTGCCCATTTTCTGTTGAATGGACAAGTTGTGGCCTTGGGAGGAAGGCGTTGTGTCCCAGGGAGGCCCCACTCATCCACAGGAGCTGGGGTGGGGCGGGGGGTGCAGACGCTGGGGACACTGGGCCCTGGGCTCCGGAACCTACTCACAGGCTCAGAGACACAAGTGTGTGCGGTAGAGACATGGGGCCTGCATGTCTGCCCTCTGGCCAGTGCAGGAGTCACTTTGGGATACCCTGACCCCACGACAGTGACCTTCCCAGGACGGCCTCTCCCTCTGCTGGGAGACTGAGTAGGAAGGTGCGACTGACCTGAGACCTACACCCTGGATCTCTCTCCAGGCACTGGCCCTAATTCATACGATCTGTGACAAGGGCGCATCTCCACATCCAGGGGGTTCTAATGTAGAGAAGCTGAGCTGTCATCTCACCCCCATCCTGCCCCCTGAACCTTCGCAAGGGCAGCCCTGAGCAAAGAGAAAAGTTACACTGAAAACACAAGTTGTATAGCAAGAAAGGAAAAGGGAGGTCCAAGGAAGGGAGGCATGCCCCTCCCCCAGGGGCAGGGAGAAGGAGATGAGAACCCCTGATAAACTTCCCAGTGCACACGTGTCCTGCAGGGGGGAGGGAAGAATGAGGCAGAGGATGGGGGTGCCCTGTGCTGCACCCCCACTGTCTATAATCAGGGTGTTTTGCTCCTGACACACACCCAGGAAAGCCTAGGACAGGTAGATAGCACATCTCAAAGTCACCTCGTGTGCATGCAGACTTCACAACATCTTACTGAGTATTCCACACTGACATTTAAGTATGAAAACACAGCTGAGGGAGGCGGGTAGCATTATCCGGCCCATCCCGTGATGCTTGCAGAGCAGAGAAAAAGAAACTAAGCCCAAAGGGGTCAGAACATGGGTTCAGTGGGAAAGGGCAGGGGTGGGACCCTGGCCTCTAGGCTCAGATGACATCTCGAGCACATGCAAGCATGGGGCCTGACATGTTTTCCTTCAAGCACCTGCTGTCTGCCTTTCGGTAGAACACAAACATTAACAAAACTCCTGACACTGGGGCAAATGGTCTCAAGTCCTTATGAGATTTTAGGAAACAGAAAAAACTAAAAGGAACTGGGGTGTCCAGGAGCGTCAAGATTCCAGCCAGTGATACCCGAGTTTCATTAAAACTCCACAACCAAAAGATGGAGATGTGTTGGTCTTAATCTCACAGTCGATGCATAATTAAAAAGCTTTAAAAGCATAACCACTGAGCATCATATATTATTTATCAGAATCTCTCAGGATTAGGTAATTAATTGTGAGAAACATTTCTCAAGACCAGTGGGAATTCTTCCCACACGTGGAGAGAACATTTTCCCCTCGGAGTTCTCCTTTTCCTGATTTTTATTTCACACTGAATTAGAGCAGTCAGAGACCAACAAGGCCCATGCAGGACTATTAAGGGCAGACTTGGATTCTGACTCTGTGAGCCCAGGGCTTGCAGTAAATCCAACAGCATCACACAATGGCCAGCTCCAGGGGGCCTGCCCATCCTGGGCTCTCTCCCCTGCCATCGGGGGCTGCTCAGTGGAAACCACAGCCATTAATTTAAGGACTCCAAGGAGACACCGAGAAGAGCACTGATCACAAGGCACGTGTGTCACTTCCATGGGAGAGGGAGACCTACCAGCTAGTGATTCCAACATCGCCCCTCAGCTATCAGCCATTAAGTGTGAAATAAGGTGAGTTTGCTTCCCAAGTGGCATTAGGGGAAAAGAACCTGCCTGCCAAGGCAGGAGACGGCAGGAGATGCCAGTTTGATCCCTGGGTGGGGAAGATCGCCTGGAAGAGGAAATGGCCACCCTCTCCAGCATTCTTCCTGGAGAATCCCATGGACAGAGGAGCCTACAGTTCACAGGGTCGCAAAGAGTCAGACATGACTGAAGCGAGTGACCACACATGCAAGGTGAGTTTGCAATGACAAAAAGTTACACCTGTAGCTGTCTCTTGATCAGTCCAATGAAGGGACACTGCATTGCTATCTGCAGCAACTCACTAATGTCTGCGCAAGTGCTCTGGAGGCCCTCTTGAGCACAGGCCAAGCTGACCTCACCCAGAGTCCGCCACCCCCCCACAATGCCCCCACGCTTGGTGTCTGGGGGAATGGCAGTAGCAACAGTCTTGCAACCACTAACCACACACTCTGGATGCCCCCTAAATCTGTTGTTCAGTCTTCTTACTGATCCTCAGGGGCCCCCCCAGCCCTGCAGGAATTCCTCTCCTGCTGATTCTAGGTCTGTGGTCCACTGCCCCACTGTGGAATCTTCAGGGCCGTGTGTCCACTATGCCAGCCTCTCCCACTTCTGGCTGGCTGCCAGCACCAGGTCCTGGGCCCTGGTCTTGGCTAGCAAGTGGCAAGCAGGGCCACCCAGCAGTGTCACTTCCAGGCTGAGCACAGAGCCTCCTTCTCTACCCACACTGGGCTGGGCTGAGCCTGCTGCCTGGCAGGAGGGCAGGGCCCACAGCCTGCACTCCTGGGTGAGCTCAGGGAGCAGACCCACCCACCTCTGCCGTGATGGGGGGCATGAGCAATTCTCCTGCTATGAATCCTGGAGGTGGTGTTTGGCTTGCTTTGCTGGCTTGTTTTCTGTTGTTGTTTTTTTTTTTTTTTTTTTTTTTTTTTTAGTAATTTATTGTTTGCTCGTTTGCCACACCACATGGCCTGCAGGATCTTAGCTCCCTGACCAGGGATCAAACCTGAACCTGCTGCAGTAGATACGTGAAGTGTTCACTGCTGGATGCCCAAGGAAGTTCCTCTTTGGTTTGTTTTAGATTTTCCCAGCCTGACCTCAGTATCCTCTCCTGCTTCTCTGACCGGGTTTATTTCAGTCCAGGGAGGATGCTGGGCTGCAAAGCACAGGTCAGGGCCCTGCCCTCAGCATTGAACTTAGGGAAATTCCCGATCAGAGTTCCAGTATTTGCTGCTCAGCATTGAACTTGGGGAAATTCCCAGTTGGAGTTCCAGTATTTGCTGTTTTTGTCGACAGGGCCCTTGCCACTGCCTCCAGCCTCCCAGGTCTAACGTCCTGGACAGAACATTGCTCCTTCCTCGCCCCAGCTTGGGCCACTTCACCTTTCCAGTGGAGAACCATTGGGGTGGCCCCCAGAGATCCACCAGGCTAATGCTCCATCCTCACCACTGGACAGTCCATTCATTACACAGTTTCCATGGCAACTCTCGCCTGAGTGCTCCCAGAAGGCAGGAAAATACAACAGCGACTACAGACCACAGCTACTGGTCACCCTGGCACTCAGAGGGTGGTGGACCCAAGGAGCAACACAAGGGAGATGATGAGCAAGGACATCTCTACAGGCCACTTTCCAGACCCTGTGCTCACTGTGTGCTGTGGAGGTGTTACGCTCTGGGGGGTCCGAGTCCAACCTTCGCCTTACAAACACCCCTGCCCCTCTGTGGAAGACACTCATCCGACACTGGACACATAGCCATCTGAGACCCTGCCACATTCACCAGCAGCCAGGCGGGAGGTGGATTCTCATGGGACATTTCACAGCCCCGAGATGACACGTGATGATGTCCTGCCACGCCCACATGGTTCCTCCTCACTCGAACAGATATACTGTCATCCAGCCTCACACTAATTCTTTGGGGAAGGTATCTGAGCTCTTCATTTTCAGATGATGAACCTGAAGGTCAGACGAAGTACGTGACTTCCTCAAGGTCACCAGTGGCTGTGTGGCAGCTCAGGGACTCACCCACAGGCCCTCAGGACCTCATATCCATGCCAAGAAGCGCCTGGCACAGAGCTGGGAGTGTCAGAGGTGCAAGAAGACCTTGCCAAGGTGATGGGTGGTCCACTCACCACTCAGGCATCAATCAGGCCTATTTTTATCTGTAAGAAGTTAATGCAGCTTTTTATACACGATGGGCATGTGGTAAGGAGTCCAAGTTGGAGCCATTTGTTGGCTGTGTGACCACAGAGAAGTCACTCGATGTATCTGAGCTCAAGTTTCCGCAGCTGCGGCAAGACGTTCATTCCTGTTTAGTTGTGTCAGGTGAGCCATGGAAGAGACAGTGGGTGAGAGTGAGGCACACCTGCCATGGGCAGGCCCTGACTGGCAGTATTATTATCAGGCACTCTGGAGTGGTCAGAAGCAACGCCCTCGCCTTGCCTCCAAGGTCCTGAGTAAGGGGACTGTCTCCATTCCTAACACCTCCCTTGCTTCCTTTGGGGAGAAAAAAAAGTGAAGCTCATCATTACAAAGAGATTAACCGTTCCCAGGGCTCTTCACTGATCACCTTGGTATTTTTGCTGAAGGAGGGGTGTGGAAGTTTTTATGGTAGTGGGAAAAAGGAGGCCAGCTGAGTTCCCTGTGTGTGTGTTGGGGGGGTGCGTCTGGGATCCCATCTGAATCCTGGAGCCGAGGCTGCACAGCGAGGACAGGGGAGCACTTCCGTGTATAGGGACCGTCCCAGCGGGCAGACATGCAGGCAGGGGTGGGTGTGAGGGGACTCGAAGGCAGAGAAGGAAGCAGAGGATCCAGATGAGACTGGACAGGCCCATAGGACAAGGGGACCCTTGGGGGCCAGCTGGATGCAGCCTGGCCATCGACTTCTCCCCATGGGCCTGACAGTTTCGTTCCCTGCTTTGAGCCACTATCCTTGTGCTGACGTGCACAGAGACCTAGAAACATGAGGACTTCTCTTCGGGGGTCAGAGAGAGCACAGAAACAATGAACCAACACTGAAGCATTTGTCCAGGCCTGCATCAGACCTGAGAGCGTCCCCACTGAACAGCTTTGGCCTCTTCTGTGTCTTTCTACAAGGTAAGACCCCCTGCTGCCCGAGTCAAGGTCACTACTACTTCATGGAGCTGGAGACAGGGCTACCCAGGAAGAACACTCATTTTACTTTAAATCCTGAAAGCACTGACTTACTGGACCAGATGTATACCACCTGCCACCGGGTGCAGCCACTAGTCCATGGAAGCACCTCCCGGGTTGGGGGCTTTCCTAGAGGCTGATTAAATTCTGGTATTCTCATCTTCACTTTCATGTCTGTGTCCTTCTTTAGAAGCCACAGGCGAATTGGCACATGAATTTTTAAATATGTGATGTCTACAATGATCTACTGCAAGGAGATCCATCCAGTCCATCCTAAAGGAAATCATTACTGAATATTCTTTGGAAGGACCGTGTTGAAGCTGAAACTCCAATACTTTGGCCACCTGATACAAAGAACTGACTCATTTAAAAAGACCCTGATGCTGGGAAAGATTGAAGGCAGGAGGAGAAGGGGACAACAGAGGATGAGATGATTGGATGGCATCACCAACTCAATGGACATGAGTTTGAGTAAACTCTGGGAGTTGGTGATAGACAGGGAGATCTGGCGTGCTGCAGTCCATGGGGTCACAAGGAGTCGGACACAACTGAGCGACTGAACTGAATTGAACTGAACTGGATGTCTACAAGCCAATCTGAAGCACACTCTTTACCGAGTTACACAACCTTGGAGCTCATGGGTGAATGGCTGTCAGGTGAGGTGGGGCACACCTCCAGCTCAGTGACACTGATGCAGAGAGAAGGCTCCAGGGTGATGTTCATATCTGCACAGACATCCTCTCCAGGGAGAGCAGGAAGCCTGCGCTTCCTACATAGGCATATGAAGACAATAACTCACAAGTGAATAGCTCAATAGTTCTTAACACTACTGGAGGAGAACGGACCACACATTCATGCTTTTGGGTGCTGACAATTCCAGACTCGAAAAAGAGGTGTGTACCTGCTATGTGACTAGATTTTGAAAAGTGAAAGTGTCAGTCACTCAGTCGTGTCCAACTCTTTGCATCCCATGGACTGTAGCCCTCCAGGCTCCTCTGTCCATGGGATTCTCCAGGCAAGAATACTGGAGTGGGTTGCCATTTCTTTCTCTAGGGGATCTTCCCGACCTGGGGATCAAACCTGGGTCTCCTGCATTGCAGGCGGATTCTTTACCATCTGAGCCAGCAGGGAAGCCACTGGTTTTTTTAAATTACAAGATAAAGAATAATGGTAGTTTCAATAGTAACATCTGCGGTTCACTAGTCCCAGGCACTGTTCTACGAATTGTAAGCATATGAGTCCCTAGTTCCTGAGGGAACCTAGATGGTCTTCATGCTTGTCTTGCAGATAAGAAAACAGACCTAAAGATGTCAAATCTCATTCCAGTTCATGGCACTTCTGTGTGGTGAAGCTATGATTCAAAGGCAGGTGCGGTGGCTCCAAAGACCGCACACGAGAGGGCCTTGTAAAGTCCACCACAAGCTGCGGGCAATTTTCTGGGAGATTTCCTGTTCTGACCAAGATTTCCCATCAGGTAAATCGGAGAAGTAACCAACAACCACATCCAAAGAACTACAAATCCATGGTCTGAATAAGAGCATACAGAAGTGAACATGACTCTAAATCCACTGAACTCCAGGCCATGCAACTGTCTTTAAAACTATCAGTCCAGCCAGAATGAGGCTCCATGGGCATATCTACCACCAAGATGCAGCCTGCTAATGACTGAAGTACTGGATCCAGGTACTTCAGCGACTTCAGCATTTGAAGAACTCAATCAAGAATGTACACTCAGAGTGGCTCCATAAGCTTTGCAAAATATTGTGATCAAAATGTGTATTTGGGGGGGCAGTTAGTAACAGTGCAAGAGGCATCAGAAATACTGTCTTGCTGATAAAAACGTGGTGTGAAGTATGGCCTCTACCTGCATCTGAGTCCTGGGCGAGGGCTGTCCACTAGAAGCTGTGGCCATCGTGGACCCCACAGGCTTGATCCACTGATGGATGACAAGTACTGAACTCGGGCAGGAGACATGGGAACTTAGGTATACAGGTCAGCACACACACACTGCTTACCAAGCATTGAATAAATCACAAGTTTAGTCAAAGATAAAGGCACATCCCATGGGAACTATTACTTAGAATTTAATTTTAGGGAATCTGGAAAGATTGGAGTGACCAGGATGATCTGGGAAGAATTCTTCTTTATGGGAACATCTTTCCTGTGGAAAGTATACATATTCAAAAACCACTCCATGAATCTCCACAATTTTGTCATGACAATGTTTCTTCCCATGTGAGCCATTTCTCCAGTCAACTCCCTGTCTCCTTGAGAATCCACCTGCCAATGCAGAAGATGCAGGAGGCATGGGTTCAATCCCTGGGTTGCGAAGATCCACTGGAGGAGGGCATGGCAAACCATTCCAGCATTCTTGTCTGGGAAATCTCATGGACAGAGAAGCCTGGTGGGCTACAGTCCATGAGGTCACAAAGAGACATGACTGAGCGACTAAACAACACACACACATACTCACCTGACTGCCTCGACAATAGAGGTACAGATGTCTCATTAGATAGCAAAACAGGTAATGACTTAAAGTTTCATTATTGAAAAATTATTGGCCAAAAAATCTTTGCTGTACCACTATAGTAGTAGTAATGTTAGTCGCTCAGTTGTGTCTGACTCTATGTGACCCCATGGACTGTAGCCCACCAGGCTCCTCTGTCCATGGGATTCTCCAGGCAAGAATTCTGGAGTGGGCTGCCATTTCCTCCTCCAGGGGATCTTCCCAACAGGGATCGAACCCACATCTCTTACATTTTCTGCATTGGCAGACAGGTTCTTTACCACTAGTGCCACCTGGGAAGCCCACTATACCTCATGTATATAATGTCAATGATCAAAATGGAAATCATATAAACAGTAGCAACTGGAAAATACAACCATCTCTGTAACACTGGTAACCATGAACCTTTCATAAAAATTTGGACAATCCAGCCCTTTGCTCATAAGCTTACATATTAGGAGCTTTGCAAAATCACTAAGACGTGCATGAAAGTACAAATTCTTAACAGAATCTCCCTTTCTGAGTTCTCAAAGAATGAATACACCTTTAGTTTCTGGGTAACCAACTCTGAAGTGAAAGTGTTAGTCGTTCAGTAATGTCCAACTCTTTGCAAACCCGTGGACTGTAGGCTGCCAGGCTCCTCTGTCCATGGAATTCTCCAGGCAAGAATACTGGAGTGGGTTGCCATTCCCTTCTCCAGGGGAACTGGAGAAGGTCTCCCCCATTGCAGGCAGATTCTTTACCATCTTAACCACCAGGGAAGCCCAACTTTACCTTAGTAAACCTTAAAAGAGTTGTGGGACACTTTTAAGTCATCTTTAACCCCATATTAAAATCAAAATGCTATGTAACTGCATAACATTTGTCCAAAAGAATAAAATATGCGCTTCGCTCATCAAGATAAGTGCGTGGCCGCCATGAGGGCGGGAATCTGCAGTCAGTGAGGCTCGTGGTCTGAAGTTGCAGACTGCCTTGAGGGCACGTTTCCCGGTGTGAGGGCCACTTCAGTAAATTAGGGGGGTTCCTACAGAGTGCGTGTAAACCTTGGCTCGAGGGATGGGGGCATCCCCCACGTCTCCTCCTCCTCTTTCTCAGCCTTTGATATTCTGAAACGTTCAATATGTTCAAAAGATCCTTTCTGGGAAACAAAGCAAATCGATGTGGCATCTGACTGCCAACAAGCCTATGGGCTGTGGCGTGCCTTAGAATTTATGTAAGTTCTGCTTCTCAGAACTAACATCTTTGAGTGAGTCAGGCACTCTGCAAACGCTTTCAGGGTATTTTTCCTCCTAATCTTGCCCCCTATCGTTTTTTAAAAGGAGCATTTGGAGGTGAAGCAGTTAAGTCACAGATTAGAAAGAGGCAGCCTTCAGAGTTTACCTTCCCATTATTAAAAAGGAGCTGAGATTCCTTGCCGGCTCCAGGAGTCTAAGCATCAGCATACATAACCTTCCAGGGAACAGCACTTAGCAGACTGAGCTGTACATCCATGATAGATTTAGAATATTGGGGCCCTGTTATCACACCAACATAATTCCCTGTAAATTCCCTAAAGAAACATTTCTTTTCAACCAATTTGCTCAAGCAAAAGCTTACCTTGAATTGCAAGGCAATGAGTTTTGGTTTTTTTTTTTCCCCCTTAGGAAGATATTTAAAAATATATTCTCAATTTCCTGATGATGGATTTTTAAAGAAGATTATTCCCAGAGTGGGTCGAGGCTATTCCAACTGGGAAGAGTCCCCAGTGCCCTCTCTCTGGGGGCCATGGGGTTATTGCCCTGACCCCTCTGCCACTCACAGGGCTGCTTGTTGCAGGACAGCAGAAGCACGGTGGACACTATTTGTTTCATCCAGTGACACCCTCGTGTGAGCCCAATAAAACCCCAAGGTCGATTCTCCTGGGGCCCGGAATGCAGCTCAGAACCAGAATCGTGGGTGCTCTGAGAAGTGGTGGCCAAAATGGGATAAACATGGGGCTTCCAGAGAGACCACACGGAGAGGGACAGTCGTGATGGGCATTCCAGCATTCAGCCAGGAAGTCAGCTGCCCAGAATCAGGACCATGGTGGCCTCTGGAAAGGGGCTTGGTGGAGGGAGGACCTTCTGAGATGAGGGAATGTTCTGTGTCTTTTTAAGTATTTCCTTTCAAAAATTATTTTATTATTACTATTTATTTTTATTTTTGGCTCTGTCACATGGCATGCAGGATCTCAGTTCTCCAACCAGGGACTGAACCTGCAACCCCTGCAGGGCAGTGTGGATCCTTAACCACTGGACCGCCAGGGAAGCACCACGTTCTACATCTTGATGGGTTTGCACAGTGCAAATGTTAGTAAGCCCATCAAACCATGGCCTTGTAACTGTGCATTTAACTGTTGACAACTTCCGTCTTGATTAAAAAAAAATGGAAACCAAGTCACATAATCTTGAGCCTCAGTGGCTTCGGTGACATTACAGTGGGAAGTGGGACTGAGGGTACATGTCTCTGTGATTTATCCTTCAGGATATAAAAGCCCCTGCAATGCAGAGGCCAGATTAAGGAACACACAGGACGGATGAAACATGACATTTTCTGGGCTTGGTCACGTCCAGGTATCCCAGAACCCCCCGGTCCAGCCCAGCACGGTGAACTCCTGCTGTGATCATGGGTTCTCAGGAGGGAAGGCTGAGATGAGCACCAGCTGTCTGTCAGCCTGGCACCTGTCCATACCTGCATTTCCAGGGGGGACAGTCCTGCAGCTGAACAGTGACATCCCCCAGGGCATCGCCCCTGACCGCGTGCCAACTTGGGCAGATGACCTACCTTCACTGCGCCCCTGCTGGGAAATGTCTGTGACGCACTCATCTCAGAATGCGCTGGCAAGGGTGCCATGGACAGTGTCCGTGACCTCACAAAATTCACCTGGAACCTAAATCCCCATGGTGATGGTGTCTGGAGGCGGGGCCTTTGGAGCCTCCATGATGCGATGAGCGCTCCAACAGCAGGATGAAGGGGCCAGAGCTTGCGCCCTCCCTCCTTCTGCCCCCACCCCCCTTCCACATCCTGTGAGGACACAGGGAGAAGGTAACCGCCTGCAAGCCAGGAAGACAGCCCTCACCTGACACCAGCGCTGCTGGAGCCCTGATCTTGGACTTCTAGCCTCCAGAACCATGTGAAATAGAAGGTGCTCAAGCTGCCCAGGCTGTGGTGTCCTATTGGTATTACAGCAGCCTGGACTATGGCAGGCGACATGAGGTGCTAACAGGCATGAAAGCACTTAGCATGGTGCCAGGCAGCTAACAGCAATCAATACATGACTGTTACCGTCACAGCAAAGTTCTCATCAGTACGGAGATGGATGACAAATGCTTCAGAAGACAGCTGCTCACTCAGATTTCAGAGATTCAGTACGCCCACTGCCAGAGTCCCCTGGCACCCAGTGGTAGGAAACATCCAGGGAGGTGGATAGATGCATGCAGGCCAGAACATCACTCTGACCCATGGAGTTTACCCTCTGACATCTTCCCCAGGCAGAACCAGGTGCTCCACATCTCAGAAAGTGATCAGGGGACCTTGGTGTCTGGACCCTGCCTGTTCCAGAGTCACCCCAAACACAGCACAGGCTGTCAGGTGCCCAACACACCTGGCCACCAGTTGAGAAACCGACACTGCAGGCTCCCGCCAGCTACCTGCTGCTCCCCGGGGCTCCACAGTCCCTCTGGAATTTAGCAGAAGCTTCAGAAAATGGAGCTTAATTGACACAGAGTCCACATCACCACCATGAACCCCTATGAAGCAGTGGCAGCTGTGACCACAGGAACCATACCCCCGCCCACCACGTACCTTCATACAGCCAGTTGCTGAGGCCGTTGTAAATCACGCCTTCCTTCCCAGTGGAGACCACGTGGATGGCCTGCTTCCTGACATGCGTGAAGTAGTAGATATTGTTTTCAAAGATAAATATCTAATTGGAAAGAGAAAAAAGCACAGCATTAATCAACGAAGTGGTTACAAGCAGGGTGTTCTTAAAACCCCAAACCAGCCATTTGGTGTGCATTTTCCCAGTGCATTTATTTGTCAGGGGTCTCAGGATCCCTTGGGACTCACCCACCTCCAACACCATCTACACTGAGGGTCAGTCAGAACCTCAAACTACACACAATTCACCCAATGCTGTCATTTACCACAACTAGACAATCGGTCAGTTACCCTTGGGGGTGTTAACATCAAGTTGCATTGACTGTCTTAGCAATTGTATTGTCCCCAGCAGTTATGAATGGGGGTAAGGGGTGCTGGGAAACTGGAACTGAGACTTATTGACTCAACATTTACTAAAACCTACTGAGTGGACCTCTCTGGTAGCTCAGTCAGTAAAGAATCTGCCTGCAGTGCAGGAGACCCGGGTTCAATTCTTGGGTCAGAATCCCCTGGAGAAGGAAATGGCAACCCACTCCAGTCTACTTGCCTGGAGAATCCCATAGACAGAGGAGCCTGGTGGGCTCCTCAGTCCATGGGGTCACAAAGAGTCAGGCACAACTGAGCAACTAACAGTGGGAGAAGCATGCAGCAGAGGATGAGATGGTTAGCTAGCATCACAGACTCAATGGGCATGAATCTGAGCAAATTCTGGGAGATACTGAAAGACAGGGAAGCCTGGCATGCTGCAGTTCATGGGGTTACAAAGAAATGGACACAGCTTAGTAACTGAACAACAACAACAACACTTAGTGGCACCTACTCTGTGCCAATCCTGGGACAGCACATTGATGAATGAGGTGGGATATATCATGGGCTTTTATTTTACTTACAGTCTGGTAAAGAAGACAAACTTTAACATAGAATGTTCTGACGGGGACAAGTGGAGACGTGGGGACATATGACAATACCACTAACTTAGGCCAAAGGACAGGCCTGAGAAAGTGACTGAAAAAATATATGTTTTTAATTGTGGTAAAACATACTTGACATGAAATCTGCCACCTTGGCTACTTTTCAAGTGCATAGTTTAGTGGCATTAAATGCACTCACACTGTCATGCAACTGTCACCACCATCTCCTGGACTCTTGTCATCCTGCAAAATTAAAGCCCTGCCCCCATAGAACACTTATCTGCGGTCCCTGCCCCCAGCATCCGCCATTCTACTTTCTGCGTCTTATACATCTGATGACTCCGGGGACCTCATAGAATAGAAAAGTGCAATGTGTGTGCTTCTGTGTCTGGCTTATTTCATGGAGCACTATGTCCTCAAGGTTCACCTGGGTTGTAGCAAGGATTAGGATTCTGAGAAAGTGGGTTTTAGGTTGTGATCTGAATGGGGAGCAGGATGAGGAAAGGGGGCTGAGAAATGAGATGACACAGGGCAAACAGCTTGCAAGAAACCAGAGGCAGGTGTGGGCTTGGGGGGCCGGGAGAACTGAGTGCGAGCTCCCAGTGACCAGAATCCTGCCAGGCACAGAACCCCAGGGGCAGCAGGAAGGCTCGGCTGAGGCTTGAGAAGGGAGCACCAGGGTTGGAGGTGAATCTTCTGCAGGTGAGCCCCAGGCCGTGAGGATGCGAAGAGGACGGGCAGGCATCAGCCTATCACCCATGGGAGTGAGGATGGAGGTAGACAGAGGTGGACCTGGCAGGGACAGTGGGGAGGACACCCTGAGTGTGGCAAGTGCAGTCATGGGAGGAGGCAGAGAGGTCCTCTGGCTGCTTTCTAGGTGGTTGGGTGACCCGTGTGCAGTACTGGGGTGCCCTGGAGGATGTTATAGCTCTGACCTTGGGTCAGCTCCAAATTCTCTGGAGTAGGGGAAGAGGGTGGTCTAGGTCAGTGGCTCTCAAACTCGGCTATGTATTAGAATGATCTGAAGAACTCTGAAAAGCCTTACTGCCAGGTCAAGGAGCCCAGCCCAAGGATCAGAATCTAGGGGTGGGACCCTGGCATCAGTATTTTAAAGAAACACTCCAGGTGATTTCAAAGTGCAGCCAAATCTATGAAACAGAGGTCCAGGAAAAAATCCAATGTCTCCCGGAGCTCTTAAAGTATGAATCAGCCTGTTCTCAAGGCCCTGGTCAGTTATGCCTGTGTTTTCTGTGCTCTGTTTTCTGTGTTTTTATGCTCTGTGTTCCACCCCCACGGGGACTTCAGAAATGATGCAAATATCCAACGTCTATAGAAGCAGAGCTACATGGACCAAGAACAGGACTCAATCTTTTTTTTTTTTAAGTAATTCTAAAAAATATATTGTCAGTGTCATTGATGAGAAGAGTGAGAGGGTGTTTTGCAAGCATAAGAAACAGCACAGATATTGACATTTTAAATGGAATTATGTCAAAAGGGCAGTTCCTACAGATGGTTCCCACAGAAGGATGGAGCTGAAAACTCAAGTATCGGCTTCCTGCTCATGCCTCCTGCTTCTTAAACACTCACTTCAACCAGAAATGAGCTTGAAAACTTTCAGACACAAGTACACATCCTCGTTTAATTTCTGCAGCTGTTCTTACAAGTTGCCAAAGGGTAAAGATGTATTATGAAATTTTAACTTCTCTTTATGAGTTCTAAGCTTAACAATGCATTTTTGAATCAAGTCATACCATAGGCAATTAATATTCTGAATAAGTAAAATTTGCTATGATAGACATTAAATCCATTTTCACGTTGGCTGCATTTTTACTGAAAGGAAAACAAAAGGGAACAAGTTGTAAGGAACAACGCATTTTGCTTTAAAGATGTTCATGTTTACAACGTGAGTCTGGATTCTACACAGCTCAGTCCTCTCTAGGCCCCGCAAGGACATCTGCACCCCATGCTCAGGGAGCACCACAGAACTTCTGCGGGACTGGTCCAGGGCTGGACTCCCAGAGGTCCCTTTATCTGTCACTGGAGATAAAGGCACGGGCTTCCTGGGTGGCTCAGTGGTAAGGAATCCACCTGCCAATGCAGGAGACGTGGGTTCAATCCCTGGGTCGGGACAATGCCCTGGAGGAGGACATGGCAACCCACTCCAGTCTTCTTGCCTGGGAAATTCCATGGACAGAGGAGCCTGGCAGGCTACTGTCCATGGGGTTGCAAAGAGTCAGACACAACTGAAGTGACTAAACAATAATGAGATAAATTCAGAGCCCAGTCTTAGGGTGGGCGTGAGACTGAGTGAGCTGACAACTTCAAACGCTGAGGATAGTGCCCAGCACAATCAGGGCTCAATAACACACCTGCTAGTCTTGTTGTGGTTACTCTCATCATGACAAAGTTTTATTCTGCCTGGGGAGATTAGGAGAGGATTCCTGGTGGAAGTGACCAGGTAGAACACCCACATGTTCACAGGGTGGTTACAAGAAAGCCCAGAGACACATGGAGCCAAAGGGGGAGCTTGTCATCTCAGGATGCTGGGGATGGGATAATCACCATAACTGTGTACAGTTTAGCTATTGGTCCTAGAAAATCAAGACCCAAAGGGAGCCATACTGCACAGCTCAGGGCTTGACTAAAAGGCTGCAGCACAGCTCCAGTGGAATGATAAAACAGAAGGGACACTGGACTTGAAATAGAAACTTAAATTCAAGCTGAGACTACTAGACATCCAGTTCTGAGTCCATTACTTAACCTTGTCCTTGTAACTTAATCTCATGTCCTTCACTACAAAACATGAGGTGGACTGGATGATCCCTAATATTTCCTCCATATTTAACCCTCTTGAGTCCAAAGGTATCTAAGATCTGGAGAAGACATTCAGCAAATTAATTAGTGAAGCCACTACCAAACTTGTAATTGAAAGGAGACTATTCATCCTGAAGGGGAAATTCAACATTCATGGTGAACCCAACACATTACTATTAAGGTGAAAACAGATTCTCTGGATTCCAGCTAAAACCCCCAAATATCACTTATCCTGGGTTTCTTTAATTGACACGGCACAGCAACTGCCCCTCTCAAGAACACATTCCCGGGAGTGGTCATGATCTACTAATCGCTTTTCCCTTTGTTTCCTGCTACTTCTCTTGAGTTCCCCCACTTCCTGACCAAGCACAATTTTGCTAACATTTCCACAATAAAGGAGGATGAAATATTCTGTTACATAGGACATTAAGTTTACTTTATAGGGCGAGATGGAACAGTTCGGGTGGTCACGGAGCGCCCACTGGTTCAGCAGTGACAATACACTGTATTCCTACAGCAAACGGGGTCGTCCCTGTTGTGTTCATTCTGTTCCCACGGGAAACTCTACACAGTTGACTCACGTCACTGGAACACTGCACACAGACAAAACACATCACCAGAACATGGAAATTCTGTCTCTAGATCTTGAAACCTGGTCAACACATCCTTCAGCAGACTCTGGAGGAGAATGAAATGGCTGATGGAGAGGCCAGCTGACCTGAGGAGGCTGGAACCCATCAGGTTCTTGTCTCCACCTGGCTTTAACTTCTAGGTATATTATAGATGTCACCTCTGGTCCCCTGAATGGCTTCATCCATGGGCCACAGAACAGCAAGTCAGAACCACCAACTGTGACTAACGGACTGGACACCCCTCCTGTGTTCAGAGCTGAATGGTCTCTGCACAGAACTCGATCTTCTGGTAACTTTCTATTTCTACTGCCCTGGACTCTGGTAAGGGTGGGTGTGGGCTCGAAGGGAAGCACACTATTGCTGACACGCTGCAGTTGTCAGAGGAGAATGGTACACACTGTGAGGAAGCCGTCGCCATGGCCTCTCCAAGTGCATGATTTTAGTCACCAGGCACATCCCTCTGGGCACCTGTGGGCTCAGGAGGGGCAAAAGGAGGGATTCCACACACACCCATGGGGGTCCTGAGTGCTGTGCTGTCACCTGGCAGTGGGGATGTAGAAGAGAACCCCCGGGGGTGCTGGGGGGACAGCTGCAAGGAGTCCCATGGGGGAGTACACCCAGGAACATCTGCTGACAAATGGCCTCTGTCCACACCCTGCTGAGGCGAGCTGGTGCCAGGCATGAGAGTCAACCTGTCTGCTTGGCGGATACAAGAATCCCTGTGGGTATTTCCAAGCAGCCATCAGGCTCCTGGAACAGCCCCTGTTCCCTGGGTTCAGGTCAGGAGACACTGGTGATGGTGGGACTCCTGTGTCTTTATGGAGTGAAGTTATTACGGAACAGTGACAAGAAGGACGTTCACCAACGCTCACATAATGGTGAATAAAACGGCACTGGGATTTTTTTTGGAAAGCAAACTGGCCAGTTGGAAATCACACATCAGTTTGGCCAACCATGAGGTGGAAACCAGGACAACAAATGCCACCGAACTCTGACTATACCACCGAACTCTCACCATTATTATAGTGTATACGGGAAAAGTTAAAATTCACAACCCTACAAATCACACATATACACAGTATATGACTATTATCAGTAAAATAGACTGTCTTGTATTTTATTCCCTTCTAGATGAGAGAGAATGCTACAGGGTTGGTGGGTGGTGTATAAAATTTAGTTTTAATAAAACTAAAGTTATATAACATACGTTTTTGCACAATGTTTGAGAATCTATATCAGAAATGCTTTTCCATGTCATTAAGCATGCTCTGACACTGTTTCCACTGTTTCCCCATCTATTTCCCATGAAGTGATGGGACCAGATGCCATGATCTTCGTCTTCTGAATGTTGAGCTTTAAGCCAACTTTTTCACTCTCCACTTTCACTTTCTTCAAGAGGCTTTTTAGTTCCTCTTCACGTTCTGCCATAAGGGTGGTGTCATCTGCATATCTGAGGTTATTGATATTTCTCCCAGCAATCTTGATTCCAGCTTGTGCCTCTTCCAGCACAGCGTTTCTCATGATGTACTCTGCATAGAAGTTAAATAAGCAGGGTGACAATATACAGCCTTGACATACTCCTTTTCCTATTTGGAACCAGTCTGTTGTTCCGTGTCCAGTTCTAACTGTTGCTTCTTGACCTGCATATAGGTTTCTCAGAGGCAGGTGGGGAAACAGTGGAAACAGTGTCAGACTTTATTTTTTTGGGCTCCAAAATCACTGCAGATGGTGACTGCAGCCATGAAATTAAAAGACCCTTACTCCTTGGAAGAAAAATTATGACCAATCTAGATAGCATCTTCAAAAGCAGAGATATTACTTTACCAACAAAGGTCTGTCTAGTCAAGGCTATGGTTTTTCCAGTGGTCATGTATGGATGTTAGAGTTGGACTGTGAAAAAAGCTGAGCGCCAAAGAATTGATGCTTTTGAACTGTGGTGTTGGAGAAGACTCTTGAGAGTCCCTTGGACTGCAAGGAGATCCAAGCAGTCCATTCTGAAGGAGATCAGCCCTGGGATTTCTTTGGAAGGAATGATGCTAAAGCTGAAACTCCAGTACTTTGGCCATCTCATGTGAAGAGTTGACTCATTGGAAAAGACTCTGATGCTGGGAGGGATTGAGGGCAGGAGGAGAAGGGGATGACAAAGGATGAGATGGCTGGATGGCATCGCTGACTCGATGGATGTGAGTCTGAGTGAACTCCGAGAGTTGGTGATGGACAGGGAGGCCTGGCGTGCTGAGATTCATGGGGTCGCAAAGAGTCAGACACAACTCAGAGACTGAACTGAACTGAACTGAACTGAATGGAAGCATGCTCTGAGATGTGCCTTTTAAGAGATACACCATAGCTTATTTAATTATGTCCGGGCTGTTTGACATCTATTCTGTTTCTTATCAGAATAAAAATGCTCTTGTGAGCGTCTTAGGACTTGGCTGGATCTCTGCCATTTCCCAAGGATAAATTCCTATGAATAGAAACCATGAATCATGCTCCTTGTGCAATTTTTAAAAATGGGTTGAGGAGAGGAACAGGTGGGTCAGAGAACCACACAAAGTACTGACCATACAGAAATGTTTATACTAAGAACACAAAGAAATCTTATAACAATAAGAACATATTTTTATCAGATTTCCAGACTGAACAGCAATATCCAAAGCTGCTAAGGAGGCCATGTGATCTCCTGGTAGGGGCAGAGGTTGGCTGCACACACAGTCAGAAAACCATGTTGAAAGAGACTTTTCTTGGGTAGATAATGTGAGAAAGATGCTGGGCAGAAGGCATAGCCTTCTCAAACCATGTCTATAGAACCTGACGGTGGTGGGAAGCTGTAACCTCAGATCTAAAGGGGAACAAAAGACATATATGTATGTAGACGTGCATTATCTCCCAGGTCAACACTAGAAGGTGCTGAGACTCACTCTCCGATTACTCAAGCTCATTTCAGAAATTGAGGAGTTCTTTCCTTACTCTGTTTTGCAATCCTAGCCCCTGCTTTGGCCATTCTACTGAGCAAGAAAATGACCATCTGTTCCTCTAGTTGGTATCTGAGTCTAGTAATGCACTGATGGTGGTTGGGGGGTTGGCAACGCTATTGATTAAGTGAGGGTTTTCCAGCCTCTTAGTGGCTCTTGTCCAATTCAGGAGCATCACCATCAATCCCACAGACACACGTGTGAGCACCTCCAAAGAGCCAGACAGGGCGCTGGGCACTGGCTTTGCAAGCTCTTGTCCGACCGGTGCTGTGGCCACAACTATGCTGTGTGAACGGCTCATGTTCCCAGTCCATCCATCACCCCAAATTCAGCACACTTGGCTCTCACGTTGGTTCCTGTCCAGGTAGCGGTGAGACATGGCAAAATTCACACAAATGTTCTCCATTTGGACTTCTGCACCTGTGAAATACAAATAATCAAACCTGCTGTGTCTGCCTTGTGGTGGTGTTGGGAGGATAAAAGGAGACAATTGTGCTGCAGAAAAACTTGAGGGTTTTAAAGCATATTTAAAGGAAATGCACTATTAGCATAATAACTATCATCAACCCGTCCAGTCCTTGCTGCTAGGATACTGATCAAATAACAGAGTCCTTTCAGCTTTTCACTGTCAACACTGCCCACCCAAGCCTTTCCTGCAGAAATCAGTGCAACACATTGCGTCACATTTCGACACAGCAAAATAACAGGATTTAATGCCAAAGAGCAGAGTTCAGTGCCAAGAAAGTCTTGCACACCATCTAAAACCATCCTTCTTACTATAAAGTACTCACATTGCTCATCCTTTAAAATGTCAACCAAAATCTAGGAAAAGCATCTGAAACATCACCATACAGACCCCTCCCTTAGTGCAAATGGTGAAGGAAAAGCATCCTTTTCAGAGTCTCCCCCCACCCCCCACCCCAGGAAGAGCTCTCAGGATCTCGCCTACTGCTGAACTCAGACTTTAACCTGCAGAGCTCAAAGGTGCTATTTTTGCAAAGCTGAGGGAAAAGCCTCAAAAATCAAATTACCCTCCAGTGCAACTGATTACTGTGCTCAGTCCCTTGGAACATCGGAGCTAAGTAACTTCACAGCGACCATGGGGACAAGGTCCCGACTGCACCCAGGGCCTCGGGCAGGGTTGCCTGGCCCAAGTGTGGGGCGGGGGCAGGGGAAGCTGCCAAGCCCCCTCTCCTCCCCGTGGACCACGGAGTTGCAGGGCTGCCCGTGGACAGCCTGGTCGGCCTCCCATAATGCCAAGCTGGGGCGTGCTGGGAAGAAGTATGTGAAGGGCTGCAAGGCCAGGGACAGTGCACCTGGGTGCAGGATTCCAGGGCTTCCGAGCTGGGACATGGCAGGCAGCGGCTTGTCAACCCCGAGTGCGCCAAACCCACTGTGGAATCAGCCTTTGCAGGCCTCCTACCCTCTGCTGCCTGTGGCCAGCAGCACGGCCCCTGCCTGAGAGCCAGTGCTGTTCATGGCGGCACCTGGACAAGGCCACCCCGTCCCTGGGGCCCCCCAGTTCCCAGCTCATGGGGGAAGGTACTCTGAGTATTCCCAGGGAAAGGCCCCCCGGAATCACTCGCCATCTGGGGTCAGCATCTACCACTGAGCAAGTCACCTTTCTTTAGAGGATTTGGGCGGGAGGGACCTTCAAAGCCACACGAGGGCCTCTCTCAGGGGCTTCTGGGCTGCTGGCAGCTCCTGGAGGGGGCCCCACCCTTCCTGGGGAGACTGCCTCCTGGGCCGAGCTGTGCACCTCAGCAGTGCTGTCATCACCGTCCCTAGTCGGTTGTGGCTGCTCCGCAGCAAGGGTGCTTATCCTTCCAACAAAAGGAGGATTTCCCGGGTCACCAGACTTAGGAGCATATTTGCCTCTTTTTATAGAGGAAGAAGAATATTTGTCAGTCCTTTGTGGTGGGAACATATATAAAGATGCACATTTAACTTTTTCAAATCTAATATGCACAAATTATTCACATTTCAATATCACCAAAATTCAGACGTATTAAAATTGATGGTGTGTCAATGTTAAAATCATAGCATATTATTCTTTCTTGGAGGTAAGTGAAAAAGTGTTGATTTTACAGTAACTTTTCATTTATATTTGATGAATTTGGGGGAGCAGCATTTGATATGTCATTCTAGGCATTGTTCAAAGTGCTTTATATATGTTAACTTTTGCTGAGAGAGAATTCTTTTGGTGGTAACCCCTCTCCTTCCTGGATCAGGAAGAGCCACTGGAGAAGGGATAGGCTACACACTCCAGCATCCTTGGGCTTCCCTGGTGACTCAGCTGCTAAAGAATCCACCTGCAATGTGGGAGACCTGGGTTCAACCCCTGGGTTGGGAAGATCCCCTGGAGAAGGGAAAGGCTACCCACTCCAGTATTCTGGCCTGGAGAATTCCATGAACTGTATAGTCCATGGGGTAGCAAAGAGACAGACACAACTGAGTGACTTTCACTTCACACCTCTCCTTCCAGCATTTTTTTTAATTTATTTTTAATTGGAGGGAATATTTGCTTCTGTCTTATTCCAGGATGTTCTGGCTGAGCACTTAGCAGAGATCCCCATGCTCCGTTGGACTAGTTTGAAGCCATCCCTCCCCCATGCCTGTGAGCTCTGACCTGCCTGTGAGCACCACTTTCGGCCCTGAACACCAGCTAGGACATGCAGCTCAGGCCTGTGTACCCCAAGAGCCTCCCCTCCCACACGACCCTGGCCTCGGCGATGCTCAGTGTGGGTTCAGTCCACGTCATCTTTCAGCATCTCCCTGATAGAGTTATGAAGTTAATGGTTTCTTGCCACTGTGTTGTGATGTGGGAAGTCCCAGGGATTACTGATCTACCTGGTGCCATAGAATATGTTTTTTCATGGTAAGAGAGAGTGAAACAAATACCCAGAGAGAAGTGGAGCTAAAGAGAAGTGAAGGCAAAGGGTAAGCAGAAAAGGAAGGTAGAGGGAAAACACGGATACTCTGAGGATTTACTCTGGCACCTGGATACAGCTGTGCCTGGTGTCAAAGCTATGTCTGCCCATCCTTCACAAGTAAGAGAGCCTCTTTTTTGTTTATTCCATTTTAAGTGGGAATTCTGTCCTTTGTAACTGAAAAATCCTAGTGAATGTATACTCTTCTTTCACTACTTACCATGTTTCTGTGGTCTGCCTTCTGCCTCTGTCTGAACTCTCTCCTGTGCCAGGTATTATGAATAATGATGAGGTCTTTGCCCTCAAGTAGCTCCAGGTTCAGGCACATCCTTAACTACGCTTAAAAAGAGGTGCACAAGCTTATGGCAGATAATGAACACTAGTTCCTGTGCCACACCCAGTGATCAGCCCTTTGGTTTCTGGAGGAGATCTCATCCTTACATTTTCCAAGTGATAGATCTGAGAGAGTAATTTTTTCTGGCTCACTGAAGGATACACCTGATGCAATCCAGAGGTCCACAGACCTCTCAGAGGCTGGCAGGGATAGAGATGAGGATAAATCAACAGAAGCAAAGATGAGAGGGCCAGTGGTGGATAGAGCACTGATGTGGTCATCAGAGGTCACTCCAGACACTCCCCACACATCCTGCCTGAGGCTGAAGTCCAGACTGGATCACGCCCACCTGGGTAAGTGATGAAGTGCATGCTGCTCTCAAATTCCCAAAATGCCCACCAAAAAATACAGCAACTTCCATAACCAAGGCAGGTGGGAAACTCAAGGGGAACCAGACTGGGTAGCACTGGACTGTGCCCAGGGAAAGGCCAGGGCTCCAAGCTGACCAGGGCACTAGACTCAGCCTCTGGCTATCAGCACAGGGGCCACTCCACTGGTGGGAGGCAGGGCGGCAGAGGTTGAAAGTCGACCCTGTGGACAAACCTGCAGTTAGACAGGAAGGAGAAGCTGGGAGGTGGGCCTGACTCAGTGATTCTCAATGCAAGTGAACTCACCCAGCCCGACAGTCACTTGGAGGATCAAAGATGACTGTGCTGAGAAAGAAAGAGCCAGCACCTCTGGGTCATGTGGGGGAGGTGGGAGGCAAACGCACATGGGTGGGGAGGTTTCTGAGGATAAGTGATGCTGAACGGCAAGGGTCAAGGGTAAATGGTCAAGAATGTATCTGAGAACCTGGGCAGGGGCTGGACCTGCTCTCCCAGTGGTGGTTGGGGGGGGGGCCTGAGCACCTGTTCACCTGGAGAACCTGAGGGGGCCGAGGGGATGTAAATATGTGGTGGGGCGCCTGCCTGCCCCAAGGGAGTGGCCTCGCTCATCCTGTTTGAAGGCAGCGTGTCTACATATCAATGCAGAACCTTCCCCTTGATGTTTCACTTTGAGAACTGAATTGTGCTTTGGAACTGGCCTTTGAACAAGACTGCATCAGCCCAAGCCATCCACACACGACCACAAGGATCCCCCAAAGCACCATTCTTTTTCTTCCTGTCAGCCTCAAGAATGCTTGGCTCAGTCTGAGTCTCAGACCCTGACACCCTCTCTGGTCACTCTGCAGCATGTGGCATTTTCCTTCAGAAAGACGATGCTGGCCCATCGCTCTCTGAGCTGTGTGTGGAGCGTTTATCAAAACTCCCTGTTACTAAATTCATTTTACTCTGTCTCCCCACATGATTATAATCTCTAAGAAGATTGAGACCGCACTTGTGCTTGTTTTCACGCCCTCATCAATGCCTGCAGAGACCTGATGCTAAATATTTGCTGATGATTCCAAAAATACCCACTGCTACTAGCTGAGGGCTTTTTGTGTGCTTGGCACTGAAAGATGCTCACCCACATTTGGTTTATTTTCATACTTGTCAACAAAGGTCCGTACAGTCAAAGTTTTGGTTTTTCCAGTAGTCATGTACGGATGTTGGACCATAAAGAAGGCTGCGAGCCGAAGAATTGATGCTTTTGAACTGTGGTGTTGGAGGGGGCTGTTGAGAGTCCCTTGGACTGCAAGAAGATAAAACCAGTCAATCCTAAAGGAAACAGACCTTAAATATTCATTGGAAGGATTGATGCTGAAGCTGAAGCTCCAAAACTTTGGCCACCTGATGCAAAGAACTGACTCATTTGAAAAGACCCTGATGCTGGGAAAGATTGAAGGAAGGAGGAGAAGGGGACGACAGAGGATGAGATGTTTGGATGGCCTCACCGACTCAATGGACACGAACTTGGGCAAGCTCTGGAGGATACTGAAGGACAGGGAAGGCTACTGTGCTGCAGTCCATGGGGTCACAGAGTCGGACACGACTGAAAGACAGAACAACAACAACACAGAGCCCATGATCTGTGGCCTCTCATTGTCCACACACCTTGGCAAGGAAGATGTTATTTCAGTTTTTTAGAAATGAGATGCAGGCTTGGAGAGGCTGAGCTTTGACCTGAGGTCACAGTGCTCATGACAGAATTAGAAACAAACTGCCTAACCCACATGCCTGTGACTCTGGGACCAGCAGCGCCAGCAGCCTGTAGAACCAGCTGGAACCTCTAATTCTCAGGTGCTTCCCCAGGCCAGCTGGGTTTTAGTGGGCTCTCCAGTTGGTGACTGATATCAATGGAAAATCATAAACGATTTCCAGCAGTTCTGCTGATGAGGACAGTCTGCTGGTGAGGATGGCTGAACCCCTTCATGAAAGGGGTCTGAACAAAAACACAGATTGAGAACTGAATCTCAATCTCAATCTAAAACTCTCTAAAAGCACTGAGAGAGCTGACAAGTGTACTGACTGGTAGAAAACAGGCACCCTCTCAATCTTTTTATGCTGCAGTTAAATTCAAGCCTCATCGGTTGCCAAACACAGGCTTCTGACTCTGAAGAAGTGAAAGGATTCAGCAGTACTTTCCTAAGGGAATGGAAAAGGACAATTTTTTTTCTTGGTAAGTTTCTGGGCCTTTTTGTATATAGTCCAAACATGAGGCTGGCAATGCTGCCCCTGAAACGTCATTCAGACCTTGCTGGTGGGATCACCTGGGTGGTACCAGGTGTGTGAGGTGTGCAGGGTCCTCTCTGAAGGGACGCTGAGGCCTCTAACACCAACCCAGACACGCCAGCTCAGCCCCATTGGACATGTCCCCTCTGATTCCCAGGGTGACAGGTCTTAGAACTTTCTTCTTCTCCAAGGTAATGAGATGAACAGCCAGCCTTCTCTTCAGCCACTAGGGGCTCATTATCTGGTCTGTAGATTATCCGCAGTCTTTGAAGCTCTTCTTTTCTCTGGCTGTTCACTTCCTAGCCTGTTACTGCTCATCAGCATCGCAGGGGGTCAGAGTCCGGCTCAGAAGCCCACCATCCTCAGCACTGATGCTCAGAAATGTCTGCCGCAGTTCTGCTGGGACCAGCTTGTGCTATCCTGTTAGGTGCTTAAGGCTGACTTCTGCAACCTGTGGAGCTCTCATCAGTGATCTTTTCTATTATTTACACACCAAGACAGTAAAAGATAAATGGACCCAGCATCAAACCAGAAAATTCACAAGAAAGATGCCATGGGTACTAATTTATGGAAAATAATCAATCAACTACTAAATACATATTAATTTATCAACTATGGTATATAATCAGAGAAGGCAATGTCACCCCACTCCAGTATACTTGCCTGGAAAATCCCATGGACGGAGGAGCCTGGTGGGCCGCAGTCCATGGGGTCGCTAAGAGTTAGACACAACTGAGCGACTTCACTTTCACTTTTCACTTTCATACACTGGAGGAGGAAATGGCAACCCACTCCAGTTTTCTTGCCTGGAGAATCCCAGGGACGGGAGAGCCTGGTGGGCTGCCATCTATGGGGTCGCACAGAGTTGGACATGACTGAAGCGACTTAGCAGTAGCAGCAGCATGGTATATAATTAAATGCATGCTGATTTATTGAATTATATTAGCAAAGATTTTTGAAAATTCATAGACTCAACAATATTTTTAATGATAAAGCCTGCTGCTTTATGCAGTAAATATATGACTGATTAAGCACACAGTAAACAATTTGTAAATATGTATCAAGAGCCTTAAAAAAGAGCCTTAAAAAAATCAATTGTTAAAAAAAAAAAGTTCATTGTTTTGACTCAGTAATTCCTCATTAGGAATATTCTAGGCCTAAAGATATTCCACTGTATCAATTGTAATACTATGTTCTGTGCTGTGCTTAGTCATTCAGTTGTGTCTGACTCTTTGTGACACCATGGACTGTAGCCCACCAGGATCCTCTGTCCACGGGATTCTCCAGGCAAGAGTAATGGAGTGGGTAGCCTATTCCTTCTTTAGGGCATCTTCCCAACCCAGGGACTGAACCAGGGTCTCCTGCATTGCAGGCAGATTCTTTACCAGCTGAGCTACCAGGGAAGCCCCAGTGTAATACTATATATATATATATATTATAAATAGTCTAGATGTCCACAGGGAAATGACTTAATTTTTGTAAATCCATTCTATGAACTGTTATGTAACTATTAAAATTATGTTTAGAACAAGTATTTAATTGAATCATACTAGGCACAAGCTTAGATATATAAAACTAACTCTTACAACTATAAAATAATAATAATTATTATAACTATATTATTATTACAACTATAAGGTTTCTACTCTGGGAAACAAGATTAAGAGAACACATTAAAATATTAATAGTAACTGCCTATGGATACTGGATCTACTGGTCCTTTTATAAGACTTTTTTCCCCTGCTTTCCATATTTTTTACTTTCTATATTTTGTATTATTTTTTCAGTAGGGAAATAAATAATAAAAATTAATCAACTACCTAAAATGGTCTGGACACCAGTCCCGGGAAGTGGGGATAAAACAATGAATATGAAGCATCCTAACTTCCATGGGGTGTCACGTGGTTGTTGTTCCGACTCTGCAACCCCATGGACTGCAGCAACCCAGGCTTCCCTGTCCTTCACCATCTCCCAGAGCTTGCTCAAACTCATGTCCATGGAGTTGGTGATGCTATCTAATCATCTCATTCTATGCATTATATGTGATGGGAAAGGATCTGGAAACAAGCATTCAGCACATGAGGTGGGTACCAGAAGATATGGGGGAGTAGGGGGGAGCCAGTGGGGCATAGAATCCTAGCTTGGGGTCCAAGGACCCCAGAGAGGACTCCTGTTCACCTCAACACTCACTGTGTCTTTCATGGCTGCTTGTCTGAAAACAGTCCCTGTGTCAATGGACAACTCACACTACAGTCAACAAGCATTCCAGAGACAGAGAGGACACAGTGAGCCCTCATGCCCTGGGCATGGACTTTGCCATCCAGGACCAGGGTGAACTTGGTGCCTGTGTCACTACTGCCCGAGAGACCTCAGTGTGTTCCCACTCCCACAGCGGGCCGGGTCATCCTGACTGCAGGTTCTATCCTTTGATGACCAGGGCTGAGGCTGGAGGGGCCAGACGGGCGGCCCTGAGTCTGTGCTGGGAAGTCCTGCCCACCCATCATGGTGGGCACACGACAGCTAGCTCCTGTGCAGACTCTGACCATCGGAGGCCATGGGCATCTCTTCAGGTACCTGGCTGGGGGAAGGCTGAGCCAGGGCACCAAGCTTGGTGGAGGGCACCAAGCTTCCAGGGGGCACATGGAGATGTTTGGGGGAGGGGGTGAGGGGGTAGTTACATCTCTCAAGGCAGGCAGCCTGGACTCAGAGCTGCTCCGCCACCCACCTGGCACTCAGCCTCGGGTGACCCGCCAGATGTCCCCAGACTTTCTCGCCCATCAGATGACCTTGGGTGCCTGTGCAGAGCACCTGGCAGGGTCCTCGGCTCACGGTGGACGGCCGTGTTCACATCCCCTCTGGTTCCTAAATACTGGGCTCTGAAGCCCTCGGTGGGGCTGCTCATTCCAGCACCATGTGAGACCCAGTGACCAGAGCAGGACGGGGACCTTCTGGAAGCCAGCACCATGTCCCATGCCCTCTCCCCCACTCAGGGCAGGGCTCTGTTGACCTGATGGAGCCCTCAGGCCTGCCTAGGCCCTTCCCCCTCCCCCTGCCCCCCATAGTCTCCCCACAGCTCTTTCAGGAAACAAATACCACTGTGGAGTCACAAAGACTTTCAATTACATCCTCCTGTAAGCCATGGGCAGGCACGGCTTCCATCCCCAGTTGGAGGAAGATGAGACGCAGAGAGGTGAAGCAATCTGCCCGACATGAAAGGTGGCGGTGGCCAAGCTGAGGTCCGGCCCAGGCTGTGACTCCAGGATCCAACTCTGTGCCCCCTCTATTCACGGGGCAATCCTCTGTAATTGGTGTTAAAGTCGTGTGTGTAGGTGCTCATCCACCAGGGCCACACGTCTCAGGGTCAGTGGCATAGAGCCAGGCTGATGACCTCATTCCCAGAGACACCCCATCCACTCAGCGCCCCACTAATAACACCCTGTGTCAGGCCACTACTGCTTCCTCCTCACTAAGGTCTGTCTCAGCGGCTCGGGCTGCCATAACAGAACAGCACAGATGGGGCCACTTAAACAGAAAGCATGTATAGCTTACAGTTCTGGGGGCTGGAAGTCCAAGATCAGGCTGCCGCCGGGGTTGGGTTCTAATGAAAACCTCCCTCTTAGTTCACAGACAGTGCCCCAGGCTGTGTCCTCACATGGCAGAGACAGATCTCTCATGTGTCTTCTTATAAAGACACTGATCCCACTCGTGAGGGCTCCACCCTCATGACCTAATCACCCCAATGCCTGCTGCCCCTCTTGACACCATCCCACTGGAGATAAGGGTTTCCATGCATTAATTTTGGGGGCACAAACATTCAGCCCATAGCAGAGCCTTCCAGTCCTGCTGTGCAAAGCCCAAGCCTGTTCTGCCTCTTTCAGGAAGCCTTCCATGACTACCTCCATCTCCCTCCCTCTAATGCATGAGCACCAATCACCATTATGTGATAAAGTGCATCATTTAATCTCTGAACTGCAGCGATCACCAAGCACAGTTCCCTGTCTTAAAAAAACAGGGGAGTTAAGACTCTAGCTTCTCAAAGTCTGTAATAACTTTCCTAGATTATGTCATGTGTATGCATCTTGTCCAATATTAATCTCCTTCAGGCCACACTTTTTCCTTTATCTCATACAAACACTGGCACAGCTCTGGGAAAACACAGGGCTTATGCTTTTGGGTCTGAGCCATCAGAGTTCTCTGCTCCTGGCCTGGGGTCCCATCAGCCCCCTCAGCTACTGGTAAGCAAGCAGCAAGCTCTGCACCAGGACTTGAGCCTCACACAACCTCAATTAATCCCCTAATGGAACATCAGCATCTCAGGACCACAGCGCCACATGCGGGGGAGGGCGGGGGAATGGTGGTGTCTGCCCCCCATCTCTGTCACTCACCAGCCATAGATTCAGGGCGCATTTTAATGACAAAACAGAAGCTGTCTTTTGAAATGTCTCAGGCGGCAAATCTCACTTTTCCAGGCACACTGGGAACAGGTGGGGAACAGGCGAATTATTACTAACTGACCTGATTGGTGAGGTGAGGTCACTGGACAAGATCATGTGCAGGCAGATGTGTGGGGAAAGGTAGGAAGAGATGAGCTGGGGGCTGAGGAGGAGAGGGTGTTTTACGAACACCCCCCAGGGGTTGTGAGCAGGTAGGTCAGCCGCCTGTGCATCTGGGACTGTCCTGTGTTAACACTGAACACTCAGAAAAACTGGGGTGGCCTGTCACCCTGGTTCAGGTGACTCATAAATGGTGGGGAGGGCTCAGCTGGTCTTTATTATCTGTATCATGGGTTGAAAATTCCCTGGACAATCAATGAGAAAAATTAAGAAAATAAAACCCAAAGTCCCACATCTTCCTATATGGTTATACACATCCACACATGAACCTTCACGTGTGTCTGTGTCCACCTATTGCAATGACACCAGGGAGGGTGTTTTAGGGCGTCTCTAAGAGACAGGTTCAGTCCCTGGGTTGGGAAGATCCCTTGGAGGAGGGCATGGCAGCCCACTCCAGTATCCTTGCCTGGAGAATCCCATGGACAGAGGAGGCTGGCAGGCTACATACAGTCCACAGGGTCACAAGGAGTCAGACATGACTGAAGTGACTTCAGACACATGCTCTGTTCCTGCTCGACTCAGTCAGAACCTTCCAGGGCCTCCTAGACCCACCAGGAGCCACAGGACCATGACATGGCATCTGACAGGAGCTGAGCCTGAAGCTGAAGGTGGGGAAGGGTGGTAGAGAGGCTCTGGCTCTCTGATATCACAAGGCAGGTCTGGCACCCAAGGACACACTTGTCTTAAAGACAGATGTGGTGGAAATGGCTTTGGGAGCCCAGCCTAATAAGGCACTTGGTGCTCTGCCTGGTTCTGAAGGGGCCACACCAGCTAAGGCATCCTACCCGTCTGTGGAGGCTGGCTCTGCTGAACCAGGACATGGTTGAGCCCAGCGGGGAGCATGTGGTGGGACAGTTTAATATGCAGCCAGTCTTGTGTGCTGAACCTGGTAATTAGCACTTCTGGAAAATCAGTGCACTCTAAAAGGTTAGCAAAATGAAACTGTTAATTAATAAAGCAAAATTTCAATGTCCTTAGAATTTCAGGAGACATTTAAGCTGCAAACTCTCACTTGGAATTATGGAAATGTGACTTGGAGAAGACTTAAAGGAACCATCATCAGACGGGTCCTCCCTGAGGGTGCTCCACACTTGCTTTCCTTTAATGGGAACCAGGGCACCATCGTAACCACAAGGGGACCAGGGGACCGCTGTGCAGACAGCCCCTGACTCATGATGCTGTGACTGTAGTAGAAGCTGTACTTGGAAGTTTGAAATCTGCTCTTTTCTGGGCATTGCTGTGTGGTCTGATTCTCGTGATGCTGGGCAGGGCAACTCCCAGTCAGCCTCCTGACCACAGGGGAAACCACAATACACTGACAACCACTCTGGACCCAGACGGCCATTCTGCTTTTTACCTTCAATACACTGTCCAGTAAATTACATGAGATATCCAACACTTGATTATAAAACAGGCTTTGTGCTAGAGGATTTTTCCCAAACCACCAAAGGCAGTTCCAAAGGAGGAAGGGAAGCAGTGGTCATCCCCTAACCTGGACCACAACAGGAGCTGTCATTTAGTGCCTGCTGCACGGGGGAGCCTGGTGGGCTGCCGTCTATGGGATCACACAGAGTCAGACATGACTGAAGTGACTTAGCAGCAGCAGCAGCACACTCTATGTGGATTTTACTACTATGTGATTTGAGCATCTAGATTACCCCAGGTTCTCCCAATAAACATGCAAACTTGGCATCTTAACCACCCTCATTTTATGGATGAGGAAACTGACTCAGAAGGCTCAAAGTCAAAAAAGCTAATAGGGTCGCCTGGCTCCAAAGTCTACATTTTTCCATTTTGTAATTTTCTCATCATTTGAGCAAAAATTATTTCTTTGGGTCAGATTCAAGATACTATTAGGTTTCTCCTTCCACATCAGTGGCCAAGAAAGGGAACTAACATTGGCCATATCAAAGAAGGCTGCTTATGAGTTGTTCCAATAAACTTCATGGCATGCCTGAAGGTCTTTCTACCCTGTTTACAGATGAGGAAACTGAGGCTCTGAGGAGTCTTTAAAGTCATACAGTCCTATGAGTGGCAGGGCTGGGTTTCAATCCAGCTCAGCTGTTATTGTTATTGAGTTGCTAAGTCGTGTCTGACTTTTTTTGCGACTCCATGGACTGCAGCATGCCAGGCTTCCCTGTCCTTCAGTCTCCTGGAGTTTGTCCAAGTTCACGTTAATCCAGTTCAGGCTGCTTCTAAACTCTATTCTTTCCACCAGGGGAGTGCTTCCCAAAGTTTGGTTCACCATTAACCGCCTCCGTGATTTTGGATTTTGATTTGAGTAGTACTTAGTACTATTATTTGGGGCTTCCCAGGTGGCTCAGTGGTAAAGAATCGGCCTGCCAACCAGGAGATGTGGATTTGATCCCTGGGTCAGGAAGATTCCCCTGGAGGAGGAAACAGCAACCCACTCTAGTATTCTTGCCTGGAGAATTCCTTGGACAGAGAAGCCTGATGGGCTACAGTCCATGGGGTCACAAAGATTCAGACATGACTGAGAAACTCTGAACAGTACTATTATTTACCAGTTATTTTTCAATCATTTCCCTTTCAATGTAAGCAAGTTTCATTTAAAAGGGATATTTTGCCTCACTAGTGTGAAGGGAACACCAGTATTCTCAGTAGTGAAGAGGTGATAGGCATAAACAAACACTAACAAAACCAAACATTATTTCTAATTCTGTCCAGGTCTACCTAAAGACCTGTTTGTTTAAGATCTACTTAAAGGTCTCTTGGTTAAAAAGCAGTGTTAGCAGGCATCAGGGCCTGTCAAAGACTTTCTCCTGATCTATATGCCAAAGTTTGGAAGAGAATTGAAAATGGAATAATTTCCTTGCTATGTACTGCCACCTTCCTTAGCTCTCCACATTGCACCTACAGTCCAGCCCCAGACCATCCACTGTACACTCGCTTCTGTTCCATAACATTAAGGAACTCCACCTAGGAGTGTGGAGGAAAACAACCTTCAGAAAATATCTGGGTTGCATAAAAACATTTTAAAGCTGCTTCTCATGGGTTGTTTCTGCCTAAGATGGTGTATTAGGAAGTAGAACTCAGAAAGATGCTCCTGGCTTTACCAGCCTTGTGTAAATAAATACCGGCCTATTTGTTTCATATGAACAGGATGGTGGAGCCATCAGGGAACACATAGCAGCTGGTGGGCCTTAAGGCTGTGGGATTCCTGGCAAATGGAAGGCGATCAAACACTGTTGATAGAACAGGGCTTACAGCCATTATCATGAGAGAAAAGAGGTCAGAGAAAATGAAACCAGGGTTTTTTTTTTTCCTGTCCTCGACATTTTCACTTATCGTAGATCAGTAAACATGAGAATACAGGCAGCTGTAAGGGGGAGTCACCAAGTGGGCTGTCTGTAAGGGAAGTGCTGGAGCTGTTGGGGAAAAACCAGCCCCTTCTGGTGCCTTGGGATGGGGGACGGGCCCGGCAGAAGTAACTGGTCCTGGTGGACTGGACCATTTCTCCTCTCCCCTTAGGCTGAGATGGATGCATGTGGAAAGAGCACAGCAGATCCATGGACACAGTTCACTTTTCCTTGCTATTCACAATGGAGAAGCTACTGAAAGTCATGTCAGGTCTTGGAGGAGGCCCCACCCAGGGTATGAGGATTTATCTACAACACTGCTCACTGTTCAGGGAAGTTCTACTGCTGTGTAGATCTGTACTCTTTCCAGCCAGAACGCAATGTAGGGAGGGTGGTCCCTTCTGGACGGAGTGGCAATAACCTAATAGTCTGAGCTCACAGATGCTTTTAAAAGACTTCTAAGCTTCACATGTTCATTTTGGGCTTCACAGGTGCTGCAGTGGTAAAGAATCTGCCTGCCAATGTAGAAGGTGCAAGAGATGTGGGTTCGATCCCTGGGTGAGGAAGAGTCCCTGGAGTAGGAAGTGGAAACCCACTCCAGTATTCCTGTGTGGAAAATTCCATGGACAGCAGAGCCTGGTGGGCTACAGTCCATGGGGTCACAAAGAGCTGGACACAACCAAGCACACAAACACATGACATGTTCTTTTTGATGGGAATCTCAATAATATTTTTAATATAAATTTATTTATTTTCATTGGAGGCTAATTACTTTACAATATTGTATTGGTTTTGCCATACATTGACATGAATGTACATGTGTTCCCCATCCTGAACCCCCCGCCCACCTCCCTCTCCATCCCATCCCTCTGGGTCATCCCAGTGCATCAGCCCCGAGCACCCTGTCTCATGCATTGAACCTAGACTGGCGATTCATTTCACATATGATAATATACATGTTGCAATGCCATTCTCCCAAATCATCCCACCCTCTCCCTCTCCCACAGAGTCCAAAGACTGTTCTATACATCTGTGTCTCCTTTGCTGTCTCCCATACAGGGTTATCATTACCGTCTTTCTAAATTCCATATATGTTAGTATACTGTATTGGTGGTTTTCTTCTGGCTTACTTCACTCTGTATAATAGGCTCCAGTTTCATCCACCTCATTAGAACTGATTCAAATGTATTCTTTTTAATGGCAGAGTAATATTCCACTGTGTATATGTACCACTATTTCTTATCCATTCATTTGTTGATGGACATCTAGGTTGCTTCCATGTCCTGGCTATTATAAACAGTGCTGCGATCAACATTTGGGTACATGTGTCTCTTTCAATTCTGGTTTCCTTGGTGTGTATGCCCAGCAGTGGGATTGCTGGGTCATATGGCAGTTCTTTTTTTTTTTTTTTTTTTACATGATATTTTACATGTTTTAATGCCATTCTCCCAAATCTTCCCACCCTCTCCCTCTCTCTCAGAGTCCATAAGACTGTTCTATACATCAGTGTCTCTTTTGCTGTCTCGTACACAAGTTTATTGTTACCATCTTTCTAAATTCCATATATATGCGTTAGTATACTGTATTGGTGTTTTTCTTTCTGGCTTACTTCACTCTGTATAATAGGCTCCAGTTTCATCCACCTCATTAGAACTGATTCAAATGTATTCTTTTTAATGGCTGAGTAATACTCCATTGTGTATATGTACCATAGCTTTCTTATCCATTCATCTGCTGATGGACATCTAGGTTGCTTCCATGTCCTGGCTATTATAAACAGTGCTGCGATGAACATTGGGGTACACGTGTCTCTTTCCCTTCTGGTTTCCTCAGTGTGTATGCCCAGCAGTGGGATTGCTGGATCATAAGGCAGGTCTATTTCCAGCTTTTTAAGGAATCTCCACGCTGTTCTCCATAGTGGCTGTACTAGTTTGCATTCCCACCAACAGTGTAAGAGGGTTCCCTTTTCTCCACATCCTCTCCAGCATTTATTGCTTGTAGACTTTTGGATAGCAGCCATTCTGACTGGTGTGAAATGGTACCTCATTGTGGTTTTGATTTGCATTTCTCTTATAATGAGTGATGTTGAGCATCTTTTCATGTGTTTGTTAGCCATCTGTATGTCTTCTTTGGAGAAATGTCTGTTTAGATCTTTGGTCCACTTTTTGATTGGGTTGTTTATTTTTCTGGAATTGAGCTGCAGGAGTTCCTTGTATATTTTTGAGATTAATTTTTTGTCAGATGCTTCATTTGCTATTATTTCCTCCCATTCTGAAGGCTGTCTTTCCACCATGCTTATACTTTCCTTTGTTGTGCAAAAGCTTTTAATTTTAATTAGGTCCCATTTGTTTTTGTTTTGTTTTGTTTTTTGCTTTTATTTCCAATATTCTGGGAGGTGGGTCATACAGGATCCTGCTGTGGTTTATGTCAGAGAGTGTTTTGCCTATGTTTTCCTCAAAGAGTTTAAAAGTTTCTGGTCTTAACGTTTAGATCTTTAATCCATTTTGAGTTTATCTTTGTGTATGGTGTTAGAAAGTGTTCTAGTTTCATTCTTTTACAAATGGTTGACCAGTTTTCCCAGCACCACCTGTTAAAGAGATTGTATTTTCTCCATTGTATATTCTTGCCTTCTTTGTCAAAGATAAGGTGTCCATTGCTGCTAAGTCACTTCAGTTGTGTCCAGCTCTGTGTGATCCCATAGATGGCAGCCCACCAGGCTCCCCCGTCCCTGGGATTCTCCAGGCAAGAACACTGGAATGGGCTGCCATTTCCTTCTCCAATGCATGAAAGTGAAAAGTGAAAGTGAAGTTGCTCAGTCGTGTTCGACTCTTCGTGACCCCATGAACTGCAGCCCACCAGGTTCCTCCATCCTTGGGACTTTCTAGGCAAGAGTACTGGAGTGGGTTGCCATTGCCTTCTCCAAAGGTGTCCATAGGTGTGTGGATTTATCTCTGGGCTTTCTATTTTGTTCCACTGATGTATATTTCTGTCTTTGTGCCAGTACCATACTGTATTGATGACTGTGGCTTTGTAGTAGAGCCTGAAGTCAGACAGGTTGATTCTTCCAGTTCCATTCTTCTTTCTCAAGATTTCATTGGCTATTTGAGGTTTTTTGTACTTCCATACAAATTGTGAAATTATTTGTTCTAGTTATGTGAAAAATACCGTTGGTAGTTTGATAGGGATTGAATTGAATCTATAGATTGCTTTGGGTAGTATCCTCATTTTCACTATATTGTTTCTTCCAATCCATGAACACGGTATATTTATCCATCTATTTTTGTCCTCTTTGATTTCTTTCACCAGTGTTTTATACTTTTCTATAGAAAACTACAAAGGACTATAAGTCTTTTGTTTCTTTAGGTAGATATATCTAAGTATTTTATTCTTTTCATTGCAATGGTGAATGGAATTGTTTCCTAGTTTTGGAAAGTTGTACTTTTTTCAACTAAGCAGAAAACTAACAAGGAAACACAAACTTTCAATGATACAACAGACCAGTTAGACCTAATTGATATCTACAGGACATTTCACCCCAAAACAATGAATTTCACCTTTTTCTCAAGCACACACGGAACCTTCTCCAGGATAGATCACATCCTGGGCCATAAATCTAGGCTTGGTAAATTCAAAAAAATTGAAATCATTCCAAGCATCTTTTCTGACCACAATGCAGTAAGATTAGATGTCAATTACAGGCAAAAAACTATTAAAAATCCCAACATATGGAGGCTGAACAACACACTGCTGAATAACCAGAAAATCACAGAGAAAATCAAAAAAGAAATCTAAATATGCATAGAAACGAATGCAAATGAAAACACAACAACCCAAAGCCTATGGGACACTGTAGGGGCAGTACTAATGGGAAGGTTCATAGCAATACAGGCTTACTTAAAGAAACAAGAAAAAAGTCAAATAAATAACCAAACTCTACACCTAAAGCAACTTGAAAAGGAATAAATTATGAACCCAGGGTTAGTAGAAGGAAATAAGTCTTTAAAATTAGGGCAGAAATAAATGCAAAAGAGACCATAGCAAAAATAAACAAAACCAAAAGCTGGTTATTTGAGAAGATAGATAAAATTGAGAAACCAAGGCCAGACTCATCAAGAAACAAAGGGAGAAGAATCAAAACAACAAAATTAGAAATGAAAATGGAGAGATCACAACACAGAAATACAAAGGATCATAAGAGACTACTATCAGAAACTATATGCAAATAAAATGGACAACTTGGAAGAAATGGACAAATTCTTAGAAAAGTACAACTTTCCAAACTGAACCAGGAAGAAATAGAAAATATTAATAGACCCATCACAAGCACAGAAATTGAAACTGTAATCACAAATCTTCCAGCAAACAAAAGCCCAGGTCCAGACGGCTCCACAGCTGAATTCTACCAAAAGTTTAAAAAACTAACACCTATCCTATTCAAACTCTTTCAGAAAATTGCAGAGGAAGGTAAACTTCCAAACTCATTCTATGAGGCCACCATCACCCTAATACCAAAACCTCACAAAGATGCCACCAAAAAAGAAAACTACAGGCCAATATCACTGATGAACATAGATTCAAAAATCCTTAACAAAATTCTAGCAAACAGAATCCAGCAACATATTAAAAAGATCATACATCATGACCGAGTGGGCTTTATCCAGGATGCAAGGATTTTTTAATATCCGCAAATCAATCAATGTAATACACCAGATTAACAAATTGAAACATAAAAACCATATGATTATCTCAATAGATGCAGAGAAAGCCTCTGACAAAATTCAGCATCCATTTATGGTAAAAACCCTCCAGAAAGCAAGACTAGAAGGAACATACCTCAACATAATAAAAGCTATATATGACAAACCCACAGCAAACATTATCCTCAATGGTGAAAAATTGAAATCATTTCCCCTAAAGTCAAGAACAAGACAAGGGTGCCCACTCTCAACACTACTATTCAACATAGTTTTGGAAGTTTTGGCCACAGCAATCAGAGAAGAAAAAGAAATAAAAGGAATCCAGATTGGAAAAGAAGAAGGAAAACTCTCACTGTTTGCAGATGACATGATCCTCTACATAAAGAACCCTAAAGACTCCACCAGAAAATTACTAGAGCTAATCAATGAATATAGTAAAGTTGCAGGATATTAAAATGACACACAGAAATCACTTACATTCTTCTACACTTATAATGAGAAAACAGAAAGAGAAATTAAGGAAACAATTCCATTCACCATTGCAATGAAAACAATAAAAGACTTAGGAATAAATCTACCTAAAGAAACAAAAGACCTATATATAGAAAACCATAAAACACTGATGAAAGTAATCAAAGAGGACACAAATAGATGGAGAAAGATACCATGTTCGTGGATCAGAAGAGACAATAGAGTGAAAATGATATAGTACCGAAAGCAATCTATAGATTCAATGTAATCTCTAAAAAGCTACCAAAGGTATTTTTCAGAGAACTATAACAAATAATTTCACAATTTGTATGGAAATTCCAAAAAAAACCTCGAATAGCCAAAGGAATCTTGAGAAAGAAAAATGGAACTGGAGGAATCAACCTGCCTGACTTCAGACTATACTACAAAGCCACAGTCATCAAGACAGTATGGTACTGGCACAAAGACAGAAATATAGATCAATGGAACAAAATAGAAAGCCCATAGATAAACCCACACACCTATGGACACCTTGTCTTTGACAAAGGAAGCAAGAATACACAATGGAGAAAAGACAATCTCTTTAACAAGTGGTGCTGGGAAACCTGTCAACCACTTACAAAAGAATGAAACTAGAACACTTTCTAACACTATACACAAAAATAAACTCAAAATGGATTAAAGATCTAAACGTAAGACCAGAAACTATAAAACTCCTAGAGGAAGACAGGCAAAACACTGTCTGAAATAAATCACAGCAGGATCCTTTATGACCCACTCCCAAGAGCAATGGAAATGAAAGCAAAAATAAACAAATGGGACCTAAGTAAACTTAAAAGCTTTTGCACAACGAAGGAAACTATAAGCAAGGTGAAAAGACAGCCTTCAGAATGGGAAAAATAATAGCAAACAAAGCAACTGACAAAGAATTAATCTCAAAAATATACAAACAGCTCATGCAGCTCAATCCCAGAAGAATAAGTGACCCAATAAAAAATGGGCCAAAGAACTAAACAGACATTTTTCCAAAGAAGATATAGAGATGGCTAGCAAACACATGTAAAGATGCTCAACATCACTCATTATCAGAGAAATACAAATCAAAACCACAATGAGGTACCATCTCATGCCAGTCAGAATGGCTGCTATCAAAAAAGCTTCAGACAGTAAATGCTGTAGAAGGTGCAGAGAAAAGGGAACCCTCCTACACTGTTGGTGGGAATACAAACTAATACAGCCACTATGTAGAATGGTGTGGAGATTCCTTAAAAAAACTGGAAATAAAACTGCCATATGACCCAGCAATCCCACTGCTGGGCATACACATTTGAGGAAACCAGAATTGAAAGAGACATGTGTACCCCAATGTTCATCGCAGCACTGTTTATAATAGCTAGGACATGCAAGCAACCTGGATATCAGTCGGCAGATGAATGGATAAGAAAGCTGTGGTACATATACACAATGGAATATGACTCAGCTATTAAAATGAATGCATTTGAATCAGTTTGAATGAGGTGGATGAAGCTGGAGCCTATTATACAGAGTGAAGTAAGCCAGAAAGAAAAACACCAATACAGTCTATTAATGCATATACATGGAATTTATAAAGATGGGAATGATGACCCTATATGTGAGACAGCAAAAGAGACCCAGAGATAAAGAACAGACTTTTGGACTCTGTGGGAGAAGGCGAGGGTGGAATGATTTGAGAGAATAGCATTGAAACATGTATATTACCACATGTGAAATAGATCGCCAGTCCAGGTTCGATGCATGAAACAGGGCACTCAGGGCCAGTGCACTGGGATGACCCTGAAAGATGGGATGGGGAGGGAAGTGGGAGGGGGATTCAGGATGGGGGACACATGTACACCCATGGCTGATTCATGTCAATGTATGGCAAAAAGCACTACAATGTTGTAAAGTAATTAGCCTCCAATTAAAATAAATTTTAAAAAAAAGAAAAGCAAGAAAAAAATTTTGCCAATTTAGATGAAATTAAGAAATTCCTTAAATGACACAAATTCTCAAAACTAATTCAAGAAGAAAGTGAAAACTCTAAATATCCCTAAATCTATCAAAGATATGGAAAAAAATCTATCAAAGATATGGAATAAATCTATCAAAGATATGGAACAGAAAACTCCAGGCCCATGTGACTTAACTAGTGAATGTTATGAAATATGTAAAGGAGAAATATCACCAATCCCATACAAATTCTTTCAGAAAGTAGAGGACGGGAAACACTTCTCAAATCATTTTATGAGGTCAGCTTTACAAAATACCAGAACCAGATGTAGACTGCAAGAAAAGAAAACCATAGACCAATATTCTTCATTAAGTTAAGCACAAAAAATGAAATGTTAGAAAATTTAATCCAGCAATATATAAAGCATTATGACCAAATGAGATCTATTTCAAGAATGAAAGATTGGTTATGCATTAAAAGATCATCAACCAGTGTTATTCATCATATTAAGAAAACACAGGAGAAAAACTATATGATCATGTCCATAGGTGCCATAAAAGCATTTGACAATATTCAACAACCACTATGATAAAAACTGTCAGAAAACTAGGACTACAAACAGATTTTCTTAATCTGATCAAGGTAAACCAAAAAAGTCCTGCAGCTAACATGATAATGGAGGAAAATATAATCCCTTCACTGGGGGTCGGGGAAGGCTGCTGGCCTTGGATTCAGAGGGCCGTGGAGAGGCCTATCCAGCCAGAGGGTGGGGATCAAGCAGCCTGATTGAAGTACCTGTCCCCTCCTCGGGCAGTGGCCCTGATCCAGTCACTTCCCGTGGAACCAGTGGTTCCACCTCCCATGGAGTGTTGCCCCAGCCCCGTCATCAACCCTGGCTATACTGTGTGGGTTGATTTGACCCCCTTCCAGACCAGAAGTAGACCAACACCCAGCAGGCCAGCAGACACAGGATCACCTCCCAGTTGAGGGCCCCAGCACCTCCAGCCCTCCGGAGAGCCACAAGACTTTGATCCTGGAGAGGGAAAGCCCATGAGTTTTGTGCCAGAAGAGGCCAAGGGACTGGGAGTGTGATGGGGGACATTGCCTTTCCCGCAGCCCTTGAGTGCAGCTGGTCCAGCCGGTGCTTCTGGGGGGCCTGTTGTAAGTTCCCAGCCTGGAGTCCCTGTAGTCTGTGTGCCTGGAGCCCCAGGTGGCCCTGTCCCATTGCCGTCCCCAGTGAGTTCAACAGCAGTCCCAGCTTCCCTCCCCAGGCAGGCAAGCACAACACACTCCACATTCCTATTCTCTAGACTCCAGGACCGGGTCCCCATGCACCAGCATGCGAAGGCCACACACATGAACACAAGCACACACAGATGCCAATATCCACGTGCATGCACCTGACCACATGCTCTCTCTCACACACACACATGTGAATGCCCATTTGCAAGCACCTCCACAAACACACATGCACACACCTATGTGCATGCACATCTGAACACCCATTTTCTCACACACACATACACGCACATGGACTAGCACCTGTGCACAGGCACTCTCTCTCTCGGGCACACACAGACACAGACACACACATCAGATGCCCATGTGCATGCACCTGCCCACACGCACATGGACACATGTGCACACACATGCACACACACGTGAGCTATGTGCGGGACACCAGAAGGACAGACCACGTCTGACCCAGGGATGCCCAACTCCCCTCCAGAAGTTGATGACAAGGACCTGCGCTCAGCAGGATGCTCACCTGTGAGCATGGCCAGGTTGGCAGCAGTGCAGTCTTGGAGGTGCACAGCGACTGGGGCTCACTTGGGGTTTGCAGGCTTGGACTGTAAACAGGCACGTGCCCTGAGGAGAGGGGTAGGGTCTGTTTGAGCAAGCGCACTGAGGAGCTGCAGACACACTAAAGGGTGGAGCGCCACCCAGAGGCCTCCTGGCTAAGCCATTTACCAGGTTTCCGGGCCTGAGGCAGGGCTGACTTAGAGGGACCAGACCACGTGAGTGTGTCTGTGCAGGCTCATTGCTGCGACACACCGTGCAAACGGGTAAAGCTTCTGCAGAGAGCGCCTATTGCCCGAGAGCCTGCAGCCACTGTGGGAGCCAATGGTTGGTGGGAACCAATCGTGAGGCAGGACCAGGGTGTGTTTGTGCAGGCGCTATGCAGATGCTGAGTTGCAGGTCGCACTACAGGGCTGGGTTCTATAGGGAGGGTTCAGTCTTTCCCGACACACAGGGAGGGGGAGAGGGGCACATGGTGGAGGAGCCACGAGGGCAGCCGAAGAAGATGCAGGTGCCTTAGCATATGTCAGCCAAAGTGTGCCCAGTGGTGATGGTGGTGGCGATGGCCCTGGCAACCCAGCTGGCCCTGGTGACTCCGTCAGTCCTACAGTCCCTGGCAACCCCGGCAACCTGGGTGATCCCAGAGACCCCAGTGCTGCAGGAAAGTCATGAGGCACAGCTGGTGACATTCTGCAGATCCTGGGGTCACTCCACGCACCAGGGTGTGGAAGAGACACTGCACCTGGAGCCGGAGTTCTGAGTGACTGACTCCTTCAGTTGTGTCCTATTCCAGGAGCCTCAGTCACAAGGGTCGGGGTGTGGGCTAGGGTTGGTTTGGGGGATTGCAGGTGGCAGGGCCTAAAGTGTAGGAGGAGGGTACTCTGAGGGGCTGGAGGGTATGGGTTAGAGTTGGTCTGGCTGCCAGGGGATGGTGGTAAAGAAAAGCAACCTGAAGGGATCCAGAGGGTCGGGACGGTGCTATCCAAGGTGTCCGGTGGCAGCCTTGTGGGAGACAGTGGGTCACCATGAGCAGGGAGCCTGACGGACAAGCAAAATGAGAAATGTGGATGGTGCCTTAACCATATCTCCACCAGCAGGCTCACCGTACCTTTCACATCGCTCACTCAGACAAAAATCGCCCGCAACTTACTGTCTCAAAGTACTCAACTGTGAGCGCCAGTTCAGAAGGAGCTCAATGTTAATGGCTGCCTGTTGGTTCTGTCAGTTCTAAAGGGGGCCGGGGCCGGGCTGGGGAGAGGGTGGTGGGCAGTGGCCAGGGCCAGTCTCGGCCCAGGAGGAGCCATAATGGAGGGTTAAGCCTAAAGGAGAAGTGTGGTGCCCTGGGCTTGTCAGTGTGTGGGGATGGAGGAAGGACATGCTCCTCTTCCTCCTTCTCATCAGGAGCCTGAATTTCATTTTCCCTCCCTTTTAGCCAATTGAGTGCTGAAGACCATGTCATGCTCCAGACGTCCATTGCCCTCTGTCTGCAGAAGATTTCCCTGGTGATGCATACCTGGCAGCACTATGTGCCCCCCCCCTTTTTTTTTTACTAAGCCTCTGCATGAAAGTCAGGGTTAAATCTAGCATATGTGCCCTAGCCTCAAGTGTCCTTCCCGAGGGCACTGATTTCTGCAGTAGATGGATCGGGCTTCATCTTGTGCCTGTGCTTCTGCTTGGGAGGCTCAAGGTCCACATAGTTTGGTGATTGTTAACTGCAGAAAATAAAACTGAGATACTGTGCTGTCTCTGACTTTAGTTTTAGCTTCTGCACTTCCTAATACTGTATTTGTCTTCTGGTTGAAGGGGAGGTTCTGAGATCCAGATATTCAAGCAGTAACATTAGTGAAGACAATGTAAGAAGTGGGAGAACAAGACAGTAGTGTACTGCCTTTCAGTATTAATTTTGGAGTATTTTCCCATTTTACGAAGTGAAGTGTAAGTCACTCAGTCACGTCTGACTCTTTGCAACCCCATGGACTACACAGTCCATGGAATTCTCTAGGCCAGAATACTGGAGTGGGTAGCCTTTCCCTTCTCGAGAGGATCTTCCCAACCCAGAGATCGAAGCGAGGTCTCCCGCATTGCGGGTGGATTCTTTACCAGCTGAGCCACAAAAGAGGCCTGGGCCATGGCAATACTGTATGAAAACTGACGTGATGGACTAACACATGAAAGCGCCTGAACTAACGCATGAACCACAGTAAGTGCTAGAGATCACTATGGTCAAAGAGCACAGGTATGATGTGGAGTGGGCAGAGACGGGACACTGGTGGGTCGTGTGGCTTGGCCCCTTGCCCTCGACTCCCACCTTACTCCAGTGAGACCCTTCTGCAGTATACGTTGGAGAAATCAAAGTTGCCTTGTGGAACTAGCTTTAGGCCTTGAGACGAAAGTCGGCATTTGTGTCTCAGTGGCATCTCTGTGGACACTTGGCGAGGTCCATTCCACGCCATCTGAGCCAGCACTGGAGGGGCCCGTGTGCGCAGGCGCATAAGGGGGCACCTGAAAGGAACGTGGCATTGTGAGGGAGCTGAGTCCCCCCAGCGTCACGGGGTCTCCATAGCAGCCCGTGGGTGGATGGGGTGTGTGCGCAGGCGCAATTTTCACGTCCTTGCGCAGAAGGGGAGGGACTTCGTGAGGGGCCCGGTCTCTCCGCCCCTTATTTGCGGTCTGAGGGAGACGCGCGGCAGCCATGCAGGCGTCGGGTGGTGGCGCCGGTGGTGCAGAGGGCCGAGATGACCAGCAGAGCTCCAGAATACCTGCTTGCCAGAGTGGTTCAGGCAGTGCTGACGGTGAGGCTGTTCGCCGAGCCCCAGAAGGCCGGGGTGGGCCTGGCAGAGGAAGAGCGGTGTTGGAAGCTGCTGTAGTGCGTCCCCGGGGTGAGCGGGCACCAGGTGACGTAGGATCTGCTGGAGATGTAGCACCCTTGGCTGTAAGACCTAGACGTGGAGAGGTGGTGCTGTATCCTTTTCATGGAGCCTCCCTGGGCACGGTCAGTGGTATGGTGGTGGGAAACATGCCGGCAGCCTGAGGAAGGGATAGAAGGGAGCACGGGGGCTATCCGGGGCAGCGGGACTGGGCAGCCTGGAGGGAAAGGAGGTTGTCAAGGCCTGAGGAGCCTGGAGGGTGGGGAAGATGGACCCAAGGGTTACGGAGGCACCTGAGGGTAGTCTCAGGTTGTGGTCGGGAGCATGGGCATTCTGGGGTAAAAATGGGCCTCTGAGGTGTGAGGAAGCCCGAGATAGCAGCAAATTCTGTAATGGATGGTGCCTTAACCGTGTCTCTCTCAGCACACTCAGAGTGCCTTTCCAGTCACCCCTGGAGGCAGACATGGCTCGCAGATCTCTGCTCCCAGATGTCCAACGCCACCAAGGATTGATTCGGAAGGAATTTGCAGTGAATGGCAGTGACCTGCTTGTGTCAGTTCCAGACGAGTTTGCCTTGGGGAGTGGGGGGTGGCAGGTGCTGTGGTCTGAGCTCCCTCTTAAGCATGCTGTGATGGAGACACTGAGGGGCTTGGTATAAGGAGGGGGGCTGGTACCCTGGACCTACAGGAGCAATCTTCCCTTTGACCTGATTTTCTTTTCCCTGCTTTTAGTAGATGGACTGCTGACGACCTGGCTTTCATCCGACTGTCCGTGAACCAGTTCCTCGATCAGCTTTCCGTGGTGATTCGGAACATTCGGCGCCTTGGGCACCCACCTCGCCAAAGCCGAAGCTGAGGAAAGGGGCTGAGGCCTAACCTTGTGTCCCCTAGTCGGCAGGGCATAGGGAATTCAACCTAAGAGTCATTGCCACTTTGTTATTTGAGTGTAAGTTTTAGCCTGTACTGGCCTTTGGTCTCTTTCAGTTCACTTGCTTTGTTTCCCTGCTGCTTGAGAAGTGGGATGCTTCAGTGTTTATTACAGCAGAAAAGAAAACTAAGTCACTTTTTGTGCCCTAGTTTCCTTTCAGCTAATGCGCTTCTGGATTTTAAAAACACTTTTTATCTTTGTTCTCGTGTTAGAGGGAAGGTTCTGAAATTCAGATATTTGAATTCAGTTACAAGGGAATTGAAAACAATTTCGGACAATGAAAACCAAGCCCGATGTTCAGCACTAAATACTGTCAACATTTAAGAATATTTTCTGGTTGTACTTGCACATTAAACGTATAACAGCATGTGATGTAGAACTTATCAAGTTTAAATTTTTTCCTGAACTTTTTTCATTTAATATACTAGCTTTTCCACTTTCTTAAATCTCTTAAGAAATGTGTTATTGTCCAAGATGGCGGCGTCCGGGGCGCTGCCTCCTCGGCCGCCGCCGCCGCCGCCGCTGCGAGGGGCCTGCGGGCCGCCCACCCGCCAGCCGCGCCGGCGCCATGAAGAGGCAGAGCGAGTGAGACTCCAGCCCGAGCGGGCGCGGCTCGTCATCGTCAGCCAAACAGCCGCGGGAGCGCGAACGGGAGGCGGAGGCGGGCGGAGGGGGCGGGCGGCGCACAAGGCCTCGGGTGGCGCCAAGCACCCCGTTCCAACGCGGGCTCGCGACAAACCTCGCGGTAGCGGGGGCAGCTGCGGTGGGCATCGCGACGGCCGAGGCGCCGGGGACGCGAATCACCGTGCGAGCAGCGGCCGCTCATCGGGCTCGGGCGCCGGCGGCGGGGGACGCGGCGGCAAGGCCTCAGGGGACCCAGGCGCTTCGGGCGCGTCGTCCCGCGCATCTCCACTACCGCCACCTCCGCCGCCGCCCGGGGCTTAGCCCACGGGTCCCGGCTCCTCAGCGGCTGCACCCGAGTACAAGACGCTGCTCATTAGCAGCCTGAGCCCCGCTCTGCCTGCCGAGCACCTCGAAGATCGGCTCTTCCACCAGTTCAAGAGCTTCGGCGAGATCAGCCTGCGCCTGTAGCACACGCCTGAGCTGGGCCGCGTGGCCTACGTGAACTTCCGGCACCCGCAGGACTCACGTGAGGCCCGCCAGCACGCCCTGGCCCGCCAGCTACTGCTCTACGACCGTCCGCTCAAGGTGGAGCCCGTGTACCTGCGAGGCGGCGGCGGCGGCGGGAGCAGTAGGCCAAGCAGCAGCAGCAGCAGCGCCGCCGCCTCCACTCCGCCCCCGGGCCCGCCAGTGCCCGCCGACCCGCTCGGCTACCTCCCGCTGCACGGCGGCTACCAGTACAAGCAGCATTCGCTGTCCCCGGTTGCCGCCCCTCCGCTGCGGGAGCCCCGCGCCCGCCACGCTGCTGCAGCCTTTGTCCCGGGAGCGGGGCATGGACTACTACGGGCTGTACAACGACCACGGGCGACCCTACGGCTACCCGGCCGTGTGCGAGGAGGACCTGATGCCCGAGGACGACCAGCGGGCCACGCGCAACCTCTTCATTGGGAATTGGGACCACAGCATGTCGGAGGTGGAGCTGTGACAGGCTTTCGAGAAGTACGGCATCATTGAGGAGGTGGTCATCAAGAGACCCGCCCGTGGGCAGGGCGGTGCGTATGCCTTCCTCAAGTTCCAGAACCTAGACATGGCCCATCGGGCCAAGGTGGGCATGTCGGGTCAGGTGATAGGCCACAATCCCATTAAGACAGGGTACGGCAAGGCCAACCCCACTACGCGTCTCTGGGTGGGTGGCTTGGGACCTAACACCTCACTGGCGGCTCTGGCCCAGGAGTTGGACCGTTTTGGGAGCATTCAGACCATTGATCATGTCAAGGGAGATAGCTTTGCCTACATCCAGTACGAGAGCTTGGACGCAGCCCAGGCCGCCTGTGCTAAAATGAGGGGCTTTCCCTTGGGGGGTCCGGACCGCAGGCTGTGCGTGGATTTTGCCAAAGCAGAGGAGACTCGGTATCCCCAGCAGTACCAGCCCTCCCCACTCCCTGTGCACTATGAGCTACTCCCCGACGGGTATACCCGGCACCGGAACCTGGATGCCGACCTGCGGGTGCGGGACAGGACCCCTCCACACCTCCGCGGAAACAGCCTCGAGGGCTACAGCCACTCAGTGCGCAGCCGGAGTGGTGAGCGCTGGGGAGGAGATGGGGACCGGGGCCTGCCCAAGGCCTGGGAGGACAGGCGGAAGCGCCGGAGCCTCTCCAGTGATCGCGGAAGGGCCACCCACTCCCCTTACGAGGAACGGAGCAGGACCAAGGGTGGTGGGCAGCCTGCGGACCGAGGCTCTGACCGCACCCTGGAGCGTAGCCGCAAGGAAAACCATTCCAGTGAAGGGACCAAGGAGTCCGGCAGCAACTCCCTCAACAGCAGCCGACACGGGGCGGAGGAGCAGAGCCACCACCACCACCACAAGGCTCCCGACTCTTCCCACGGGAAGAAGACCCGAGAGAGCGAGCGCAATCATCGGACTGAGGCCGAGCCCAAGCCTCTGAAAGAGCCAAAACACGAGACCAAAAAGCTCAAGAATCTTTCAGAGTATGCCCAGACGCTGCAGCTGGGTTGGAACGGACTTCTGGTGTTGAAAAACAGCTGCTTCCCGACATCTATGCACATCCTAGAGGGGGACCAGGGCATGATCAGCAGTCTCCTCAAAGACCATACTTCTGGGAGTAAGCTGACCCAGCTGAAGATTGCCCAGCGCCTTCGCCTGGACCAACCCAAGCTCGATGAGGTCCCACGACGCATCAAGCAGGGGAGCCCCAATGGCTACGCAGTGCTCCTGGCCACCCAGGCGACCCCCAGTGGGCCTGGCTCTGAGGGGATGCCTACGGTGGAGCCTGGCCTACAGAGGCGGCTTCTCAGGAACCTGGTCTCCTACTTGAAACAGAAGCAGGCTGCAGGGGTGATCAGCCTGCCAGTGGGTGGATCCAAGGGCAGAGACAGCACAGGCATGCTCTATGCCTTCCCGCCCTGTGACTTCTCACAGCAGTACCTCCAGTCAGCGCTGAGGACATTGGGCAAGCTAGAGGAGGAACACATGGTGATAGTTATAGTAAGAGACACAGCCTAGCCCAAGCCTGGCTTTTCCAGCCTGTTTGTCACTAAAGCAATTATTTTAAAATCTGACCACTGCTGCCCTGCACCCCCGGCCCATCCTACACCCTTGATTTGAATTCTCTGCTGGGTTACTCCATTTCATTTGGTAGGGGACCAAAGTCCTATCTCCCCACCAAAAACTAAGTTCTTAGGTTTGGGTTGGTTTTTTTTGTTTGTTTGGTTTTTGTTTTTTTTTTGTTTTTTGTTTTTTGTGTTTTTTTTTACCATGATAAGGGACTCCTGTCATGTCGGCTTCTAGTGTATGAAATACTGACTGCTGTGTTCTGTATTTTTTTATTTTTTGACTAACTGTGTGGAAAATTGTCAGTAAAGCCTTTGTCAGAGGATGGATTTAAAAAAAAAAAAAGAAAAGAAATGTGTTATTGAATAGATATAAGATGCATTATAATGTAATTATTGGGACTTCCCAGGCAGCCCAGTGGATAAGACTTGCACTTCCAGTGTAGGAGCTGCAGGTTCAATCCCTGGCAGCAGAACTAAGATCCCACATGTCATGTGGCGTGGCCAAAAAATTAAGATTGGGTCTTTAAATTAAAAAAATAATAATAATAATGTAATTATGGAGCATTTGTTTCCACTTTTTACATTACTATGGTTAATGATTTAGTGGAATTTATAAATCTTTCCATTAATAGTTATTTCCTTAAAGTATTAATATATTCCAAGAATTAGAAATACTGACCTAAATGTTTACTTCTTTTGTTTAAATTAATTTATCTTTTAAATTGGAGGCTAATTACAATATCATAGTGGTTTTTGCCATATATTGACATGTCCAGGCTCCCCACTGGGGTCCTCTTGGCCACAGAGCAGGGCACAGACACAGGCAGTAGACCAGGTCTTTGCACACCCTAAAACTGACTGGGAGCCAGAATCAACAGAAACTGGGAGGGTAGGAAGGTGGGACAGGGATGCCCCACACACAGGAAATGGTCAGCCACTGCTGGTGCCTCTTCCCCTCCAGTGGGGGTAGGGGTGGAGGAAGGCTGCTGGCCTTGGATTTGGAGGGCTGAGAGGACTCTCCGGCCAGGGGGTGGGGCTCAGGGGCCGGATTGAAGTATAATCCCTGATGCAGTCACCTCCCGTGGCACCAGTGGTCTGGCAGATGCACCCCACACCCAGGCAGTGCTACCCCAGCCCCGTGGTCTCCCCCGGCTGTATCTTGCCTGTTGACCCCCCCGTTGTAGACAGAAGTAGACCAGCAGGCTATCAGATACAAGGTCACCTCCCAGTTGAGGTCCCCTGGCACCTCCACCCCTCCAGACAGCCTCAAGACACTGTTCCTGGGGAGGGAAAGGCCATGAGAGTTGTGCCAGCAGAGAGCAAGAGACTGCGGGTGTCCAGGGCAACACGGCCCTTCTCTCTGCCCTTGAGTCTAGCTGGCTCATCCAGTGCTTCTGAGGAGCCCAGGGCACGCCCACAGCCTGGAGTCCCTGCAGTCTGTGTGCCTGGACCCCCAGGCAGCCCTGCCCCATGCCTTCCGCAGTGGGCCCAACAGTAGTCCCTGCGTCCCTCCCCAGGTGGGCAGGAACAGCCCACTCCACATCCCTGGTCTCGCACCCCCACGTGCATGCACCTGCACATGCCCACATGCACAGACAAGGACGCAGACTTGCGCTATGTGTGGAAGACCAATGGGATCCCCGGGGCCTGGCCCTGGTGCTTAACTCCCTTCCAGAAGCTGAAGTCAGCAGGAGGGTCACATATGAACATGGCAGCAGAGGTCTAAGGGGAAGGGGCTCACTTGGTGTTTCCACGTTTGGCGGGAAACACTGACGTGCTCATAACCACCTAAGAGGGACATCCTGGGACTGGCGTCAGGGCCTGAGTGCACAGGCGTTCTCGGCGCCCATAGTGACGTCACCCGCCCAGGGGCATGGTTTCCTTTGGGTGCCTCAGCCCCTCAGACAGTCCGGCTGGCCTTGGTGTGCTGAACTGCAGCGTGAGTGGTTCTGGAGGCCGCAGACCAGGTGCCTGCGAAGGTGGCGTGGCAGAAGGTGCTGAAGACCAAGGAGGTCTGGATGGAGCTGGTGACCCAAATGGCCTTGAAGGGCACCAGGGCCTCGGAGGCATGGGAGAGGCAGGTGCAGGCACGGCTGGAGCCCCAGAGCCGGCACATGTACCTCACACTCCAGGACCTGGCGGAGATGCCTTGCCAGGCTTGGGCAGACAGGCCTTGGCAGGGCCTGGTGGACATGCCGTGCCTTGGCCAGGTGGACAAGCCATGCCAGGGCTGGGTGGCAACACTGTCCCAGGACCAGGTGGACATGTGGCGCCAGGGCCTGGTGGTACGCCACCCCGGGCCCAGGAGGACACGTCAGGCCATGACCTGGTGGACATGCTGCATTGGGACTTGGTGGCCATGTGCTGCCCATGGCCAGAAGACCAAGAAGCCACCTTTTCAATTTGTATCCTATTTGAAGAGAGGCGAGGGATTGGACCGGGGAGGAATGGGCCTACTGTAGACATTGGAATGGAGAGAAAGCAGTCAGCCTGGGGATAGGAAAGGCTGTGGGGAGGGAGACCAAGAAGACGGCTGGGGGGGTCTGGCCTCAGGGCTATAGGTCAGTGGCGGCAGGGAGAGATGGAAGGGGCAGATGGCCTGACGGACTGGAAGGGCAGGGAGCAGACTTGGGGTGGGGATGGAGACAAGTGAGAACGGCCAGAAGGAAACAGGCCTCCAAGTGAAGAGTAGGCCTGAGGCACAGGCAAGGTTGGTGTGAGATGGTCCCTTAACCTCTCTGCCACCAGCTCCATCATAGTGCTCTTCCCATCACCCATGGAAGCAGAGATGGCCTGCCAGTCCCTGAGCCCACATGTCCAGCCCTACCGCAGGGCAGTAGGGAAGGAGCTCACAGTGAATGGCAGCATCCTAGCAATGTTAGTTTGCAAAGGGGCCTGGGTGGGTGGCAGGTGTCTGGGGTCATTCTGACAGTCAATTGGAGACCCCCCCAAAGGTGAAGTCTAAGGATGTAGATATATGCAGTTAGCCTGTCACCAGCTGAGGGGGCAGAGAGAATTAGAGGAACAGTTCCCACATTTAATTTTATTTTCTTTTTCCCTCCCTTTTAGCTGGCTGACTGCTAAAAACAGTGGCCACCTCCGAATTTCTATCATCTCCTGTCTCAAGCAGCTTTTCCTGTTGGTTGGGATCAACCAACCAATTACAGGGTACTTTGTGACCCTGGTTATCCCTAATCCTAGGCCAAGAAAGAGCGCCTAAGATTACCCTAGGCAGTGCATCCTTCCCCAGGGCATTGATTCCTACACTGGTTGCTGATTTATTATGGGGGCCTAACTATTTGCTTATATTGGCCTTTGGGCACTCTTGGCCCTGTTGTTTTCCTCTGGCTGGAGGAGGAGGGTGTTTCAATATTTCTTGTAGCATAAAATAAAGCTGAACTATCATTCTGTGTCTGAATATATTTTCAAATACTGCGCCTCCACAGTTTCTTGCCTTTCTCCTTGGTTTCAAGGGAAGGTTCTGGGCTTCAGATAGTCTAGTAGTACAGTGTAATTGAAGACAATTTAAGAAATTGAAAAAAAATAAAATGTATTATGTCTTATTATTCAGCATTAACTGCTGCCCATATTTTGAAATATTTTCTTAGTTTTATAGTGGCATTTATATGGCTCAGCTGGTAAAGAATCCGCTTGCAATGCGGGAGACCTGTGTTCAATCCCTGGGTTGGGAAGATCCCCTGATTAGGGAAAGGCTATGCACTCCAGGACTCTGGACTGGAGAATTCTATGGATTGTATAGTTCATGGGGTCACAGTGTCAGACACAACTGAGAGACTGTCACTTCATATATAACAATAATGTAATTGTTGCATGTTCAGGATTAGTTTTTCCTCAAATTATTTTTATTTAACATATAAGCATTTTTTTCTTTCTAAAATTTCTTCAAAAACATGTACTTGGATGCATAAAAGAAGTACTATAATGTAAGTGTTAAGCATTTAATATGTTTCCATTTTTCCCTATTAATGATTCAGCAGAAATCTTCTGTATAAGTCTTTGCCTGACTGGTAATTTCCTCAAGATAGATTCCAAAGGGTAGAAGTATGGACTTAAAAATTCACATTTCTACTTATTTTTAAGGCTATTGGTCTACAGTAGGTGGCTGCTACTCAAAAGTGTGCCCTCCCACCAGAATTCTAGTTTGCCCAACACCTGTTATCAGTAGGTCTGATTCTTCCCAAAGTAAAAAGCTTAGCTTGCAGAAGATCAAACAACTCGGAAACACTAGATCTGTAACTTTATGGCCTACTGACCTTGTTTTAGAGCAATGTAGAAAAGGTTAGGGACAGTTAGTTAGGTCTTTGAGGAAGGAGTTAGCGCCCTAAAATGTCTAGTGTTTCCTGCAACCTCACCAGATTTGCTGATAGTTTCAGTAGTTCTGTGAATTACACTGTATTTTCTACATGTATGATCAGGTTATCTGCAGATAAGGTGTGCTCAGTCACTCAGTTGTGTTCGACTCTCTGTAACCCATGGATTATAGCCTGCCAGGCTCCTCTGTCCATGGAATTTTCCAGGTAAGAATACTCGAGTAGGTTGCCATTTCTTCCTCCAAGGGATCTTTCTGACCTAGGGATCAAGCCCACGTCCTCTGCATTGGCAGGCGGATTCTTTACCACTGGCACAGTGTTAAAATTGAAAGAAAGTAAATGCACATCTTCCGGAGAAGGCAATGGCAAGCTACTTCAGTACTCTTGCCTAGAAAATCCCATGAATGGAGGAGCCTGGTAGGCTACAGTCCATGGGGTCGCTACGAGTCGGACACGACTGAGCGACTTCACTTTCACTTTTCACTTTTCACTTTCACACAATGGAGAAGGCAATGGCGGCCCACTCCAGTGTTCTTGCCTGGAGAATCCCAGGGACGGCAGAGCCTGGTGGGCTGCTGTCTATGGGGTTGCACAGAGTTGGACACGACTGAAGTGACTTAGCAGCAAATGCACATCTTCACTGAGTAAAGATTCAGTAAACCGGAGTAAGCCCATCCCTTGGTGGCTCAGTGGTAAAGAACCCACGTGCCAATGCAGGAGACTCAGATTCCATCCATGATTCAGGAAGATCCCCTAGAGTAGGAAAGGACAACCCATCCAGTATTCTTGCCTGGGAAATCCCACGGACAGAGGATCCTGGTGGGCTACAATCCATAGTGTTGCAGAGTAGAACACAACCGAGTGACTAAACAACAAAACAATAAGAAATCAGAAGAAGTTGAGAATCTGTGTAAGGACGTGATACATTCCTGTTCTTAACAGTATGCTCCCACCATGGGACTGTGGGTATTACTTGTGACACTTTTTAAATTTGTGTGGGTCTCATTTGCAGCATGTAAGCTTTTATTTAATAACTGCAGCGTGTGGGATCTAGTTAGCTCACCGGGAACTGAACCTCATCCTCCTGCATTGGGAGTGTGGCGTCTTAGCCACTGGGCCACCAGGGAAGTCCCTGACATAAGTATTTTCTTTACTGGGAAAAACACTACTTTTCTCTATTAGATTAATGGGCTTCCCAGGTGGCAAAGTGGTAAAAAATCTGCCTGCTAATGCAGGAGATGCATGAGATGCACTTTCAATCCCTGGGTCCAGAAGATCCCTTGGAGAACAAAATGGCAACCGACTCCAGTATTCATTCCTGGAAAATTCCATGAACAGAGGAGCCTGGAGGTCTATAGTCTATGGGGTCGCAAAGAGTCGAACATAACTGAGCGACTGAGGATGCACGTTCTATTAGATAAAGAAATAATTTTTCTCAGTCTTGTTCCTTTAAAACATTGGAAAATAATTTTGAAGTTGATGAAAAGTCTATACCACTGTCGAGGACATGTATGGGTTTTGTAACCCAGTATCCATTTTCCTTCTCTTGGTACTGGTATGCTGTCACTCTGGAAAATTGCCCCTTTCCTTTTCTCTAGGCCAGTATGATTGGGATAGAGTTGACTTTAACTCTGATTCCAGGGATGGACTTGTCTGCCATTGGAGCACTTCTTTCTTCCAGCCATGGAGATATCATCCAACCAGTGACAGTGTGCTGGCTGTAGGGGATGCAGACTGGCAAATGACAGAGGGGGAGTTGGAGCAAGAAGGTAAATCTCAGGGAACAAAATGCTGGATCCAGCCATGGCTGAAAACAGAAACTACCTCTGTATCTTATACTTACACAGACCTAGAAGTTCTCCCTTTGGCTTAAAAACTAATGTAGATATTTTTGGTTGTTTTTTTTCCACTTGTTTTTCACTTGCAATAGCAAAGTCTCGAGTATTACTGAATTGAAGAATCATAATTTTCTTTCTTAACTAATGTGGTCTGAGGACTTGGCCCTTCTTTATTACTTCAAGGGAGAAATAGGCCTATTTTCTTATTAAGGGATTAGCTCCTTGCTGATCAACTCACATTATGGTTGAAAAGGAGACAAATGAATCAAAGGAGGGGAGGGACACTGCAAGGGGCAGCTGGAAGAAGGGGACAAGGAGGAAGACCATCCCTTTCCAGACAGGGCACCCAGAATTGACCCCAAAGTGGGCCGTATAGTGGATATGGTAAAGCCTGTGCCATCCACGGTACTTTTAAGAGCCATTTAATATTCCCCAGTCTGGAGGAAGCACAAGCTGGAATCAAGATTGCCAGGAGAAATATCAATAACCTCAGATATGCAGATGACCCCACCCTCATGGCAGAAAGCGGAAAAGAACTAAAGAGCCTCTTGATGAAAGTGAAAGAGGAGAGTGGAAAAGTTGGCTTAAAGCTCAACATTCAGAAAACTAAGATGATGGCATCTGGTCCCATCACTTCATGGGAAATAGATGGGGAAACAAGGGAAACAGTGGCTGACTTTATTTTGGGGGGCTCCAAAATCATTGAAGATGGTAATTGCAGCCATGAAATTAAAAGACGCTTACTCCTTGGAAGGAAAGTTATGACCAACCTAGACAGCATATTATAAAGCAGAGACATTACTTTGTCAACAAAGTCCGTCTAGTCAAGGCTATGGTTTTTCCAGTAGTCATGTATGGATGTGAGAGTTGGACTATAAAGAAAGCTAAGTGCTGGAGAATTGATACTTTTGAACTGTGGTGTTTAAGAAGACTCTTGAGAATCCCTTGGACTGCCAGGAGATCCAACAAGTCCATCCTAAAGGCGATCAGTCCTGGGTGTTCGTTGGAAGGACTAATGTTGAAGCTGAAACTCCAATACTTTGGCCACCTGATTCGAAGAGCTGACTCATTTGAAAAGACCCTGATGCTGGGAAAGATTGCAGGCAGGAGGAGAAGGGGACAACAGAGGATGAGATGGTTGGATGGCATCACCGACTCAATGGACATGGGTTTGGGTAGACTCTGGCAGTTGGTGATGGACAGGGAAGCCTGGCCTGCTGCAATTCATGGGGTCACAAAGAGTCAGACATGACTGAGTGACTGAACTGAACTGAACTGAACTTTGCAAACCCATGTACTGTAGCCCACAAGGCTCCTCTCTCCATGGAATTTTCCAGGCAAGAATACTGGAATGGCTTCCCATTTCCATCTCCAGGGGACCTTCCCCACCCAGGGATTGAACCTGTGTTTGTTGCGTCTCTTGCTTTGGTAGGCAGATTCTTTACCACTAGCGCCACCTGTCTTTCAAAAGCCCAAAAGAAAGTGTGTGGCTTTATAAAGTGGACCACCTGAATCATTTCCTCTACAAGGAGTTCACTGACACCATCCACTCACACCTGTTGCCTGTCCTTTCCCACTCCTTTCAAACAGGTGCAGCTTAGCCTCTGCAGCCTTTACACATTCCCGTTGACATGTTTTTCAAGCTAAATATCAGCTTTATTACTGATGAATCTGATTGAGAAGAATGTGGCTTGGGCAGCTTTTGTTGTTGTTCAGTCGCCCAGTCCTGTGTGACTCTTTGTGACCCCATGGATTGCAGCATGTCAGGCCTCTCCCTGTCCCTCACCATCTCCTGGAGTTTGCCCAAGTTCATGTTCATTGCATCACTGATGCCATCCAGCCATCTCATCCTCTGATGCCTTCTTCTCCTTCTGCCCTCAAACTTTCCCAGTATCAGGGATTTTCCAGTGAGTCAACTGTTCCCATAGATGACCAAAATAATGGAGCTTCAGTTTCAGCATCCGTCCTTCCAGTGAATATTCAGGGTTGATTTCCCTTAAGATAGACTGGTTTGACCTTCTTGCTGTCCAAGGGACTTTTAGGAGTCCTCTCCAGCACCATAGTTCAAAGGCACAGATTCTTTGGTGCTCTGACTTCTTTATGGTCCAGCTCTCACAACCGTATGTGATCAATGGAAAGACCATAGCCTTGACTCTATGAACGTTTGTCACAGAGTGATGTCTCTGCTTTTCAACACCCTGTCTTGTTTTGTCATAACTTTCCTGCCAAGAAGCGATCGTCTCGTAATTTCATGGGTGCAGTCACCATCCATGGTGAGTTTGAAGTCCAAGAAGAGGAAAATCTGTCACTGCTTCCACCTTTTCCCCTTCTATTTGCCATGCAGTAATGGGGCCAGATGTCATGGTCTTAGTTTTTTAAATATTTAGTCTTAAGCCAGCTCTTTCACACTCCTCCTTCACCCTCATCAAGAGGCTCTTTAGTTCCTCTTTGCTTTCTGCCATAGAGTGGTATCATCTGTGTATCTGAGGTTGTTGATGTTTCTCCCAGCTATCTTGATCCTGGCAAGTAACTCATTCAGCCTGGAATTTATCATGATGTGCTCAGCATATAGATTAAACAAATAGGGTGACAGAAGACAGCCCTGTCATCCTCCTTTCTCGATCTTGACCAATCAGTTTTTCCATACGGGGTTCTGTTTCTTTTTGACCTGCACACAGGATTCTCAGGAGACAAGTAGGATGGTCTGCTATTTCCATCTCTCTAAGAGCTTTCCACAGTTTGTCATGATCCACACAGTCAAAGGCTCTAGCTTAGTCGAGGAAACAGTGTGAGATGATTTTCTGAAATTTCCTTGATTTCTATATAAGCCAGTGCCGGGAGCCAGTGTGAGGAACTCCGCCCATGGCAAAGGTCATGAGGAAGGAGGCTCAGCATACGCAAAGGTGGGATCGAGCCTCAGGAGTCCCCCTGGAAATTCTCGAGCATCTACCCCCAAAACCAGAGTCTGCCTACTTTACTGCTTTGTGCTCTCACCTACACCTCTGACTTTACAGGGGGCTGTCCCCCACCACCTCTCTCAGAGAAGGAGTTAACTTAGAGCTCCAGTTAATAAAGTTCCTGGGTGTGACAAGAGTGTTTTAGTTCACAAACTCCTTTGGAAGTTCTCTAGCCTGCCTGAACTCTTCTGGCCACATGTGATTGTTCACAGCCTCCCAACCATGAGAGGCACGAGATGTTCTAAACTTTCTAAATACAGATTCCTTTGAGCAGTTAGAAGATTATTAGTATAGTATAGTGGGTTGATTAGAAATTATATTGGTGAAGGGTTTTCATTTATTGGGCCAATGTTTGCTGCTAAGTTTCCATATCCCTTACCTACTGTGTCCCTGAGAGTGTAGTGATTAATATAGTTGGTGTATAGGAATGTAAGTAGTAGCTTTAATGTTTGTAACCTTGGACCCTTGAGTTAATTCTTTTGCCCTATAGGAATGCAACTTTATCTAATGCTTTCAGAGGGTGGCACCTGACTTTAGAATAATCACCTTTAGAGAAAAATAAGTTTTCTGAAGAAAGGGTCATAAAATGTTAACAGGCCTCCTGGCCAGAAGATGATGTAAATCACCTAAACTTTTGCATATGATAAGTTTGCAGGAAGAAAGCCTGGCTTCGATAAGGATCAAGGACTGCTGATTGACTCTACCCCTTCCCCCATTATCCTCTATGCACAACTTAAGGTATAAAAACTACTTTGGAAAATAAAGTGTGGGCCTTGCTCACTGAAGCTTGGTTTCCCCATGTCGTTCTTTCTCTCACCTTCTGGCTGAATTCCCATCTGGAGCATGGAGGCTCACCAAGCCTACTAATTTTGCCTGGGCTTCTAAGATCTGACCAGGGAGGCCTTAGTGTCTCCTCTCCTTCAGGAGAATGGGAGGACGCCTGTGGCCTACGTAGGTGGCACAAATTCCTTGTCTTGGAATTTTATTGGTTTTCCACGTAAACCAAGTTATTCAGCTCTTTTCTTCACTGAATTTCTTCGCTGAGCTATCCTTATTTAACCACTCTTTATATTTTTAATTAACACTTAATCAAGCTATCCTATCCTGTTCGCCGACACCATCTCCCCTTCGAATTCCCTGGATCCACCGGGGCTGGACCCTGGCAAGCCAGTGAATGTTGGTTGGCAATTTGATGTCTAGTTCCTCTCCCTTTTCTAAACCCAGCTTGGACATCTGGGAGTTCTTGGTTTGCACAATGCTTCTGAAGCCTAGCATGCAAGATTTTAAGCATGACCTTACTAGCACGGGAGATGAGTGCAATTGTTTGATGGTTAGCACATTCTTTGGTACTACCCTTCTTAGCAATTGGGATGAGGATTGACCTTTTCCAGTCCTGTAGTCTTCCAGATTTTCTGACATAGTGAATGCAAATCCTTGATGGCATCCTCCTTTATGGATTTGCAAAGTTCTGCTCGAATTTCATCACATCCACTAGCTTTTCTAACAGCAGTGCTTCTCAGGCAGCAAAGCAAAGTCAATTTGCTGACCTCCCCCAGATGGATACCTGGGCATGGCCGCCTGTGGGGAAACATGGGCTCTGAGGACTGACCCACTTGCCCAGGCTGCTGCCTCCCACTGTCAGGTTCATTCCCTGTCACACTCTGATATGTGTGACAGACCCATTTTCTTTCACCGATATTGTCTCTCACATTTACTTTCTCATACTGAGTCAGAGTACCATCACACACTCTTTTTCTTTAATATTCCTGTATCACTCTATAATTCTTTTTCCGTCACACTTATTCTCTCTCACATCCTATCTCTCTTAGAATGTCTCTCTGACACTCGGACACACACTCCCTCTGTCTTGGTTTCTGCATCTTAGTCTCTTCCCATGACATTCTGTCCCTTTAAATTCCTGTCCCAATCACACATTCACTCTGTCACACTCACTCAAAAGCATTCACCTGTCAGAGTGGTAAACTCTCTGGAAACTCATTCTATCATACACTCTCTTTCCTTCATCATTCTGTCACTGTCTGTGTCACACACATTATTCGTCATTGTCATTATCATTATCCTTTACAGATCTCACCATTCAGACCCAACTTAAGTCCAGTGCCTGATGGAGCACTACGGTCATCATAGTTTTGAGAAATGCAGAAACCAAAATGCACAAGACTTTGAGCCACTGGTGTTGCTGAATGAGTGGGTGTGTGTGATTTGTTTGGAGGAGATCTGGATCATGGGAGACAAGACACCAACATGGCCATACTGTCTGAAAACTGACATGATGGATGAACACACGGAAAGCAGCTGAAACAGCACATGGATCATAGGAAGGGCTAGCTATCACTATGGTCAAAGAGCACAGGTATAGATGTGGAGTGGGCAGAGAGGGGACGCTGGTGGATCGTGTGGCTTGGCCCCTTGCCCTGCGGCATATGTTGGAGAAATCAAAGTTGCATTGTGGAACTAGCTTTAGGCCTTGAGACGGAAAGCTGTCATTTGTATCTCGGTGGCGTATCTGAGGACACTTGGCAGGGTCCATTCCACGTGGGCTGGGCCAGCACTGGAGGGGCCCGTGTGCGCAGGTGCATCAGGGCTACCTGAAAGGAGTGTGGCTTTGTGAGGTAGCTGAGTCCCTCCAGCCCCATGGGGTCTCCATAGAGGCCTGTGGGTGGCCGGGCAGGCTGGGTGGTAACCAATCCGGTACGAAGAGCACCCTGAGGCGTGTCTGCGCAGAGGCACTTTTGGCGTCCTTGCGCAGAGTGGGAGGGACTTGGTGAGCGGCTCAGTCTCTCCGCCCTTCGTGTTGGCTTCAGAGGGAGACGGGCGGTAGCCATGCGAACCTCGGCTGTTAGTGCCAGCTATTCAAGGGGCCGAGATGACCAGCAGAGCTCCAGAACGCGTCCTTGGCAGCATGGTTCAGGCAGTGCTGACGGTGAGGATGGTCACCGGGCCCCAGAAGGCTGGGGTGGGCCTGGCAGAAGAAGAGCGATGATGGAATCTGCTAGAGTTCGTCTCTGGGGTGAGCGGGAACCACATGCCCCAGGACCTGGCGGAGATGTAGCACCCATGGCTGTAAGGCATAGACATGGAAAAGTGGTGCTGTATCCTTTTCATGGAGCCTCCCTGGGCACGGTCAGTGGGGTGGTGGTGGGAAACATGCCGGCAGCCTGAGGAAGGGATAGAAGGGAGCACGTGGGCAATCTGGGGCAGCAGGAGTGGACAACCTGGCCGGAAAGGGGGTTGTCAAGGCCTGAGGAGCCTGGAAGGTCGGGAAGAGGGACCGTAGGGTCAGGGAAGAAGCTCAGGGTGGTCTCAGGTTGTAGTCAGGAACATGGGTATCCTGGGGTAAAAACAGGCCTCTTCGAGATACCAGCAAATTCAGTAATGGATGGGCCTTAACCATGTCTCTCCCAGCACACTCAGAGTGCCTTTCCAATCACCACTGGAAGCATCCTTGTCTCTCAGGGGTATGGTCCCAGATGCCCAACGCCTCCAAGGAATGATTCAGAAGGAATATGCAGTGAATGGCAGTGACCTGATTGTGTGAGTTCTAGAAGAGTTTGCTTTGGGGAGTGGCAGGTGGCAGGTGCTGTGGTCTGAGCTCCCTCTTAAGAGTGTTATGATGGAGATACTGAGGGGCTTGGTGTAAAGAGAGGGGCTGGTACCCTGGACCTATAGGAACAATTTCCCCTTTAACCTGATTTTCCTTTCCCCCTGCTTTTAGTAGATGGATTGCTGAAGATCTTGCTTTCATCCGAATTTCCATCAACCCATTCCTCCTTGAGCTTTCCCTGGTGATTCAGAACATTCGGAGCCTTGGGATCCCACCGTTCCTAAGATGAGGAAAGGGGCTGAGGCCTAACCTTGTGTCCCCTACTCGGCAAGGCATAAGGAATTCAAACTAAGAGTAATTGCCACTTTGTTATTTGAGTCTTAAGTTTTTGCTCGTACTGGTCTTTGGTCTCTCTTGATTCTGCATCTCATGAGATGCAGCAAAACAAAACAAAAGACAAAGAGAAAACAGACTCTCTTTAAATTAAAAAAAAAAATTCACTTGCTTTGTTTCCCTGCTGCTTGAGTGGGATGCTTCAGCGTTTATTACAGCAGAAAATAAAACTAAGTCACTTTTTGTGCCTCAGTTTCTTTTCAGCTAATGTGCTTCTGGATTTGAAAAAAACTTTTTACCTTTGTTCTCATGTTAGAGGGAATGTTCTGAAATTCAGATATTCCAGTAGGACAGGGTAATTGAAAACAATTTCGGAAAATGAAAATTGAGCCCTATGTTCAGCACTAAATACTGTCAACATTAAGAATATTTTCTAGTTGTACTTGCACATTAAACTTATAACAGCATGTAATATTCAGTTCAGTCGCTCAGTCGTGTCCAACTCTTTGGAACCCCATGGACTGCAGCACACTAGGCCACCCTGTACATCACCACCTCCCTGAGCTTGCTGAAATTCATGTCCATTGAGTCGGTGATGCCATCCAACCATCTGATCCTCTGTCGTCCCTTCTTGCCATCTATCAAGTTTAGCATTAAAGATTTTCCTGAATTTTTTTCATTTAATATACTAGCTTTTCCACTTTCTAAAAGCTCTTCAAAAATGTGTTATTGAATCGATATAAGATGCATCATAATTAATTATTGGGGAAGTCCCAAGCAGTCCAGTGGCTAACACTTTGCACTTCTGGTGCAAGGCCTGTAGGTTCAATTCCTGGTAGTGGAACTAAGATCCCACATGCCATGTGGCATGGTGAAAAAATTTAAATTGGGTCTTTAAAAACAACAATAATAATGTAATTATTGAACATTTAAGTTGTTTACAATTTTTTCATTACTGTGGTTAATGATTCAGTGGAATTCCTGTATATAATTCTTTCCATTAATGGTTATTTCCTTGAAGTATTAATATATTCCAAAAGTTAGAAACATGGACCTAAATGTTTATTTCTTTTTTAAGACTCTTGATCATAGGGAATTCCCTGGCAGTCCAGTGGTCAGGACTCCAGACTTCACTCCAGGAGGCATGGCTTTGGTCCCATGGCCAGGAACTAAGATCCTACAAGCCATGAGATGCAGCAAAACAAAACAAAAGACAAAGAGAAAACAGACTCTCTTTAAATTAAAAAAAAAAATTCTTGATCACAATTTGTCTTCAGAAAATATACCTGCTACCAGATGTATGGTTTCCCAACATCCTTGTCACAGTTGGCTTGGTTTCCTACTAAAATAAAAAACTTAGTTTGCATGAGGAGAGAAAAAAATCTAGGCACACTAAAATAAGAAGTTTCTGGCTGACTGTACTTAAGTCAGTGAAGAAAAGTGCTGGGACAGTTAGTTGAATGATTGGGCATGGGGAGTTAGCAGTTTCTTAATATATTTTTTATTCCGCAAACTTGCTAAATTCACTGGTTAGTTCTTGTCAATATTTTGTAGATTCCCTTTGATTTTCTGCATAGACCATCATGTCTGCAGATAGTTTTACTTTCTCCTTTCCAATCGAGATGCCTTTTATCAATTGATTTCTCTCCTCATAATGGTTTGGATATTTCTCATTCTTGACATACTCTTTTCCTTGGGTGCTAGGTATATTTTTCCCTAGGTATATTCCACAACTTTTTAAAAATGTAACGTCGTTTACTTTCTTAGAAACACTTTGATCCTGTTGAGTCTTGCCTTAAGGGTTGATCAGTGGGAGTTTGAGACAAGGTCCCTCTGAGTACTGTATATGATGTCACCTGAATGAAGTGTTTCTGCTATGGATCCAGCGGACTCTCTGCCCACATGCAGGGTTCTCTCCTCCCTCTGCCGCCCTCTGCTCTCTGGTGCACTGCCTGCCAGCTCCAACAGCCTCTGCTCTGTGATTCCCTCTCAACACCCAGGGAGCCGGCTGGACATGGCCTGGGCAGTCTGTGTAGACAGAAAGCTGGGGCAGCTGCACAACTCGTCTCTTCCATGTCTCAGCTCCCAGAGATCACTGCTGATCCTCCCTGGCCTGATGCCCAGGTTTTTCACAGCCTGAGCTTCATATATTTGGGGCTGTTTTAAAGGGATCTTAACGGCAGTGGCCGGGAAGATCCAGTCCTGTTTCTCCATATGCATGAACAGAGTCTGCTGTGACAGAACCCGGAAAGCTCTTCCCCCGTGGGCTGGAGGGAGGCAGATGCTGCTGCCGCGGATGGTGGCAATGGTCCTGGCGGTGACGGTGATGGAGTTATCTCACCCACCAGCACCTAGCAGCTCTAGTGGCTACAGTGATCCTTCCTTTCAAACTGTAAGCCAGATGTGTCTCCCCTGTTCAGTTCCCTTCACTGGCTTTATTCTCACTCGGAATATAAGCCAGACGTCCTTATAATGCCCAGAAAGGCCCAACATTCTCATCTGTGAACCCCCACTGCCTCTGTACCTCCTCTGCTATGCTCACTCTTGCTCATTCCATGCTGACCACACTGGCCTCTTGGCTGCACCCTCAACATTCCAGGTTTTCTGAGGAATTAGTGCTTTTGCATACTCTGTTCTCCCTGCCTTGACTATGCTCTTAAATATAGCTCCTGGCCACCTCCATCATCTCCAAGTCTGCCCAGGTCTCATCTTCTCACCTGCCTTCCTCCTGAGGCCGCCGTCCCCACAGCCCAGTGGGCAGTCAATCCTCTTCATGCTGTTTTTTCCCACACCACTCATCACCTTCTATAATACTGTATAATTTACAAATTTGTTTTATTTCTTGCTTCTTCCCAATAGAGATAATCACTATTCTGACTTCTATCACCATAGAATATGAAAATGAATTAAAAGTCCTATTGAAGACCAAAGAAATGGAAATATTTAAAATTTCAAGACCGATATAAAACAATTAGGTTGTGTTATTTTGCGTGAAAGTAAACAGAGGCTAAAACTCATTCAAATAGGTTTTGACCATGACACAAAGACCATAAGAACAGTGTTGGACAGAAGCCAAACGGCTTTGGTCAGACAGAAGGGACACGTCCCATGGATTGCCCTGCTTTCCCCATGGAGGTCTCCCAGGAAACAATGTCCGTGTGTGGTGCCAGAGTGGGGTCAGGTTCACGATCAGCCTTGTGGAGTTCCAGTGACTGGCAGCCTTGATTGGAAAGGCCACCCTGTCCCTTAGGCTCTCCAGGGCCCCATCTGCCATCAGTGAGGTGCCCATGTGCAGTCTGTCTCAGAAAATAAAAACTAAATTTGTAAAAACAAATGGCACAGTTAAAGCAATTATAATAAATTCAATTTAAGATCAAAGAAAATAAAGTAGAAAGCTGGAAACTTAGGGAGGTGCCTGGTGAAGTAAAGGGGACAGAGCTCAAAGGGCCTGGGGCTCAGGCTAGGTTTCCTGGCCTTTGCTTCTCAGGTTAGCCTTGTGGGCCAACATAGCCTTCTTTGGACTGGGGCCTTGGTCTGGAGTGTCAGGAAAAACCATTTGTGGTAATCAGCCCGGTCCTTGACTAGGGTGAGGAAGTTCATGTGGCTTCTCCTCCTTTCTCTCAGCACCAGGATTCCCCTTGGCTGTAGGGTCTATGCCTTTGGCCTGGTTCCCCCAAACCCAAGCCCTGGCTACTCTGGTTGTCTCTGCCTTACGTCATGGCCTAGAGACTCTGCTGACCCAGCACCCAGGGCACTGGGAGCACCAGCCATGCGGAAAAGAGAGGTGAGGGCACAAGAGACCCCTGCTGTAGGGTGGCAGGCTGGGTGCTCTTGCCTTTTAATGTCAGTACCAAAGGTCACCTTATCTGTGGTATCTGGCAGGGCCATTGATTTTACTGTCAACTACTGAAGCTAGTTTCTGACCCAGGAAAAAGACATGGTTTGGCTGATAAGATGCAGTGCTTGTTCCAGCCACCTGCTGAACTGCTTGCAGCGAAGTAACATGGATGTGGGGCATTCCATGTGAGTCAGGTTAGGCCTGTTGTACTTGAAAACAGCAAGAAAGTCTATTTTCAACACTCAGCCTTCAAAACATGTTCCGAGTTTTTATCAGAGGCCATTACCTAAAACAAATAAGAAGACACTTAGGTCATGATTCTTCCTTATAACTTTTATTAATGCCAGAAATGAAATAGTAAAAATACAGTGAATTTTTCAAAATGGCATGATTTTGTCCCATTCACAGGCTCCAGGGGTTAGGCCTTCAACATCTTTTCCTGGGGACACAATCCAACCCACAGCCACCCTCCACCACCTCCCACTTCGCTCTGAGCACAAGCCCTCAGCATGTCCCCTGAGGCCTCCACATCCAGTCCCTGTCAGCTCTCGGCCCCCTGTCCTGCTGCTCTCCTCTTCACCCACTCTGCTCCGGCCACACTGGTCTCCTCACACTCCCAAACCTCCCTCAAGTCCTCACTCAGTCTCTGCTTCACAATGAAGCTGACCCCAACCACCCTGTTGAAAATGGAAAACCACTCCTCCAAGCGCTCCCTCTTCTCCTGCTGCACTTCCGGCCAGGGATCTCACCACCTTTCCATAGGCTACCTAATGTAGTTGTTATTTCGGTTCTTGACAGTCTCTCCCGGCTAAACTGGAACCTCCATGGAGGCCTGGAACAGTGTCCAGCAAAAAATGTTCCTTTAGTTACCAAATAAATAAAGCTACTGTAGAAAGTATAATAAAATATTCTTCTGAGCTAGGAATGGGGAACTACTTCTTAAATATTGTTTTAAGCCCATAACAGATTAATATCAAGAATATACTGATATTTTAAATATTCTGCTGATTATCAAGAAGATAAATGCAATTCTGATTTGTGGAAATGGGCAAAGGATACAAATAGGCTAGTTACAGAAGAGGAAAGCACCAAAGGTCGCAGGATACGGTAGGAGTGGAGATGGGTGTAGCCATAGCAGAAAGCAGCCTGGCACGACTGAATCCAGTGAAGCGTGCACATGCCTGAACTCCAGCATTTCTGCTCCTGGGAAACTGTGACAAGTCCCCTCAGTGGGGGTGTATAAGGGTGTCCTCATGGTGTCACCTGTGGAGGCGGGAGTCAGAGCCACATAGATGTCCTGCTGACTGTCCTTCTGCTCTAATGTCAGACCCTCAGGTGGGTCTACTTAATTCATGAGTTTCCACTTGTGTATGGATGACAGCAGAAGCCAACACGCTAGACCCTCGCTTGGTACATTCTTTGGGCTTTCTTCCCACATGTCTGACCAAAGTGTCCACACCTACTCTCTGCATGTCCATGAGAATCTGGTTCTTCCCTGACACAGTTTTTCTTCAGGGATGATGGTGAAAACCTATTAATATCTGCTAAACCTACAACTAAAACTATAATGTCTGCTCATGGATCCCCCTTTTTCGCACCCACAGAGAGCTTGGACAGAGAGCTCATTTAGTCATCTGTAAGTAACTGCAATGCTTTACTTCCCACTTGGCTTTCGTACAGGATCCCTAGTCCAGCACCATACTGCCCTTTACTTGGAGAAGCTGGCCTGCTCTCCTCTCCTCCTGTTGATTTTATTTATTTATTTTTGCCTATGTTGGGTCTTGCTTTACTTCCCACTTGGCTTTCGTACAGGATCCCTAGTCCAGCACCATACTGCCCTTTACTTGGAGAAGCTGGCCTGCTCTCCTCTCCTCCTGTTGATTTTATTTATTTATTTTTGCCTATGTTGGGTCTTCCTTGCTGCAAACAGGCTTTCTCTAGTTGTAGGGAGTGGGAGCTACACTCTAGATGCTGTGCTCTCATCATGTTGACTTTATTCATATACTTTTGCCTGTGCTTGTCTTCATTGATGAACATGGGCTTTCTCTAGTTGTGGCAAGTGGTGTCTACACTCTAGTTGCTGAGCACAGGCTTCTCATCGCCGTCACTTCTCTTATTGCAGAACATGGGCTCTAGAGCACAGGCTCCATTGCTCCGTGGCATGTTGGATCTTCCAGGACCACATTGAAGCAGTGTCCCTTGCATTGGCAGGTGGATCCCCATCCATGAACCCCCAGGAAGTCCTCCTAATGTTTTATCTGGCTCCATCCTGAACTGTAACCATTTCTCTAACCTCTGCTTTCTCTTGGATTAAAATTATATGTGTATATGTGTGTGTGGGCTCAAACGTGTCTGACTCTTTGGACCCATGGACTGTAGCCCACAAGGCTCCTCTCTCCACGGAATTTTTCCAGGCAAGAATACTGGAGTGGCTTCCCATTTCCTTCTCCAGGGGATCTTCCCCACCCAGGGACTGAACCTGTGTCTGTTGCGTCTCTCATGTTGGCAGGCAAATTCTTTACCACTAGTGCCACCTGTCTTTTGAAAGCCTGAATAAAAGTGTGTGGCTTTACAAATTGGACCACCTGAATCATTTCCTCTACAAGTTCACTGACACCATCCACTCATGCCTGCTGCAAGTCCTTTCCCACTCCTTCCAAACAGGTCCAGGTTAGCATCTGCAGCCTTTGACACATCTTCCTTGACATGGGTTTCAACCTAAATATCAGCTTTATTACTGATGAAACTGCTTGGGCAGACCATGATTGGGCATCTGAGCCAAGTCAAGTTGCTGACTTCCTCCAGACTGGCTGAGACATGGGGATGGCCACCCTCAGGGAACCATGGGCCCCAAGGATTGATCCACCTTCCCAGGCTGCTGCTTCCCATGGTCAGGTTCATTCCCTGTCACACTCTGACATGTGTGACAGACCCATTTTCTTCAGTACATATTATCTCTGAGATTTGCTTTCTCATACTGAGTCAGATTATCTGTCACACACACTCTTTCTGTAATATTCCTGTGTCACTCTATAACACTTTTTCCATCACACTCTCTCACACCTGATCTCTCCTAGACTCTACCTCTGACACTCTGTGTGCCACACATTCACGCTGTCATGGTATCTGTGAGAGAGTTAACTTAGTCAGGTTTCTAGGGAGACCAAGGCTCTTTAAGGAGGAGGTGAACATTCTTTCTTTTTCACATTCTTTTGCCTTAGACACGGAGGCCTGGTAGGCAGCAGAATCTCTTGCTCAAGGACAAGAGTTCAGAACCTGTGTTACGGGAGAAGGTCTGGGTAAAACTTCCATGGCCTTGAGCTCTGGGTTAACCCATTTCTTCTGGTTAATATCCTGCAGATGTCATCCCAGGATGTATGTTACGGGAAAGGGTCTGGGCAAAATTTTCACTGCCTTGAGGCATCCTTTTAATCTATTCTCAGCAGCTAGCAGAAAAGTATATAATGCTCTGCTTAACCAAGCAAACCAGCTACTCTTTCTACCCCCTTATGATGTCTATGTCAGAAGTTTTTCTGTCACTATCACTTTAATAAAATTCCTACTACACAAATCTCTGAGTGACTGAAGTTGAGTCCCTTGGTCCTGGAATTAAATATTTTCCTTTGGAGACCACAAATCTGGCGGCACCTTCCACCATTCACCGTACACGTTAAGTTACCATCTATCATCTTGGGGGCTCACTATCACTATCATCTGCAACTTAGTCTCTTCCCGTCACATTCCATCCTTTTAAATTCCTGTCCAAATCACACATTTGGTCTCTCAAAAATCACTCAAAACCACTCACCTGTCACAGTGGTAAACTCTCTGAGAAACTCGTTCTATTATACACTGTCTTTCCTTCATACTCTGTCACTCTCTTGTCACACATATTGTCATTGTCATTATCATTTTCCTTTGCAGATCTCACAGTTCAGACCCAACTTAAATCCCGTGCCTGATGGAGCACTGCAGTCATCAGTTTTGAGAAATGGAGAAACCAAAATGCACAAGACTTTGACCTGCTGGTGTTGGGGAGAGAGTGGGTTTATGTGATTTGGAGGAGAGCTGCATCATGGGAGACAGGAGACTGACATGGTAATACTGTCTGAAAACTGACCTGGTGGACCAACACATGGAAAGCCCCTGCAACAGCACATGGACCATAGCAAGCGCTAGCTATCACTATGGATGAAGAACACAGGTACAGATGTGGGCAGGACAGATGGGGCACACTGGTGGGTCGTGTGGCTTGGCCCCTCACCCTCTAGTCCATCATAGTCTAGTGAGCCCCCTTCTACAGCACGACTGTTCTTACAAATGTCCCCTCAACCTGAGGGAGAGATATGTCCAGGCTCCCCGCTGGGGTCCTCTTGGCCACAGAGCAGGGGACAGACACAGGCAGCAGACTGGGTCTACCCACACTCTAAAACTGACTGGGAGCCAGAATCGACAGAAACTGGGAGGGTGGTAAGATGAGACAGGAATGTCCCACCCACAGGGAAGGGTCTGCCACTGCTCGTGCCTGTTCCCCTCCAGGGGGGTGGGGGAAGGCTGCTGGCCTTGGATTTGGAGGGCCAGAGGACTCCCTGGCCAGGGTGTGGGGCTCAGGGGCCAGATTGAAGTACAACCCCTGATGCAGTCACCTCCCATGGCACCAGTGGTCCCTGGCAGATGCTCCCCACGCCCAGGCAGTGCTGCTCCAGCCTGGTCGCCATGCCCAGCTGCACCTTGCTTGTTGAATTCACCCCCTTCCAGACCCAGAAGTAGACCAGCACCCAGCAAGTCAGCAGACACAGTCACCTCTCAGTTGAGGGCCACCCAAATGACTAGGCCATCGGAGAGCCTCAAGACTTTGTTCCTGGTGTGTGAAAGGCCATGAGAGTTGTGCCAGCAGAGGGCAAGAGACTAGGCGGTGTCCAGGGGAACATGGCCCTTCCCCCAGCCCTTCAGTCTAGCTGGTTCCTCCGGTGCTTCTGAGGGGCCTTGGGCAAGCCCACAGCCTGGAGTCCCTGCAGTCTCTGTGCCCAGATCCCCAGTCAGCCCAGCCCCATGCCATCCCCAGTGAGTCCAACAGCAGTCCCTGCTTCCCTGCCCACGCAGGCAGGCACAGCCCGCTCCACATCCCTAGTTTTAGGACTCTAGGGCCAGTCCCTGGTACACCCCCATGTGCATGCACCTGCACATGCCCTCAGGCACGCACAAGCACGCAGACTTGAGCTATGTGTGGGAAACGAATGGCACAGACCTGGCCTGGCCCTGGCGCTCGACTCCCTTCCAGAAGCTGAAGTCAGCAAGAGAGTCACATGTGAACATGGCAGCAGAGGTCTAAGGGGAAGGGGCTCACTTGGTGGTTCCACGTTTGGCAGGAAACACTTACGTGCTCATAACCACCTAAGAGGGACATCCTGGGACTGGCGTCAGGGCCTGATTGCACAGGCATTCTCGGCGCCCATAGTGACGTCACCCGCCCAGGGGCGTGGTTTCCTTTGGGTGCCTCAGCCCCTCAGACGCTCCGGCTGGCCGTGGTGGGCTGACGAGAAGTGGGTGTGGTCATGGAGGCCACAGACCCAGGTGCTGGTGGAGGTGTTGTGGTGGGACGTGCTGAAGACCACAGAGTCCCGGATGAACCTGGTGACCCAAATGGCCCTGAAGGGCACCAGGACCTCGGAAGTGCGGGAGAGGCAGGTGCGGCTGAAACTGAAGCCCCAGAGCCGGTGCAGGCACCTCACACTCTGAGACCTGGTGGAGACGCTATGCCTTGGCCAGGTGGACAAGCCATGCCAGGGCCCAGTGGACACGCTGCACCGGGGCCTGGCGTATGTGCTGCATCGGGACTTGGTGGGCATGTGCTCCTGTGGGCGGAGGATCAGGAAGCCAACTTCTCAATTTGTATATTATTTGAAGAGAGGCAAGGGGCTGGAGCAGGGAGGAAAGGGCCTACTCTAGACATTGGAATGCAGAGAAGGTGGTCAGCCTGGAGATAGGAAGGGCTGTAGGGAGGGAGACCAAGAAGACGATGGAGGGTCTGGCCTCGGGGGTATGGGTCAGTGGCGGCAGGGAGAGATGGAGAGGGGAGATGGCCTGACGGACTGGAAGGGTGGGGAGCAGACTTGGGGTGGGGACGGAGACAAGTGAAAACGGCCAGAAGGAAACAGGCCTCCAAGTGAAGAGTAGGCCTGAGGCACAGGCAAGGTTGGTGTGAGATGGTCCCTTAACCTCGCCGCCACCAGCTCCATCATAGTGCTCTTCCGTTTACCCATGGAGGCAGAGGTGGCCTGCCAGTCCCTGAGCCCATACGTTCAGCCCTACTGCAGGGCAGTAGGGAAGGAGCTCACAGTGAAGGGCAGCATCCTAGCAATGTTAGTTTGCAAAGGGGCCTGGGTGGGTACCAAGTGTCTGGGGTCATTCTAATAGTGAATTGGAGACCACAGAAAGATGAAGTCTAAGGATGTAGACATGTGCAGTGAGCCTGTCACCAGCTGAGGGGGCAAAGAGAACTAGAGGAACAGTTACCAAATTTAATCTGATTTTTTTTTTCACTCCCCTTTAGCTGGCTGACTGCTAAAAACAGTAGCCACCTCGGAATGTCCATCACTCCTGTCTCAAGCAGTTTTTCCTGTTGGTTGGGATCAACCAATCAATTATGGGGTAATTTGGCCCCTGGTTATGCCTAAGCCAAGAAAGAGCACCTAAGTTTAACCTAGGCAGTGCATCCTTCCCCAGGGCATTGATTCCTACACTGGCTGCTGATTTATTATGGGGGCTTAACTATTTGCTTATATTGGCCTTTGGGCACTCTTGGCCCTGTTGTTTTCCTCTGGCTGGAGGAGGAGGGTGTTTCAATATTTCTTGTAGCACAAAATAAAGCTGAACTATCATTCTCTGTCTGAATATATTTTCAAATACTGCGCCTCCACAGTTTCCTTCCTTTGTCCTTGGCTTCAAGAGAAGGTTCTGGGCTTAAATAGTCTAGTTCAGTTCAGTCGCTCAGCCGTGTCCGACTCTTTGCAACCTCATGAATCGCAGCACGCCAGGCTTCCCTGTCCATCACCAACTCTCAGAGTTCACTCAGACTCACGTCCATCGAGTCAATGATGCCATCCAGCCATCTCATCCTCTGTTGTCCCCTTCTCCTCCTGCCCACAATCCCTCCCAGCATCAGAGTCTTTTCCAATGAGTCAACTCTTCGCATGAGGTGGCCAAAGTACTGGAGTTTCAGCTTTAGCATCATTCCTTCCAAAGAAATCCCAGGGCTGATCTCCTTCAGAATGGACTGGTTGGATCTCCTTGCAGTCCAAGGGACTCTCAAAGGTCTTCTCCAACACCACAGTTCAAAAGCATCAATTCTTCGGTGCTCAGCCTTCTTCACAGTCCAATTCTCACATCCGTACATGACCACAGGAAAAACCATAGCCTTGACTAGATGGAACTTGTTGGCAAAGTAATGTCTCTGCTTTTGAATATGCTATCTAGGTTGGTCATAAATTTCCTTGCAAGGAGTGTCTTTTAATTTCATGGCTGCAATCACCATCTGCAGTGATTTTGGAGCCCAAAAAAATAAAGTCTGACACTTTTTCCACTGTTTCCCCATCTACTTGCCATGAAGTGATGGGACCGGATGCCATGATCTTCGTTTTCTGAATGTTGAGCTTTAAGCCAACTTTTTCACTCTCCTCTTTCACTTTCATCAAGAGGCTCTTTAGTTCTTCTTCACTTTCTGCCATAAGGGTGGTGTCATCTGCATATCTAAGCTTATTGATATTTCTCCCGGCAATCTTGATTCCAGCTTGTGTTTCTTCCAGTCCAGCGTTTCTCATGATGTACTCTGCATATAAGTTAAATAAGCAGGAGGACAATATACAGCCTTGATGTACTCCTTTTCCTATTTGGTGTATGCAGGTCAGGAAGCAACAGTTAGAACTGGACATGGAACAACAGACTGGTTCCAAATAGGAAAAGGAGTATGTCAAGGCTGTATATTGTCACCCTGCTTATTTAGCTTATATACAGAGTACATCATGAGGAATGCTGGGCTGGATGAAGGACATGCTGGAATCAAGATTGCTGGGAGAAATATCAATAACCTGAGATCTGCAGATGACACCACCCTTATGGCAGAAAGCGGAGAAGAACTAAAGAGCCTTTTGATGAAAGTGAAAGAGGAGAGTGAAAAAGTTGGCTTAAAGCTCAACATTTTGAAAACTAAGATCATGGTGTCCGGTCCCATCATTTCATGGCAAATAGATGGGGAAACAGTGGACACAGTGGTTGACTTTTTTTTTTGGGCTCCAAAATCACTGCAGATGGTGACTGTAGCCATGAAATTAAAAGACGCTTATTCCTTGGAAGGAAAGTTATCAACAACCTAGACAGCATATTAAAAAGCAGAGACATTACTTTGCCAACAAAGGTCCATCTAGTCAAGGCTATGGTTTTTCCAATAGTCATGTATGGATGTGAGAGTTGAACTATAAAGAAAGCTAAGTGCCAAAGAATTAATGTTTTTGAACTGTGGTGTTGGAGAAGACATTTGAGAGTCCCTTGGACTGCAAGGAGATCGACCCAATCCATCTTAAAGGAGATCAGTCCTGAATGTTCATTGGAAGGATTGATGTTGAAGCTGAAATTCCAATATTTTGGCCACCTGATGCAAAGAGCTGACTCATTTGAAAAGACCCTGATGCTGGGAAAGATTGAAGGAAGGAGGAGAAGGGGGCGACAGAGGATGAGATGGTTGGAGGGCATCACCGACTCAATGAACATGAGTTTGGGTAAACTCTGGGAGTTGGTGATAGACAGAGAGACCTGGCATGCTGCAGTCCATGTGGTCACAAAGAGTTGGAAACGCCTGAGCAACTGAAATGAACTGAACTGAACTCCCTCCCCACAACACAACTGAACAAGTGAGCCTAAATAAGTGACCACCTTTGCCCCCTTGTGTCAAGGTGAAATTTAGACACTGAAGAGACTTGCAAACACAGGAAGCCAAAAGAAACAAAGAGGGAACTGCTCTGGAAGTGACAGGTGCAACAGATTAAAACCCTGTAGTTGGCACTGACTAAACATTGGAGGGGCCTACGGACCTTGAGAAGAAGTTTAAGCTGGAACAAGGAACTATCTGAAACTGAACTGACCCCACACTGCCCTCAAGAGCTCCAGACAATTCCTACATATAATTTTACTATTATCATGTTTTAATTTTTTATACAATTTTTTATTTTTAATTTATTACTCCTTTAATTTTCATTTTTATAACCTACTATTACCTTACAAAAAGAGCCCCTATTTGTAAAGCAATTTTCATATATATATTTTTTTAATTTTTGTGATTGATTTTTTTTAATATTTTTAATATAGTATTTTTGAGAGTCTACTATACTCTAGAATTTTAATCTTTGTGTTTGGGTATTTGTTATCAATTTTCTACCTTTAAGAATCCAATCTTCAGTACCCATTTTTACTTAGCAGTGTGATTACTGGCTGTTTGCTCTCTCCCCTTTGTAGTCTCCCTTTTCTCCCCCAGGTCAGCTCTGTCTCCTCCCTCCTCCTTCTCTTCTCTATGTAAATCTGTGAACCTCTCTGGGTTTTCCAGACTGGAGAGAGCACATAGGGAATTCTTTACTGGCTAGATTGCTCTCTCTCCTTTTGACTCCCCCTCTTCTCCTCCTGGTCACCTTTATCTTCCTCCTCCCTCTTCTCTATGTAACTCTGTGAACCTCTTCGTGTGCTACTCACTGTGGAGAATCTTTCCACCATTAACCTAGATGTTTTATCATCTGTGCTGTAGCGATGGAGAAGTCTTGAGGCTACTGTAAGAATAAGACTGAAAGCCAGAGGAAGAAGGCATAAGCCCAAAACCTGAGAACACCAGAAAACTCCTGACTCCAGGAGTTTTGGATGAATCGACAAGAGCTCATCCAAAAGCCTCCATACCTACACTGAAACCAAGCTCCACCCAAGAGCCAACAAGTTCAAGAGCAAGATATACCACTCTGATTCTCCAGCAACGCAGGAACACAGCCCTGAGCATTAATATACTGGCTGCCCAAAGTCACACCAGACTCACAGACACCCCAAAACTCACTACTGGACACTTCATTGTACTCAAGAGAGAGGATATCCAGCTCCACCCACCAGAACACAGATGCAAGCTTCACTAACAAAGAAACCTTGACAAGCCACTTGTCCAACCCCACCCACAGGGAGGAACCTCCACAATAAAGAGGAAACACAACTTCCAGCCTACAGAAAGGCCACACCAAACACAGCAATCTGAACAAAATGAAAAGCTAGAGAAATAGTCAGCAAGTAAAGGAACATGATAAATGCCCACCAAACCAAACCAAAGACGAGGAGATAGGGAGTCTACCTGAAAAAGAATTCAGAATAATGATAGTAAAGATGATCCAAAATCTTGAAAACAAAATGGAGTTACAGGTAAATAGACTAGAGACAAGGATTGCAAAGATGCAAGAAATGTTTAATAAGGACCTAGCAGAAATAAGAGTCCATCAATAATGAATAATGCAATAACTGAGATCAGAAGCACTCTGGAGGGAACCAACAGTAGAATAACTGAGGCAGAGGATAGGCTAAGTGAGGTGGAGGATGAATGGTGGAATTACATTAAGCATAGAGGAAAAAAGAAAAAAGAATTCAAATAAATGAGGACAACCTCAGAGACCTCTGGGACAATGTTAAACACCCAAACATTCAAATCATAGGAGTCCCAGAAGAAGAAGACAAAAAGAAAGGGCATGAGAAAATACTTGAGATAAAAGTTGAAAACTTCCCTAAAGTGGGGAAGGAAATAGCCACCCAAGTCCAAGAAACCCAGAGAGTCCCAAACAGGATAAGCCCAAGGCGAAACACCCCAAGACACATATTAATCAAATTAATGAAGATCAAACACAAAGAGCAAATATTAAAAGCACCGGGAAAAGAAACAAATAACACACAAGGGGATCCCCATAAGGATAACAGCTGATCTTTCAATGGAAACTCTTCAGGCCAAAAGGGACTGGCAAGACATACTTAAAGTGATTAAAGAGGAAAACCTACAACCCAGATTACTATACCCAGCAAGGATCTCATTCAAATATGAAGGAGAAATCAAAAGCTTTACAGACAAGCAAAAGCTGAGAGAATTCAACACCACCAAACCAGCTCTTCCACAAATGCTAAAGGATATTCTCTAGACAGGAAACACAGAAAAGGTTTATACACTCAAATCCAAAGCAACAAACTAAATGGCAATGGGATCATCAGTTCACTTCAATTAAGTCGCTCAGTCGTGTCTGTCTCTTTGTGACTTCATTAACTGCAAAATGCCAGGCCTCCCTGTCCATCACCAACTCTCGGAGCCTACCCATACTCATGTCCATTGAGTCAGTGATGCCATCCAACCATCTCATCCTCTGCCATCCCCTTCTCCTCCTGCCCTCAATCTTTCCCAGCATCAGGGTCTTTTCAAATGAGTCAGCTCTTAGCATCAGGCGGCCAAAGTATTGGAGTTTCAGCTTCAACATCAGTCCTTCCCATGAACACCCAGGACTGATCTCCTTTAGGATGGACTGGTTGGATCTCCTTGCAGTCCAAGGGACTCAAGAGTCTTCTCCAACACCACAGTTCAAAAGCATCAATTCTTTGGCACTGAGCTTTCTTTATAGTCCAACTCTCACATCAATACATGAATACTCGAAAAACCATAGCCTTAACTAGAAGGCCCTTGGCAGCAAAGTAATGTCTCTGCTTTTTAATATGCTGTCTAGGTTGTTCATAGCTTTCCTTCCAGGAGTAAGCGTCTTTTAATTTCATGGCTGCAATCACATACTTATCAATAATTACCTTAAATATAAATGGGTTGAATGCCCCAAACCAAAAGACAAGGATTAGCTGAATGGATACAAAAACAAGACGCCTATATATGCTGTCTACAAGAGACCCACCTCAAAACAAGGGACACATTCAGACTGAAAGTGAAGGGCTGGAAAAAGATATTTCACGCAAATGGAGACCAAAAGAAAGCAGGAGTAGTAATACTCATATCAGATAAAATAGACTTTAAAATAAAGGCTGTGAAAAGAGACAAAGAAGGACACTACATAATGATCAAAGGATCAATCCAAGAAGATATAACAATTATAAATATATATGCACCCAACATAGGAGCACCACAATATGGAAGGCAAATGCTAACAAATATGAAAGGAGAAATTAACATTAACACAATAATAGTGGGAGACTTTAATACCCCCACTTACACAGCTATAGCTAGATCAACTAAACAGAAAATTAGCAAGGAAACACAAACTTTAAATGATACAAAGGACCAGTTAGACTTAATTGACATCTATAGGACATTTCACCCTAAAACAATGAATTTCACCTTTTTCTCAAGTGCACACGGAACTGTCTCCAGGATAGATCACATCCTGGGCCATAAATCTAGCCTTGATAAATTCAAAAAATTGAAATCATTTCAAGCATCTTTTCTGATCACAATGCGGTAAGATTAGATGTTAACTACAGGAAAAACACTATGAAAAATACAAACATATGTAGGCTAAACAACACACTTCTGAATAACCAAAAATTCATAGAATAAATCAAAAAAGAAATCAAAATATGCAAAGAAATAAGTGAAAATGTAATCACAACAACCCAAAACCTATGGGATTTAGGGAAAGCAGTGCTAAGGGGAAGGTTCATAGCAATACAAGCCTACCTCAAGAAACAGGAGAGAAATCAAATAAATAACATAACTCTACACCTAAAGCAGCTAAAAAGAAAGAAGAAATGAAGAACCCCAGGGTTAGTAGAAGGAAAGAAATCACAAAAATTAGGGCAGAAATAACTGCAAAAGAAACAGACCATAGGAAAAATCAACAAAGCTAAAAGCTGGTTCTCCGAGACGATAAATAAAATAGACAAACCATTAGCCAGACTCATCAAGAAACAAAGGGAGAAGAATTAAATCAACAAAATTAGAAATTAAAATGGAGAAATCACAACACACAACACAGAAATACAAAGGATCATAAGAGATTACTATCAGCAACTACATGGCAATAAAATTGACAACTTGGAAGAAATGAACAAATTCTTAGAAAAGTACAACTTTCCAAAACTGAACCAGGAAGAAGAAATAGAAAATCTTAACAGACCCACCACAAGCACAGAAATCAAAACCATAATTGGAAATATTCCAACAAACAAAACCCCAGGACCAGATGGCTTCACAGGTGAATTCTACCAAAAATTTAGAGAAGAGCTAACACTTATCCTACTCAAACTCTTCCAGAAAATTGCAGAGGAAGGTAAACTTCCAAATTCATTCTATGAGGCCACCATCACCCTAATACCAAAACCAAACAAAGATGTCACACAAAAAGGAAATTACAGGCCAATATCACTGATGAAAATAGATGCAAAAATCCTCAACAAAATTCTAGCAAACAGAATTCAACAACATATAAAAAAATCAGACATCATGACCAAGTGGGCTTTATCCCAGGGATGCAAGGATTCTTCAATATTCACAAATCGATCAATGTGATATGCTACATTAACAAATTGAAAGATAAAAACCATATGATTATCTCAATAGATGCACAGAAAGCCTTTGACAATATTCAACATCCATTTATGATTAAAAATAAAACCCTCCAGAAAGCAGGAATAGAAAGAACATACCTCAACATAATAAAAGCCATATATGATAAATCCACAGCAAACATTATCCTCAATGGTGAAAAATTGAAAGCATTTCCTCTAAAGACAAGGATGCCCACTCTGACCACTACAATTCAACGTAGTTTTGGAAGTTTTGGCCACAGCAATCAGAACAGAAACAGAAATAAAAGGAATCCAGATTAGAAAACAAGTAAAACCCTCACTGTTAACAGATGATATGATCCTCTACATAGAAAACTCTAGAGACTCCACCAGAAACTTACTAGAGCTAATTACTGTTTACAGATGATATGATCCTCTACATAGAAAACTCTAGAGACTCCACCAGAAAATTACTAGAGCTAATTAATTAATACAGTAAAGTTGCAGGATATAAAATTAATACACAGAAATCTCTTGCATTCCTATACACTAACAATGATAAAACAGAGAAATTAAGGAAACAATTCCATTCACCATTGCAATGAAAAGAATAAAATACTTAAGAATAAATCTGCCTAAAGAAATAAAAGACCTATATATAGAAAACTATAAAACACTGGTGAAGGAAATCAAAGATGACACAAACAGATGGAGAAGTATGCCGTGTTCATGGATAACAAGAATCAATATGGTGAAAATGAGTATATTACCCAAAGCAATATATAGATTCAATGCAATCCCTATCAAGATACCAACAGTATTTTTCAAAGAATTAGAACAAACAATTTCACAATTTGTATGGAATTACAAAAAACCTCGAATAGCCAAAGCAATCTTGAGAAAGAAGAATAGAACTGGAGGAATCATCCTGCCTGGCTCCAGGCTATACTACATAGCAACAGTCATCAAGACAGTATGGTACTGGCACAAAGACAGAAACATAGATCAGTGGAACAAAATAGAAAGCCCAGAGATAAACCCACGCACCTATGGACACCTGATCTTTAGCAAAGGAGGCAAGAACACACAATGGAGAAAAGACAGTCTCTTTAACAAGTGGTTCTGGGAAAACTGGTCAACCACTTGTTAAAGAATGAAACTAGAACACTTTCTAACACCATACACAAAAATAAACTCAAAATGGATTAAAGATCTAAATGTAAGACCAGAAACTATAAAACTCCTAGAGAAGAACATAGGCAAAACACTCTCCGACATAAATCACAGCAGGATCCTCTATGACCCACCTCCCAGAGTAATGGAAATACAAGCAAAAATAAACAAATGGGACCTAATTAAACTTAAGCTTTTGCACAATGAAAGAAACTATCAGTTCAGTTCAGTCGCTCAGTTGTGTCTAACTCTTTGCAATCCCATGAATTGCAGCACACAAAACTCAGCAGTGGCCACAGGACTGGAAAAGGTCTGTTTTCATTCCAATCCCAAAGAAAGGCAATGCCAAAGAATGCTCAAACTACCGCACAATTGCACTCATCTCACATGCTAGTAAAGTAATGGTCAAAATTCTCCAAGCCAGGCTTCAGCAATTGTGAACCGTGAACTTCCTGATGTTCAAGCTGGTTTTAGAAAAGACAGAGGAACCACAGATCAAATTGCCAACATCTGCTGGATCATGGAAAAAGCAGGAGAGTTCCAGAAAAACATCTATTTCTGCTTTATTGACTATGCCAAAGCCTTTGTGTGGATCACAATGAACTGTGGAAAATTCTGAAAGAGATGGGAATACCAGACCACCTGATCTGCCTCTTGAGAAATTTGTATGCAGGTCAGGAAGCAACAGTTAGAACTGGACATGGAACAACGGGCTGGTTCCAAATAGGAAAAGGAGTATGTCAAGGCTGTCTATTGTCCCCCTGTTTATTTAACTTATATGCAGAGTACATCATGAGAAATGCTGGGCTGGAAGAAGCACAAGCTGGAAAATTCAAGATTGCCGGGAGAAATATCAATAAGCTTAGATATGCAGATGACACCACCCTTATGGCAGAAAGTGAAGAGGAACTAAAAATCCTCTTGATGAAAGTGAAAGTGGAGAGTGAAAAACTTGGCTTAAAGCTCAACATTCAGAAAACTAAGATCATGGCATCCAGTCCCATCACTTCATGGGACATAGATGGGGAAACAGTGGAACCAGTGTCAGACTTTATTTTTTTGGGCTCCAAAATCACTGCAGATGGTGATTGCAGCCATAAAATTAAAAGACGCTTACTCCTTGGAAGGAAAGTTATGACCAATCTAGATAGCATATTGAAAAGCAGAGACATTACTTTGCCAACAAAGGTTCGTCTAGTCAAGGCTATGGTTTTTCCTGTGGTCATGTATGGATGTGAGAGTTGGACTGTGAAGAAGGCTGAGCGCTGAAGAATTGATGCTTTGAACTGTGGTGTTGGAGAAGACTCTTGAGAGTCCCTTGGACTGCAAGGAGATCCAACCAGTCCATTCTGAAGGAGATCAGCCCTGGGATTTCTTTGGAAGGAATGATGCTAAAGCTGAAACTCCAGTACTTTGGCCACCTCATGCGAAGTGTTGACTCATTGGAAAAGACTCTGATGCTGGGAGGGATTGTGGGCAGGAGGAGAAGGGGACAACAGAGGATGAGATGGCTGGATGGCATCATTGATTCAATGGACGTGAGTCTGGGTGAACTCTAAGAGTTGGTGATGGACAGGAAGGCCTGGCGTGCTGCGATTCATGGGGTCGCAAAGAGTCAGACATGACTGAGTGACTGAACTGAACTGAACTGAGGCCTCCCTGTCCATCACCAACTCCCGGAGTTCACTCAAACTTATGTCCATCGAGCCAGTGATGCCATCAGCCATTTCATCCTCTGTCGTCCCCTTCTCCTCCTGCCCCCAATCCCTCCCAGCATCAGTGTCTTTTCCAATGAGTCACCTCTTCACATGAGGTGGTCAAAGTATTGGAGTTTCAGCTTTAGCATAATTCCTTCCAAAGAACACCCAGGACTGATCTCCTTTAGAATGGACTGGCTGGATCTCCTTGCAGTCAAAGGGACTCTCAAGAGTCTTCTCCTACACCACAGTTCAAAAGCATCAATTCTTCAGCACTCAGCTTTCTTCACAGTTCAACTCTCATATCCATACATGACCACAGGAAAAACCATAGCCTTGACCAGACGGAACTTTGTTGGCAAAGTAATGTCTCTGCTTCTTAATATGCTGTCTAGGTTGGTCCTAACTTTCCTTCCAAGGAGTAAGCGTCTTTTAATTTCATGGCTGCAAGCACCATCTGCAGTGTGATTTTGGAGCCCCAAAAAATAAAGTCTTCCACCGGTTCCACTGTTTCCCCATCTATTTCCCATGAAGTGATGGGACCAGATGCCATGATCTTAGTTTTCTGAATGTTGAGCTTTAAGTCAACTTTTTCACTTTCCTTTTTCATCAAGAGGCTTTTTAGTTCGTCTTCACTTTCTGCCATAAGGGTGGTATCATCTGCATATCTGAGCATATTGATATTTCTCCCAGCAATCTTGATTCCAGCTTGTGCTTCTTCCAGCCCAGTGTTTCTCATGATGTACTCTGCATAGAAGTTAAATAAGCAGGGGGACAATATACAGCCTTGATGTACTCCTTCTCCTATTTGGAACCAGCCCGTTGTTCCATGTCCAGTTCTAACTGTTGCTTCCTCACCTGCATACAGATTTCTCAAGAGGCAGGTCAGGTGGTCTGGTATTCCCATCTCTTGAAGAATTTCCCACAGTTTGTTGTGATCCACACAGTCAAAGGCTTTGGCATATTCAATAAAGCAGAAATAGATGTTTTTCTGGAACTCTTGCTTTTTTGATGATCCAGCGGATGTTGGCAACTTGATCTCTGGTTCCTCTGCCTTTTCTAAAACCAGCTTGAACATCAGGAAGTTCATGGTTCACGTATTCCTAAAGCCTGGCTTGGAGAATTTTGAGCATTACTTTCTAGCATGTGAGATGAGTGCAATTGCGTGGTAGTTTGAGCATTCTTTGGCATTGCCTTTCTTTGGGATTGGAATGAAAACTGACCTTTTCCAGTCCTGTGGCCACTGCTGAGTTTTCCAAATTTGCAAGGTGAAAAGACAGCCTTCAGAATGGGAGAAAATAATAGCAAATGAAGCAACTGAAAAAGAATTAATCTCAAAAATATACAAGCAGCTCCTACAGCTCAATTCCAGAAAAATATGCAACCCAAACAAAAAGCATGCCAAAGAACTAAACAGACATTTCTCCAAAGAAGACATACAGATGGCTAACAAACACATGAAATGATGCTCAACATCACTTATTATCAGAGAAATGCAAATCAAAACCACAAAGAGGTACCATCTCATGCCAGTCAGAATTGCTGCTATCAAAAATTCTACAAACAATAAATGCTGGAGAGGGTGTGGAGAAAAGGGAACCCTCTTTCACTGTTGGTGGCAATGCAAACTACTACAGCCACTATGGAGAGAAGTGTGGAGATTCCTTAAAAAGCTGGAAATAGAACTGCCATATGACCCAGCAATCCCAGTGCTGGGCATACACACCGAGGAAACCAGAACTGAAAGAGACATGTGTATTCCCATATTCACTGCAGCACTGTTTACAATATCCAGGACATGGAAGCAACCTAGATGTCCATCAGCAGATAAATGGATAAGAAAGCTGTGGTACATATACACAATGGAGTATTACTCAGCCATTAAAAAGAATACATTTGAATCAGTTCTAATGAGGTGGATGAAAATGGAGCCTATTATACAGAGTGAAGTAAGCCAGAAAGAGAAACACCAATACAGTATACTAACACATATATATGGAATTTAGAAAGATAGTAACAATAACCCTGTATACGAGCCAGCAAAAGAGACACTGATGTATAGAACAGTTTTTTGGACTCTGTGGGAGAGAGAGACGGTGGGATGATCTGGGAGAATGGCATTGAAACATGTATAATATCATATATGAAGCAAGTGGCTGGTCTAGGTTCGATGCATGATACTGGATGCTTGGGGCTGGTGCACTGAGACGACCCAGAGGGATGGTACGGGGAGGGAGGAGGGAGGAGGGTTCAGGATGGGGAACACGTGTATACCTGTGGCGGATTCATGTTGATATATGGCAAAACCAATACAATATTGTAAAGTTTAAAAATAAAATAAAAAAAAACAAAACCCTAAAAAAAAAAAGAAAGCTGTGGTATATATACACAATGGAATATTATTCAGCTATTAAAAAGAATGCATTTGAATCATTTCTAATGAGGTGGATGAAACTGGAGCCTATTATACAGTGTGAAGTAAGTCAGAAATAAAAACACCAATACATGTATTAATGCATATATATGGAATTTAGAAAGATGGTAATGATGACCCTATATGCGCGACAGCAAAAGAGACACAGATGTAAAGAACAGACTGTTGGACTCTTTGGGAGAAGGCAAGGGTGGGATGATTTGAGAGAAGAGCATTGAAGCATGTATATTAACATATGTGAAGTGGATCCCCAGTCCAGGTTCAATGCATGAGGCAGGGTGCACTGGGATGACACTGAGAGATGGGATGGGGAGGGAGGTGGGAGTTAGTGTCCAGATGGGGAACACATGTACAGCTGTGGCTGATTCATGTCAATGTATGGCAAACACCACTACAATACTGTAATTAGCCTCTATTTAAAACAGATAAATAAATTTTCAAAAAAGAAAAGCAAAAAAAAATTTTTCCAATTTAGATGAAATTAAGAAATTCCTTGAATGACACAAATTCCCAAAATTAACTCAAGAAGAAAGTGAAAACCCTAAATACCCCCAAATTTTTCAAAGATACGGAACAGAAAACTCCAGGCCCATGTGACTTAACTCGTGAATGCTATGAAATACTTAAGGGAGAAATATCAACAATCCCATACAAATTCTTTCAGAAAGTAGAGGACGGGAAACACTTCTCAAATCATTTTATGAGAGCAGCCTTACAAAATACCAAAACCAGATGAAGACATTGCAAGAAAAGAAAACCATAGACCAATATTCTTCATTAAGTTAAGCACAAAAAATGAAATGTTAGAAAATTTAATCCAGCAATATATAAAGCATTATGACCAAAGGAGATCTATCCCAAGAATGAAAGATTGGTTATGCATTAAAAAATCATCAACCAGTGTTATTCATCATATTAAGAAAACACAAGAGAAAAACCACATGATTATTTCGATAGATGCCATAAAAGCATTTGACAATATTCAACGACTATGATAAAAACTGTCCGAAAACTAGGACTACAAACAGACTTTCTTAATCTGATCAAGGTAAACTATAAAACTCCTGCGGCTAACATGATAATGGAGGAAAATATAATCCCTCCACTGGGGGTGGGGAAGGCTGCTGGCCTTGGATTTGGAGGGCCGTGGAGAGGCCTATCCAGCCAGGGGGTGGGAATCAAGCAGCCTGATGGAAGTACCTGCCCCTCCTCGGGCAGTGGCCCTGATCCAGTCACCTCCTGTGGCACCAGTGGTTCCACCTCCCAGGCAGTGGTGCCCCAGCCCTGTCATCAACCCTGGCTGTACTGTGTGGGCTGATTTGACCCCCTTCCAGACCAGAAGTAGACCAGCACCCAGCAGGCCAGCAGACACAGGGTCACCTCCCAGTTGAGGGCCCCTGGCACCTCCAGCCCTCCAGAGAGCTGCAAGACTTTGTTCCTATAGAGGGAAAGCCCGTGAGTTTTGTGCCAGCAGAGGCCAAGAGACACCCCCAGTCTCTGTCCTGGGTGGGGGGGGGGCATTGCCCTTCTGGCAGCCCTTGAGTGCATCTGTTCTAACCGGTGCTTCTGGGGGCCCTGTTGTAAGTTCCCAGCCTGGAGTCTCTGCAATCTGTGTGCCTGGAGCCCAAGGTGGCCCTTCCCCATGCCATCCCCAGTTAATTCAACAGCAGTCCCCACTTCCATCCCCAGGAGGGCAGGCACAGCCTGCTCTGCATTCCTAGTCTTAGGACTCCAGGACCAGGTCCCCATGCACTGCCATGTGAAGGCACCTGCACATAAACACAAGTACACACAGATGCCAATGTGCATGCCTCTGACCTATGCTCTCTTTCCCACACACACACACATGCCCATGTGCATGCACCTGACCACACACTCTCTCTCACACACAGATGCACATGGGAACGCCCATTTGCAAGCACCTCCACAAACACACATGCACACACCTATGTGTATGCACCCCTGCACACGCACTCACACACACATAAACGGACATGGGCTAGCACCTGTGCACAGGCACTACTCCCTCTATCTCTCTCGGGCACACACACACACACACAGACATGCACGTCAGATGCCCATGTGCATGCACTTGCCCACACGCACATGGACACACATGCACACACACACACACGTGAGCTACGTGTGGGACACCAGAGGGACAGACCACGCCTGACCCAGAGGTGCCTGACTCCCTTCTGGAAGTCAATGACAATGACCTGCGCTCAGTAGGATGCTCACCTGTGAGTGTGGCCAAGTTGGCAGCAGTGCAGTCTTGGTGGTGCACAGGGACCAGGGCTCACTTAGGGTTTGCAGGCTTGGACCGGAAACAGGCACATGCCCTGATGAGTGGGGCAGGGTCTGTTTGAGCATGAGCACTGAGGAGCTGTTGCCATACTAAAGGATGGAGCGCCACCCAAAGGCTTCCTTGCTAAGCCGTTTACCAGGTTTCTGGGCCTGAGGCAGGGCTGACTGAGAGGACGCAGACCACCTGGATGTGTGTCTGTGCAGGCTCATTGGGGTGACACAGCACACGAACGCGTGAAGCTTCAGCAGTGAACGCCCATTGCCCGAGAGCCTGCAGCCACTGTGGAAGCCAATGGTCGGTGGGAACCAATCGTGAGGCAAGACCAGGGTGTGTGTGCGCAGGCGTTCTGCTGATGCTTGGTTGAAAGTCGCACTACAGGGCTGGGTTCTGGAGGGAGGGTTCAGTCTTTCCCAACGTGGAGGGAAGGGGAGAGGGGTTCAAGATGGAGTCCGAGGCACACGGTTGAGGAACCATGAGGACAGCAGATGAAGATGCAGGAGCTGTGGCCTTTGTAGTGGCACAGCACAAAGCGGCCAAGGTGTGCCAGGTGGTGCTGGTGGCCGCAATGGCCCTGGCGACCCAACTGGCCCTGGTGACGCCATCAGTCATGGAGTTCCTGGCGGCCCCAGCGACTTGGCTGATCCAAGAGGCCCCAGCACTGCAAGAGAGTCAGGTGGTGCAGCTGGTGCCATTCCACAGATCCCGGGGGCACCCCAAGCACCAGGGCCTGGTGGAGATGCTGCACCCGGAGTCAAAGTTCTGAGTAACCAAGCCCTCCAGTTGTATCCTATTCCAGGAGCCCTGGTGGGCTGGGCGACCACGAGGGTTGGGGTGTGGGCTAGGGGTGGTTTGGGGGGTTTCAGGCAGAGGGGCCTAAAGTGTAGGAGGAGGGTACTCTGGGGGGATGGAGGGTGTGGGTCAGGGGTGATCTGGCTGCCAGGGGAAGTTAGTGAGGAAAAGCAACCTGTAGGGAACCAGAGGGTCCAGCGGTGATATCCAGGGTGTCCTTAGGTTATAGGCTGGGAGGTCCGGACAGCCTAGGCGGCAGCCTTGTGAAAGAAGGTGGGTCTCTGTGAGCAGGGAGCCTGATGTACAGGCAAAATGAGTGTGGATGGTGCCTTAACCATATCTCCACCAGTAGCCTCACCGTGCCTTTCTCTTCCTGTCTCGATGTACTGCACTGCGACGGTCAATTTGGAAGATGCTCGATGTTAATGGCCACCTGTTGGTTCTGTCAGTTCTAAAGGGGGCTGGGGTGGGGGAGGGGTGGTGGGTGGTGACCAGTCTCAGCCCAGGAGGAGCCATAATGGAGGGTTAAGCCTAGAGGAGAAGTGTGGTGCCCTGGGCTTGTCAGTGTGCGGGGACAGAGGGAGGAAATGCTCCTCTTCCTCCTCGTCGGGAGCCTGAATTTCATTTTCCCTCCCTTTTAGCCAGTTGAGTGCTGAAGACCATGTCATGCTCCAGACGTCCATCACCCTCTGTCTGCAGAAGATTTCCCTGGTATGTGGACCTTGCAGCACTATGTACCTCCCCTTTTTACTAAGCCTCTGTGTGAAAGTCAGGGATAAATCTAGCCTATGTGCCCTAGCCTCATGTGTCCTTCCCCAGGGCATTGATTTCTGCAGTAGGTGGATTGGGCTTCATCTTGTGCATGTGCTGCTGCTTGGGGGCTCAGGTTCCACATAGTTTGTTTGGTGATTGTTAACTGCAGAAAATAAAACTGAGATACAGTGCTATCTCTGACTATTTTTAGCTTCTACACGTCTTAATACTGTATTTGTCTTCTGGTTGGAGGGGAGGTTCTGAGATCCAGATAGTCAAGGAGTACAACATAACTGAAGACAATTTAAGAAGCGGGAGAATAACATAGTAGTGTACTGCCATTCAGTATTAATTTTGGAATATTTTCTCATTTTATGAAGTGTAGTGAAGTGAAAGTCTCTCAGTTGTGTCCAACTCTTTGTGACCCCATGGACTATACAGTCTGTGGAATTCTCTAGGCCAGAATACTGGAGTGGGTAGCCTTTCCCTTCTCCAGGGGATCTTCCCAACCCAGGAATTGAACCAGAGTCTCCTGCATTGCAGGCAAATTCTTTACCAACTGAGCTATCAAGAAAGCCCCAGTTATATTTATATATTAAGATATAATACCAGAATATTGTTCTTCAGTCTCTTAAGTTGTGTCTAGTCATCTCTTTTGGACCCCATGAACTATAGCACATCAGGCTTTCTCTCCCCACTGTCTCCTGGAGTTTGCTCAAATTCATGTCTACTGAGTGAGTTATGCTATCAAACCATTTCAACCTCCATTGTCCTCTTGTCCTTTTGACTTCAATCTTTCCCAGAATCAGGGTCTTTTCCAGTGAGTCAGCTTTTCACATCTGCTGGCCAAAGTTTTGAAGCTTCAGCTTCAGCATCAGTCCTTCCAATGAATATTCAGAAATTATTTCCTTTAGAATTGACTGGTTTGATCTCCTTGCAGTCCAAGGCACTCTCAAGAGTATCCTTGTATCCTGAAACCTTGCTTAACTAATTAATTGTAATAGCCCTTTTGTAGATCCCGTTGAACTTCCTGCTTAGACAATCATTTTGACTGTAAATAAATATGCATTTATTTCTTCCTTTCCAATTGATGCATTTTAACTGAAATCTCCAACACTTTGGCCAGCTGGTAAAAAGAGCCAACTCATTGGCAAAGACCCCGATGCTGGGAAAGATTGAAGGCATGCAGAGAAGGGAACGATAGAGGATGAGATGGTTGGATGGCATCTCGACTCAATGGACATAAGTTTGAGCAAGTTATGGGAGATGGTAAAGGATGGGGAAGCCTAGCATGCTGCAGTCCATGGGGTCAAAAAAAGTTAGATGCTACTGAACAACAACAACACACTGATTTCTGTCATAATAGGTTGGATTTTCCTGCTTCTTTGCCTCCTGGTAATTTTAGATTGAATGCCAAGCATTATCAAATTTCCCTTGCATGCTTGACTTTTTTCTATTCCTAAACTTACTCTTGAGCTTTATTCTGGAATCCTGTTAAATTACTTGGAAAAAAACAGTTTGATCCTTTTGGGTCTTACTTTTGAAGATTGACTCTGTAGGACCAGAGCAGATCTTAGTGTAGGATGAACTTAATTAACTGAAATCTTCAATGTCCGAGAAGGCTATAGCTGGAAACAAGGACTCTTAAAACCTGTGGTGGATTCATGTTGATGTATGGCAAAACCAATACAATATTGTAGAGTAATTAACCTCCAATTAAAATAAATAAATTTATATTAAAAAAACTTTTATTTACCAAAATTATTTGTTAGTTTTTGGCTGTGCCGAATCTTGTTAACTGTGTGCAGGTTTTCTGCACTTGCAGCCAGCAGGGGCTACTCTAATTGCTGTGCTCAGGCTTCTCATTGTGGAGGCTTCCTTGTGGAGGAGCACAGACTCTGATTTTGGTGAGCTCAGTAGTGGTGGCACACGGGTTTAGTTGTCCTGGGCATGTGGGATCTTCCTGGCCCAGGGATTGAACCCATGTGCCCTGCATTGGCAGTCAGATTCTTAACCACTGGACCACCAGGGAAGCAAAAACAAGGACCCTTATACAGCTGGGCAGCTGTAGTTGTTCAGTTTCCCATTTGTGTCCGAATTTCTGCAACCCCATGGACTGCAGCACACCAGGCCTCCCAGTCCCTCACCGTCTCCTGGAGTTTCTTCAAGTTCATGTTCATTGCATCTAGGATGCTGTCCAGCCATCTCATCCTCTGACACCCTCTTCTCCTTCTACCCTTGATCTTTCCCTGCATCAGGGACTTTGCCAATGAGTCATCTGTTCGAATCAGATGACCAAAATACTGGAGCTTCACGTTCAGCATCCGTCCTTCCAGTGAATATTCAGGGTTGATCTCCCTTAAGATTGAATGGTTTGATCTTCTTACTGTCCAATGGACTTTCAGGAGTCTTCTCCAGCACCACAGTTCAAAGGCATCAATTCTCTAGTGCTATGACTTCTTTACAGTCTGGCTCTCACAACCATATGTGATCCTGTGAAGACCATAGCCTTCACTATATGAACCTTTGTCGGCAGAGTGATGTCTCTGCTTTTCAACACTGTTTAGGTTTGTCATCCCTGACCTGCCAAGAAGCAATCATCTTCTGATTTCATGTTTGCAGTCACAATCTACAGTGATTTTGGAGCCCAAGAAGAGGAAATCTGTCACTTCTTCCACCTTTTCCCTTTCTATTTGCCATGCAGTAATGGGGCCAGATGCCATGATCTTAGTTTTTTGAATGTTGAGTTTTAAGCCAGCTTTCTCATTTTCCTTCACACTCATCAAGAGGCTCTTTAGTTCCTCTTTGCTTTCTGCTCAGATATGCAGATGACACCACCCTTATGGCAAAAAGTGAAGAGGAACTAAAAGCCTCTTGATGAAAGTGAAAGTGGAGAGTGAAAAACTTGGCTTAAAGCTCAACATTCAGAAAATGAAGATCATGGCATCCGGTCCCATCACTTCATGGGAAATAGATGGGGAAACAGTGTCAGACTTTATTTTTCTGGGCTCCAAAATCACTACAGATGGTGACTGCAGCCATGAAATTAAAAGACGCTTACTCCTTGGAAGGAAAGTTATTACCAACCTAGATAGCATATTGAAAAGCAGAGACATTACTTTGCCAACAAAGGTTCGTCTAGTCAAGGCTATGGTTTTTCCTGTGGTCATGTATGGATGTGAGAGTTGGACTGTGAAGAAGGCTGAGCCCCGAAGGATTGATGCTTTTGAACTGTGGTGTTGGAGAAGACTCTTGAGAGTCCCTTGGACTGCAAGGAGATCCAACCAGTCCATTCTGAAGGAGATCAGCCCTGGGATTTCTTTGGAAGGAATGATGCTAAAGCTGAAACTCCAGTACTTTGGCCACCTCACGTGAAGAGTTGACTCATTGGAAAAGACTCTGATGCTGGGAGGGATTGGGGGCAAGAGGAGAAGAGGACGACAGAGGATGAGATGGCTGGATGGCATCACTGACTCCAAGGACGTGAGTCTCAGTGAACTCCGGGAGTTGGTGATGGACAGAGAGGCCTAGTGTACTGCGATACATGGGGTCGCAAAGAGTTGGACACAACTGAGCAACTGATCTGATCTGATCCGCGTATCTGAGGTAGTTGATGTTTCTCCTGCCTACCTTGATTCCGGCTTGTAAATCATCCAGCCTGGCATTTCTCACGATGTGCTCAGCATATAGATTAAACCAACAGGGTGACAGCAGATAGCCCTGTCATACTCCTTTCTCGATCTTGACCAATCAGTTGTTCCATACTAGGTTCTAACTGTTGGTTATTGACCTGCATACAGGATACTCAGGAGACAGGTATAATGGTCTGGTATTCCCATCTCTCTAAGGGCTTTCCACAGTTTGTCATGATCCACACAGTCAAAGGCTTTAGGGTAGTCAAGGAAACAGAAGTAGATGCTTTTCTGAAACTCCCTTGCTTTCTCCATAGTCCAGCGAATGTTGGCAATTTGATCTCTAGTTCCTCTTCCTTTTCTAAACTCAGCTTGGACATCTGGAAGCTCTTGGTTCGCATAATGCTGAAGCTTAGCATGCAAGATTTTAAGCATCACCTTACTAGTATGGGAGATGAGTGCGGTTGTCCAATGGTTAGCCCGTTCTTACTTCCCTTCTTGGGAACTGGGATGAGGATTGATCTTTTCCAGTCCTGTGGTCTTCCAGACTTGTTGACATAATGAATGCAAAACCTTGGTGGCATCCTCCTTTAGGGATTTGACTATTTCTGCTGGAATTACATTCCATCCACTAGCTTTATTAACAGCAATGTTTCTTGGACAACTGAACCAAGTCAATTTGCTGACTTCCTCCAGACCAGCAGAGACCTGGGCATGGCCGCCCTGGGGGAAACATGGGCTCCAAGGACTGACCCACTTGCCCAGGCTGCTGCCTCCCACTGTCAGGTTCATTCCCTGTCACACTCTGATATGTGTGACAGACCCATTTTCTTTCACCGATATATTGTCTCTCACATTTACTTTCTCATACTGAGTCAGAGTACCATCACACACTCTTTTTCTTTAATATTCCTGTATCACTCTATAATTCTTTTTCCGTCACACTTATTCTCTCTCACATCCTATCTCTCTTAGAATGTCTCTCTGACACTCGGACACACACTCCCTCTGTCTTGGTTTCTGCATCTTAGTCTCTTCCCATGACATTCTGTCCCTTTAAATTCCTGTCCCAATCACACATTCACTCTGTCACACTCACTCAAAAGCATTCACCTGTCAGAGTGGTAAACTCTCTGGAAACTCATTCTATCATACACTCTCTTTTCTTCATCGTTCTGTCACTGTCTGTGTCACACACATTATTCGTCATTGTTACTATCACTATCCTTTGTAGATCTCACCAATCAGACCTAACCTGAGTCCGGTGCCTGATGGAGCACTGCATTCATCATAGTTTTCAGAAAGGCAATAACAAAAATGCCCAAGACTTTGAGTTGCTGGTGTTGGAGAGACAGTGGGTGTGTGTGATTAGTTTGCAGGAGAGCTGCATCATGGGAGACAGGAGACTCACATGACAATGTGAAGTGAAGTAAAGTGGCTCAGGGGTATCCGACTCTTTGCGACCCCATGGACTATACAGTCCATGGAATTTTCCAGGCCAGAGTACTGGAGTGGGTAGCCTTTCCCTTCTCCAGGAGATCTTCCCAATCCAGAGATCAAACCCAGGTCTCCCGCACTGCAGGCAGATTCTTTACCAGCTGAGCCAAAGGAAGCCTGCACTATGGCAACACTGTCTGAAAACTGACGTGATGGATGAACACATGAAAGCACCTGAAATAACGCATAGACCATAGGAAGTGCTAGTGATCACTATGGTCAAAGAGCACAGGTATAATGTGGAGTGGGCAGAGACGTGATGCTGGTGGGTCAGGTGGCTTGGGCCCTTGCCCTCGACTCCCACCTTACTCCAGTGAGACCCTTCTGCAGTATACGTTGGAGAAATCAAAGTTGCCTTGTGGAACTAGCTTTAGGCCTTGAGACGAAAGTCGGCATTTGTGTCTCAGTGGCATCTCTGTGGACACTTGGCGAGGTCCATTCCACGCCATCTGAGCCAGCACTGGAGGGGCCCGTGTGCGCAGGCGCATAAGGGGGCACCTGAAAGGAACGTGGCATTGTGAGGGAGCTGAGTCCCCCCAGCGTCACGGGGTCTCCATAGCAGCCCGTGGGTGGATGGGGTGTGTGCGCAGGCGCAATTTTCACGTCCTTGCGCAGAAGGGGAGGGACTTTGTGAGGGGCCCGGTCTCTCCGCCCCTTATTTGCGGTCTGAGGGAGACGCGCGGCAGCCATGCAGGCGTCGGGTGGTGGCGCCGGTGGTGCAGAGGGCCGAGATGACCAGCAGAGCTCCAGAATACCTGCTTGCCAGAGTGGTTCAGGCAGTGCTGACGGTGAGGCTGTTCGCCGAGCCCCAGAAGGCCGGGGTGGGCCTGGCAGAGGAAGAGCGGTGTTGGAAGCTGCTGTAGTGCGTCCCCGGGGTGAGCGGGCACCAGGTGACGTAGGATCTGCTGGAGATGTAGCACCCTTGGCTGTAAGACCTAGACGTGGAGAGGTGGTGCTGTATCCTTTTCATGGAGCCTCCCTGGGCACGGTCAGTGGTATGGTGGTGGGAAACATGCCGGCAGCCTGAGGAAGGGATAGAAGGGAGCACGGGGGCTATCCGGGGCAGCGGGACTGGGCAGCCTGGAGGGAAAGGAGGTTGTCAAGGCCTGAGGAGCCTGGAGGGTGGGGAAGATGGACCCAAGGGTTACGGAGGCACCTGAGGGTAGTCTCAGGTTGTGGTCGGGAGCATGGGCATTCTGGGGTAAAAATGGGCCTCTGAGGTGTGAGGAAGCCCGAGATAGCAGCAAATTCTGTAATGGATGGTGCCTTAACCGTGTCTCTCTCAGCACACTCAGAGTGCCTTTCCAGTCACCCCTGGAGGCAGACATGGCTCGCAGATCTCTGCTCCCAGATGTCCAACGCCACCAAGGATTGATTCGGAAGGAATTTGCAGTGAATGGCAGTGACCTGCTTGTGTCAGTTCCAGACGAGTTTGCCTTGGGGAGTGGGGGGTGGCAGGTGCTGTGGTCTGAGCTCCCTCTTAAGCATGCTGTGATGGAGACACTGAGGGGCTTGGTATAAGGAGGGGGGCTGGTACCCTGGACCTACAGGAGCAATCTTCCCTTTGACCTGATTTTCTTTTCCCTGCTTTTAGTAGATGGACTGCTGACGACCTGGCTTTCATCCGACTGTCCGTGAACCAGTTCCTCGATCAGCTTTCCGTGGTGATTCGGAACATTCGGCGCCTTGGGCACCCACCTCGCCAAAGCCGAAGCTGAGGAAAGGGGCTGAGGCCTAACCTTGTGTCCCCTAGTCGGCAGGGCATAGGGAATTCAACCTAAGAGTCATTGCCACTTTGTTATTTGAGTGTAAGTTTTAGCCTGTACTGGCCTTTGGTCTCTTTCAGTTCACTTGCTTTGTTTCCCTGCTGCTTGAGAAGTGGGATGCTTCAGTGTTTATTACAGCAGAAAAGAAAACTAAGTCACTTTTTGTGCCCTAGTTTCCTTTCAGCTAATGCGCTTCTGGATTTTAAAAACACTTTTTATCTTTGTTCTCGTGTTAGAGGGAAGGTTCTGAAATTCAGATATTTGAATTCAGTTACAAGGGAATTGAAAACAATTTCGGACAATGAAAACCAAGCCCGATGTTCAGCACTAAATACTGTCAACATTTAAGAATATTTTCTGGTTGTACTTGCACATTAAACGTATAACAGCATGTGATGTAGAACTTATCAAGTTTAAATTTTTTCCTGAACTTTTTTCATTTAATATACTAGCTTTTCCACTTTCTTAAATCTCTTAAGAAATGTGTTATTGTCCAAGATGGCGGCGTCCGGGGCGCTGCCTCCTCGGCCGCCGCCGCCGCCGCCGCTGCGAGGGGCCTGCGGGCCGCCCACCCGCCAGCCGCGCCGGCGCCATGAAGAGGCAGAGCGAGTGAGACTCCAGCCCGAGCGGGCGCGGCTCGTCATCGTCAGCCAAACAGCCGCGGGAGCGCGAACGGGAGGCGGAGGCGGGCGGAGGGGGCGGGCGGCGCACAAGGCCTCGGGTGGCGCCAAGCACCCCGTTCCAACGCGGGCTCGCGACAAACCTCGCGGTAGCGGGGGCAGCTGCGGTGGGCATCGCGACGGCCGAGGCGCCGGGGACGCGAATCACCGTGCGAGCAGCGGCCGCTCATCGGGCTCGGGCGCCGGCGGCGGGGGACGCGGCGGCAAGGCCTCAGGGGACCCAGGCGCTTCGGGCGCGTCGTCCCGCGCATCTCCACTACCGCCACCTCCGCCGCCGCCCGGGGCTTAGCCCACGGGTCCCGGCTCCTCAGCGGCTGCACCCGAGTACAAGACGCTGCTCATTAGCAGCCTGAGCCCCGCTCTGCCTGCCGAGCACCTCGAAGATCGGCTCTTCCACCAGTTCAAGAGCTTCGGCGAGATCAGCCTGCGCCTGTAGCACACGCCTGAGCTGGGCCGCGTGGCCTACGTGAACTTCCGGCACCCGCAGGACTCACGTGAGGCCCGCCAGCACGCCCTGGCCCGCCAGCTACTGCTCTACGACCGTCCGCTCAAGGTGGAGCCCGTGTACCTGCGAGGCGGCGGCGGCGGCGGGAGCAGTAGGCCAAGCAGCAGCAGCAGCAGCGCCGCCGCCTCCACTCCGCCCCCGGGCCCGCCAGTGCCCGCCGACCCGCTCGGCTACCTCCCGCTGCACGGCGGCTACCAGTACAAGCAGCATTCGCTGTCCCCGGTTGCCGCCCCTCCGCTGCGGGAGCCCCGCGCCCGCCACGCTGCTGCAGCCTTTGTCCCGGGAGCGGGGCATGGACTACTACGGGCTGTACAACGACCACGGGCGACCCTACGGCTACCCGGCCGTGTGCGAGGAGGACCTGATGCCCGAGGACGACCAGCGGGCCACGCGCAACCTCTTCATTGGGAATTGGGACCACAGCATGTCGGAGGTGGAGCTGTGACAGGCTTTCGAGAAGTACGGCATCATTGAGGAGGTGGTCATCAAGAGACCCGCCCGTGGGCAGGGCGGTGCGTATGCCTTCCTCAAGTTCCAGAACCTAGACATGGCCCATCGGGCCAAGGTGGGCATGTCGGGTCAGGTGATAGGCCACAATCCCATTAAGACAGGGTACGGCAAGGCCAACCCCACTACGCGTCTCTGGGTGGGTGGCTTGGGACCTAACACCTCACTGGCGGCTCTGGCCCAGGAGTTGGACCGTTTTGGGAGCATTCAGACCATTGATCATGTCAAGGGAGATAGCTTTGCCTACATCCAGTACGAGAGCTTGGACGCAGCCCAGGCCGCCTGTGCTAAAATGAGGGGCTTTCCCTTGGGGGGTCCGGACCGCAGGCTGTGCGTGGATTTTGCCAAAGCAGAGGAGACTCGGTATCCCCAGCAGTACCAGCCCTCCCCCCTCCCTGTGCACTATGAGCTACTCCCCGACGGGTATACCCGGCACCGGAACCTGGATGCCGACCTGCGGGTGCGGGACAGGACCCCTCCACACCTCCGCGGAAACAGCCTCGAGGGCTACAGCCACTCAGTGCGCAGCCGGAGTGGTGAGCGCTGGGGAGGAGATGGGGACCGGGGCCTGCCCAAGGCCTGGGAGGACAGGCGGAAGCGCCGGAGCCTCTCCAGTGATCGCGGAAGGGCCACCCACTCCCCTTACGAGGAACGGAGCAGGACCAAGGGTGGTGGGCAGCCTGCGGACCGAGGCTCTGACCGCACCCTGGAGCGTAGCCGCAAGGAAAACCATTCCAGTGAAGGGACCAAGGAGTCCGGCAGCAACTCCCTCAACAGCAGCTGACACGGGGCGGAGGAGCAGAGCCACCACCACCACCACAAGGCTCCCGACTCTTCCCACGGGAAGAAGACCCGAGAGAGCGAGCGCAATCATCGGACTGAGGCCGAGCCCAAGCCTCTGAAAGAGCCAAAACACGAGACCAAAAAGCTCAAGAATCTTTCAGAGTATGCCCAGACGCTGCAGCTGGGTTGGAACGGACTTCTGGTGTTGAAAAACAGCTGCTTCCCGACATCTATGCACATCCTAGAGGGGGACCAGGGCGTGATCAGCAGTCTCCTCAAAGACCATACTTCTGGGAGTAAGCTGACCCAGCTGAAGATTGCCCAGCGCCTTCGCCTGGACCAACCCAAGCTCGATGAGGTCCCACGACGCATCAAGCAGGGGAGCCCCAATGGCTACGCAGTGCTCCTGGCCACCCAGGCGACCCCCAGTGGGCCTGGCTCTGAGGGGATGCCTACGGTGGAGCCTGGCCTACAGAGGCGGCTTCTCAGGAACCTGGTCTCCTACTTGAAACAGAAGCAGGCTGCAGGGGTGATCAGCCTGCCAGTGGGTGGATCCAAGGGCAGAGACAGCACAGGCATGCTCTATGCCTTCCCGCCCTGTGACTTCTCACAGCAGTACCTCCAGTCAGCGCTGAGGACATTGGGCAAGCTAGAGGAGGAACACATGGTGATAGTTATAGTAAGAGACACAGCCTAGCCCAAGCCTGGCTTTTCCAGCCTGTTTGTCACTAAAGCAATTATTTTAAAATCTGACCACTGCTGCCCTGCACCCCCAGCCCATCCTACACCCTTGATTTGAATTCTCTGCTGGGTTACTCCATTTCATTTGGTAGGGGACCAAAGTCCTATCTCCCCACCAAAAACTAAGTTCTTAGGTTTGGGTTGGTTTTTGTTTGTTTTTTGTTTTTTGTGTTTTTTTTTGTTTTTTGTTTTTTGTGGTTTTTTTTTACCATGATAAGGGACTCCTGTCATGTCGGCTTCTAGTGTATGAAATACTGACTGCTGTGTTCTGTATTTTTTTATTTTTTGACTAACTGTGTGGAAAATTGTCAGTAAAGCCTTTGTCAGAGGATGGATTTAAAAAAAAAAAGAAAAGAAATGTGTTATTGAATAGATATAAGATGCATTATAATGTAATTATTGGGACTTCCCAGGCAGCCCAGTGGATAAGACTTGCACTTCCAGTGTAGGAGCTGCAGGTTCAATCCCTGGCAGCAGAACTAAGATCCCACATGTCATGTGGCGTGGCCAAAAAATTAAGATTGGGTCTTTAAATTAAAAAAATAATAATAATAATGTAATTATGGAGCATTTGTTTCCACTTTTTACATTACTATGGTTAATGATTTAGTGGAATTTATAAATCTTTCCATTAATAGTTATTTCCTTAAAGTATTAATATATTCCAAGAATTAGAAATACTGACCTAAATGTTTACTTCTTTTGTTTAAATTAATTTATCTTTTAAATTGGAGGCTAATTACAATATCATAGTGGTTTTTGCCATACATTGACATGTCCAGGCTCCCCACTGGGGTCCTCTTGGCCACAGAGCAGGGCACAGACACAGGCAGTAGACCAGGTCTTTGCACACCCTAAAACTGACTGGGAGCCAGAATCAACAGAAACTGGGAGGGTAGGAAGGTGGGACAGGGATGCCCCACACACAGGAAATGGTCAGCCACTGCTGGTGCCTCTTCCCCTCCAGTGGGGGTAGGGGTGGGGGAAGGCTGCTGGCCTTGGATTTGGAGGGCTGAGAGGACTCTCCGGCCAGGGGGTGGGGCTCAGGGGCCGGATTGAAGTACAATCCCTGATGCAGTCACCTCCCGTGGCACCAGTGGTCTGGCAGATGCACCCCACACCCAGGCAGTGCTACCCCAGCCCCGTGGTCTCCCCCGGCTGTATCTTGCCTGTTGACTTGACCCCCCGTTGTAGACAGAAGTAGACCAGCAGGCTATCAGATACAAGGTCACCTCCCAGTTGAGGTCCCCTGGCACCTCCACCCCTCCAGACAGCCTCAAAACACTGTTCCTGGGGAGGGAAAGGCCATGAGAGTTGTGCCAGCAGAGAGCAAGAGACTGCGGGTGTCCAGGGCAACACGGCCCTTCTCTCTGCCCTTGAGTCTAGCTGGCTCATCCAGTGCTTCTGAGGAGCCCAGGGCACGCCCACAGCCTGGAGTCCCTGCAGTCTGTGTGCCTGGACCCCCAGGCAGCCCTGCCCCATGCCTTCCGCAGTGGGCCCAACAGTAGTCCCTGCTTCCCTCCCCAGGTGGGCAGGAACAGCCCACTCCACATCCCTGGTCTCGCACCCCCACGTGCATGCACCTGCACATGCCCACATGCACAGACAAGGACGCAGACTTGCGCTATGTGTGGAAGACCAATGGGATCCCCGGGGCCTGGCCCTGGTGCTTAACTCCCTTCCAGAAGCTGAAGTCAGCAGGAGGGTCACATGTGAACATGGCAGCAGAGGTCTAAGGGGAAGGGGCTCACTTGGTGTTTCCACGTTTGGCGGGAAACACTGACGTGCTCATAACCCCCTAAGAGGGACATCCTGGGACTGGCGTCAGGGCCTGAGTGCGCAGGCGTTCTCGGCGCCCATAGTGACGTCACCCGCCCAGGGGCATGGTTTCCTTTGGGTGCCTCGGACTCTCAGACGCTCCAGGTGGCCATGGTGGGCTGACCTGCAGCATGAGTGGTCATGGAGGCTGCAGACCCAGGTGCTGGCAGAGGTGGTGTGGCGGGAGATGCTGAAGACCAAGGAGGTCTGGATGGAGCTGGTGACCCAAATGGCCTTGAAGGGCATGAGGGCCTCGGAGGCGCGGGAGAGGCAGGTGCAGCCACGGCTGGAGCCCCAGAGCTGGTGCAGGCACCTCACGCTCCGGGACCTGGCGGAGATGCCATGCCAGGGCTGGGTGGCCACCCCGCTCCAGGACCAGGTGGACATGCGGTGCCAGGGCCTGGTGTCCACGGTGCCCTGGGGCCAGGAGGACACGTCAGGCTGTGGCCTCTTGGACATGCTGCATCAGGACTTGGTGGGTGTGTGCCGCCCATGGCCAGAGGACCAAGAAGCCAACTTCTCAATTTGTATCCTATTTGAAGAGAGGCCAGGGGCGGGGGCTGGAGCGGGGAGGAACGGCCCTCCTGTAGACAGTGGAATGGAGAGAAAGCAGTCAGCCTGGGGATAGGAAGGGCTGTGGGGAGGGAGACCAAGAAGATGGCTAGAGGGTCTGGCCTTGGGTGCATGGGTCAGGGGTGGCAGGGAGAGATGGAGGGGGCAGATGGCCTGAAGGACTGGAAGGGCTGGGAGCAGACTTGGGGTGGGGATGGAGACAAGTGAGAATGGCCAGAAGGAAACAGGCCTCCAAATGAAGAGTAGGCCTGAGGCACAGGCAAGGTTGGTGTGAGATGGTCCCTTAACCTCGCCGCCACCAGCTCCATCGTAGTGTTCTTCCCGTCACCCATGGAGGCAGAGATGGCCCGCCAGTCCCTGAGCCCACATGTCCAGCCCTACCGCAGGGCAGTAGGGAAGGAGCTCACAGTGAAGGGCAGCATCCTAGCAATGTTAGTTTGCAAAGGGGCCTGGGTGGGTGGCAGGTGTCTAGGGTCATTCTAATAGTGAACTGGAGACCACCAAAAGACGAAGTCTAAGGATGTAGACATGTGCAGTGTGCCTGACACCAGCTGAGGGGGCAGAATTAGGAGAACAGTTCCCACATTTAATTTTATTTTCTTTTTCCCTCCCTTTTAGCCCTCTGATTGTTGAAGATGGTGGCCAGCTCCGAATTTCCATCATGTTCTGTCTCAAGCAGCATTTCCTGTTGGTTGGGATCAACCAACCAATTACAGGGTACTTTGTGCCCCTAGTTATCCCTAAGCCTAGGCCAAGAAAGAGCACCTAATAATAACCTAAACAGTACATCCTTCCCCAGGGCATTGATTCCTACACTGGTTGCTGATTTATTATGAGGGCCTAATTGTTTGCTTATATTGGCCTTAGGCACTCTTGGCCCTGTTGTTTTCCACTGGCTGGAGGAGGAGGGTGTTTCAATATTTCTTGTAGCATAAAATAAAGCTGAACTATCATTCTGTGTCTGAATATATTTTCAAATACTGTGCCTCCACAGTTTCTTGCCTTTCTCCTTGGTTTCAAGGGAAGGTTCTGGGCTTCAGATAGTCTAGTAGTACAGTGTAATTGAAGACAATTTAGGAAATGGAAGAAAATTAAAATATATTATGGCTTCTCATTCAGCATTAACTGTGGTTGGTACTTTGGAATATTTTCTTAGTTTTATATTGGCATTTATATGGCTCAGCTGGTAAAGAATACACCTGTAATGCGGGAGACCTGGGTTCGAGCCCTGGGTTGGGAAGATCTCCTGAGAACGGAAAGGCTATGCATTCCAGCATTCTGACCTGGAGAATTCCATGGATTGTATAGTCCATGGGGTCACAGTGTTGGACACAACTGATTGTCACATCATCTATAACAATAGTGTAATTTTTGCATATTCAGGATTAATTTTTTCCTGGAATTGATTTTAACATATAAGCATTTTCTCTTTCAAAAATTTATTCAAAAACATGTACTTGGATGCATATAAGAAGTAGCATAATGTAAGTGTTCAGTCAGTTCAGTTCAGTCTCTCAGTCATGTCCAATTCTTTGCAACCCCATGGACTGCAGCACACCAGGCATCCCTGTCCATCACCTACTCCCAGAGTTTACCTAAACATATCCCTGAGTCCGTGATGCCATTCAACCATCTCAACTTCTGTCATCCTCTTCTCCCACCTTCAATCTTTCCCAGTATCAGGGTCTTTCCAAATGAGTCAGTTCTTTGCATCAGGTGGCCAAAGTACTGGAGTTTCAGCTTCAACATCAGTCCTTCCAATGAATATTCAGGACTGATCTCCTTTAGGATGGACTGGTTGGATCTCCTTATAGTCCAAGGGACTCTCAAGAGTCTTCTCCAACACTACAGTTCAAAAGCATCAATTTTTCAGCACTCAGCTTTATTTTATATTCCAACTCTCACATCCATACATAACTAGTGGAAAAACCATGGCCTTGACTAGATGGACCTTTGTTGGGAAAGCAATGTCTCTGCTTTTTAATGTGCTGTCTCAGTTCAGTTCAGTTCAGTCACTCAGTCGTGTCCAACTCTTTGTGACCCCATGAATTGCAGCACGCCAGGCCTCCCTGTCCATCACCAACTCCCAGAGTTCACTCAATCTCATGTCCATCGAGTCCCTGATGCCATGCAGCCATCTCATCCTCTGTCGTCCCCTTTTCCTCCTGCCCCCAATCCCTCCCAGCATCACAGTCTTTTCCAATGAGTCAACTCTTCGCATGAGATGGACAAAGTACTGGAGTTTCAGCTTTAGCATCAGTCCTTCCAAAGAACACCCAGGGCTGATCTCCTTTAGAATGGACTGCTTGAATTTCCTTGCTCCAACACCACAGTTCAAAAGCATCAATTCTTCAGTGCTCAGCTTTCTTCACAGTCCAACTCTCACATCCATACATGACTACTGGAAAAACCATAGCCTTGACTAGACGGACCTTTGTTGGCAAAGTAATGTCTCTGCTTTTTAATATGCTACCTAGGTTGGTCATAACTTTCCTTCCAAGGAATAAGCATCTTTTTTTTTTAATTAAAAAGTCACCTTTAATAGCAAAAGGCAACATTATACAGGTTATAAGCACTAGACTATAAAGAAACAGTTTTTTGTTTTGTTTTGTTTTGGTTTTTTTTAGCATCTTTTAATTTCATGGCTGCAATCACCATCTGCAGTGTGATTTTGGAGCCCCAAAAAATAAAGTCTGACACTGTTTCCACTGTTTCCCCATCTATTTCTCATGAAGTGATGGGACCAGATGCCGTGATCTTAGTTTTCTGAATGTTGAGCTTTAAGCCAACTTTTTAATTCTCCTCTTTCACTTTCATCAAAAGGCTTTTTAGTTCCTCTTCACTTTCTGCCATAAGGGTGCTGTCATCTGCATATCTGAGGTTATTGATATTTCTCCCAGAAATCTTGATTCCAGCTTGTGCTTCTTCCAGCCCAGCATTTCTCATAATGTACTCTGCATATAAGTTAAATAAGCAGGGTTACAGTATACAGCCTTGACGTACTCCTTTTCCAATTTGCTCCATGTCCAGTCTGTTGCTCCATGTCCATTTCTAACTTTTGCTTCCTGACCTGCATATAGGTTTCTCAAGAGGCAGGTCAGGTGGTCTGGTATTCCCATCTCTTGAAGAATTTCCCACAGTTTATTGTGATCCACACAGTCAAAGGCTTTGGCATAGTCAATAAAGCAGAAATAGATGTTTTTCTGGAACTCTCTTGCTTTTTCCATGATCCAGCGGATGTTGGCAATTTGATCTCTGGTTCCTCTGCCTTTTCTAAAACCAGCTTGAACATCTGGAAGTTCACGGTTCATGTACTGCTGAAGCCTGGCTTACAGAACTTTGAGCATTACTTTACTAGCCTGTGAGATGAGTGCAATTGTGCAGTAGTTTCAGCATTCTTTGGCATTGCCTTTGCTGTCTAGGTTGGTAATAACTTTCCTTCCAAGGAGTAAGCGTCTTTTAATTTCATGGCTGCAATCACCATCTGCAGTGTGATTTTGGAGCCCAAAAAATAAAGTCTGACACTGTTTCCACTGTTTCCCCATCTATTTCCCATGAAGTGATGGGACCAGATGCCGTGATCTTAGTTTTATGAATGTTGAGCTTTAAGCCAACTTTTTCACTCTCCTCTTTCACTTTCATCAACAGAACAGATTCTTTCGTTCTTCTTCACTTTCTGCCATAAGGGTGCTATCATCTGCATATCTGAGGTTATTGATATTTCTCCCAGCAATCTTGATTCCAGCTCGTGCTTCATCCAGCCCAGTGTTTCTCATGATGTACTCTGCATATAAGTTAAATAAGCAGGGTGACAATATACACCCTTGATGTACTCCTTTCCCTATTGGAACCAGTCTGTTGTTCCATGTCCATTTCTAACTGTTGCTTCCTGACATGCATACAGACTTCTCAAGAGGAAGTTCAGGTGGTCCAGTATTCCCATCTCTTGTTAAACATTTAATATGTTTCCATTTGTCCCTAATAATGATTCAGTGGAATTCTTCTGTATAAGTCTTTGCCTGATTGGTTATGTCCTCAAGATAGATTCCAAAGGGTAGAAATACTGAGATAAAATTTTACTTTTCTATTGATTTTTTAAGGCTATTGGCCTACAGTAGGTGGTTGCTACTCAAAAGTGTGCCTCTCCCCCAGAATTCCAGTTTGCCGACCACCTTTATCAGTAGGTCTGATTCCTCCCAAAGTAAAAACCTTAGCTTGCAGAAGATCAAACAACTCAGAAACTATAGGACTGTAACTTTATGGCCTACTGACCTTGTTTCTGATCAACGTAGAAAAGTTTGGGGACAATTAGTTAAGTCTTTGGGGGAGGAGTTAGCTCCCTCCAATGTTTAGTATTTGCTGCAACCTATTTTCTACATGTATGATCAGGTTATCTGCAGATAAGGTGTACTCAGCCACTCAGTTGTGTTCAACTCTTTGCAACCCCATGGATTATAGCCTGCCAGGCTCCTCTGTCCATGGAATTTTCCAGGTAAGAATACTCAAGTGGGTTGCCATTTCTTCCTCCAGGGGATCTTTCTGACCTAGAGATCGAGCCCACATCCCCTGCAGTGGCAGGCGGATTCTTTACCATTGTGCCTCCTGGGAAGTGGCACAGTGTTAACATTGAAAGAAAGTAAATGTGCATCTTCACTGAATAAAGATTCAGTAAATCAGAATAAGCCCATCCCTTGGTGGCTCAGTGGTAAAGAACCCACCTGCCAATGCAAGAGACTCGGATTCCATCTGATTCAGGAAGATCCCCTGGAGTAGAAAAGGACAACCCATCCGGTATTCTTGCCTGGGAAATCCCATGGACAGAGGATCCTGGTGGGCTGCAATCCACAGTAGAATACAATTGAGCAACTAAACAACAAAACAGTAAGAAAGAAATCAGAAGAAGTTGAGAATCTGTGTGAGGAGATGATATGTTCCTGTTTTAACAGTATGCTCCCACTATGTGACTGTGGGTATTACTTTTGATCTTTTTTTAATTTGTGTGGGTCTCAGTTGCAGCATGCAGGATCTTCAATGCAGCATGCGAGCTCTTATTTAATAATTGCAGCGATGTGGGATCTAGTCAGCTCACAAGGAACTGAACCTGGGCAACCTGCATTGGAATTGTGGAGTCCTAGCCACTGGACCACCAGGGAAGTCCCTGACATCAGTATTTTCTTTATTTGGGAAAATAATTGTCTGCTCTATTAGATTAATGGGCTTCCCAGGTGGCACAGTGGTAAAGAATCTACCTGCTAATGCAGGAGATGCAAGAGATGCAGTTTCAAACACTGGGTCGAGAAGATCCCTTGCAGAGGAAATGGCAACCCACTCCAGTATTCTTGTCTGGAAAATTCCAGGGACAGAGGAGACTGGCAGTCTACTGTCTATGGGGTTGCAAAGAGTTGAACGTGACTGAGTGACTGAGCATGCATGCTCTATTAGATTAAGAAATAATCTTTCCCAGTCTTGTTCCTTTAAAACATTGGAACTTGATTTTGAATTTGATGACAAGTGTACCCCACTGTCGAGGACATGTATGAGTTTCATAACCCAGCATCCATTTTCCTTTTCTTGGTACTGATATGCTGTCACCCGGGAAAATTGCCCCTTTCCTTTTCTCTCAGCCACTGTGACTGTGATAGAGTTGACTTCACCTCTGATTCCAGGGGTTGGCATGTGGCCCAGGCCTGCCAAATTGGAGCACTGCTTTCCTGCAGCTGTGGTGATATCATCCAACCAGTGACACTTTGGGTCTCTAGGGGAGACAGGATGTCAAAGGACAGAGGGAGAGTTGGAGCAAGAAGGCAAATCTCAGGGAACAAAATGCTGGATCTAGCCATGCCTAAAGACAAACTACCTCTGTACCTTGTAGTTACACAGACCCAGAAACTCTCCCTTTGGCTGAAAAACCACTGTGGATATTCTTGGTCATTTTTGTTCCACTTGTTTTTCACTTGCAATAGCAAAGTCTTGACTATTAGTGAATTGAAGAATCATAGTTTTCTTTTTTACTTAACTAATGTGGTCTGATGGAGAAGGCAATGGCACCCCACTCCAGTACTCTTGCCTGGAAAATCCCATGGATGGAGGAGCCTGGTAGGCTGCAGTCCATGGGGTCGCTAAGAGTCAGACACGACTGAGCAACTTCACTTTCACTTTTCATTTTCTTGCATTGGAGAAGGAAATGGCAACCCACTCCAGTGTTCTTGCCTGGAGAATCCCAGGGATGGTGGAGCCTGGTGGGCTGCCATCTATGGGGTCACACAGAGTCGGACATGACTGAAGTGACTTAGCATAGCATAGCAATGTGGTCTGAAGACTTGGTCCTTCTTTAATACTTCAAGGGAGAAATAGGCCTATTTTGTTACTAAGGGATTAGTTCCTTGCTGATCAACCCATATCATGGTAGAAAAGGAACCCAGTGAGTCAAAGGAGGGGAGGGACACTGCAAGGGGCAGCTGGAGGAAGGGGACAAGGAGGGTGACCATCCCTTGCCAGACAGGGCACCCAGAATCGACCCAAAATTAGGCCATATAGTGGATATGGTGAAGCCTGTGCCATCCACAGTACTTTAAGAGCTGTATAATATTCCTCAGAATGTGTAATCCATAGTTATTTTAACCAATCTCTTGTATATAGGTCTTTAGGCTGTTTGAAATTTGTCAGTGTTATAAACAAACCTGAAATGGATATCCTGGTACATTTGTTTTTGTGTAATACATTATGTGGAGAAAGAAATGGCAATGCACTCAAGTATTCTTGCCTGGGAAATCCCATGGACAGAGAAGCCTGGTGGGCTGCCGTCTATGGGGGTCGCACAGAGTTGGACACGACTGAGCGACTTCACTTTCACTTTTCACTTTCATGCCTTGGAGAAGTAAATGGCAACCCACTCCAGTGTTCTTGCCTGGAGAATCCCAGGAATGGGGAGCCTGGTGGGCTGCCATCTATGGGGTCACACAGAGTCAGACACGACTGACATGACTTAGCAGCAGCAGCAGCAGCAGCAGCAGAGTACATCCTGTGAAATGCTGAGCTGGATGAAGTATAAGCTGGAATCAAGACTTCTGGGGAAAATATCAATAATCTCAGATACACAAATGACACCACACTTATGGCAGAAAGCAAAGAAGAACTAAAGAATCTCTTGATGAAACTGAAAGAGGAGAGTGAAAACGTTGGCTTAAAGCTCAACATTCAGAAAACAAAGATCATGGCATCTGGTCCCTTCAATTCATGGCCAACAGATGGGGAAACAGTGCAAAGAGTGACAGGCTTTATTTTGGGGGGCTCCAAAATCAGTGCAGATAGTGACTTCAGCCATGAAATTAAAACACGCTTACTCCTTGGAAGAAAAGTTATGACCAACCAAGACAGGATATTAAAAAGCAGAGACATTAGCTTGCCAACAAAGGTCCATCTAGTCAAGGCTATGGTCTTTCCACTAGTCATGTATGGATGTGAGAGTTGGACTATACAGAAAGCTGAGTGCCGAAGAATGGATGCTTTTGAACTGTGGTATTGGAAGAAGACTCTTGAGAGTCCCTTGGACTGCAAAGAGATCCAATCAGTTCATCCTAAAGGAGATCAGTCCTAAATATTCATTGGAAGGACTGATGTTGAAGCTGAAACTCCAATACTTTGGCCACCTGATGCACAAAGCTGACTCATTTGAAAAGACCCTGATGCTGGGAAAGATTGAAGGTGGGAGGAGAAGGGGATGACAGAGGATGAGATGGTTAGAGGGCATCACTGACTCAATGGACATGAGTTTGAGTAAACTCTGGGAGTTGGTGATGGACAGGGAGGCCTGGCATGCTACAGTCCATGGGGTTGCAAAGAGTCGGACATGACTGAGCAACTGAAGTGAACTGAACTCCCTCCCCACAACACAATTGAACAAGTGAGCCTAAATAAGTGACCACCTTCGCCCCCTTGTGTCAAGGTGAAAATTTGACACTGAAGAGACTTGCAAACAGAGAAAGCCAAAATAAACAAAGAAGAGGGAACTGCTCTGGAAGTGACAGGTGCTACAGATTAAAACCCTGTAGTTAGCATTTACTAAGCATTGGAGGGACCTACAGACCTTGAGAAGAAATATAAGCTGGAACAAGGAACTATCTGAAACTGAACTAACCCCACACTGCCCTCAACATCTCCAGAGAAATACCTAGATACATTTTTACTATTATCATTTTTCAATCTTTTTATTTTTTTAAGTTCTTTATTACTTTTTCATTTTTATAACCTACTATTACCTTGCAAAAAAGACCCTACTATTAAAGAAAATTTCATATAGATATAAATAGATTTTGTTTTGTATTTTTAATATTGTATTTTTGAGAGTCTAACCTGAAAATCTACACTAGATTTTCAATCTTTGCTTTTTGGTATTGTTATTCATTTTGTACCTTTTAGAATATAAGTGCCCATTTTTACTTAGGGGTATGATTAATGGCTAGATTACTCTCTCCCCTTTTGACTCTCCCTCTTCTCCTCCTGGTCACCTATATCTCCCTCCTCCCTCTTCTCTTCTCCATGTAACTCGGTGAACCTCTTTGGGTGCCACTCACTGTGGAGAATCTTTTCACCATTAACCTAGATGTTTTATCATCTGTGCTATATGGATGGAGAATTCTTGAGGCTACTGTAAGAATAAGACTGAAAGCCAGAGGCAGGAGGCTTAAATCCAAAACTTGAGAACACCAGAAAACTCCTAACTCCAGGGAACATGAATTGACAAGAGCTCATCCCAAAGCCTCCTTACCTACACTTAAACCAAGCTCCACCCAAGAGCCAACAAATTCCAGAGCAAGACATACTATGCTGATTCTCCAGCAACACAGGAACACAGCCCTGAGCATTAAAATACAGGCTGCCCAATGTCATGCCAAACCCACAGACACCCCAAAAATCACACTGGACACTTCATTGCACTCCAGAGAGAAGAGATCCAGCTCCACCCACCAGAACACGGACGCAAGCTTCCCTAACCAGGCAATCTTGACAAGCCACTCATCCAACCCCACCCACACAGAGCAACCTCCAAAATAAAGAGGAACCACATACTTCCAAACTACAGAAAGGCCACCCCAAACACAGCAATCTAAACAAATGACACTGGGAAGACCCAGAGGGAGGGGATGGGGAGGGAGGTGGGAGGGGGGTTCAGGATGGGGAACACATGTACACCCATGGCATATTCATGTCAATGTATGGCAAAACCAATACAATATTGTAAAGTAATTAGCCTTCAATTAAAATAAATAAATTTATATTTAAAAAGAAATAAACAAATGAAAAGGCAGAGAAATAGTCAGCAGGTAAAGGAACATGATAAATGCCGACCAAACCAAACCAAAGAGGAAGAGATAGGGAGTCTACCTGAAAAAGAATTCAGAATAATGATATTAAAGAGGATCCAAAATCTTGAAAACTAAATGTAGTTACAGGTAAATAGACTAGAGACAAGGATTGAGAAGATTCAAGAAATGTTTATCAAGGACCTAGAAGAAATAAAAAAGAGTCAATCAATAATGAATAATGCAATAACTGAGATCAACACCACTCTGGAGGGAACCAACAGTAGAATAACTGAGGCAAAGGATAAGATAAGTGAGGTGGAAGATAGAAAGGTGGAAATAAATGAAGGAGAGAGGAAAAAAGAATTAAAAGAAATAAGGACAGCCTCAGAGACCTCTGGAACAATGTTAAATTCCCCAACATTCAAATCATAGGAGTCCCAGAAGAAGAAGACAAAAAGAAAGAGCATGAGAAAATACTTGAGGAGATAACAGTTGAAAACTTCCCTAAAATGGGGAAGGAAATAGCCACCCAAGTCCAAGAAACCCAGCAAGGATCTCATTCAAATATGAAGGAGAAATCAAAAGCTTTACAGACTAGCAAATGCTGAGATAATTCAGCACGACCAAACCAGCTCTTCAACAAATGCTAAAGCATTTATTTCATTTACTTCATTTATTTCTCAGGAAACAGAAAAAAGGTTTATAAACTTGAACCCAAAACAACAAAGTAAATGGCAATGGGGTCATACTTATTAATAATTACCTTAAATGTAAATGGGTTGAATGCCCCAACCAAAAGACAAAGACTGGCTGAATGGATACAAAAACAAGACCCCTATATATTCTGTCTACAAGAGACCCACCTCAAAACAAGGGACACATACAGACTGAAAGTGAAGGGCTGGAAAAAGGTATTCCATGCAAATGGAGACCAAGAGAAAGCAGGAGAAGCAATACTCATATCAGATAAAATAGACTTTGAAATAAAGGCTGTGAAAAGAGACAAAGAAGGACACTACATAATGATCAAAGGATCGATCCAAGAAGAAGATATAACTATTATATATATATATAAAACAATTATTTTATATATATAGGTGTGTGTGTATGTGTATGTATATATATATATTTATTTATATTTATATTTACATATATATATGCACCCAACATAGGAGCAACATAATATGTAAGGGAAATGCTAACAAGTATGAAAGGGGAAATTAACAGTAACAAAATAATAGTGGGAGACTTTAATACCCCACTCACACCTATGGATAGATCAACTAAACAGAAAATTAACAAGGAAACACAAACTTTAAATGGACCAGTTAGACCTAACTGATATCTGTGGGACATTTCACCCCAAAACAATGAATTTCACCTTTTTCTCAAGTGCACATGGAACATTCTCCAGGATAGATCACATCCTGGGCAATAAATCTAGCCTTGGTAAATTCAAAAAAATGTGTAATCATTTCAAGCATCTTTTCTGATCACAATGCAGTAAGATTAGATGTCAACTACAGGGGGGAAAAACTATTAAAAATACAAACATATGGGGGCTAAAGAACATGCTTCAGAATAACCAACAAATCAGAAGAAATCAAAAAAGAAATCAAAATATGCATTGAAACAAATGAAAACGAAAACACAACAACCCAAAACCTATGGGGTTTAGGGAAAGCAGTGCTAAGGGGAAGTTTCATAGCAATACAAGCTTACCTCAAGAAACAAGAGAAAAATCGAATACATAACCTAACTTTACACCTAAAGTAACGAGAAAAAGAAGAAATGAAAAACTCCAGGGTTAGTAGAAGGAAAGAAATCATAAACATTAGGGCAGAAATAAGTGAAAAAGAAACAAAGGAGACTATAGCAAAACTCAACAAAACTAAAAGCTGGTTCTTTGAGCAGATAAATAAAATAGACAAACCAGTAGCCAGACTCATCAAGAAAAAAAAGGAAGAATCATCAATTCAACAAAATTAGAAATAAAAATGGAGAAATCACAACAGACAACACAGAAATACAAAGGATCATAAGAGACTACTATCAGCAACTATAGGCCAATAAAATGGACAACTTGGAAGAAATGGACAAATTCTTAGAAAAGTATAACTTTGCAAAACTCGACCAGGAAGAAATAGAAAATCTTAACAGACCCATCACAAGCACGGAAATCGAAACAGGAATCAAAAATCTTCCAACAAACAAAAGCCCAGGACCAGATGGCTTCACAGCTGAATTCTACCAAAAATTTAGAGAAGAACTAACACCTATTCTACTCAAACTCTTCCAGAAAATTGCAGAGGAAGGAAAACTGCCAAACTCATTCTATGAGGCCTCCAACACCCTAATACCAAAACCAGACAAAGATGCCACAAAAAAAGAGAACAACAGGCCAATATCTCTGATGAACATAGATGCAAAAATCCTCAACAAAATTCTAGCAAACAGAATCCAACAACATATTAAAATGATCATACGTCGTGACCAAGTGGGCTTTATCCTAGGGATGCAAGGATTCTTCAATATCCACAAAGCAATCAATGTAATACACCACATTAACAAATTGAAAGATAAAAACCATGATTATCTCAATAGATGCAGAGAAAGCTCTTGACAAAATTCAACATCCATTTATGATAAAAAAAAAAACCCCTCCAGAAAGCAGGTATGGAAGGAACATATCTCAACATAATAAAAGCCATATATGATAAACCCACAGCAAACATTATCCTCAATGGTGAAAAACTGAGAGTATTTCCCCTAAAGTCAGGAACAAGACAAGGGTTCCCACTCTCAGCACTACTATTTAACATAGTTTTGGAAGTTTTACTCACAGCAATCAGACAAGAAAAAGAAATAAAAGGAATCCAGATTGGAAAAGAAGTAAAACTCTCACTGTTTGCAAATGAGATGGTTCTCTACATAGAAAACCCCAAAGACACCACTAGAAAATTACTAGAGGTAATCAACAAATATAGTAAAGTTGCAGGATATAAAATTAACACACAGAAATCCCTTGCATTCCTATACACTAACAATGAGAAAACAGAAAGAGAAATTAAGGAAACAATTCCATTCACCATTGCAACAAAAAGAATAAAATACTTAGCAATAAATCTACCTAAAGAAACAAAAGACCTATATATAGAAAACTATAAAACACTGATGAAAGAAATCAAAGATGACACAAATAGATGGGGAAATATACCATCTTCATGGATGGGAAAAATCAATATAGTGAAAATGAGTACACTACCCAAAGCAATCTATAGATTCAATGCAATCCTTATCAAGCTACCAACGATATTTTTCAGAGAACTAGAATAAATAATTTCACAATTTGTATGGAAATACAAAAAACCTCGAATAGCCAAAGCAATCTTGAGAAAAAAGAATGGAACTGGAGGAATCAACCTGCCTGACTTCAGACTATACTACAAAGCTACAGTCATCAAGACAATATGGTACTGGCACAAAGACAGAAATATAGATCAATGGAACAAAATAGAAAGCCCAGAGATAAATCCATGCACCTATGGACACCTTATCTTTGAAAAGGTGGCAAGAATATACAATGGAGAAAAGACAATCTCTTTAACAAGTGGTGCTGGGGAAACTGGTCAACTACTTGTAAAAGAATGAAACTAGAACACTTTCTAACACCATACACAAAATTAAACTCAAAATGGGTTAAAGATCTAAATTTAAGACCAGAAGCTATAGAAGTCCTAGAGGAAAACATAGGCAAAACACTCTCCGACATAAATCACAGCAGGATTCTCTATCACCCACCTCCCAAAGTAATGGAAATAAAAGGAAAAATTAACAAATGGCATCTAATTAAACTGAAAACCATTTGCACAACGAAGGAAACTATAAGTAAGATGAAAAGACAGCCTTCAGAATGGGAGAAAATAATAGCAAATGAAGCAACTGACAAAAAGTCAATCTCAAGAATATACAAGCAGCTCATGCAGCTCAATTCCAGAAAAATAAATGACCCAATCAAAAAGTGGGCCAAAGAACTAAACAGACATTTCTCCAAAGAAGACATACAGATAGCTAACAATCACATGAAAAGATGCTAAACATCACGCATTATTAGAGAAATGCAAATCAAAACCACAATGAGATACCATCTCACGGCGGTCAGAATGGCTCCCATCTGAAAGTCTACAAACAATAAATGCTGGAGAGGGTGCGGAGAAACGGGAACCCTCTTACACTGTTGGTGGGAATGCAAACTAGTACAGCCACTATGGAGAACAGTATGGAGATTCCTTAAACAACTGAGAACAGAACTCCCATACGACCCAGCAATCCCACTGCTGGGCATATACACCAGGAAACAAGAATTGAAAGAGACACTTGTACCCCAATGTTCATTGCAGCACTATTTACAACAGCTAGGACATGCAAGCAACCTAGATGTCCATCAGCAGATGAATGGATAATAAAGCTGTGGTACATATACACAATGGAGTATTACTCAGCTATTAAAAAGAATGCATTTGAATCAGTTCTAATGAGGTGGATGAAACTGGAGCCTATTATACAGAGTGAAGTAAGTCAGAAAGAAAAACACCAATACAGTATATTAAGGCAGATATATGAAGTTTAGAAAGATGGTAACCATGACCCTATGTGGAAGATAGCAAAAGAGACACAGATATAATGAACAGACTTTTGGACTCTGTGGGAGAAGGCGAGGGTGGGATGCTTTGGGAGAATATCCTTGAAACATGTATATTACCATATGTGAAATAGATCACCAGTCCAGGTTCAGTGCATGAGACAGGGTGCTCAAGGCCAGCAAACTGGGATGACCCTGAGGGATAGGATTGGGAGGTAGGTGGGAGCGGGGTTCAGAATGGGGGATACATGTACACTCATTGCTGATTCTTGTCAATGTATGGCAAAAACCACTACAATATTGCAAAGTAATTAGCCTCCAATTAAAACAAATAAATTTAAAAAAACTAAAAACAGAACTACCAAATGACCCAGCAATCCCACTACTGAGCATATACCCAGAAAAAAACATAATTCAAAAATGTATATGCACTCCAGTGTTCACAGCAGCACTCTTTATATCCAAGACAGGTAAACAATCTAAATGTCCATCAATAGATAAATGGATTTTAAAAGATGTGGTACATATATGCAATGAAATATCAGCCATAAAAGAGAACAAAATCATGCTATTTGCAGCCATATGGATGGACATAAAGACTGTGATACTGAATGAAGTCAGTCAGACAGGGAAAGACAAATATCATATGATATCGCTTATATGTGAAATCTAAAAAATGGTAGAAATGAACTTATTTACAAAACAGAAATAGAGTCACAGATGTAGAAAACAAACTTATGTTAACCAGGGGGAAAGCATGGTGTGGGTGGGGACAAATTGGGAGATTGGGATTGACATATACACTCTACTATATATAAAATAGATAATAAGCACCTACTGTATAGCACAGGGAACACTATTCAGTACTCTGTAATGGCCTATATGGAAAAGAATCTAAAAAAGAGTGGATATATGTATATATATATATATATATATATATATATATATATATATGAATCAACATTCAGAAAACGAAGATCATGGCATCCGGTCCCATCACTTCATGGGAAATAGATGTGGAAACAGTGTCAGGCTTTATTTTGGGGGGCTCCAAAATCACTGCAGATGGTGACTGCAGCCATGAAATTAAAAGACGCTTACTCCTTGGAAGAAAAGTTATGACCAACCTAGATAGCATATTCAAAAGCAGAGACATTACTTTGCCAACAAAGGTCCGTCTAGTCAAGGCTATGGTTTTTCCAGTGGTCATGTATGGATGTGAGAGCTGGACTGTGAAGAAAGCTGAGCGCCGAAGAATTGATGCTTTTGAACTGTGGTGTTGGAGAAGACTCTTGAGAGTCCCTTGGACTGCAAGGAGATCCAACCAGTCCATTCTGAAGGAGATCAGCCCTGGAATTTCTTTGGAGGGAATGATGCTGAAGCTGAAACTCCAGTACTTTGGCCACCTCATGTGAAGAGTTGACTCATTGGAAAAGACTCCGATGCTGGGAGGGATTGGGGGCAGAAGGAGAAGAGGACGACAGAGGATGAGATGGCTGTATGGCATCACTGACTCGATGGATGTGGGTCTGAGTGAACTCCGGGAGTTGGTGATGGACAGGGAGGCCTGGCGTGCTGCGATTCATGGGATTGCAGAGTCGGACACGACTGAGCGACTGAACTGAACTGATAAGTGAATCATTTTGTTGTACACCTGAAACTAACACAGAATTGTAAATCAACTATTGTTGTTCAGTCACTCAGTTGTGTTCGACACTTTGCGACCCCATAGACTTCAGCATGCCAGGCTTCTCTATCCCTCACCATCTCCTGGAGTTTGCCCAAGTTCATGTTCATCTCTGATGCTGTCCAGCCATCTCAACCTCTGACGCCCTCTTCTCCTTCTACCCTCAATCTTTCCCAGCATTAGGGACTTTTCCAGTGAGTCGTCTGTTCACATCAGGTGACCAAAATACTGGAGCTTTGGCTTCAACATCCGTCCTTCCAGTGAATATTCAGGGTTTTCCTTTAGGATTGACTGGTTTCATCTCCTTTCTGTCCAAGGCACTTTTAGGAGTCTTCTCTAGCACCACTCCTTGAAGGCATCAATTCTTTGGCACTCAGCTTTCTTAACTGTCTAGCTCTCACAACCATATGTGACCACTGGGAAGACCTTAGCCTTGACTATAGGGACCTTTGTCGGCAGAGTAATGTCTCTGATTTTAACAGCCTGTCTAGGTTTGCCATCCTTTTCTTGCCAAGAGCAATCATCTTCTGATTTCATGGCTGCAGTCACCATCTGTGGTGATTTTGAAGCCCAAGAAGAGGAAATCTGTAACTACTTCCACCTTTTCCCCTTCTATTTGCCATGCAGTAATGAGGCTGGATGCCATGATCTTAGTTTTTTAAATATTTAGTCTTAAGCCAGCTTTTTCATTATCCTCCTTCACCCTCATCAAAAGGCTCTTTAGTTCCTCTTTGCTTTCTACCGTTAGAGTGGTATCATCCGCGTATCTGAGGTTGTTGATGTTTCTCCTGCTTATCTTGATTTCAGCTTGTAACTCATCCAGCTTGGCATTTCATGATGTGCTCACCATATAGATCAAACAGACAGCATTTAGAGTAAGCAGACAGCCCTGTAGTTTTCCTTTCTCAATCTTGAACCAATCAGTTGTTCCAAACAGGGTTCTAACTGTTGCTTTTTGACCCGCATACAGGTTTCTCAGGAGACAGGCACGATGGTCTGGCATTCCCATCTCTGTAAGAGCTTTCCACAGTTTGTCATGATCCACATAGTCAAAGGCCTTACTTAGCACAGTCGAAGAAAGAGAGGTAGATGTTTTTCTGAAACTACCTTGCTTTCTCTATAAGCCAGCGAATGTTGACAATTTGACCTCTAGTTCCTCTTCCTTTTCTAAAATGGACTTCCCTGGTGGCTCAGACGGTAAAGCATCTGCCTACAATGCAGGAGATCTGGGTTTGATCCCTGGGTCAAGAAGATCCTCTGGAGAAGGAAATGGAAACCCACTCTAGTACTCTTGCCTGGAAAATCCCATGGATGGAGGAGTGTGATAGGCTACAGTCCATGGAGTCACAAAGAGTTGGATATGACTGAGAGACTTCACTTTCACTTTCTTTCTTGTGGACATCTGGAAGCTCTTGGTTCGCATAATGCTGAAGCCTAGCATGCAAGATTTTAAGCATGACCTTACTAGCATGGGAGATGATTCAGCCCCTTTCATGCATCATAGCCTTGTTGTGGCGAAGGGGCTTGCATAACTCAATGAAGCTATGAGCCATGATATGCAGAGCCACCCAAGACAGATGGGCCGTAGCAGAAGAGTTCTGACAAAACGTGATCCACCAGAGGAGGGAATGGCAAACCACCCCAGTATGCTTGCTGTGAGAACCTCATGAACTGTAAAAAAAGGCCAAATCAATGATACTCCAATATAAATTTAAAAAAACATGTCATTTGCAAATATTTTCTCCCATTCAGTAGGTGGCCTTTTTGTTTTTATCAATAGTTTCATTCACTGTGGAAAATTTCCTGTTTGAATAGGTCCCATTTGTGTATTTCTGCTTGTATTTCTGTTCCCTGGGATGTCTCATGCAACCTGTCCTGTTCAGGGTGCCTTGTGGCATTGAGTGCTTGGTGGTTTAACTGTATACTGTTCACTGTCCAAAAAAAACACACTTTTTTTGTGGGGATTCTTTGGCGCCTCCTTTTGCTAGGCATTTAATGGTACTATTATGGGATGGATTGTGCCGCAGACTGAATGTTTGTGTCCCCTCAAAATTCATGTGTTGAAATCCTGACCTGAAAAATTACGGACTTTGGAGGTGGGGCCTTTGGGAGATGATCTGGGTCATGAGAGTAGAGCCCTCATGAATGGGATTAGTGCCCTGATAAAAGAGACCCCAAAGAGCTCGCTCACCCGTTCTGTCATGTGAGGACACAAGAAGGTGGCTGCTTATGAAGCACAAGTAGGCCATCTCCAGACACGAGATCCACTGGTACCATGACCTTGGACTTCCAGCCTGTCTATAGTAGACCGTGCTAGTCTGTGATAGCAGCCCAACCTGACAAGCCATAGTGTCCCCCAAAAAGATGTTTAAGACCTAAGCTCCACTGCCTGTAAATGTGACCGTATTTGGAAATGGGGTCTCTTTAGATGTAATCAAGTTAAGATGTAGTCATACAGGCTTGGGGTGGCCCTAATCCAATGACTGGTGCCCTTATAAGAAAAGAAAGTGAGACATAGAGACACACAGGGAGAAGGCCATATAAAAACGAGGCAGAGACTGAAGTGACACGTCTAAGAGTCAAAGAACACCAAGGACCACAGGCCACCAATGTGAGGCTGGGAGCAAGGTGTGGAACAGGATTGCCCTCAGAGTCTGAAGCATGAGGTGCCCCTGCTCCCAACTGGATTTCAGAAAGAGAATAAATCTTTGTTAAGCCGTCCAGTTTGTGGTCATGTGTTACAGCAGCCCTGAGAAAGTCACATGGGTGCTATCAGCCCAGGAACACTTGGAACCAAATTTAGGCCTTGAAGTCCCCAAAGCACCCCAGCTACTCAAACCCAAACAGCACAGAGCCAGGCCTACAACCCCAAATTTATGCTTTGGTATCCTGTGTCTGTGAGCACCTCATCAACACTCCCTGCAGCCCCAGCGCTGGGGTGAGTTGGGTTGACTTTCGGCCTCCCTTGTGTTCAGTTCCAGAACCAGCATCCTTGGGGCACAGTAGCCTCAGTGGCCTCCTTCTCAGACTCCCATTTCCTCTCAGCTTTCACTCTCTTGTTGGTTCTAAACTGCTTTACCAGATTTGAAGAAAATTTCATCTGTCATTTGTAGTTATTTTCAACAGAAAATTTTGACTACTACTGCCCACACTTAGAGAAGCCCAGGCTTGTTCTGTCACACTCCTGGATGCTGACTGAATCCTCATTCTGGTACTGCAGACATCTAAGTGATTCTGAGAGATCAATCCCCACCTCGGCCCAGACCCACAACACTCAGACGCAATGGAACCTGCAGAATTCACAGAACAGCTCCATCCCTGGGTCTCCCCGCTTCCAGACGCACCAGACCTACCACATGCCCTGTGCTCTGCTCCACCCAGGATGCGATAGTATCGGCTGTGCCTGCACCCCGCCACTGACACGCACACCCCTCTCTGTGGGGGGGGGGGGAGTTCTCCTCTAAAGAAAGGACAGAGCAGGGGCACCTGCATCGAGAGACTAAGGCAGACAGTCCCCTGTTCTCTTCTGACCTGCGATGAGTGCACACGGGGCTTCTCAGCAAACTCATTGCCTATCCTCGCGCTGGTCCAGGGGTTCCACCCTATAGTGGACAGAGATGGAAAACAAACCAGAAAAGATTGGAGACTCCAACAGGGCAATGGATTTAGGATGGAGACTTTAGATGAAGGTAATGTTTCAACTGCAAGCTGAACAACAAAAAGAAACCAGCCATGCAAAGATTTGGGAAAGGGCATCCCCTGCTATGCGGAGGGCTGGGGGGGAGGGGGGCAACAGGGGCAAAAGCCTAAAGATACAGTCAAGGAAGGGGAAGAGGGTGACATTGACTCTTGGTAAGAACATGCCAGTCAACCTCTGGTACTCAGGAATGGCCAACCATGGCTGACTTCTTGCAGCCTAAGGTCAGGACCCTGGGCCGACCCAGCTCCCTTTTGAGTCCCCATCTGAGAAAACAGGGCTAGCAAGAGAATGTAGTTTGTTCCAGCCAACATTTGACTGAGCACCCCCCCTTTCTCCAAGTCTTTCCTAAGAAGGCTCCCCACATGTGAACCCCTGCTCTGTCCCTTTGAGATGTCCATGTACCTCCAACAACCCAGGAGAGGCTTTCTAGGGGACTTGAGAGTCATTCCTTTGAAATGGGATCCTCAGGAAGGACAGGGCCTGAGTCTACCCATCTCTGAGTAGGATGGAATCATAACATCCAAGAACTGACCCCAGGGACGGACACTGCTGACCTCACCACATTGACCCTGACCAACCCGCTGTGGGTTTTCACTGGAGACCCTGCTCGCTGACCCCACCTCACTCTCCCTTCAAATCACCGGCACCCCTGTGCCAATCAGAAGGGTGCCTGGCACCCTCGCCTGCTGACCAAACAAAACCAGTTCCTACCCCTTTACCTAAAGGCCGGCTGAGTTGCTCCACAACTGCATATCCTAATGCTGCTGACATGAGACAGATGAGGACTGGGCAGGTAGAGATATGGAGTTAGTATCTAATGGGGATAAGGTTTCCATTAGGGAAGATGAAAAGGTTCTGAGAATGGATGGTGGGATGGTTGCCCAACCATGTGAATATGCTTCTTGCCACTAAACTGTGCACTTAAAATGGTTAAAATGGTAAATCTTATGTGTATTTCACTGCAAGAAAAAAAAAACACCTGCATCATTAAAGTGTTTGGAGAACACCTTTGAAAATAAACTTTCAACAATCTGCTTTTAAAAACATAATTTGTAGCTTGGAATTATGTGTTCTTAGGTTTAAAGAGTGAGTCACATTATCTTTGAAGTTGCAAGGATTAACAAGCAGTTAGTTAGTTAGCAGTCAGTGTGTGTGTGTGTGTATTTTGTTTTGAGCACCCAATGCAGTCCCTGGGGATGTGCTCAGAGAAGTGCAACTGTTAGGAAGTCAGTGCTCACCAATGACTGGGTAACACAAGCACAAAAGCCAGGGGTGGCCACCCCTGTGCTTAGCAGAGCAGTTAATGCAACCGAGAACACAGGCACCTCTGCCATAGAGCACTGTTTATGATGCTTATGGCAGCCCCACAATGCCACTAGACTCAGGAAATCACTTTTGCTTCTTGCTGTATGTTCAGTTGGTTGCACTTAACTGCTCTCAGAGTCAGCAGGGAAGGTCCCATCACAGGTCAGTGTGTGGTCAGCACATTTTCTCATGCCATTTCTGAGTATCCACACAACGGTAACCTCGATGGGGCTAAAGAAAGTCTTTACAAAGAAATGAAGAAATGCAGCGAAGGCTCGTGATGGTTCGCCAAAAGCGAAACAAATGCAGATAGACTGCAACTGAGTCCCATCAGCTACAGCAGGGCCACCTGGCCCACCTCATGGATGCAATGGTAATGTGCTCCAAATTGTACCCACCTGGATTTGGGGGACCACCCCCCCACACACACAGTGTAGGGTGCAGTTTGACCCTAAGTTGAAATGTCTGTTTTGGAGTCTTGTGGTTTCTATCTTGACTCCAGTTCCAGCCCTGCCCTGGCCAAGGCTGTTCAAGCACCCCCCTTGCCACAGCTTCACCACCACGAAGGAAGGAGACACTTGGCTATGTCAGGGCAGAGGTTGCAGAAACCATGAAGCAGCCACACTGCACATCACCGGCCTGCAAAATGCGGCTGCTGCAGTCCTATTTCCCTTCCTCTGATTCTCCATCCACCCCAGCGGAACAGCATGCAAACAACAGCCTGCTCTCAGCAGTGACTGAAATCAAAGTCAAACCTTGGATGGTCCCATTTTATGGATGAGGAGCCTGAGACTCAGAAAGGTAAAGTCACCAGTGCAAGCCTCACACCGCAGACAGGCCTAGGGAACACACTGCCGGGCTCCAGCTCCTCTCCAAGGAGCCACTGCTGCTCTCTGCACCTCGGCAAAGCCTGCCGAGGGATGTGTCAGGCCTGGCCCTTCCAATGATGTCCTTCTGTGGCCAAGGAAGACACTCAGCCCTGTCCCCTTTCTGACCCATCAGCAGGCAGCGGACCACGGAAGGCCTCCAATTCACCACGGAGGTGGAGCAGCAGCTGTTTTCTAACAGCAGACTCCTATATGCTGTCACCTAAATGCTCTCTTCAGCCTCCTATAAAACAGAGCTGGGGACTTCTCTGGTGGTCCAGTGGGTAAGAATCCGCCTGCCAGTGCGGGGAATGTGGGTTCAAGCCCTGGGCCAGGAAGACCCCACATGCCAAGGAGCAACTACTGAGCCTGCACACCTAGAGCCCAGGCTCTGCAACAAGAGAAGACACTGCAGGGAGAAGCTGGCGCACCACAACTAGAGGAAGCCCTCGGAACAACAAAGACCCAGCAGAGCTGAAAAGAAATAAATAAGACGTTTTTGGAAAAAACTGTTAGGCATCCCACATTATGGGTGGAAATGTGTCCCCTCCAAGAAGACAAATCCAATGGGACTGTGTCCTTATAAAAGGGGACACTTGGAGATGCAGACACGCACAGAGGAAAGATGACGTGAAGACACAGGGCGCAGACGGCCTCTCCCATCCCAGGAGAGAGGCCTGGAACACACCCTCTCTCACAGCCATCAGGAGAAACTGATCCTGCCCAGTCCTGGATTGTGGACTTCCGGCCTCCATGACTGGGAAACAATACGTTTCTGTTGTTTGCAGCACCCCCTTTCCAAAGTATACACACACAGCTCAGAAACAAGGAGTCTGCCCTCGTACCGCTGCCAGCCACTCGCAGGCAAATCTCTTGGCTGCCCCCACCCCGGACCAAGTTCACAGTAACATACATTCTCTATCAAAGTAATACATGCAAATGATATGCATCCGGAAAATACATAAACACATAAGGCAAACTTAATCACTGGTAATCCTACCACCACAGCCATCCAAACGGTAGCAGGGCACGCACAACAGTTCTCCCTCTTTTATTGGGGTCACACTTCATATATCGCTGTGTCTGTTGGCTTTTTCACACCCACGTGCTCCAGAGTGGGTTCCAGGTGATGAGGTAGCCACGGCTCCAGAAGTGCTGCCTCCTACTCCACGGCCTTTGGTGGCTACAGATGCTGCTGCAGCCAGCACCCTGACAGTGCTGAAGTTGCAGATTTAAGGAGGCTGGGACACTCCCTATGTGCTTGTCCATCCCACTCGACCAGCCCCATAGCAGTGGGTCCCCACGCCTTGTCAACAGGGCACTGGAAGTTGGCGTTTGTTGCCATTTTGACATCACTTTTTGTCTAGTTTGAGTCTATGTTGTTCTAGTCATTAATGAGGAAGAAATGCTTTTGTATTGTGGTTATTTGATTGTTCTTAACGTGCATTTTCTTAACCAGGTAATGGAGCAGGGTGTGTGGAAGCAATGGGCAATGCCAACGTGGAGGTCCTATCTGTCCATCTCCACCACCCAAACCCACAGTTGTGAGGGTCCAGGGGCCACCTGCTTCCCTCACAGGAGGAATCCACCCCCTTGTTTCAGAAGGGTGGCTGAAAACCTTCAGTCTCTCACATCCTGTCGGCCCCATGGGAGGTGGGTGCCCAGCATGCAGGAAGAGAAAGTTCCAGACAGCAGTGGGTCCTGGCCGGCGCCCAGTCCCCAGACAGCCCCAAAGCAGCTGCTTTGGGGCAGAGGTGGAACGTGTGTGAAGCTCCCACTACAGCCACTGTGCTGCCTAGGTGGGGGCCTCTGCCTGAGCCACAGCAATGCTCCTGGGTTGTGGGGGGCAGAGAATGTCCACCTCGCACCACTCTGGGGTCTCCCCTTCTTTCAGCCCCCTTTCAGAGGAGGGAGCTGGTCAGAGAAGCACTCTGGTGTATATGTGTCATCATCTTAGAAGCGCTAAACGAATCCCTACCCAGCCAGGAGCCACCACCCAGGATGCAAGTGGTCCAACAGAGCCACCCTTTCTTTTTCCTAGCCATGTGCGTCAGCCCCAGCAGCGGTGTCCAGCTGGAGATGAAGGGTCTGAGGCTCAACAGTCCCCGAGCCTGCAAGCACCTACCCCACTCCCAACTCCATTTTTCCTCACTACAGTTGTTACCTGCCTCTGCAGAGCACAGCGGTCACCATCACCCCAGGGAACAAGCCCTCCGACAGAGCTGCCAATCCCAGAGATGCCTGCCTTCAAACGCATCTGCCCTCATCTGTGGGCACCAGAAGATGACCCTGTGCTGGGCTGAACGGTGACCAACACAGATGCACACGTCCTGACCCCCAGAACGTGTGACTATGATCTTACTTGGAAAAAGGGTCTTTGTAGATGCAATAAAAGCAAGCATCTGGAGACGAGGTCATCCTGGATGACTCAGGGCAAGGGGGGGAGGGAGCTCCAAATCCAGTAAGTGTCCTTGAAAGAGAAGAAAAAGTGGAGGAGATCATGTAGAGACAGAGGCAGATGCTGGAGAGACACGTCCACCTGCCAAGGAACACTGAAGACCACTGAGAGCTGGGAGAGGCCTCTAGAAGGAACAAAGCCTGCCCACACCTGGATTTCAGACTTAGGCCTCCTAAGTCACCTGCTCCAGGTCTAAGTCACCTGCTCCAGCAACAACAGGAAACTAATACATTCCCCAAAATGGCAAGTACTCTTGTAGAAAAATTGCAGGATACGGTTTGAAAGAGCATCCATGAGCAGAGAACCTATCTGTGCCTTTAATATGTTCCTGAAGGACCATTTGCAACTGAACACTGGGCTTCAGGAAGTAGATCAGTCTACCCCTGCAGATGACAAGAAAGCCCCCAGCCCAGGCTTGTTTTCAGAACAGGATGCTGGCTGGGCCTTCATCTAGCCAGACTGATATCCCAATCCTAGTCCACCCTGGCACTGCCAGATAGCAGGGGTCCCGCACAAAACCCAGGGACAGGGGTCTGTGTCATCCCATTTCCAACCAGGCAGCCCCCGGGGCACAGAGGGATGCTGGGTGCTGAGAAGGAAACCACAATTACAGGGTTGATGCCCACAGCATTGACATCGTCGGAAATATCCAGATTCTTGCAAAACTATAAGAGAGTTCTCTGGTGTTGGTACTCTGCCAGAGATGGTGAAGTGGCTTCTGTTGGCCAGGCTGGGGCATCTGGGGCTGGCATAGGGAACAGCATCACAGACTTTGGTGGCAGCGCTCCTGGGGAGGACCAGGGTGCATTGCAGCATCAGACAGCACAGGGCAAGTGTACCTGTGGTATGCACACCTCCTCAGACCAAGAGGTGGTGACAACACAATCCGAAGCTGTGCAGGATAAACGAAACAACGAGAGAACTCCAGTGCAAACACACCGGTACCAAGTCAGGAGGAAGAGATAACCACGGGTTACATCACACACGAAAAGAGTCCATCCCCCTAATGACCAAAGAGCTCTTGTAAGTCAAGGAATAAAAGACTAACTGCCCAATAGAAAAATAGGTAAAAAAATCCAAGCAGGCCATTTATACCAGAACTGAAAAGGACCCTTCAAGCTCTGAAGAGATAAGTCAAGCTTACTCTTAACAGAGAGGAGCTCACCTTGTGGGATGGGCACAAGCCTCCCCCACCCCCGCCACTCTTGGACACTATCACCCGTGGCAGAGCTGTCGGGAGAGGAGGAAGGCACACCAGGGTAGGGGCCTCAGTGCTGTCTAGCCCTGGTGGATACTCAATGGTGCCACTTCGAAGGATCCAACCCAAGGTACGTATGAGAGATGCACAAAGATTTTGTACCACAGTGACAACCCCAATGTCCATTAGTAACAGACAGCATCAGTCCAATGTGCTGCAGCCGCCAAGGAACAGCACCCAGCTTACAAGACCTGCACCCTGGGCGCTGTGCCAGGTGGCTGGGAGGAAGGCTCTGCCCACCTCAGCCTCGGAAGCTGGTGTCTGGGAGCCCCAGCTGTGGCTCGTGACCTTCCCAGCACAGGTGGAAAAAGTGTGAACCCCAGAGCCAAGCAGCTCAGGCAGACAGAACAAAACAAAAGAGCACGGTGGTGGGCCTCGCTGGGGCTCTGTGTTGCCCTAAGAGATGGGAACCCGTGGACAAGGGTGTGGAAGCATGGGGGCCTGCGGCTAGGTCTCAGGGTTCAGAGAGGGCGCCCACTCTGTGTCAGCTGCCCCTAGTTCAGGCCCAGGCAGACAGGAGAGGAAAGCAGCAGAGAGCACTGTCCTGGGCTGCCTGGCGGCCTGCAGCCCTATTCGATGCACTCCATGACGTGTATCTGCAGGGTGTCTATGTCAGGAGCCTGATACTGACACTTGGGGCAGCAGAACTTGGGCGGCTCATCAGGGGGGCTTCTCCTCTGGCTGGACGGGTTCAGGTGAAAGGAGTGATGAGCTGGGGAAAGAGATCAGGCACCAGTCGGGGTGGGCTTCATGTGTGTGTCCCCCTGCACCAACTGTGGGGCAAGGCAAGGACCGACACCTGGGCTACAACCACCTGAGTCACCAAGGCTAGCATCTCCCTTTTCGGCCCACCCCTGGGGTGGGGGTGTACTGATGGGGAGGAGGGGGCCACGTCCAGTTCCCTCTTCCCCCGTAGTATTGGGATCCATCATGCCTCCTCCCACTGCTCGCTCACCTGGGCCAGGGGCTAAGGGGGGCTGGGAGACCTCAACGTGCCGCTTCCTCATGTCTTCAATCCTTTGAGAAAAGAAAATAAAGCGTCCAATCAATACATCTGGGTCACGTCTCCAGCATGAGCGAGGCTGGGGGAAGGATGGGGTGCAAGGTGGGGAGGGGGAGGCCAGCTCCCCCTTGACCCGACAGGCCCAGGACCCAGTGCCACTGCCCGTGGGGCCTGTGCTCCGACACCCACCTGGCTGACTCCTGACAGCTGGTCTTGAGCCTGCTGTATTCCCTCTGCAGCTGCTCCAGCTGTTCTTGTAGAAATTCCTTCTTCTCAGCCAGCTTCTCCCGGGCCTGCCTCTCGGCCTGGAAGTCTGCCTTGTAGATATCCGCCTGGCAAAACCAAGAGAGGGGCAGCGCGTACTGTCCATCAGCCACTCCATGCCAGGCCCAGGGAACAGTGTGGGGGGGACAGCAGAGCCCCTCAGCATGAAGACGGTCCCCGCCAGGGCAATGCAAGTTCGAGGAACGTCTCAAGGGGCTCGGAGGCTTTCTGAAAGGCCACTGCCAAATGACACACGACACATGGCAGGTCCCAGCCCTTGCGTCCCCGCCTGCACCCCCGCAGGCCGGCCACAGGGGTGAGCCCTCACCTGGGCTTTTAGCACTGGGACAGTCTCCATCACGATCTTGTGCTGTTCCGCCTCCTCCTTCAGCTTGTCGATCACTTCCTGTTTGGCCACCAGGGCCTCCTCAGCCTGCTGGAGCTGCTGCTTGAGATCCTCCAGCTGCAGTCCCTATATGTGGGGGACAGGGAGCTGATGGAGCCCCATCTGGCCCAGCCATGGAGGCCGGGCCATCCCCGGGCCGGCCGCTGCTCCTGGGGAGGAGGACCAAAAGGAACCAAAGACGGGGCATTGTGCAAGGCACGGGAAAGGCAGAGGAGGCCGGAGAGGACCGCTGGGGTCACCTGGCACAACCTCGCCCAGGCTGACATTCCATCCTGAGCTGTACAGTCCTCATCCAACCCTCCAAGGGACAGGGGCCACCCACTCCATGCAGACCAGTCTCATGCCCTAGTGCTCCACTATGTGCCCACTAAGCCGAGTCTCATAGGTTCCCCCGTGACACCACCTCACAGATGCCCCACAACCCCCTTTCCTGCCCCCACCCCCACCACACGCACAGAGACACACTCACACACACACATGCACACACACAACACCCAGCCTTCCCTCTTGAGGTCAAAGGGCCACAGTTTTGTAACTAGCTCTTCATCATGTGACCCAGTTTCAGGCTTTATCCTTATAAGTCTCTTCCAAGTATGTTTCTGTTTAACTATATCCTTGAAGTGTGATCACTAGAAACTACACTCAGGATAGGTCTGATGATGACCAATAAGCACAGGGCTCCCAGCCACCTTCAAGACTGATATGGAAACATTCCCAGGGGACGCGTGGCAGGCAGGAGCAACCATGGAGACAAGCGTGATCCTACTTGGGGCAGAGCATCTGGAGGCCCCCCACTCCGTCCACCGTGGGCAGCAAACAACACAGCCCAAGCGTCTCCACCTCCCCCCACCGTCTGGCCTGACCCATCACTCCAGGGCCCTAACCAAGCTCCAGGGTGAATTGAGTATCCCTCTCCAAAGCCAGCTCTGTGAGTCTATTAAGGTAGGGCCTTGACTTCCAATATCCAGGATCTAGGAGGAGGATCAGCTCCTGGACTGCAGGGAGAGGAGCCAGGGGCAGGTCAGTCCCCAACACCCAGAGGACACCTCTCCCATACTCACTCGGTTCCGCTCACTGCTCACCATGCTGCTCTTCATGTGATTGTCATACTCTTGGAAGAGCTGGTGATAGGCCACCTGCAGCTGGGCCAGCTTCCGCCTGAGGAAAAGAAACCACCTTGTCCTGATCCAGCCACAGCGTTCAACTCCACCCCCTTCCTTCCCCTCAAGGCCAAAGGCCAGAATGTGGCTTCCGGGGTGCCTCTGGGCCGTGCAGGCCACCAGCTCCGAGGCAAGCTTTGCTACCTAGTTCATATCCTTTTTCTTAAATCACGCATTTTCAAAACAGTATAGAAAGCAATGTGTATCACAAAGCAGAGCTTTGGTCCAACTACACATTTCTGTGAGGTTGGCTTTTCTTCATGTACTTCAATCAAAACATATCACAACAAAAACTAAAGAACTTCAATCAAAACATATCACATCAAAAAAGAAAGAAAAATAAAAAACCTGTCACAACAGACTGACCACAGCAGCAGCGGACAGGAGAGTCCAGCAATTTTTAGTGAACCAGAGACAATAATGAATGAGATTTATAAAAATGTAATACAATGTCAGTCTCGAAGTATTTCTTATTCTGGAAGACATAGTTCTTTTTCACAAGAATATGTATTTTTATGTGCAAAAAATAAAACTAAAAGACAGCTGTCCTGTCCCCTTCAAAAAAGTCAACTTCATGAAGAATCCAGAAAAGCAGGAGGACGGTTTGAGATGAAAGAAGACTCAAAAGACACCCCATCAAAGACAAAGCAGGATTCTCAACAGGACGCTGTGAACGTATGGGCCAGAGGGCGGAATTGGAATGTGGACAGGAGAGTGAAGGATGTCACCCTCTCCAGGACGCCTCGCTGGGGTGTAACGACAGTCAGGGACAGTGTTGGGCTCCCCCCCACCACATCCCACTCACTTCTCCTCCGAGGCGGCCTGGCGTTCCATGCGCAGGGCAGCTTCCATGCTCTCGTTCTGCAGAACAAGCTGGTCCACCTGCACGCTGTGCCGCTGTTCCAGTGCCTCCCGCTCGCTCTCCAGCTGCCGGGCCTTTTCGCTGGCCACCCGGGCCCTGTGAGGAAGTGGAGGTCACAGACAGGCCTGGGGGGAGGGGGCACCGGCCAGCCCAGCACCCCTGCCACATGGTGCAAGACGGACACCATGGCGGGGGACCAGTCCTGGCACAGGGCGACGAAGGGGGATGCCTCCAGGTGACCCTGGGGTGGGCGCTGGCTGGGGAGACAGGGACGACTGTAGGGCATCCGGCTCGGGGTGGGTTTGGGCTGGGGACAGCCATCCAGGAAGGATGTTCTGGGGGTAAAGGAGGTGGTCCCAGGGGAGAGGAGCCCCAGGAACTGCCCATGAGGTTATCACAGGCGGGTGCTGGGTGCACTGGCCAGGGCCATCTAGTGGACGGGTCAGGAGGGACTGCAAGGAAAGAAAGCAGAGACAGCCAGCCTTGATAGAATTTCTAGAAGGTGGGGAGGGAGAAGTGAGAAATTGGGGGGGGGCCAGAAAGGGGCACTGCTCCAGAGGCCACGCAGGCTCCACACCTGCCCAAAGAGCCTCCTACCTGCCTGCCTGTGGGTATACAGCACTGATGGCCCAGCACCCCCCACCAGCCCGGGTCTCCTACGTCTAAACAGCGCCCTGCACTCTGGGTCCAGGCTTCGGCCAGGCCACCGGCTGGATCGAGGCTTCCTCAGCCCCACTGCAGGGTGATGGCGGGGGGCTGCTGGAGATCGGCTCTGGTCCCAGCATCTCTCCACGCCTGGGCCAGTCTATCAGACGCAGATTCTGTCTGTGAGCTGACAAAACCCAGCCCTGTCACTGCCATCATCAGATGGGACTGCCACCTGCCAGGGGCCTGATGGGAGACGCCTCCTGCCCTGAGCTGTCTAGCTCAGCACGTATGTGCTCAGCCAAGGGGGTAGGAGTGGAGGTGGGGTGATAGGAAAGCAGGGTGCCCAAGAGCCTATAACTGCTAGAATAACGGCCCTCCAGGGTCGTTAGAGGACCAAAGGCAGTTACAGAACTGCACTGACAGTGTCCCAACTCCAGCAGCTTCTTTTAGGTGCACAGAAAAAAACATAGGCAGAGAAGATACCAGAGTATCCTAAAAATTACATGTGCCTTTTCGCAATACGGAGTGACAGAGGCATGTCTGGGGAGATGGCAGGATGCAACAATCCCAGAGCCTGTAGGCTCAGCCTTGAGTGGCCTCCCCCCTCGCCGTCTATTTCCTAGAGGGCAGCACACTCACACACGCTTACCTCCTGCCTGTTCCCCCAGCCTCCTTCAGGAAGGCATCCCAGACACCGCCCGGGGCACCCTGACCACCTCCAGTGCTGCAAGGGCTAGGGCCACCCTGTAGCCCGAACCCATCAGTCTGGGGTATCTGCAGTGGAGCAGCATGAGAACCCCAGAAACATCCGTGCCCTTTGACCCAAAAACCTCACTTGCAGGAACCTCCCTCTGCAGAAGAGAGTAGCCAGAGGACCTAAGGATGCTGACTTCAGAAGGGCTGGCATGCAAGACTGGCCCAGGGATGGTGCCCGGGCAGTAGGCTGCTGCGAGTCCTTGACATTGATGAGACACTTTCTCTACTGGTAAGGGTGGTCTCTGTGCCTCAGCTGTTGGCACCACAGGGTGGTTTACAGGGCACACTGGCTTTCCTCTGGGAGTCGGGAAGTTTGGCACGTGCCTGGAAGCCATCAGCCCTCAATAATACTCATGGCACTGAGTCTCGAGTGGGCTCCCTAGGTCTCCAGGGGGGGGCCTCTGTTGCTGCCTGTGAAGGAAGCATGCTGGGGGCCCCTCAAGGGAGGGAGAGAGGGAACCAAAGGCATGGTGGTCTTCACCCCTGACCTGTGTCTTCTGCCCTTGGGGGTCCTGGTGTGTGCCCGTTCCTTGTCATCAATCTCAGCTGCGAGGGCTTCCCTGCAGCCCACGGGCTTGCCCTTCCATGCCACCCCAGAAACACCCACTCAGTAAAGAAGCCAAACTCCAGCAGAAGGTCAGAGAGCCCACAGGTGCACTGGGACCCAGGTCCTGGATGCCCAGTACCCCCAGTCCTGTGTGTCCTGTCACAGAGGACATCTCTGGAGGCTCCCAAAGGGTCCTGTTCTCCTCAGGAGCCCTGGCAGTGGCCTCGGGCTGGGCTTGCCCTCCCTGCCACTTCACCTGCTCTCCAAAGCCTGGCGCTCCTTAGTGGCAGCCTCCAAGCGACTCTGGCTCTCCTGCAGCTCCCCCAGCAAGGACGTTACCTGGGCTTTCACTGAGGCCTTGTCCTCAGCCATCTGCTGCATGAAAAAAAAAGAGCCACTTTCTGTCAGCAGTGGTTTCTTGCCAGCTGCCTGCCCCTTGCACCCTCAAGTCCCCGGGGAAGCCTGGAAACACGGTGACAGACTTCCTGAGGGCTGCCCTCAGCGGCCCCCCTCACCTAACCTCCACCTCTGGAAGCGTCTCCCCCTCATCCAGGCAACTGAAGCGGTGGAAAGAGATCCCGTCCCATGAGCTCCCCATCCCAGGCCTTCCTCATCCCTGCAGATGGGGCAAAAGGAGAGGCAGGGACATGGGAGCTTCTCCACCTCTGAGACTCAGTGCCAAGGAAGGCAAGACTCAAACAGAGTGACAAAGATACACACTCCGCTCCACGGGCTCCAGGCCATTGGAAGGTGATGTGGACTGACACCATTTCCAGAAGACTTGCACAAGCAACAAGATGCAAGAGTTGGCCCAACTCCCCTTTGCCCAGCTCCCTTCATCAAGCTGTCCAGACTCCAGTCCCGAGACTGAGGCCTGCTCAAGCCCAGGGTCAAGCCCCAGTCCTCGGCTTTCCCCGCCCCTCAGTACCAACCACCACGCAGACCTCCCAGCCAGGCCTCGGGGTCTGCACACGTGCACTCGTGCACTCACACGTGTGCACCCAGCCCCGCCCACCATTCCTTCTCAAGGGCGGTCTCAGGCCCGTGACCCTCTCCATGTATACACATGTGAGGATGACCTGCTCTGACTCAAGGCCTTCAGTACCCTCCACAGGCTAAGACTTTCCAGAGTCCTACCTCCAGGACAGACTTGTCTCTTGCAACCCAACTTAGCTATCTGACTGCCTAACTTCTCCACCTCGAAGCCCATGGTCACACCCTATGGATTAATGCCCACACTGCGGCCCACCACTGGGCCCAGCCCGCTGAGAGCCCCTTGCTAAGCAGCTACAATAAGCTTGCCCAGGCTCCCAGTTCCACCCCTGTGGCTGTAGGAGTTCCCCAGGGCTGCCCAAAAGGACCACAAATTTGGCAGGTGGTTAAGATAACAGAAACAGATTGCTTTCTAGAGGCCAGGAGTCCAAGAGCAAGGTGTCAGCAGCGCTGGATCATTCTGAGGGCTTTGGGGAAGGATCAGCTCCAGGCCACTGCCTTGGCTTCTGGGGGTGGCCAGAGGTCCTTGGTATTCACCAGCTGTAGCTGCATCACTCTATCTCTGCCTCCATCATCACGTGACCATCTTCCCTGTATGCCTGTTTCTCTTCTAAGGACACCAGTCATTGGATTTAAACCCATCCTCAGCCACTGTGACCTCACCTTAACTTGGTTATATCTGCAAAGACCTCATGTTTAACTAAGGTACTAGGTTACTGAGGTACTAGAGGTCAGGATATGGACATTTTTTGGGGGTAACATAACAATCCATAATATCCCCCACACTCCAGAGGAATCCACATAGCACAGCCCCCTCCCCCGATTCCTGTCACACTCAGGATCAAAGCCTGAATCCTTCCACTGGCTTACTAATCCCACAGGACTAGTCCCCACCATGACTACCTCCTCAGCCCCTCTCCATTCTGCCCCAGCTATGCTTGCCTCTTTAGTCTTCCCTGAACATTACAGGTATGCTTCTGCCTCAGGACCTTTGCACATACTTTCCTCTCCTCTAAAACAGTCTTTCCCCAGAAATCCATATGGCTCATGTCCTGTCTTCCAGGCTTTCTCGGTGGCAACTCAGTGAGACCTTCCCCATCTAAGAGTGCGAATAGCCCATACCACCTGTCCTGTTAGATGAATATCTCCACTTGGATATCTAGTCATCCTCTCAAAACTAACCTCAGTAAAACTATACTCCTGACCATACCCAGAAGCCAGTTCCACTCACGGCCTTCCTTGTTACCAGTAGATGACTAACCCATGCTGTAGTTGGCAGGACAAAACCTTCAAGTCCTTCTTGAGTCCCATCTGCCTCTCACAACTCACGTCAGATCCATCAGGAAATCCTGTCAAGATGTATCTTAGAATCTATTTGATGACACTTAGCAGGTAATGGTACTATTTTATGTGTGACAGTGCTGTTGTGGTTATGTTTCTTTCAAAGTCATTTCTTAGAGATCCACATGGAACTTTTTATGGAAAAAGTCACAGTGTCTGGAATTTGGTTCTAAAAAATGGGTGAACTCCTAGGTATCTACCTGAAAGAAATGAAAACTCATGTTGGCACAGAAATGTTCATAGCAGCATTACTCCTAACAGCCAGAGTAGAAATGACCCAGATGTCCATCAAATGAAGACTGGATTAAAAAAAAATGTAGTCTCTCTCTATACTGGAATATCATCCAGCCATAAAGTGAAATGAAGTATCTGGACAAACTACAGCATGGATGAACCTCAAAAACATGATGCTGAGAGAAAGTAGCCAGACACAAGAGCCACACATTGCAGGATTCCACTCACAAGAGATGTGCAGGTACCTGGGGCTTGGGGGGATGGGACTGCGGAGTGACAGCTCATGGGGACACGATTTCTTCCTGGGGTTTCTTCTTGCGGTTTTGGAACTACATAAAGCAAAGAGATGGTTGGCCAACTCTAAGACTATACTAAAAACAATTAATTCTACACTTTCAAAGGGCGAGTTTTATGGAATATGTGTTTTAGTATGGTTTCTCCATGGTTAACATCTTACCCCTATCACCTGCTGTCCATGTGCAAGAGTTTCTCTTATGTATATACCTGGGGTACAACTGACAAGGTGAGGGTGACCTGAACTTTCAACTTGAAGAAAAAATGCCAGATGGTTTTTCAAAGCAGTGTCACCAATTGATGCTTCCAGCAGCAACATGAAGCCACGGCCTCTCCAATACCCACTACTGTCAGACTTGTCAGCTAGCAATAGGGCTTTGGCAGTGGCTCTGATCGCTACTGTGAAGCCAGCATCCCATCCCGTGAGTACAGGGCAGGCAGATGCTCTGCAGGCATTCTGAGAACCGCAGCCTTCTCCTTCTCCCTTCTGCAATGGTTCAGGGTGGTAGTGGCTTTACTGGTGGCCCCAAAGTGGTATGGCCACGGCCTAACCCACAGTTAGGCCTAACCTGAGCACCGAAGAATTGATGCTTTTGAACTAGATGTTGGAGAAGACTCTTGAGAGTCCCTTGGACTGCAAGGAGATCCAACCAGTCCAGCTTAAAGGAAATCAGTCCTGAATGTTCATTGCAAGGACTGATGTTGAAGCTGAAACTCCAATCCTTTGGCCACCTGATACGAAGAGCTGACTCACTGGAAAAGACCCTGATGCTGGGAAAGATTGAAGACAGAAAGAGAGGGGATGACAGAGGATGAGATGGTTGGATGGCATCACTGACTCAATGGACATGAGTTTTGAGTAAACTCTGGGAGTTGGTAATGGACAGGGAGGCCTGGCATGCTGCAGTCCATGGGGTTGCATGCTGCTGCTAAGTCACTTCAGTTGTGTCCGATTCTGTGCGACCCCATAGACGGCAGCCCACCAGGCTCCCCCGGTTGCATAGAGTCGGAAACAACTGAGTGACTGAACTAAACTGAACTAACCTGCAGTACGTGTCAATGGCATCTGACCTAGAGACACGGTCACTGCAGATGTGGTGGTGTGAAGATGAGGTCATACTGGAGGAGAGCGGGCCTCTGATCCAGTGACTCCTGAGAACTACAAAAGACGGACAATTGAGCAAGCTCTACTGTGACTTCTTGCAGCCGAAGGTCACGACCCTGGGCCGACTCAGCTCCCTTTTCAGTTCCCATCTGAGAAAACAGGGCTGGCAAAAGAATGTACAGTTTGTTCCAGCCAACATTTGACTGAGCGCCCCCTTTCTCCAAGTCTTTCCTAAGAAGGCTCCCCACATGTGAACCCCTGCTGCTACTGCGAAGTCACTTTAGTTGTGTCCAACTCTGTGCGACCCCATAGATGGCAGCCCACCAGGCCCCACTGTCCCTGGGATTCTCCAGGCAAGAACACTGGAGTGGGTTGCCATTTCCTCCTCCAATGCATGAAAGTGAAAAGTAAAGTGAAGTCGCTCAGTTGTGTCTGACTCTTAGCGACCCCATGGACTGCAGCCTACCAGGCTCCTCCGTCCATGGGATTTTCCAGGCAAGAGTACTGGAGTGGGGTGCCATTGCCTTTTCTATCCCTTTGAGATGTCTGTGTACCTCCAACAACCCAGGAGAGGCTTTCTAGGGGACCTGAAAGTCATTCCTTTGAAATGGGATCCTCAGGAAGGACAGGGCCTGAGTCTACCCATCTGAGTAGCATGGAATCGTAACATCCAAGAACTGACCCTGGGGACGGTTGCTGCTGACCTCACCACATTGACCCTGACCAACCCACTGTGGGTTTTCACTGGAGACCCTGCTCACTGACCCCACCTCACTCTCCCTTCAAATCACCGGCACCCCTGTGCCAATCAGAAGGGTGCCCGGCACTTTCACCTGCTGACAGTGGTTACCAAACAAAACCAGTTCCTACCCCTTTACCTAAAGGCCAGTTGAACTGCTCTTTGACACTTGTGTCTTCATAAGAAGATGAGGAAAGATGCCCAGACACCCAGGGAGAAGGCCACGTGACAGTATGTTTGTAAACCACGGAACACTGAGTCCTCCCAGACAGTACCTGAGGCTAGGAGACAGGCTTGGACCAGATCCTGCCCTCAGAAAGAACCAACCCTGTCCACGCCTAGATCATAGACCTCCGGCCTCCATGACTGGTAGACCACACGTTTCTGTGGCTTCCAACTACCCTGTTTGTGGTACTCTGTTACAGCAGCCCCGGGAACCTGAGACACTCCCCGAGGGCCCCGCCAGGCTGTCTACACTGCCAGCAGCATGATTTCTGGCTGGACCCTGGGCCACATGTACCAGCTTGATCTCCGGGGCCCAGAAATCAAGTACCTAAGGGGAGCCATACAGGCGCCCCAGGCCTCCAGGAATGACCCCCCCACAAGCCCCCAGAGGGCACACTGTCATGCATGGCTCCATCTCTCCTGGACTTGCCCTCCATTCCTTTATCTTTACTGATTTCAACCCGTATCCCAGCCAGCGGCTCACCCTAATGCCATAACTGGGAGGACAACAGCTTTCCCCAACTCCGGGAGCCCCCCACCCCAGCGTCCCCAGGCAGGCGGCCAGGTCTTTACCTGCTGGCACGTCTTCAGGCGCTCCACCTCCTTCAGGGCCTGCTCCCTCTGCTGGCGCAGTTCACGCTTCTCTAGGCTCAGCCTCACCACCAAGTCCCGGGCCTCCTGGAACTTCTGCATGAGGAAGGCCTTCTCCTCCCTCTGGTTGCCCTGGAAACGCTGCAGCTCCTCACAGCGCTCGCGCAGCATCTGGTTGCTCTGGCGAATGGCGTCTGCAGAGATGGCTGGGGCCAGATGAGCCCAGGGCCCAAGGCCCCCCCACCACCCCGAGGACTCCCCAACTGGGATGGTTTCCCAATGCTCCCTCATTTTGCCAATCACTTTCAAGGTCAGCTGCACAAATGACATGCCCCCAGTGTCCACGAGAGCTTCACTTAAAAACACGTGTCAGGGAGTCCCTAGTGGCCTCGTGGTTGGGACCCAGTGCTTTCACTGCCCTGGCCCGGGTTCAATTCCTGGTCAGGGAACTGAGGTCCCACAAGCCGCACAGTGTGGCAAAAAAAAAAAAAAAAAAAAAACCATGTCAAATGTCAGTTTCTTTGTTCTTTGTAAGTGACTCTGGAACTCATCTGCCTTTTGCGTGGGTCAGAGCAGGCCCCTGGGTCACTGCCTTTGGGATCAGACAGACTGGGGGCAAACTTCCCCGAGCTCTGCTGGCCCCAGACTGAGGGGGGTCTGGCGGGGCAGGGCCAGAAGTCTGGGAGCAAGCGAGTTCTCTGAGCCTCGCCATCCTCATGTACACATTCAACGGGGACAAGCATCCCCATCTCAGAGACAGGACGGGTAACATGGAAAAGCAGCCAAAGTGCCTGGTGCACGAGACAGCTTCAAGAACCACTTTGTCTTCCTCTTCCCGGGCAGTCAGCAAGGGCTGAGGAAAGGAGAGCCACCCACCCGGGGACACCCCCAAGCAGCAGCCCACCATTGGTACTGACAAAACGGATCCATGGCCTATAAAGGTGCTAGCCACCACAGAACTGGATTAGAGGGGGCCCCCTCTCTGTTCAGAACCCCCAACGAGCTAAATAGGCCTACTGATGGAACATTCTTTCGCTAGAACCAAAATGGCTCCTGAGCCTGGCTCCAGAGCCACCTTCTATGCACCACAGTCCCCGTAAGACTCCAGCCCTGCAAGGGAACGACTGATCTGAGACAGGGCTTCCTGCCTCACGCCCACGGTGCCCCCACCGGCCCCCACTGTCCTGGGGATGAGCTCAGACCACACATGTAGCTGTGGAGAGCGAGCTGTCTCCCTGCCCCAAACTTGGCTGCCAGCTCAACGTGGCCCCAACACAAAAACATATTTAACGACACCTGGGGGATATTGTTGGCTGTCATACCTGGAGGGGGGACGATTGACAGGCTCATGCTCCACCCACAGTGGCCCCGACATCCCTTCCCCAAAGCCGCCCAGGGGCCCTTTCTAGGAAGCCCCTGCCTAGCCCAGAGCAGACCACACCCCTTTCTGGAGCAGGTCACGCCCCTTCCAGATAGCCACGCCCTTCCTCAGATAGCCACGCCCCTTTCCAGGATCCTGTTTAATGCTTCTGTCCATGGGGTTGCAGAGAGTCAGACACACGACTGATCAGTACGGAGACACAGGGGCCTGGCGGCCTTGGCCCGATAGGGACAACCCAAAAAGGTCACCTCAGCTCCAGAGCTCCTTGGAGGGAGGGCAGCCCAGCTTCTCCCTCTGCCCGCCCCTTCTTATTCACTGCCCTGCCCTGCCCTTCCCATCCCCTCCCCTCCTCGGTGTTGGTCCTAACTCTAAACATTCTGGATGGCACTCTGTAGCTGTGAGTCACTTCCAGAGAACCCCACAGGAAACGAAGGAAGGAGGCTGGCTGAGCCAGAGCCACAAACTGGCTCTCGAACGCCTGCCCACCCCAGTCCCAGAAAACAGAGGCACTGGGTGAATGGGGTCAATTCCCCCAGCAGGGCCTGCTCCCCAGACATTTGACTCTGCCCGCCCGCTGTCGCCCTCACCTCGGAGCTCTTGATTCTCCTCCAGACAGCGCTGGAAGGTCTCAGGGGTGCCCTGCTCTGAAGGCACATGGAGCATGGCTGGCTTCCCCAGAGAAGACTCTTCACCCAGCATGTCCTGGTCCCCTGCCGGACCGCCACTCGGCTGCACCATCTCACACAGTGGACTCTTCCAGGGGGGCCTGCTCATCCAACACGTCAGGGCCTGAAAGAGAGTTAGCAGGGGGAGGATATGAAGAGACCTATGCAGAATTCTCCTACCCTGCAGGACGAGGAGTCCTGGCGTCACACTTCAAGCAGAATGATGAGCATGCTGGCAAGTGGGAAGAGATGTTAACATGGGCTTTCTGGTCTAAGAGGTAGCACATAGTCACATTCCTAAGGGAGGTGCAGGCTCTTCTGTGGGGCTTGGAAAGGTCATGGTTCAGCACTGCTTGTAAACTGTAAGTTGAAGTTAAGAACGTCACCAGAGAGGAGAAATCACATAGAAAATTAGTTTTGGAGGGATGTGTCAGTGTGCTGGGAATCCTACCCCCCACACACACACTTCCAAGCATGAGTGGAGGTGAGTGGCCCCTCACCTAGTATAGTGAGTTGAATGATGACCCCCAATAAGGTATGTCCATGTGACATGCCTTATGACACCCAGAACCTGTGACTGTTAACTGCAGAAAAGGGTCTTTGCAGATGCGATAAAATTAAGGATCTGGAGATAAGATAATCCTGGATGAGAAAGGCCCTAAATCCAACAAGTGTCCTTATGAGACACAAAAGAGGAGAGAAACAGACACAGAGGAGACGCCACGTGAAAATAGAGGCAGAAACAGGAGGGATGTGGTCACAAGCCCAGGGACACCTGAAGCTCCAACAGGCTGGACGAAGCCCAAAGGACCCTGCCCTGGAGCCTCCGAAGGAAGCACAGCCTTACCAACACCTTGACCTCAGGCTCTTGGTCTCCAGAGCCAGGAAAGGATAAACTTCAGTTATTTTAAACCCTCGCCCCCACTTGTGGCTATCTCTTACAGAAACCCTAGGAAATCCATACACCAAGTAAGAGAGTCTTCACAGAGATCACTCTGAGCCTGGTGAGTGTTCTTTGGAACTGAGGGGCTGAAGTGGATCATCCTGTGTTTGACGTGTACTGAGACATCTGAAAGCAGGGCCTGGGCTCACAGATGAAGGCAGGGAGACAGAGAAAGGCTGAGCCATTTGTGTTCTCTTGTGACCTGGAGTACAGAGAGGGAGTCTACGCCAGACAGCATCAACCTGGAGCCCTTTTAAGTCCTGCTCAAGAAGACTGGCTACATGAAGAGGAAGCTAATCCCAAGAGAAGTTTCCAGGAGTAGGGCCTGAGCTGCATCAATAGACTTGAACACCCTACTAACCCATTAGCAGTATCTGATGGATCACTGATCCCTGATTCCAGAACAGCCCACTCTCCTGGTTTTCCGCCTACCTCACTGGCTGCTCCCTCTCAGGCTCTTTCACTGGCCCATCCTCATCAACCCAGCCCTTCATGTGGTCTTGCCCTAGGGCTCTGCCCTGGGACCTTTTCTCTAATTTCAGTCACTCCAGTACTACTTCCATCTAGACTCAAAACTGTAGCCCTCATCTTAATGCTAATGATGCCCCAAATCAGAACTCTTTCCTGAACTCCCAACTCAAACATCAAATTCCAGATCTCCACTTGGATATCCAGTCATCCTTTCAAAACTAACCTCAGTAAAACTACACTCCTGATCATCCCCAGAGGCCAGTTCCATTCATGGCCTTCCTTGTTACCAGTAGATGGCTAACCCATGCTCTAGTTGGCAGAACAAAACCTTCAAGTCCTTCTTGAATCACATCTGTCTCACAGCTCAGGTCATTGAGCTCATCTCACAGCTCAACTCACAGCTCATTCCTGCTCAGGATTCAGCAGGAAATCCTGTCAAGATGTATCTTAGAGTCCATTTGATGACACTTAGCAGGTAATGGTACTATTTTACATGTGATAGTGCTGGTGTGGTTATGTTTCTTTCAAAGTCATTTCTTAGAGATGCACACAGAAATTTTTATGAAAGAAATCACACAGAATCTGGGATTTGGTTCTAAATAATGGGTGAACTGCTAGGTATCTACCTGAAAGAAATGAAAACTCATGTCCGCACAGGAATGTTTGTAGCAGCATTACTCCAAACAGCCACAGTGAAAATGACCCAGATGTTTATCAACTGATGAACAGACAAAATCTAGTACATTCCCATGCTGCAACATTATGCTAAAAAGAAACAACTCACAAAAGACCACATATGATTCCATTTACATGAAATGTCCAGAATAGGTAAATACATAGAGACAGAAAGACTGGTGGACGCTTAGAGCAGGGGTAGATGGGGTGGTGAGAGTGATGGCTGAAGTTCATGGGGTTTCTTTTTGGAGTGATGAAAATGTTCTGGAATTAATGGTGATAGTTGTGCAAGTCTGTGAATGCACTGAAAAACCAGTGAACTGTATACTTTAAATGGGTGATTTGTGAGGTATGTGAATTATATGTCAACAAAGCTGTTTTTGAGGAGTATGAATTAAAAATATCCACGAGTTCATAACTGTTGAAGCTGGGAAGTGAGTACATTGAATTTACTAGACTATTATACTTTTCTACACCTTTGAAATTTTACACAATAAAATGATAAGAGCAACATCACTGTTCACATAATTATTGTAATAACCTCCTAAAAGCCACCCGGCTCCTACACGTGCCGCCCCCATAGTCAGTTCTCCCCACCGCGCCAGACCAGTCAGCCTGAAAGGTGATTCTGATCACATCCCTCCTCTGCTGGGATTCCCTACAATGGTTCCTCGTTGCCGATAGCTTAAAACCCAAAGTCCCTACCACCATGTACAAGGCCGTGCGCTATCTGTTCTCCCATTAAAGTGAAAGTCGCTCAGCTGTGTCCAACTCTTTGCGACCCCATGGACTGTACAGTCCATGGAATTCTCCAGGCCAGAATAATGGAGTGGGTAGCCTTTCCCTTCTCCAGGGGACCTTCCAAACCGAGGGATCGAACCCAGGTCTCCTACATTGCAGGCGGATTCTTTACCAGCTGAGCCACCAGGGAAGCCCAAGAATACTGGAGTGGGTAACCTATCCCTTCTCCAGCGGATCTTCCCGACCCAGGAATCAAACCGGCTCCCACTCTAAGTATTCCCTCGCTCACTCTACTCCAGGTATAGCGGCCTCGTTACTGAGTTCCTCGAACATGTCAGGATAGCCCATTCATCCTCAAGTCACAGAAATGATACGAAGTCCGGGAGACATTTATCGTTTTGCAAAGGAGCAAAATGATGCACATGAGGTAAGATACTTAGCTGGCAAGTCATATTTGACACCTTTTTAAAGAACTTTAACCTGAAATGCACAGATGATGAACAGAAAATGTCTCCGACCTAGAAGAGTCATTCACAAACTAGGGGTGTGGTCAGACTCGGCGCTGGCGGAGGAAAGAGAGGCGGAAACAAACCCGCTCGCCGCCAAAGTAACCTGAGTCCTCAATCGGCCTGCCTCCGCCGGTGCTCTGGAAGTGCGCAGCAGAACCCGGCCGGACCGAATAGGAGGGGGAAGCCTGGTCATCCGGGGAGGGGATGTCGGAGGCGGCAGAACGCCCACCGATGGTACCCTGTCTTCAGGAGAGGGCCACACCTGTCAGCTGAGTCGGTCCGACGTGAGAAGGGCGGGAACGGCGGGCCCCGAGCGTTCCTCGGACCCCCGGCGCTCCGAGAAAGTCCGAGTTCCGCTGTAGCCCTTCCCTTCTCCCGCTGCCGCCCTTCCCTTCTCCCGCTGCCAACTTCTCACATCCGGCTTCCGGTGTCTAAGCTGTGGGATCCGGAAGTAAAACGCTCAGGTCCCGCCCCTGCCTGGCCGGCCGGCGGAAGGTACAAGAGAGGCTGTCCAAGCCGGAAACCTGAACCCGCCAGCCTTGGTTGGCCCGCGGAGCATTCCCCAGTAATTAGCGTCGCGACCTGCATTCCCTCTTGTCTCTCCGGCAGGGCCGTCCCCCCTCCCGCTAGGGTTGGAACCACAACGAGGCTATTATCTAATAGGGCTGGTTTGACCTGCTCCGGCGAGGGGACGGAGCTGCAGAAGACCCCACCCACCAACAGGGTCAAGGGGCAGGGTCAAGCAGCTGGCGGAAGTGGAGGCCTGCGCGAACGCGCAGGACCTCCCTGGGGCCCTGCGCCGAAAGCCGGACTCTAGGGGCGGGGTCGGGCCAGGGATGGGGACGCGGGCGAGCTGCGGGGAGCTACAGGCGGACTCGCGAGGTAGCGGGGACACGGCACAGCCGCAGCCGAGACAGCGGGCGGCCCGCGGCTCAGCGGCCGGCGCAGGTGCTCGAGGAGCAGGGTGGGCCAGGGCTGGGGCCTCCAGTGGGGGGTGGGCCCCCCGCCCCCCACGGGCCTGGCCGGGATGCGCGCGCACCTGCCCGCGCCCTCGACCTTCCCCGCCCCACGAGGGAGGGGCCCCGAGGAGGCCACACCCCCGTATCTCGCCTGAGGCCGGTCAGCTCAGCCCAGGTTCCCGCCCTCGCCGGTTAAATGGGCCGGCGGGGCACAGCCTGTGGAAACGGCCGGGGACTCGGGGTCTGCGGGTGTGACGGGCGAGAGCAGCGAAGCACAGGTAACCGAGTGGGCGGTCGCGGCGCTGCGAGGCACTTTGATTGCCCAGACTTGGGAACGGGGCAAAATCCAGAGGGCCTAACCGATCTGGTACCCTGAGTTGCCCTCATGGGACCCCCGAGGAGACGGAGACCCCGAGAGGGCCAGGGACTTGCCGGGGGTCTGCCCAGCGTGGCAGGAGGAGGGCTGGAGCGACACTCCCATCGGCTGCACTACCTCACATGCTCCAGCTCATTGTAGAGTTTCTGCCTGCATCCTGGGCGACATGGTCTTAGGCAGATCGTACGCTGCTCCATCGGAGTTTTACTCAGTTGCCCCAGAGCTGAGGCCCTAGTAAGAATCCAGTAATGCTTTGGGTCATTTTGTAATATACACCACAGAAGAAGGTTGCCCAGAGAGGATGGCCGGAGCCCAGGGCCAGCAGTTTCTAATTTCCCGAACATCCTGCTCCCCGGGTATTCAGTCAGTGGTTTCAGTAATGAAACATCTGCTGGAGGAGAGCCCAAAGGACTCCTCCAGAAAGGGGCCAGCTTCTCAGTGCTCTTCTCAGCTCCTGCCTTGTCAACTGAGTTTTTCTTTCACTAGAGAGCGCCATGGCAGAGCAGGTGGCTCTGAGCCGGACCCAGGTGTGCGGGATCCTGCGAGAAGAGCTGTACCAGGGTGATGACTTCCATCAGGCCGATACGCACATCTTTATCATCATGGGTGCATCGGTGAGTCTCCCCTACCAAGCCCAACAGCTTAAACGCAGCAGAAGGGACCTCAGGGTGCCTGTGCTTTCCCAACTGCTTGCAGCTGGGCCCTTCGGGCTCTTGCCCCTGCTCAGGGGCCGCTGTCAACCCGTTACCACCCAGTGTATACACACCGTGAGGCATTTCTGAAGTCCGTGTGTAGCCATTGAGTGTAGACCTCTGTCCTGGAGCTGGGAGGCCCTTCGGGACTGTCTGGTTGGACTTCCTCCTCCACAGGGAAGACAGAGAGGTAAACAGGGGAAGCAGTCCATTCCAGAAGGGTGTTTTCCAAACATGTTTCTGACTTGACAGATGTCACACAGTCAGTCCAGAGGTAGGATCCAGGGCCCGATCTCTACCTTGTCTGTCTACCCTCAAGGTCGCCAAAGACACACACTTGACCCTTCTTGAAACCCCATCTGTTTGCCCCAACTTCCAAGGCCTCTCAAGGAGCTGAGACCAGCCCCATTGTCCAGCCAGTGGAACTGCCACTTTTCTGTGATCAGAAAGGCCAGATACTAGAAGCAAAGGCAGAAACAGCGTGCTGACCATACATGTCGGGGGTGGTGGAACATGAGAGGATGGGTGGGTCCTCAGAGAGCCGTGACTGGTCCCCCTGACTAAAAGCACTCTCTCCATATGCCGCATGGAAATAAGATTGACCTGGTGGCAAGACATGAGAAAGGGCTGGAACACTGTCAACATTTCATCTCAAAGGGAAACTTTTCACCCTGGACGGGACCAAGAATCCGCTCCCCAGGATTATGAGCATCTCTGGTGGTGACTTACTGTATAAACCTGAAGGGAGAGTTCTACCAAGCTAGTGAGCTCTTGACAGGGCAGGCATGGTCTCTCTGTCCCTTCCACATCCCTGTCCCTTCAGCTCTGGAGGAATTCGATTCTTCATTCATGTATCATAACAGGTCACCGCCCTTTGCAGAATGTGCTTCCTGCCGGTTGTGTGATTCTGGTCAGAATTTGGAAAAAGCCAGAATACAGGGCAGGGGGCTTTGCAGGTGAGGAGGGCTGTGCCACTGGGAGGGAAGGGAAGGCCGCCCGAAACTTTCCCCTGACCATCTTATCACCCCAAGACTGTAGGATGCCCAGTAGGGGTGCACAGGGGGCGGCTTAGCCCCCACCCTGGCCCCAGCCTCGTCCCTCGAGGTGCCAGAAAGATTAACACCTGGGACTAGGTCCAAGAAATAGGTTGACAAAGAAAGTTACTCAGGATTTTTTTTCCTCCTTCCCCCATCCCCATCCCAGCATGTCCCAAGACACTCCAGCAGAGGATCCCTGACTTCAGTAAATGGCCTATGACCCTAGACCCTCAACTCCGATTAAACACCTCACTGAGAGCAACAAAGTGTGTTCTGTGGCCTGGGCCAAGTGTCTCCTCCTCTCTCAACCCTACAGTCTCCACTTGGCAATGGAAGTCTTTGGAGTATCAAGGGGCCCCGGGGTTCTGTTGAGCTCATTCGGTGACTCCTCCCTGCCTTCATGTGTGGCTGCCTTGGCATTGGGCAACACTGTTTCTTTGCAATCCGAGCAGTTCCCCTTTGCTCTTCTCTGCTCTGAGAGCAATCAGCAGAGGCTTCTAGGGCAGAAAGGGGAAGTGCCTGCTGCAGCCGGCGGGTCGGCGGGGTTGGGGGGGGCGGGTAGAGCCTGTTTTTTTTGTTGTTTTGTTTCTCCCGTTACTGCTGGGATGTGTGGGAGGCAGGCAGGCAGCAGAAACCTGCTACTCTGGGAGACCAAGGAGTTCACAGCACAGTAGGCACCTGCCCTGAGGCCCCCCACCCCCAACTCCCCACCTTGGGAGCCGTGCCTGGGGGCTGGGCCCCAAGGTGAGTGTGTGTGACAGCAAACACTGCCAGGCCTTCATGCCCGCAGAGCCAGGGCCTTGGAGCGGAGCCTGCAAGTGCAAAAAGGATGAGCTGTCCTCCGCGCCTCTCCTCCCTGCCGGCTTTGCCCAACCCGCACCCAGGCACCCAAGTTCCGCCCCGTCCGAAGGCCGGCTGAGGAGTTACCCGATGGCCTTGCAGCTGCAGCCGCTCCCTGCTCCCTCCTCCGGACTCCCACCCTCGGTAGGAGGGCAGTGGAGGTACTTACAGGACGTGGTCTGGAGGCCTCTGGAACCCGAGAACCCCGTTTCTCCTTCCAGACTGGTGTTGAGAGAGGAACCCTGGGCCTGCCAGGCTCGAGCCACTCTAACCCCAGTGGAAACAGAGCGATTGAGATGAGAGAAGAACAGGCTAAGGAGCCCCCTCGGGCAGAAGTGGCTCCCTGCAGAGTCTGCAGGGTGGTCTTTGCCTCTGGGCCTCAGTTTCCCCGTCTGGGCCATGGGCTCCATGAGTGCTCCAGGGCCCATCCCGGAGATGGGGTCCCGCAAGGGCTGAGCTGGAGGACCCCGGCCCTCTCTCCTCGGGGGGTGCTTCTGGGCCGCCTCCCCTCCTGGGGTGATAAGATTCCTGCTGTGTCACGGTGACTCTGGCGCTCCCCCAAAGGGCTTATGAGTCATGAGCCCCGCGGCCCAGGAGGGAGGCCAGGCAGATCCTTGACTCCAGGGGATTGAGCCCACCCCGGTTTCCCAAGTCTACTGCCGCGTGCTCCACCCTAACACCCTGGAGACTTGAGATAAGATCGCGGTGGGCCAGATACGGCAGCAGGCTGCATCCTGCTGCTAAGCCACCATGTGGCCCCAGACTCCTCCAGACCCCACGAGCACTGTGCTCTTGGCCCACGGTACTTCCGGCAGAGCAATCGAGCCCAGGCCACTGGGTAGGGGGGCCTCCTAGGCCTCTGCGCCCCCGCCCCAGTCCGGGTCCTACCTCACTCCTCCCTTGGGTGAGTGACTCAGAGCCCCAGGCCGCTGGTGGCAGGGCTGAGCTGAACAAGGCGAGCAGGTTCCACCCCTTGCTAATCCCAAAGGAACCCGTGAGGGCAGTCGGCTATGGGGCACCGTGACTCAGCAGACAGGACACTAGCCCACTGGAATTTGATCAGAAGCAAACATTCCTCTGGGCCAGGAGGTGCTCACTGACGGGGGATTGATGGCTTCTCCTGCCAGATCCCCACAACAGGAGCGGGGTAGCGGAAAGCAGGCACTGCTGGGCACTGGGAGGAGAGGGGCCACAGGCATTGCAGCTGGGCTCCAGGGAGACCCCAGCCGGGGGTCAGACACCAACCTTGAGGCGCTGTTATCTCCAGTCTTCCCAGAGAAGGTGGCCAGCAAGACAGGTCCCTGCTCCAGAGCCTTCGGCAATCAGTTCTGAGCGCCTGTCAGACAGGGTCAAGGGCTGCGACACAGGGGCACCCTGGTTTGGGAACCACCCACTGGAGCACTCCAGGTTCCGCTAGAGCCCAGAGGTGGCAGAGAAATACTGGCCCATGTGAGCTGGGCACTAGCCAAGACCTGGGCCGGAGCAGACACATGGACTTGTCCACGTGTGGATGTTGGCTCGGCCCAGGAGACGCAGAGTGAACCCACAAATGGGAACTGAGCATGCAAGCCTCAAAAGTGGCCTGCCCTTGCCCCCAGCCAGAGGAGGACTTGCCCACCTAGTAGCTCCCCAACTACCTTCCTCATGGCCTGTCTAGGGGTGCAGATTGCAATCAGTTCTTGTCCTGTGGCTCCTCTCTGCAACAGTCCACCAGTGTGACCACATCCAGTGCTGACATGACTCCTAAACGGTCATTTTGCCCTGAAGACTCAGGTCCTCACCCCTGGAGGTGGTTTTCCTGCCCAGTGCGAGTCTAGCAGCTCTGCCCAGCAGCCCTTGTTGATTACAGGGCAGGGGGCATGAGAGGGCACCTGCTCTGCACCCAAGCCATACCCAGGCTCATCACCTCTTCCACCCACAGTGGAGAATTCCTTTGTCAGGTCACCAAAAGCAAGCAGGTGGCCACGGCTATGGCAGCTAAACCAGCCTGGAGAGAAGGGACTGGGTGACTTCGTGCGATGACAGCGTTGTTGCTCACAGTTGCTGTGTCTTCAAACACTTGCCATTATCTTGGAAAGTTTCACATGGTCAACGGCAAGCGCAATACGCAGCCAGGGCCTCCCACTGTCTGCTCAGTTGTTCTTTTCAGTCTTTTTATTTGTAGGCAACATTTCGCACACATCGAAAGACATCTCTGTTCAATCGGTTCTGACCTTTATAACCAGAGACAACATTTCCATCTCCCCAGCCAGCCCACCTCCTACTCTGGACTCTCACTTATGTCACTGTGGCTGCTTTGCCTTTACTAAAGCTTCCCTTAAATGAACTCAAGGTGTTCAGTCTTGTGTGTCCAGCATTCTGGTTCTGAGAATTGCTTGTGCTGAGTAGGTCACTGGCTCGTCCCTTTTTTCTTGGTTTGTAATTTTTGTTCTTGCCCCCTGCACAGCTTGCAGGATCTTAGTTCCCCTACCAGGGATCAAACCCGCACCCCTCTGTGGTGGAGTCCTAACCACTGGACCACCAGGGAATCCCCCTGGCTCATCCCTTGGTGTTGCTGAGTGGGTGTCCCACTGTGTGGATATCCAGCTTGTCCATCTCCTGTTGATGGCCTTTCACTGTGTCCCAGCTCAGGGCTATTGGGAATCATGGCTGCTGTGAACCTTGGTGCAAGTGTTTGCTCCACACCACCTCCAACACCAGATGGCATTAGTTTTTTCAGATTACAACCTTCTGGTGGTCAAGCTGGATCTCATTGTGGTTTAATTTGTATTTTTCTGACAACTGGTCATCTTGAACACTTTCTTGTGTGTTAAGTAACCATTGATTTTTCTTGTTGTGAAGTATGTGGTCAAGCCTTTACTGATCTTGAATTCTTTTCTTGTTTTGTTGTACAGTGGGTTTTTCTCTTTTTAATTGACCTTTTTAACCACGTTCAAGTTACTAACCAGTGGCGTTTAACACATTTCATGATATCGAGGGGAGTGGGTTATATATTCTAGATTCTACATCTGGTGAATCTTTTCTCCCAGTCTGTGGCTTGTCTATTCATCTTGTTTTTTTTCCCCAATTCATCTTCTTAATAGTGTCTTATGATGACCAGGAGTTTCTAATTTTGCTCAAGCCTTCATTCATCCATTTTTCCAGTTACTGCGTTTTGTGTCCTAGCTAAGAAATCTGTTTCTACTCCCATCTATTAACTTTTTCAAACCTAAAATCTCATTAATTGTAATAATTTTCATAAATCTTGGTTTCAAGTGGTTTTCTTTTTTTAAATGGACAGGTGGTCAGCTAGAGACCAGGCCTGTGTGACACTTTCTTCCCCACCTTGTCATGTTTCTTGTTCTCTGCCTGTCACTGGTGGGGCTTCTGTCGGGGTGTTGAGTAAAGAGCTGAAGACAGGCCCTCTTTTCTTGCTTCTGGTTGTTGAAAGAGGATTATTTCAACGTTTCCCTACAGTATATGATGTTTGTGGAGTTTTTAACAGGGGCTGCTTAGCAAGGTGAGAAAGTTCCCTTTTATGCCTAGTCTGGGAAGGGGTCCTGTCATGCTAGGTGTCGAAATTTTCTGGAACATTTAATCTCCATCTGGTGAGTTTTAACAAGGTTCCTAGATTAAAAACTCTAAAGGAGTAGACATATGGCTTAGAGCTTTTTTCCTCTAATCTGTTCATGTAGTGAATGTTAATGACTTTTCTTTTCTTTTCAATATCAAACCAAGCTTTCACTTGCAGGATGATCCCAACTTAGTTAGGACATACTCCATGTTTGACGTTGCAGGGTTGGGTTTGCTGGTATCTCCTGCAGAATTGTTTGCACCTGTATCTGTGTTCATGGATGAGACAGGCTTGGGACCGCCTGTGCGCATTTCTCAGACTCTCTGGCCACAGGGTCCTGGGGCCACCACACGGCTTGGCAAACGCTCCCCAGTCAGGCTTTGCCTCCGAATGGCAGTCTCTGTGGCATTTTGTGAGACCTATTAGCAGAGCTGTCTCTGTCAGGGACAGTTGTCAGGGGCCAGGCTGGGCTTGCTGAAAAGGGTGTGAACGCCATCCTGTCTCCTTAATGACCATTGCCTCCCTAGGTCACTCATTCCATTGTGGTATGTTAGAATTTTCCAGAAAAGTGTCCATTTCATGTAACTTATCAGATGTGGGATAAGGTCATTCACAGAACCCTCTGCGGTCTTTCCTGTCAGTAGTTTTGTCCCACTGCCCCCATGATTCTTGGTGCCTTTTTAAAAAGCAATCTTTCCCAGGGGACTGTTTGAATTAATTTAATTAGTCTTTTTCAAATACCAAGACGGGGCTTTGTTGAGCTGTTCTTTTGGCTTGTTTTCCATTTTATTCATTTTTACTTTGCAGTGTTTCCTGCCTTGTGATTTGTTTGGCTTTTAAATTCTGCTGTCCTTTTTCTAGGGCTTCCCTGGTGGCTCAGTAGTAAAGAATCTGCCTGCAATGCAGGAGATTCGGATTCAATCCCTGAGCCAGGAAGATCTCCTGGAGGAGGTAACGGCTACCCACTCCAGTGTTCTTGCCTGGAGCATTCCATGGACAGCAGAGCCTGACAGGCTGCAGTCCGTGGGGTCGCAAAGAGTCGGGCATGACCGAGCAACGATGGATGGTCCTTTTTCGAACTTTTTCAGTTGAATGCTGAGTTCATCAGCTTCGAGCCATTCTTTTTTTTGCTAACATAAGCATTTAAAGTCATGCCTCAGTTTTGTTGCATGCTACTTCCAATGCCATTCAATTCCAGTGAGTCTAGGGTTTTCTTTAGCCCATGAGCTCTTTAGAAGCAGGCTTCTTGTGTTGGCTTTGGTTTTGCCCATTCAACCATAAGACGAGTCTGTGGATCGTGGGACCAGCGGGTTAATGGGGTACCTCCTGGCCAGCGTGAGGTCTCTTTCCCTTAAGGTGCCCCCCAGCAATGTGCGGGCACTCCAGGGGAGGGTCAAGGGCTAGACTGGGCCCCAGTTCAAGTGGCTCAGACTATACACAGGGGGCAGGACAAGCATGCACAGGTCTCCCCCCATGGGGGTGATCTGGGGTGTGTCCTCAGCTCCTAACCACGCCTGTTTCTCTGCCACAGGGGGACCTGGCCAAGAAGAAGATCTACCCCACCATCTGGTAAGCCTGTGTCCCCACTACCTTCTGTGGCCCCGCGCCCCCTCGCCCTTGCCACAGCCATGCTCTGCCCTCAGGTGGCTGTTCCGGGATGGCCTTTTGCCCGAAGACACCTACATCGTGGGCTATGCCCGCTCCCGCCTCACAGTGGCTGACATCCGCAAGCAGAGCGAGCCCTTCTTCAAAGTGAGTGGCTTCTGGGGTCTCGGCAGGTGGCACACACCACCACCCCCCATCCCATCACAAAGGCCCTTCGTCCTGCCCCTCCTGTGCCCAGCCACCCCCTCCCTGGCACCTCCCAGCCCCCTGTGACTTGGGCTTACCACTTCCTTCCCACTGTACCCTGTGACCTCTCAAACATGGAGATGCCTGCCTTCTCTTAACACACGGTACTTAGGTGGCATGACTTCAGAGAGAGAGCTTTCTCCCAGGTCCCAGTTTGCTGGACTCTGGCTTCTGTCTTAGGGCATGGAGGCCCCCACCCCCACCCCCGTGGGCGTGCTGGAGCTGTGAGTGACCCCAGTGCGAGGCTAGGATGGCTGACCTCTCAGGAAGCCCGCTCTGCCTATGGGCTCACAGGAGAGCAAGGTCAGGGAGCCAAGATGCTTGTGTCCGTGTTGCCCAGGCTACCCCGGAGGAGAAGTCCAAGCTGGAGGAGTTCTTTGCCCGCAACTCCTACGTGGCCGGCCAGTACGATGACACTGCCTCCTACGAGCGCCTCAACAGCCACATAAATGCCCTTCACCAGGGCACACAGACCAACCGCCTCTTCTACCTGGCCTTGCCCCCGACTGTCTATGAGGCTGTCACCAAAAACATCCATGAGACCTGCATGAGCCAGACGTAAGGCTGGTCTTTGTCCCTACCTTCCTGCCTCCAGGGTGTGCCCTACCCTGGTGTGACCTGCCCCAGCAAGCTGAGCAGAGCCCCCAGGGCCAGCCGGTCTGCTGCTGCTGCTGTTAAGTCGCCTCAGTCATATCCGACTCTGTGCGACCCCACAGACGGCAGCCCAGCAGTCTCCTCTGTCCCTGGGATTCTCCAGGCAAGAACACTGGAGTGGGTTGCCATTTCCTTCTCCAGTGCATGAAAGTGAAAAGTGAAAGTGAAGTCGCTCAGTCGTGCCCAACTCTTAGCAACCCCATGGACTGCAGCTTACCAGGCTCCTCCATCCATGGGATTTTCCAGGCAAGGGTACTGGAGTGCGGTGCCATTGCCTTCTCTGGCCAACCGGTCTAGGGAGTCTGAAAAAGATAGATGCCCCTGGTTTGTAACTTCCATGAATTCAGTCTATGAAGAATGGGCATTTTCCGTTTTCTGGAAGTTTCCCAAAAATGCTGGCACCCGTATTTACCATCCAGTTCAGTTCAGTTCAGTCGCTCAGTCGTGTCCGACTCTTTGCAACCCCATGAATCGCAGCACGCCAGGCCTCCCTGTCCATCACAAACTCCTGGAGTTCACTCAGACTCATGTCCATCAAGTCAGTGATGCCATCCAGCCATCTCATCCTCTGTCGTACCCTTCTCCTCCTGCCCCCAATCCCTCCCAGCATCAGAGTCTTTTCCAATCAGTCAACTCTTCGCATGAGGTGGCCAGAGTACTGGAGTTTCAGCTTCAGCATCATTCCCTCCAAAGAAATCCCAGGGCTTATCTCCTTCAGAATGGACTGGTTGGATCTCCTTGCAGTCCAAGGGACTCTCAAGAGTCTTCTCCAACACCACAGTTCAAAAGCATCAATTTTTCGGCACTCAGCCTTCTTCACAGTCCAGCTCTCACATCCATACATGACCACAGGAAAAACCATAGCCTTGATTAGACGGACCTTTGTTGGCAAAGTAATGTCTCTGCTTTTCAATATGCTATCTAGGTTGGTCATAACTTTCCTTCCAAGGAGTAAGCGTCTTTTAATTTCATGGCTGCAATCACCATCTGCAGTGATTTTGGAGCCCAAAAAAATAAAGTCTGACACTGTTTCCACTGTTTCCCCATCTATTTCCCATGAAGTGATGGGACCGGATGCCATGATCTTAGTCTTGTGAATGTTGAGCTTTAAGCCAACTTTTTCACTCTCCTCTTTCACTTTCATCAAGAGGCTTTTTAATTCCTCTTCACGTTCTGCCATAAGGGTGGTATCATCTGCATATCTGAGGTTATTGATATTTCTCCCGGAAATCTTGATTCCAGCTTGTGTTTCTTCCAGCCCAGTGTTTCTCGTGATGTACTCTGCATATAAGTTAAATAAGCAGGGTGACAATATACGACCTTGACGTACTCCTTTTCCTATTTGGAACCAGTCTGTTGTTCCATGTCCAGTTCTAACTGTTGCTTCCTGACCTGTATACAGATTTCTCAAGAGGCAGGTCAGGTGGTCTGGTATTCCCATCTCTTTCAGAATTTTCCACAGTTTATTGTGATCCACACAGTCAAACGCTTTGGCATAGTCAATAAAGCAGAAATAGATGTTTTTCTGGAACGCTCTTGCTTTTTCCATGATCCAGCGGATGTTGGCAATTTGATCTCTGGTTCCTCTGCCTTTTCTAAAACCAACTTGAACATCAGGAAGTTCACGGTTCACGTATTTCTGAAGCCTGGCTTGGAGAATTTTGAGCATTACTTTACTAGTGTGTGAGATGAGTGCAGTTGTGCAGTAGTTTGAGCATTCTTTGGCATTGCCTTTCTTTGGGATTGGAATGAAAACTGACCTTTTCCAGTTCTGTGGCCACTTCTGAGTTTTCCAAATTTGCTGGCATATTGATTGCAGCACTTTCACAGCATCATCTTTCAGGATTTGAAATAGCTCAACGGGAATTCCATCACCTCCACTAGCTTTGTTCGTAGTGATGCTTTCCAAGGCCCACTGGACTTCACATTCCAGGATGTCTGGCTCTAGGTCAGTGATCACACCATCGTGATTATCTGGGTCCTGAAGATCTTTTTTGTACAGTTCTGTGTATTCTTGCCACCTCTTTTAATATCTTCTGCTTCTGTTAGGTCCGTACCATTTCTGTCCTTTATCGAGCCGATCTTTGCATGAAATGTTCCCTTGGTATCTCTAATTTTCTTGAAGAGATTTCTAATCTTTCCCATTCTGTTGTTTTCCTCTATTTCTTTGCATTGATCGCTGAGGAAGGCTTTCTTATCTCTTCTTGCTATCCTTTGGAACTCTGCATTCAGATGCTTATATTTTTCCTTTTCTCCTTTGCTTTTCACTTCTCTTCTTTTCACAGCTCTTTGTAAGGCCTCCCCAGACAGCCATTTGCTTTTCTGCATTTCTTTTCCATGGGGATGGTCTTGATCCCTGTCTCCTGTACAATGTCACGAACCTCATTCCATAGTTCATCAGGCACTCTATCTATCAGATCTAGACCCTTAAATCTATTTCTCACTTCCACTGTATAATCATAAGGGATTTGATTTAGGTCATACCTGAATGGTCTACTGGTTTCCCCTACTTTCTTCAATTTCAGTCTGAATTTGGCAATAAGGAGTTCATGATCTGAGCCACAGTCAGCTCCCGGTCTTGTTTTTGTTGACTGTATAGAGCTTCTCCATCTTTGGCTGCAAAGAACATAATCAGTCTGATTTCGGTGTTGACCATCTGGTGATGTCCATGTGTAGAGTCTTCTCTTGTGTTGTTGAAAGAGGGTGTTTGGTATGACCAGTGCATTTTCTTGGCAAAACTCTATTAGTCTTTGCCCTGCTTCATTCCCTATTCCAAGGCCAAATTTGCCTGTTACTCCAAGTGTTTCTTGACTTCCTACTTTTGCATTCCAGTCCCCTATAATGAAAAGGACATCTTTTTTGGGTGTTAGTTCTAAAAGGTCTTGTAGGTCTTCATAGAACCACTCAACTTCAGCTTCTTCAGCATTACTGGTTGGGGCATAGACTTGGATTACTGTGATATTGAATGGTTTGCCTTGGAAACGAACAGAGATCATTCTGTCGTTTTTGAGATTGCATCCAAGTACTGCATTTCGGACTCTTTTGTTGACCATGATGGCTACTCCATTCTGAGGGATTCCTGCCCGCAGTAGTAGATATAATGGTCATCTGAGTTAAATTCACCCATTCCAGTCCATTTGAGCTCGCTGATTACTAGAATGTCGACATTCACTCTTGTCATCTCTTGTTTGACCACTTCCAATTTGCCTTGATTCATGGACCTGACATTCCAGGTTCCTATGAAATATTGCTCTTTACAGCATCGGACCTTGCTTCTATCACCAGTCCCATCCACAGCTGGGTATTGTTTTTGCTTTGGCTCCATCCCTTCATTCTTTCTGGAGTTATTTCTCCACTGATCTCCAGTAGCATATTGGGCACCTACTGACCTGGGGAGTTCCTTTTTCAGTATCCTATCATTTTGCCTTTTCATACTGTTCATGGGTTTCTCAAGACAAGAATACTGAAGTGGTTTGCCATTCCCTTCTCCAGTGGACCACATTCTGTCAGATCTCTCCACCATGACCCGCCCGTCTTGGGTTGCCCCACAGGCATGGCTTAGTTTCATTGAGTTAGACAAGGCTGTGGTCCTAGTGTGATTAGATTGACTTGTTTTCTGAGTATGGTTTCAGTGTCTGCCCTCTGATGCCCTCTTGCAACACCTACCATCTTACTTGGGTTTCTCTTACCTTGGACCTTGGACGTGGGGTATCTCTTCACGGCTGCTCCAGCAAAGTGCAGCCACTGCTCCTTACCTTGGATGAGGGGTATCTCCTCACCGCCACCCTTCCTGACCTTCAACGTGGGATAGCACCTCTAGGCCCTCCTGCGCCCGCGCAGCCACCGCTCCTTGGACGTGGGGTTGGTCCTCCCGGCCGCTACCCCTAGCCTTGGGCGTGGGGTAGCTCCTCCTGGCAACCGTCCCTGACCTCAGACTTGGGTAACTCTTCTCTGCCATTCCTGCACCGTTGCAGCCTGGCACTCTTAGCCGCTGCCCCTGACCTCGGACGTGGGGTAACTCCTCTTGGCCTCCGCCCTTCGGGCATGGGGTCCTCCCAGCTTCTGCCCCTGACCTCGGACGTGGGGTAGCTCCTCTCGGCCGCACTCAGTGCGCCGGTCGCAGCCATCGCGCATCCAGATCCCTATATAGACCCTCGGAGTCAGCTCCCCAGAAATCCCACTGTCCCTGGTAGCAGTCCCAACTAACACTACAAGGTGGCAGTGTTGCTCCATGAAACTTTTTCACTGCTGCCAGCTTATTCTCAGGCTCTCAGCACTTCCCACGGTCCCGTCGACCACCACCAGGGGGCGGTGTTGCTCCACGGGAACCCTGCTTCCTGTGACGCAGTAGCTCCTGCGTGCTTATGTCCCCCAAACCAGGACCATGTCTGTTTCACTTTGTCCAAGGTTTGGATGTGGAATGGCCACATTAACTCTCCGTTAGGATAAAGGGGGCTTCCTTTGTAGCTCAGTCGGTAAAGCATCTGCCTGCAGTGTAGGAGACCCAGGTTTGATCCCTGGGTGGGGAAGATCTCTTGGAGAAGGAAATGGCAACCCAGTCCAATATCCTTGCCTGTAAAATATCATGGACAGAGGAGCCTGGTGGGCTGCAGTCCATGGGGTCGCAAAGAGTCAGGTACAAGTGAGCGACTAACACTTATTTACTTCCTCACGTTTAAACCCTTGGGGGGAGCTATGCCTTTGGCATCCCCTCCCCCTATTTTCCCACTAGCTCAGGGCACCCCCAGACCCTGCAGGAACCCTGCATTGCCAGGAGGGAGCAGAGAGGGCAGGAGGCGCTCCTCCCAGTCGCCAGCCAGTCAGGCTAGAAGGCTTCCGAGGAAGCTTTGAGCTGAGCCCCAAGGGCTGGGAATTAGAAGGGGTGTCCTCTGGGCAGAGGCCGGAAGAGACCCAGCCCTGCAGAACTTGGCTGGCCCAGCTGACTGCTGAGAGGAGGCAGGGAGTCTCTGCCTTCACTCTCTAGGGAAGGGAGGGTGGACGGGGATGGGAAGCTGAGCCATGCCCCACCCCAGGGAGGGTGATGTGGTTCTGGGCTCTCACAGAGGCTGGAACCGCATCATCGTGGAGAAGCCATTCGGGAGGGACCTGCAGAGCTCCAACCAGCTGTCCAACCACATCGCCTCCCTGTTCCACGAGGACCAGATCTACCGCATTGACCACTACCTGGGCAAAGAGATGGTCCAGAACCTCATGGTGCTGAGGTGCGCTGGGGCAGGGGTTGGGGGCCAGGGGTCCTGGGCCGTCCCCCTCCGATGCACAGTCAGCCTCCGTGTGCCCCTACCCCAGGTTTGCCAACAGGATCTTCGGGCCCATTTGGAACCGGGACAACATCGCCTGCGTCATCCTCACCTTCAAAGAGCCCTTTGGCACTGAGGGTCGTGGGGGCTACTTTGATGAATTTGGGATCATCCGGTGAGAGCCTGGCTCCCTTATCTGGGGAGGTGGGCACAGGCACCATCCCACTTCCCCTGCAGGTCCCCCCGCCCCGCTCTGGGCTCCTGGACCCTGATGTTCAAGTTGGGCAGCATGAGTGTCCGAGCAGTCAGTGGGGACTGTAAAGGGTGGGGTCACTGTCTTCTGTCTTTCCTCAAGGGGACCTGGCAGACACTGGGGATCAGGAAGGAAGCTCACTGCTTGTTGCTGGAAGGCCAACTTTGAGGCCCTGAATGCTGGGAAGGTGGCCGACGAGGGGCTAAGGGAGCTCATGCCTCACTTCTTCCTGCCCCCAGGGACGTGATGCAGAACCACCTCCTGCAGATGCTATGTCTGGTGGCCATGGAGAAGCCCGCCTCCACTGACTCAGATGACGTGCGCGATGAGAAGGTGGGTGGGGCCGCCCCCTCCCTGCCCAGCCCCCTTTCCTTAGCCACCCATCCTGAGCACCAGTTGCCCTGGGCCAGGAGGCAGGCAGCCTGTCAGAGAACTGGCAGGGCCATGCGACCGAGCTTCTCCTGGAGAAGAACCAAGGGTGGGGTGAGGTGGTCCCAGAGGGCCCTTGCGGGATGGAGCCTGAAGCCCGGCTCTGGAAGCAGGAGCAAAGCTGCACGCGGGACATGTCCTGACTATCAGGGCCACTCGCCCATCCAGGAAGGCCACCCCTGGGCATTAACATGGCTCCCTGGTGCCCGGTGTCCTCTTTACCCAAGGGGCCTGTCTTCCCGGCTCTCCTGCAGGTCAAGGTGCTGAAGTGTATCTCAGAGGTGCAGGCGAGCAACGTGGTCCTGGGCCAGTATGTGGGGAACCCCGACGGAGAGGGGGAGGCCACCAAAGGGTACCTGGATGACCCCACGGTGCCCCGCGGGTCCACCACGGCCACCTTTGCGGCTGCTGTCCTGTATGTGGAGAATGAGCGCTGGGACGGTAGGTGGCGCCGCCATCCCATGGGGATGGGAGTCGGCCCCTGCAGCCAGCCAAGCGCTCCCCAAAGCCTGCTGTGTCCATCCCCCGTCTCCTCACAGGGGTGCCCTTCATCCTGCGCTGCGGCAAAGCCCTGAATGAGCGCAAGGCCGAGGTGCGCCTGCAGTTCCGTGACGTGGCCGGGGACATCTTCCGGCAGCAGTGCAAGCGCAACGAGCTGGTAATCCGCGTGCAGCCCAACGAGGCCGTGTACACCAAGATGATGACCAAGAAGCCTGGCATGTTCTTCAACCCTGAGGAGTCGGAGCTTGACCTGACCTATGGCAACCGATACAAGGTGGGCACCCGCCCGCCCCCTGGGCAGGGGCGGCAGCCCAGGGATCCACGGGGCTCACCAACTTGGTGACACCCTGTGGCCTGCTCGCAGAACGTGAAGCTCCCTGACGCCTACGAGCGCCTCATCCTGGACGTCTTTTGCGGGAGCCAGATGCACTTCGTGCGCAGGTGAGGAGAGGCACCCCCCTCGCCCTCCCTCCTTCCCCGCCCCCCCTCCATCCCCCTCTTCATCCCCCTCCCTCCGTGGTCACACTGGCCTCCCATCCCCACCCCTGTCCCTTCAGTGATGAACTGCGGGAGGCCTGGCGGATCTTCACTCCACTGCTCCACCACATTGAACGCGAGAAGGCCCGGCCCATCCCCTACGTGTACGGCAGGTACGTCTATGCAGGAGGTGCGGCGGACAAGACGGGGTGTGGATGGGGGGGTGACGGGAGTGGAGGGGGGGCGAGGGGGGACCCTGTGGCTCAGGGCTCCCTCACCGCTCCCCACTGCCTGTCCCCCTGCCAGCCGGGGCCCTGTGGAGGCAGACGAGCTGATGAAGCGTGTGGGCTTCCAGTACGAGGGCACCTACAAGTGGGTGAACCCCCACAAGCTCTGAGCCGGCCCCCCTCCCGTGCGCCCTGGCCCTGCCCACCTCTCTCGCTCCACACCCCCTCCCACCAGACCCAGCTCCAGAGGACTCGGGACCACCGCCCCCAGCCCCACATTCCTGCCCTGGGCTGGGGCCACCCCCCCACCCACTCCTCAGCCCAGTCGCATTCCTCGGCCAGCCAGCACTGTGACCCCACCCGCACCCGACCCCAGCCAGCCTGTATCCCCGGGACTGAGCCCCCCCCCCACCGCCCAGAGCAAGGAAGAGGAGGGCTATAGTTGGGGAAGATGGGGGCAAGGTCCTCAGAAGGCCGAGAATGGGCCCCCCCCCACCCCCAGTCTCAGCGCCATTCCACATTCCTGGTCCCCCCACGGAAGGGACGTCCACGCCACCCAGTGCCCTCCCTGCACTGGGCCCTCCGAATGTCCGTGTGCCCCCCAGGCCCCCCACCACCATAACTCAGCACTCCACAACCACCCCGTCTCACTCCCTCAGCACCGGAAAAGCAAAAGCAGCAAAGTGCCATTAAATCAGCAAACTAAGCCACCCTGCTCTGGGTCCTTTCTTGCCTCCTGCGACAGTGGGAGGGCGCCCCTGTGGCTGCTTGCCCACCTGCCCTGTCCCCACCATCGGCTTGCCCCAACACCCACTTCCCTTGACCACCAGATTGGGTGGGCACGTGGATTTCCTCCTCCCCAACCAAGCCGTGGGATCTTGTCAGACCACCACTTGTGGCACAAGAACAAGTCATGTTCCTTTTATTCATTTCCCCCCGCCACGACAAAGTATTTAGGAAGGAGTGGCTAAGGGACTTGGGGACATAAACCAAGGGGGACAGGCGAGTCCAGGGCACACAACAGTCTGGCACCACGGAGAGGTACACAGCTGGCCTTCACGCCTGAGACCAAGAGCAGGCGCCCTCCAGGGGATCTGCTGGCTTCCTTGAGCCTGGCTGCCTCTGGCTCCATCTTCACATAAGCTTCTCCCTTGACCAGGACACCAGTCATCCTGGACTGGAGGCCCTATCTCCCCCAGGATGACCTTAATCTCAACTAGCCAGATTATCTCTTCACACGCCTCATTGCTGAACGAGAACACAAGGGGCCAGGTGAGCCTGCCCCCCAAAGGCAGTGCCCCTCCAGGCGTCTGTCCGGCCTTTCCCCTCGACCAAGCATCAGGAAGGGGGCTGCAGCCGCTCCTGTGGTCCCCGCCCTGGGCCTGAGTTCTGGGACATGTGGCTGACCCAAAACATACAGGATGCTCCTCGTTTGCCAGGATGTTTCATGGAGGGACCAAGCCAGCCACCCAACATGTGACCTGAGCAGGCAAGGTCCACTCCCCAGGTCCCCACGGCTGGCAGGGCTCAGGGGTCATGGAGCCAGGGAGGTCTGTGACCGTGGGGCCAAGCCCGCAGGCTGTTTGTTGGCAAGAGCTTGGCCACCGTGGCTCCTCACTTGAGCTTGGGCTGTGTAGGGAGACCACCAGGTTCACGTGGACCTAGATTGAGCAGAAAAGGACTTGCTGGGCTAGGGACAGCTGGAATCCAGACCCCATGGTGCCTTCAGGTCTGCATGGAGCAGCTGAGAAAGCCCCTTGTGGACATTTGGGCTTCATTTGGGGTGGGGACGCTGGCCTTGGTTCTCTTCCCTGTGCCGGTGGCCTGGGGAAGGGGCAGTGAGTCTTTCATTCTAATGCTCTGGCTCCTGCATAGCTAGAGAGTCCTGTCCTGTCCTGGACGCTATGGGGCAGCTGTGTGCCCACAAAGGCCAGACACTATGCTTAGTCGCTCAGTCATGTCTGATTCTTTGCGACCCTGTGGACTGTAGCCCGCCAGGCTCCTCTGTCCATGGAATTCTCCAGGCCAGAACACTGGAGTGGGTTGCCATTCCCTTCTTCAGGGGCTCTTCCCCACCCAGGGATCCAACCACGGTCTCCGGCATTGCAGGCGGATTCTTTACCATCTGAGCCACCAGGGAAGCCCTCAGGAGAAAAAGTAAAGAAACAAAAGAGCCTTTCTTGACCCTGCTGGGGTCTTTGTGCTCAGGGCCCCCTCACACAGCTCCACAGACACCTACAGACTTTGGGGGGTCCAGTAGAGCTGAGTTCTGGGGAGAGTCATCCCAAGCCCCTTGGAAAGCCTTCTGGCATGGCATCACTGAGTGGGACACTTAACAGCATGGAGGATCCATGTAGGGCCAGGAACCAGAAGTGGAAGAGAGACTAAGCTCTTCCTGGACCCCCAACATGTGATGACTACGTGGGAGTAGGGAGGGCAGGGTGGGGACCCCCAAGCTGATCCTCTCTGAGTGTCCCCACCATGACACAGGGCCCAGGCTAGAGAAGTTAGTGGACAGCTCAGATCTTGGTGCTACCCTGTGGCAGAGATGAGAGGGCCCTGGTGAGGATGATCGACTCACTGGATGCCCGGTGCCAATGAAGGACAGACGTGAAGGACCTGAGAGGGACAGTAGCTGTAATCTCAGCTCTAGGAGCTTGCAATGCAAAAGAGGCATGAGGTCCTGGTTGTTGTTCATTCACTCAGGCATGTCCAACTCCTTGAGAATGCATGGACTGCAGCACGCCAGGCTTCCCTGTCCTTCACCATCTCCCAGAGTTTACTCAAACCCGTGTCCATTGAGTCGGTGATGCCATCCAACCATCTCATCCTCTGTCGTCCCCTTCTCCTGTCCTCAGTCTATCCTAGCATCAGGGTCTTTTCCAATGAGAAAAGGCTCTTTGCATCAGGTGGCCAAAGTATTGGAGCTTCAGCTTCAGCATGAGTCCTTCCAATGAGTATTCAGGGTTGATTTCCTTTAGGATGCACTGGTTTGATCTCCTTGCTGTCCAAGGGATTCTCAAGAGTGTTCTCCAGCACCACAGTTTGAAAGCATCAATTCTTTGGCACTCAGCCTTTGTTATTGTCCAAGTCTCACATCTGTACATGATTACTGCAAAAACCATAGCTTTGACCAGATGGAACTTTGTCAGCAAAGTGATGTCTCTGCTTTTTAATACTCTGTCTAGTTTTGTCATAGCTTTTCTTCCAAAGAGCAAGGGTCTTTTAACTTCATGGCTGAAGGCACCATCTGTAGTGATTGTGGAGCCCAAGAAAATAGTCGGTCCCTGTTTCCATTGTTTCCCCATCCATTTGCCATGAAGTGATGGGACCAGGTGCCATGATCTTAGTTTTTTGAATGTTGTTTTAAGCCAGCTTTTTCACTCCTCTCTTCCAGCCTCATCAAGAGGCTCTTTAGTTCCTCTTCTCTTCCTGCCATAAGAGTGGTGTCATCTGCATATCTGAGGTTATTGATATTTCTCCCAGCAGTCTTGATTCCAGCTTGTGATCCATCCAGCCTGGCATTTCTCATGATGTACTCTGCAAATAAGTTAAATAAGCAGGGTGGCAATATACTGCCTTGACATACTCCTTTTCCTATTTGGAACCAGTCTGTTGTTCCATGTCCAGTTCTAACTGTTGCTTCCTGACCTGCATACAGGTTTCTCAAGAGGCAGGTCAGGTGGTCTGATATTCCCATCTCTTTAAGAATTTTCCAGTTTGTTGTGATCCATACAGTCAGAGGCTTTAGCGTAGTCAATGAAGCAGAAGTAGATGTTTTTCTGAAATTGGCTTTTTCTATGATCCAAAAGATGTTGGCAATTTGATCTCTGGTTCCTCTGCCTCTTCTAAATCCAGCTTGTACATCTGGAAGTTCTAAGTTCACATACTATTGAAACCTAGCTTGAAGGATTTTGAACATTACTTTGCTAGCATATCAAATGAGAGCAATTGTGCAGTAGTTTGAGCATTCTTTGGCATTGCCTTTCTTTGTGATTGGAATGAAAACTGACCTTTTTCAGTCCTGTGGCCACTGCTAAGTTTTCCAAATTTACTGGCACATTGAGTGCAGCACTTTCACAGCATCATCTTTTAGGATTTGAAACAGCTCAACTGGGATTCCATCACCTCCACTCACTTTGTTCATTGTGATGCTTCCTAAGGCCCACTTGACTTCACACTCAAGGGTGTCTGGCTCTAGGTGAGTGATCACACCATCGTGGTTATCTGGGTCACTAAGACCTTTTTGTATAGTTCTTCTGTGTATTCTTGCTAACTCTTCTTAATATCTTCTGCTTCTGTTAGGTCCATACCACCTCTGTCTTTTATTGTGCCCATCTTTGCATGAAATGTTCCCTTGGTGTCTCTAATTTTTTGAAGAGATTTCTAGTCTTTCCCATTCTATTGTTTTCTTTTTTCTTTGCATTGTTCACTTAAGAAGCCTTTCTTACCTGTCCTTGCTATTCTTTGGAACTCTGCGTTCAATTGAGTATATCTTTCCCTTTCTCCTTTACTGGTTCCAGTTAAGAGCATTCAACTGTCACCTCCATTCCAGGTGCCTACAAGGAGGCACAAGATTGAAGGGGGGGACCCTGTAAGGACAGTCACTGGTCCCCTCATCTCTGAATAGTCCTTAGGGCCTCACTGAGTCACACCTTTGTACCTACTCTGGCAGTGGCAGAGGTGGCATTGGGTGAGGGCATTCAACTGTCACTGGCAACCCAGTTGCCTAATCTAGGGTCCAGGCAAGAGGTCCCGTGTAAGAACAGTCACCTGTCACCTCAGCTCCGGGTGCCTACTTGGGAGTAGAGGCAGATGCCAGCACAAGGGCATGAGCACAGAGGCCCCCATGAGCCCTGTCACTTGACAACTCCACACGCAGCGTCTGCACAGAGAAGGCAATGAGGGATTGGCTGAGGGCATGGGTTCTGGGTGCCCACAGTTGGCACGAGGAGCCAAGCAAACACCGGGAACTAGCACTGTGGCTGTGGGAGCTGCCCTGCGGATGAGCAGGAGGGCCCAGAGGAGACATTCTGCACTGGGGCACATGACTTGCGAGGGTCTCATCCTCTCTTAAGTCCCCGTTGAAAAATATTCCCGGAGAAACAAGGCCGCCCACTGAAGCACAGAACACTGGGGAGGAGTCCTGGGCCTCTGGCCCTGCACCAGTGTGGTTTCCCTGGGGTTGATGAATGTGTCATTGGGCCCTCAGGAGGACTCATTAAACCAGCGTTTCCAAAATGTCTGCTCTGAGAAAGACGTAAACAGTGTCCTCTAAGCACTAGTAGTCTCCCCGCTGCCTGGTGCCTGGCTGGCAGCTCCAGAGTGGGACCAGCCACCAGCTTCATCTATTGGGCACCACAACACCCAGCATTGCAGGAAAGACCACTGAGGGAGGGCATGGCGCCCAGGGTTTGGTACTCACAGACAAGTGTTGTTGTCCAGTCAGTCATATCTGACTCTTTGCAACCCCATGGACTGCAGCATCCCAGGTTTCCCTGTCCTTCACCATCTCCCGGAGGTTGCTCAAACTCATGTCCATTGAGTCGGTGATGCCATCCAACCATCTCATCTTCTGTTGTCCCCTTCTCCTCCTGCATTCAATGTCCCAACATCAGGGTCTTTTCCAGTGAGTCAGTTCTTCACATCAGGTGGCCAAAGTAGTGGAGCTTCAGCTTCAGCATCAGTCCTTCCAATGAATATTTAGGACTAATGTCCTTTAGGATTTTCTGGTTTGATCTCCCTGCAGTCCAAGGGATTCTCAAGAGTCTTCTCCAGCACCACAGTTCAAAAGCATCAATTCTTTGGCGCTCAGCTTTTTTTATAGTCCAACTCTCACATCCATACATGACTACTGGAAAAACCATAACTTTGACTAGATGGACCTTTGCTGGCAAAGTGATGTCTCTGCTTTTTAATACTCGTCTAGGTTTGTGATAGCTTTTCTTCCAAGGAGCCAGCGTCTTTGAATTTCATAGCTGCAGTCAACATTTGCAGTGATTTTGGAGCCCAGGAAAATAAAGTCTATCGCCGTTTCCATTGTTTCCCCATCTATTTGCCATGAAGTGATGGGATCGGACGCCATGATCTTACAGATAGCAAATGGTCAGTACTACGTGATCCCAAATACTAATCGCTGACTGCAGGGGCCTGAAACATCACCTTGATCTTGTAGGGAGAAGGGGTGGGGGGGGAGTGTTGTGGATGCCATTGTAGAAGTTCCTGGATGCTAACCAGAGCTCTGTCACTGCCTAGCTCTATCAACTTTCTCTGGTATTTTTGGTTCTTTCCTTAGGGAATTTTCCCATAAGTGAGGTCATTGGGTCAAAGGGCACGGATGTTTCTGTGGTTCTCACGCCGCCGGGCTGCAGACGTCCCAGACCAATGGGTTCAGGCTACAGGGTGGCCCAAGCTCTCCCAGCCCGGGGGTGCGGGGGGGGGGGGCGGTGATCAGGGTGCCCCGGGCGGTGTCCGGGGTGCCTTCCTGAAGGAGGCTGGGGGAGCAGGCAGGAGGTAAGCGCGTGTGAGCGTGCCGCTCTCTGGAAAACAGACTGGCGAGCGGGGAGGCCGCTCAAGGCTGAGCCTGCTGGCTCCTGGATCATCGCATCCCGCCATTTCCCCGGACACGCCTCTGTTATTCCGTGTTACGAAAACGTACAGATTTGAACGTTGAAAGAATTTCTCATTACGCCCCGGGATCCCGCCGCCCGTTTGTAGGGTTCGGATCTGAGCGCCGGGCAGGAGCGTAGCCCCGCCCTCAAAGCCTGGGAAGGCGGGGCTCTCCCCGCTGAGCGAAGTCTCAGAGGAGACGTCAGGGGCGGGACCGAGCGTGGCCCCTCCCCCCGGAGCCCGGCCCGGGGGCTCTGCCGGAGAGTGCGTCGGGGGCGGGGCAAATTCGGGCCCCTCCTACCCGGTAGCCGGCTGCCCAGAGCTAGCCGGTGACGGCGGTGGCAGCTGCGGCCGTGCTCTCGCCCCAAGTCGCCATTGCTGGGCCTCTCGAGCTGCCCCGCGCAGCTCCCTGGCCTCGCCAAGTAGAGCGAGGCGGGTGGCCTCACGACGCTGCCTTCGATCCGGCTCTCATCCCTCCCTGCAGCGTCAGGCAAGTCTCTGGCTGGCCCGGCCCGCGTCGCCGGCCTCCATGCCCAGAGAGGTGGGGGGGTCCTCCCGCGGGAGGGACCCGCATCTGGGACAACCACTTCCACTTCCCAGCCCCAGAGGCTCCCGGGTGCTCGATCGTGACCCGCCTGGTTCCCGCGTCCCCTCCGGTCCCAGCCGGGTTTCTCTCCACGTCCCCAAGGGGCCTGGCCAGGGACTTAGACCAGCAAATCGGCGCACCGATAACTCCCGCACCATAACTGGGGCCCACCAAGAGGTCGTCCCTGACCCCCACCCAAACCTGCTGTTCTGCTTTGTTGCCCCCCTCCCCAGAGCGCAGGGTCCCCAAAGGCTGCACCTGCTGGCTGTCCCAGCCCAACGAGAGAAGTGGACATGAGGTTGGCAGGTGGGTGGCTTCCACCGTGAAAGGGAGAGTCTTGGAAAGCAGACTCGGCTGGAGGCCCAGCTGCCCAGAGGTCTGTCTGGAAGGGCGGGGAGGGCGGAAGTTGTGGGACCACTGGGTTTGTTGGGTTTTGCAGAAACACTCATTCTATGACCTTGAGCAAATCCTTTCACTTCTGAGGACTTCAGCTCCCAACTCTTTCAGTCGTGAGAAGAGGAGTATGATAGTCTGTTTCTCCCAAACGGGGTGACTGGCCACTCTTTGGAAAAAGAGCTATGTGAGAGACGCCCCAAGGAGTGCAGCAGCTGGGTGGACAGGGAGATGTGGTGGTCTTAGACAAGAAGCTGATCAAAGTGGCCCTGGGCTCAGATGGGAACCCACTGCCAGTTCTGCTGTTGCCTGGACAGTTGAGACAAAGTGGGCTTGGGGTCCCATCAGTTTTGGGGTGGACTTCCTAGTGGAAAAGGTTGCAGCACTATGAATGTATCCCAGGGAAGCTGGCCCATGAGGAACTGGCTGGGAAGATGTGGCCTCAAGAGTTGTCAGGGCTGGGCTGGGAAAATAAGAGTCACTGCTCTGTGAATGTCAGTTCAAGGCTGGGAGCAGAGGAGGGCACTTATACAGATAGTTGAGGCAGGAGGGGAGAGTGAGAGAAGGGTATGGACACAGGATTTGGGGATTCCCCAGTGTCATTCTGTAATGTTTTCACTTGCCGCACTGTATGAATGGAGGGATCATTTGCTGAAAGACAAAATACCAGAAGAATAGTTTGCTTATTTGGGGTAGAATAGAGAAGATGAGTTCTGTTTTAATATTTAGTTTGAGACACCTGTGAAATATCCAAATAGCAATAGTAAAGTAGCAGTTGGCTATATAGATATGGCTCAGAAGACAGGACAGAGCCAGAGATAAACGTTAAGGACAAGGAGAATGGATGACATGATCCAGGAAGGGTCCATGGAAGGAGGTGAGAAGGCCATGTGAGACAGAAACCAGGACAAGCCCAGGTCTTCAGGGCAGGGTCTCAGAGGATGAGAAGGGTGAGGAGCATCCTATGGGCTTCCAGGGTGCCAGCCCAGAAGGGTTTCTGCAGGAGGGCTTCAGCCTGGAGACAATGAGGGCCCACAGGTAACCCCGGGGCGCTGACCCCAAGAAGGTCCCAGGCCGGGGGCCTTGGCGACAGGCTGTCCTACGGGGCTGATGGAGGCCCGGGCAGAGAGGAGGAGATCAGAAGACAGAGGGACCAGGAGGGAAGTCTATGCAAGGAGGGAAGAGCCAGCATATGCGATTCTGGAGGGGCCTGAGAGGAGGGGAAGGGAGCAGATGGAGGCCAGTGGCTGGCTGGGGACGTGATCCCCAAGGACTGTCCTCCTGCATCTTCAGAGGACAGGAGATGTTGACTATAGAGGACCAAGAGTGAGACAGAGTGAGCTATTCCAAGAACCCCAGCCAGGGTGGGGAGCTGGGCACCCAGCTCACAGCAGGGGAAGGGAGGCCTGCCTGGCCTTCTAAAGGGGTAAGAGCCTTCTCCTCCATCATTGCAGGAGAAAGGAGGGCAGGGTGGCGGGGACTCAAATGCATGGGTACCTCAGGGGTTAGGGGGCTCCTCTGTCAGCATGGGAGGTGGGTAAAGCCCTCTCCAGCAGGGGCTCTGAAGGCCCCTCCACAACACCAGGGAGAACCAAGCCAAGAGCCTTCCAGGTGCAGCAGCCTTTCCTCCTTCACCCACCAGGAGCTGATCTGCCTCTTGTGCCTGGTGGGTGGCCACAGGTACCCCCCACTCCTGTTCTCCCATCCCTTCCTCCCCAGCGGATGAGGAGATCTGCTCATGAGAAGGCCTGGGGTCATCCGGGAGCTCGCTGCCCTCAGAGGTGGCCTCGCTCATGTCTGTCCTGCTTCCAGGCCCCCTTCGCATCGTGGCCCTGGTCATCACCGTGGCTGTCACCTGGATTGTAGTCAGCATCCTCCTCAGTGGCCTTGGCTTTCCTTGGATCCAGCAACTCTTCGCCAGTGAGTGTGGGACTTTCCCTCACCCTGCTACAAGGGTCGCTGGTGGCAGGCAACCGGACCTGTGGGCTGAGGCTCAGGACGGGTCTGGCAGTGGTCTGGTTTGTCTGTTTCCTCCTGGCAGGACACCAGGAGCTGTCCTCACTGGTCTGCCTCTTGGTGTCCAGCACAGCCTGACCCTTACCACCCAGTTGCTTTGGCTGGACACACCAATCCCCACTCATTAGAATCCATTCAGTTCAGTTGGAGTCACTGGGGCCTGAGTAGGGGGGCAGGGGAGCTTCGGCTGAATCTTGGGGATGATGCCCTCGTTGGTCCCTGGAGGCTTTCCACTGGGTTCTGAGATGGGGAGGGAACTCGACCCCTTCTTGCCGGGGACACCTCATCTCTAAGGACTTTTCACAAGTCCCATCTACCCTTTTCTGAAACAGAGAGCTTTGCATGTGAATGTTTAGACTTGCCCAGGAATGTATGTGCCAGGATGAGCCTGGCATAGCCCCTGGCCCCTGATCCTGGCTTGCCCTCCACGTCGACTTCCTGGTACAGGACCAGGCTGCCCTACTAACAGAAACAACTCTCTGTACCCACAGGCCAAGAGAACTCAGTGACTGCAGGTAAGGTTCCTCTCACCTCACTGCTCCTGCAGTGTACCTACCCCTCTGACCACCTTTGTGACAGCTGTGCTTGTACCCAGCCCACCAGGGTTTCTCTTCTCCATTTACCCCTCCCCATACTGTAGCCCAGGAACTGCTTGCATGCTGGGAGTCCAGAGAACAAGTTACCTCCTTCCAGAATACCTAGGGGGGCAGGCATAGGATAGACATTGCCATTCTGAAAGGGAGGAATTGTAAGGAATAAAGAGGTCATCAGTCTCAAGCAAGTCCAAATCCCAGCAGGGCAGATCCATTCCATTTCAAAGCCTAAGAAGAATCCCTGGGCCTTTGAGGGGGTGAAGGTTGGCGGGGCTCTGGAATATAGGGGGCGATCTTACCCTCCCTTTGGGTCCAAGCCAACTGTGGCCTCTGCAACTATTGACCTGCCCTTGGAATTCTCCTTCCTCCCTTCCATCCTTTGTCTGTCTCTCTCAGTCCAGCCTGGAAATGTTCCTACTTGTATACGAGTCTCAAAAAACCTTGTTTATCTCCTTTGGAATTCATGAGGGTCTAAGCTATAGACAAGAGAGTCCTCCAGATCATTCCTGGATAACGTCATCTCTCTCTCCTGGCTTCTGCTGACACAGCTGAGTGGGTCTACAAGTCACCCGTCTAGCTCTTAACAAACAGTTGTCCAGCCACACCCTGGGTGTTGTCTCCTGAACCTGCCCTTCTCATTTTTTTTTTTTTTTGCAATATGGTTAGGCTGAGAATTTTCCAGACCTTCACATTCTGGTTCTTTCATGCTTAACTGGCCTGTCTTCCCTCCCATGTTATTGTGAGCGACAAGGAGAAATCCTCAACACTCTGCTTAGAAATCTCCAAGTTCAGCCTTCACGAGTTGTACCTTCCACAAAACACTAGAACACAATTTGGCCAAGTTCCTTGCCACTTGATGACAAGGGTGGCCTTTTGGCCAGTGTCCCAGAACACATTCCTCATTTCTGTCTGAGAGCTCACCAGAAGCACCTTTAGCATTCACATTTCTAGTGACATTCTGGGCACAGTGATGTGTGTATTCTCCATGAGGGTAGAAGCTTTCTCTACTGTTCTCCCTTCTTTCTGAGCCCTTAGCAGAATTACCTCCAATGGCTATATGTCTACTAACAGTCTCTTCAAGGCAATCTAGACCTTTTCTAAGAAGTACCTCAGAATCCTACAGCCTCTACCCATTACCCGGTTGGAAAGCCATTTCCACATTTTGGGGGATTTATTACAGTAGCACCCCACTTCCTGGTCTCAAACTCTGTATCCATTTCCTGGGGTGGCCATACCAAAGTGGCAGAAACTGGGTGGCTTAAACAGTAGAAGGATATTCTTTCTGTTCCAGAAGCTCCAAGTCTGAGATCTAGATATTGAAAGGCTACTCTCATCCAAGAGGCTCCAGGGGAGGCTCCTTCTGGCATCTTCCAGCTTCTGGTAGCCCCAGGTGGCCCCTGGCTTGTGATTTCATCCCTTCTGTCTCAGCGCCCATTTTCACATGGCCTTCTCCTCCACGTCTGTGTCTTCTGTCTTCTAAGACCACACATCATTAGATTTAAAGTGATTAGTGAAGTCGTTCAGTCGTGTCTAACTCTTCATGACCCCATGGACTGTAGCCTACCAGGCTCCTCTGTCCATGGGATTTTCCAGGCAAGGGTACTGTAGCAGGTGGCCATTTCCTTCTCCAGTCATTAGATTTAGGGCCCACCCTATTCCAGGGTGATCGCCTCTAAATGAATTATAATGTCAGTAACCCTGTTTCCACTGAAGGTCACGTTTTGAGGTCCTAGGGCTTCAGAGCCTCTTCTGTGGGAACACAATTCACCTCGTAACACACCATCCTCCTGGCGGCTCTCCTACTATCCTCTGTTCTCCCACCAGTGGCCAAAGAGCCTCCCTGAGGGTCCCTGACCTCAACCTGAGCCATGTCTCCTCCGCACGCCAGTCCCCTGGTCTGTGATCACTCATTCGTCCCTATGGGCTGGCCCTGACCACCCCCTCTCCGGTGTCCGGTGCCCCCAGGGCCAGGCCCAGGAGTCACGCTGGTTGTCCCCACAGAGCCGCGGGCAAGGAAGTACAAATGCGGTCTGCCCCAGCCGTGCCCCGAGGAGCACCTGGCCTTCCGTGTGGTCAGCGGCGCTGCCAATGTCATTGGACCCAAGATCTGCCTGGAAGACAGGATGTGAGCCTCTCGGGATGGGGGCGGGGAGGGAAGCAGGGGCTGCATGCCATTGATGGGCCATTGGAAAGCTTTGACCCGCTTCCAGGCTCATGAGCAGTGTCAAGGACAACGTGGGCCGGGGACTGAACATTGCCCTGGTGAATGGTGAGTTCCCCATGGAGCAGAGATGCAAAGCCGAGTGGCAGCCTGCCACCCTCTGTCCACATGCCCACTCCGGGAATTCCTGGGGGGCCTGGGGCGGTAGCGGGCAGTGTGTAGGAGCTGAAGGTTCCACAGAAGTGACCCGATGGACAAGAGCAGGGTAGCAGTGAAGATCTCGAACTTTCCAGGGATGGGAGGCTGCTGCCTGGGGAGCCCCCGGAGGGCCGCCAATGCCTGGCAGCCTTGGGTGTGTCCTGGCATGTGAACCAGCAGCACGGTGGTAGGCATTCACATGTTGGGGGTATTGGGGGGAGCTTTTGGAAGGGCTGCTGATCTGGGGGCTCCGGGTGGCATCACTCTGGCAGCTCCTGCAGCAGCGCCCAATTCTTCCCCCTACCCAGGGGTAAATGGAGACCTCATCGAGGCCCGCGCCTTCGACATGTGGGCGGGAGGTGAGTCAGGCTGCCACTACTACTTTCTGACTGTGGGTGGAATGACAGCTCCTTTGCCCTGAACGCTGTTCCCTCTAGGTTCCCCTGGGCAGCTCAAGCACTCCCTCGCCTTCAGAAAAGGTGGGGAGAAGGACCGGTGTACAATCAGGGCTTTGGCCCTGGCTTCTTGTTTTCTGGGCTTCCCTGGTGGCTCAGATGGTAAAGCATCTGCCTGCAATGTGGGAGACCTGGGTTCAATCCCTAGGTCGGGAAGATCCCCTGGATAAGGGAAATGGCAATCCACTCCAGTACCCTTGCCTGGAGAAATCCCATGGACGGAGGAATCTGGTGGGCGACAGTCCATGGGGTCGCAAAGAGTCGGCCATGACTGAGCGACTTCCCTTTTTCTTTCTTTCCTTACTTGTTTCCGAAACTCTTCTATTTCTTATTATCTGGTTCCTAAACTCACTTGGCGACCTGGCTTGGCATGAATCCCTGGCCCACTCCCTGCTTTAGTTTCCTTGTTTGGAGAACAGGGGTTGGTGAGGGAGGGGTGCTCAGAGGTGGCCAGTGCTCCATGGGACCTGTCCCCCCAGATGTCAACGACCTGCTGAAGTTCATCCGGCCGCTTCACGAAGGCACCCTAGTGTTTGTGGCTTCCTACGACGACCCAGCCACCAAGTAAGTGATGGCCGAGGCCGGCCTCAGCCTCATCCGTCTAGGGTCACAGCTCACCTCTTTTCCTTCTGTGCGTCAGGATGAATGAAGAGACTCGGAAGCTTTTCAGTGATCTGGGCAGCAAGAACGTCAAGGACCTGGCCTTTCGGGACAGCTGGGTGTTTGTGGGGGCCAAGGGTGTGCAGAATAAGAGCCCCTTTGAGCAGGTATGGACACAAAGCCTGGAACCCCCACTGCCTGGCCCAGGGCAGTCTGCCCGCCCCTCTGGCCTGCATCCTCCAAGGTCCCCTTCTGTTCATGCCACAGCCTTCCCTGAATTCTGCCCAGCACACCTGCCCCCCGCCCCACAGTGGCCCTGGCTGTGCACAAGGAGGGCAGTAACTTTGATCTTCTCTCTCTTGTCTGGATTTCCCCCTAAAGAACCTTTGAATGGCAAAGCTTTCACATGAGCAAGAGTCACAGTTAAGACACCTCCCTGCTATACATCTTCAAGATGCTTGCCAGACATCTTGTCAGTTGTTTGGTTAAGATTCCATGCTTCCACTGCCAGGGGCAAAGGGCATGGGTTCTATCCTTGGTCAGGGAACTGAGATCCCTCATGCCACGTGGTACAGCACCACCCCCACCCCCAAAAGATTCTCAGTGATGTCCCATCCCTGCCAAACCCAGGACCCCAGTTTAACCTGTACACCATGCTCCCCAGCTGCCCTCATTGGGAGGCCCCCCGCCCCCAAACCCTGCTCCCCGCAACAGGGCAAGGCAAACAGGCCATTCCAATGGTTTCTGGAAGGCTCCAGCTGCCAAAAAAGCAGCTTGACTCCCAGACAAGAAATGTCCCTTTGGGCCTCACTCTTGACACAGCTTTCATGGGCTCCCTGTGGGCGAGGTGGGGGCTGGGACACACCCCGTCCTTCCCTTCCCAGCATGGGCCAGGCCCACCAGAGTTCTGAGAACCTGACCCCCTCCAGCTGTAAGGGGACAGCTGCCGCCATCTTTAGCTGAAAACACTGAGGCACTGGCAGACGGGGCTGGGTGCCCAGAGAATGCCCGCTTGGTTGACCCCAGCCCAAGAGGATGGAGGGTCTGTCTGGCCCCGGTGGCTGAGGATGAGTACATGCCTTCTTCTACCCCACAGCACGTGAAGAATAGCAAGCACACCAATAAGTACGAAGGCTGGCCCGAGGCGCTGGAAATGGAGGGCTGCATTCCCAGGAGGCCCGCAGCCAGCTAGGCGCCAGGCTCGCAGACGAAACTGAGCAAGGCTGCGTGTGCCCAGCCCCTGACGAGGCGCCAGCACAGGGCTGAGGCCCCGACCCCACACCCAGCACGTCGGGACTTTGAGGTGGTGACCAGCGACCAGACAGTGACCAGTAGTGGGGGCTGCCCAGCGGACCCATCGCACTTTGTGTCTGGGGGGAACCCCAAATACCTGTCTCTTCTGAAAGCTGCTCCCCTAGTCAACCCCCAGCCAGGCTAGTCCCAAGCACCTGCAGCCCCAGGTTTGGTAGTGGCTGCCTAGAAGGTTTGGGCACCGTCCAGAACCTCTGCATCACAGAGTGCCTTGCGGCTCCATGGGCCAGGCCTGTTTCCAGCATGATTTGTTGTGCTGGGCCACCTGGCCACCTCCAGGGAGGGGCGGCCACCTTGGAGCCGGGCCAGCTGTGTGCTGAAGTTGCGGCCTGATGGCAGTCTCTGGAGTGGCAGGTGGTTGCCCCTGTGGTTTGTCAGAGGGCCTGCCTTCTCCATGACCTCTTAATAAACTGGTGGCCCCCAATAGGATGAAGTGTGTTCAGCGGGGTGAGTCAGGGGTGTTGGTGTCCTGGGGGAGGGACACGTCCCCGAGGCTCAACCGACTCGCCTTCACACCCTTTGTAATGGCCTGTGTCTCCAGGGTGCATGTCATCCACAGGCCCCTCTGCCCAGTGGGCATCCCTGTAGCCTTGCCTGGAAAGCTGATTCTGGCTGCTGGAAACTGGCTGAATCCCTTGGACACAGGCCTGTAGGGATAGGAGTGGGGATTCAAATCAACCCAGGAGGCTTCCCCCTCCTGCCCCGGCTCCCTCAAGAGCTGGTGCTTCTCCCCGCAGCACTCAGCTTTAGATCCCTTTGAAATCAGGGCACGAGAGATCAAGGTAGGGAGGCTATTTGGCACTTCTCAGAGATCACAGCTCTATTTCCCTACATTGGGTGAGAACCAGCAAGAAACGATAAGGAGTTTTGCTGGAAAAGTACACAAAGTGGCACAGAAATGGCCTGGTGTCAGGAAAAGGAGGGAAGGCAGTTTGGACTTCCCAGGTAGAGGAATCAGTTGGGCACCAGCCAGGTCACATTGAGGGTACCGTGGCGGGGGGCAGTGGACGTTTGAGTCCCCCTCTAGGGGTTAAGTGCTGCCAGAGTGTGAGTGCATCATCAGAAAATGAAGGTATTTAGGGAGGCGCGGAAGAGAGAGAGAGTCCTGGGATGGCCCAGGAGGAGAGGCTGTGGCTGTGGGGCCACAATCACAGCCATAAAGGGTCAGGGAGTTGCAGACGTGAGGGCAGCCTGAATTTCTTGCCTGGGAGATGGTGATCACACGAGCTGAAGACCAGCCTGACCCCGTGCCAAGAACTTGAGATGTTTTCATTTTTACATGGACTTTGTTTTTTAGAGTTTTAGGTTCCCAGCAAAGTTGAGCAGAAAGTCCAGAGTTCCCTTATACCCAGCCTCCACTGAAACGTCATCACCACCCAAAACCCAGGGTGGACTTTGGGGTTCCCTCTTGGTGTCGTGCACTCTGTTTGACAAGTGTTCATAACAACAAGTGATGGTTGAGTCACTAAGTCATGTCTGACTCTTCCGACCCCATGGACTATAGCCTGCTAGGCTCCTCTGTCCATGGGATTCTCCAGGCAAGGATACTGGAGTGGGTTGCCATTTCCTTCTCCAGTGAATCTTTCTGACCCAGGAAATCAAACCCAGGTCTCCTGCATTGCAGGCAGATTCTTTACCAAGTGAGCTACGAGGGAAGATGCAATAACTGAGTACTTACCATTATAGTATCATCTATGTTATTCATCTTTTTTTAACCTTCTATTATGGACATTTCCAACATCCTCCAAAGTAGAGAGAATAGTCTGATGGGTCTGGATGTATCCATTGGGGCTGCCACAAGGATCAACATGTGGCCAGTGAATCATCTGCATGTATTCCCTGCTCAGTCATCACAGCAACCCCAGTGAGCAAGTGCTGCTGTGACCCCTGTTTAGAGAAGAAAAAATGGTCCCTGGTATACTTAGGAAAGCTTCCCTGGGGCTGGGAGGTTAGAAGGCAGCTAAGTAGGGCCCCACAAAGTTAGTGACTCGCCCCAAATGAAATGCACCTTAGTCAAGGGACGAACTGCAAGGCTGGGAGGTGCCTCTTATCAACCACTATGCCAGCTGACCTGACCCAGACCTTCATTGCTTATGCTGGATTCACACAGATGGAAGCAGCAGGCCAGCTTTATCCCCCACATGGCCCAACACAGGCCAGGACGCTGACAGTGGGTGGTGTGCAGCCTGCCAGACTTTCCAAAGTAGAGGGCCATCTTTTTACACCCAGTGGTCCTCCTCCACCAGGGTTTTGTCCCCCAGGCCTACCCTCAGGAGTTAAGACATCCTCAGTTACAGTTACAAGAGCCAGGGTCCCAACTCAACTGGCACATGCGAAAATAAAGCCACGATAGCAAAGGGAGGCTGAATTTTCCTGTAACAGACCCCCAATGCCTACGGGTGAGTCCAGCTCCAGTCATGTCCTCAGGGCTCTCGTATGTCGGCTCCCCTTTTTTTTTTGTATTCATGTCTTTTTCAAATGTGCTGACTTCCCAGGCAGGGGGAGCAACCCCAGCAAGAAAGAGTTCCCATCTTCCCAGTCCCTAGGGAACTACCTCTCATTGGCCCAGATTGGATTATGGGTTTATCTTTGCCTCAATCTGTGTGGCTCTGATTGGCTACTTCTGTGTCATGCACCCCAAGAGGCCAGCATTGGGGTCCTCTACATGCAAACCTGTGTACCAAGAGAGGAAGAGAGATGGCCCTCTAAAGAAAACTCAGGCACCACAACCTGTAGCTGGGCTTGTAAAAACGCCAGTTGTCACATTTCCCGGTAAATACCAAATGCATCCCATATTCATGCTTGTATAGAATATGCCTTCCATGCCTGCTTATTTATCACACAGTCTTCCTGGAGGCCCCTGCATGGAGAGCAGGAGGTAAGTCCACCTCTCAGGGTCATCACTGTGCCCTGTTAGTGGGATGGAGGTGGGTCTCCCATCTGAAGTGCCCTGATGTTCTTTTAGCTGTAACTATCATGTGTTCCATCTGTTTTCTTGGTCCAGATGACTTATTTGGAATAGATATCCTTGACTGACTCATAGAGACCTTCCTTCTTCTGGGGTAAATTATTAATCCTCGAAACTAACTACAAACATTCTTGTTTTGTTGTTGTTGTTGTTCAGTCACTAAGTCGTGTCCAACTATTTGTGACCCCATGATTTTAATTTAGCCACCCCTTTTTCCTGGAGGGAAGGCCTCCAAATTCCTTCAGATCAGACACCCCACCAGCCCCTCTGGCTTTTCAGGGAAGGCTGGAGAGACTAACGATAATGGGGAGCAGCCTTCTAACTACATTTGTTCTCCTTGACCCCTGACACCAATTCTCATCCAGTTGGGAATATAAAAACGAAGGGTTCCTCAAGGGTGAACACATCGTTTAGGTTTTCCATCCCCAATGTTCAGCTGATCCATCCCCCTTCTCCCTCTGGCCACTTTTACCCCATCCTCAGACAATGACAGCACCACTGCTCCTTTGCAAAATTGCAGTCTTCAACCTAGCATGTGCCCTCTCACCTGTGCCAGCCTGCTTCCATCAGGACCTCTCAACCCCATTTGAGAGGGACAGTACAGACTTTCTGGGATACTAAGTCCACACACACACAAAAGGCTTATGTCTTAACTGAGACTAAAGAACAGCCTAGAGCTACAGCTCTGAATGTTTCTTGATCACTGACATAAACCCTCTTGAGTGTGCACCCCCACCATGTGTGTCTATCTGCTTACACATCACATGAATGTACTAATCTGAACTTTATAACACACATACACAAATACAGTTCTCAATAAATAAGGCTAAATTAAAATTAATAGGTTTTTATTTAGATGATTACAGTTATTATTTATTGGGAAAATAAATAAAAATAGATATGCTACAGGTCTTTTTGGACATTCTCTACGATGTGTCTTAGAAACCTTCTTGGGGCAAGAACCTGCAACTTTGGGCACCACTGGCCTCCATCACAGCCCTGACAAGAAGTTCTTCCAGAGCAGTGGGTAGCTATTGTCCCACTCCCTGACTGCGGTTGCCCAGCAACCTTTGGGACCATACAAATCTCCTTTGATTCTACACTTGTTCACTGTCTTCTCACATCCACGTTCTACACCTTCACCACCTTTTTGCCCTTCCTTATTACCATGTGTTTGCACTCCTCCGTGAAACCTTAGGACCTTGCTGGTGGCCCCAAATAGTTTTGAAATCTCCGGACCCTGCTGGTGGCCCCAAATAGTTTTGAAACGTTCAAAAATCCACTGATCTTACACAGGGTGGAAATAGGCGCTCGGTCATTGCTTGAATGTAGGAAGGTGGAACATGGCCGAGACTGGGTCCCAGAGTCTGGATCCGTCAGAGTCGGCCCTCTGGCCACAGGGCTAGCGCCCAGAGAAGGCACGTGACAGAAACCCTGATTCCCGGGTCCTACCACTAAGCAGCAGCTCCCGGGCGTCCTAGCTTGACTAAGGGCTAAGCATGCGTCCCACTGCCCCTAGAGGTCGCAGCGTGGTTGGGAAGGACTGGGGTGCCTACTGGTGCGGGTCGCCCCGGCAGCGACCACAGAAGACTGGTATACGCGTCTCACTAGCCACACGAGATAGCACCCAGCACCGACCCACCACGACCCGGAAGGCAGCCAGACCGGCGCGCGCGCGCGCAGACTCGCCGCTTCCGTGTTACGTTATATCCGGTCTAGGCCCGCCCCGACGGTGAGAGGTAAGGGGGCCGCCGTGGGGTAGGCGGGGCGGAAGCGTGGGGCGGAGGCGGAGGCGGTGCTTTGTCGGGCTCGGGGCGGAGCCCCGGCTGGCAGTGCTCGTGGGCGTCCGCCCGCCCGGCAGGCGCTGGCTCCGGCGCCGAGTTTCCGGGCTGCCGAGGCAGGTGAGAGCCTCAGGCCGGAAGGGCGGGCGGAAGGCGGCTTCTGGCTCCGGCCAGTTTCCTCCCTCGCTTGCTGTGGCGGCCGGGAGCCGCGGAGAAGGCTCGCCGCAGGGCGTTCGTGCAGCCGCGGGGACCGGGAGTGGCGTGAGGGATCCCGGGGCCGCCCGGGCGTATCGCCGGCTGCAGGGCGCTCCTCCCCCTCTCCCTCCCCAATTTCTGCCCGAGCTCTGATCTGCCCTGTCCAGCTACTTCCGGACTCCCAGGTAGGGAGGAGCCCCGGGTCAGCACTGCCAACTGCACCGACACCGAACACTCGGCCAGTGTGGGAAAACCTACTGACCCGGGGTTCCCTCCCTCGTCTTGGGGCGTATCTGCCCAAACTCTCCTGGCACCTAAAGAAGAAATGGTGGGATCTGGGCCAGATCCCCCACACAGTGACTCACAGCCACCAGTGGTACTGGAACGACGGGGTGCACGGCCATTCACCTCCTCTGCCTTCTGAACTGGTTCACACCAGACCGGTGGCTTCAGTCCCAGGTGCCTTCGTTTCTTCCCTGTGAGTCCCCTCCACTGTACTTCTCCTGCTCCCTCTGGTTTTCCTGCCTCCCTCTTCAGCGGTGGGACCCAAGGCTGAATCAAGGCCTCCAGGGTAAGTAACCCAAATGCCAAGCCAGGAGAGGCTATGGCATCCCAGGGTGGTAGAGGATGACTTTCCCAGGGATGAGCCTTCTGCTGAACCAGCCCTCCACCACCTACTTCCACTGCTCCCCAGTCTCAAATGAGACTATCCCCGATAGGATCTAGAGACACAGGGGCCTCTTCCAAGACTCGGACAATGCCAGGCATGAGTCAGTCAACAGTAAGGATGAAGAATTACTGTGTCCTCATCTTGGTTGCCCCAGTTCCTGCAGGACAGTAGGGTGTGGGCTGCCCAAATTGAGAAGTGGAAAGAGGCAAACGTCCTTCTTTCCCCTTGAGGCAGCCCATCCCTCTAGAAACACTCCTCAAGGGTAGTTCTAGGCTCTGGTAGGGGTCCACGTGGGCATGAGAGGAGTCCCTGAACTCTGAGCAGAGCTTCTCAGATGGCACAGTGGCTCTAGGAGCTCCAATTTTGGGCCTGCCAGGGGAGTGAGAGCTCTGACAGAAAGGGGAGAAACCTCTCAGTAGACACATGGGCCTATCTGATCCCTTTCTGCTGCCCCTTCTGGCAACTTCCCTGGGGAGAGGGGGACCTGCTTCCTCCCAGAACCTACATCTTGCCCCTGTCAGCAGGTAGGTAGGCCAGATGGCCACACACAGCACCACCATTCACATGGCAGTGGTGAACACCGGCACATGGGGCCTTTGGCCCCGGGGTCACCTGCTGCCCACACCACTTTGCCGGCTGCTCTCTGCTGGTCAGATGACACTCAGATGCCGTGAGCTGGCCTGCTGTCATTGGACCTGCTTCCTGGGCATCCCTGGGCTGTCCTGCAGAGATTTCCTCCTGGTTGTGGTACTGCCGCAACTGTGCCTCAAAGCAAGTGCGGCACAGGCTAGTGGTGACAAGATTGGGGCTGTCTCTCCCTGGTGGCTGATCATGGCTGATCCCCTGGTGTCAGGCCATCTCTGAATTGTGGAAATCAGCCCAAATCAGCAGGCTGAAGGCAAAGTCCTACCTGTCGCTGGCCCTTCGGGGGAAGCTTGAGGCAGTTGTGACTGGGGAAGGGATACGCGAATGGCACTCAAGGGCCAGCACTAGGCATTCCCTTTCCATCCCCAGGCTTGCAGCAAGGGACCCTGCTGAGTCTCCCATCAGTGGGCTTCTCGGTCATGCTCCTGGGCTCACAGCTGCTCATCCTCAACAGCCACCACCATGTCCCTTCTCTTCTCAGAAAGAGCTCTACCATCAAGAAAGGCAGCCCAGCACCAGACCTCGCCCATGGACCCTTCTCAGGACCAGCCAACAGCACCAGCAAGGCTGGTCTCCTAAGCCACAGAGGGCCTGTGCACCCCACCCTTGGGAAGGAGCCATGGTGTTTAGGAGTGGTGAAGGCCACTCCCTGCAGTGGCCTGGCCCAGAAGGGGGCACTGGTTGCACGGGCCCCCAAAGCATGCTCAGAGCCACCCTGCTGCTTGTCAGCCTGCTGTGGGGGGCCCGGGGAACAGCCAGTGCCAGTCTCAGCCCAGCTCTGGGCCATCCCATGCCCCTGACCAGGGGCCGCTATCTGAGCATTGGAGATGGCTCTGTGATGGAGTTTGAGTTCCCAGAAGAGAGCGAGGGCATCATTGTGATCACAAGCCAGTACCCAGGCCAGGGCAATGGGACGGGACCCAGCCCCATGCTGAGGGTCACCTCCCTGGACCCAGAGGTGCTGACCATCAAGAATGTGAGTTCTATAGCCTTGGGCAGCGGCGGCAGCTTCGTGGTAAGCATCCGCTCGGGCCTGCCTGGGATAGCCCCACTCCACATCCAGCTCACGGACCCCCGCGAGGCCCCGCCCAGGCTGATCGAGGAACGGAGAGATTTCTGCATCAAGGTCTCACCAGCTGAAGATACCCCCATCACCCTTGGCACTGACCTAGTCCACTTCTCAGAGAACCCAATCCTCTACTTGCTCCTGCCTCTTATCTTCGTCAATAAGTGTTCATTTGGGTGCAAAGTGGAGCTCGAGGTGCTGAAGGGGCTCTTGCAGAACCCCCAGCCCATGCTGCTCGGCCTTCTGGGCCAGTTTCTAGTCATGCCCTTCTATGCTTTTCTGATGGCTAAGGTCTTCATGCTGCCCAAGGCCTTGGCTCTGGGCCTCATCATCACTTGCTCGTCGCCCGGCGGCGGGGGGAGCTACCTCTTCAGCCTCCTCCTTGGAGGGGACGTCACTCTGGCCATCTCTATGACTTTCATCTCAACGGTGGCTGCCACTGGCTTCCTGCCGCTGTCCTCAGCCATCTACAGTCGCCTGCTCAGCATCCATGAAACACTCCATGTGCCCTTTTCCAAGATCCTGGGGACCCTGCTGTTCATTGCCATCCCCATTGCAGCAGGCGTGGTAATCAAGTCCAAGCTCCCCAAGTTCTCGCAGCTGCTGCTGCATGTCATCAAGCCCTTCAGCTTTGTGCTGCTCCTGGGTGGTCTCTTCCTGGCCTACCGCATGGGGATCTTCATCCTGGCAGGCGTCAGGCTGCCCATCGTGTTGGTGGGCTTCACGGTGCCCCTGGTCGGCCTCCTAGTGGGCTACGGCCTGGCCACGTGCCTGAAGCTGCCGGTGGCGCAGCGGCGGACTGTCAGCATCGAGGTTGGGGTGCAGAACAGCCTGCTGGCCTTGGCCATGCTGCAGCTGTCCCTCCGCCGCCTCCAGGCTGACTACGCCTCCCAGGCCCCTTTCCTTGTGGCACTTAGCGGCACCTCGGAGATGCTGGCCTTAGTAATTGGCCACTTTATCTATAGCAGCGTGTGCGCCATTCCCTGAGGCCCCCTGGGTCAAGCTTTCACCAGGCACCCCTAGCCCCCAACCTCCACCAACTGTCCCCACCATTCTTGTGTACCAAAGGCCTTTAGTTCTCATGCACTATGCACTCAGAAAAAAAAACCCAGGCTTATTTTTTTTACTCGTTTTTTATTCTCCAGCTTTCAGTGCCAAAGAGGCCATGCTGAATTCTGTAGACGGGCACTGCCCAGAAAATATATTTCAATAAAACAGAAGCAAGCTTGGGTCCCTTGCTGTCTTTGCCCTCTGAGGCCTGCGGGTCGGGGAAGGAAAGCTGTGATGTGGCTAGGTAGGCGTGGGCCAGGGTGGAGGGCTGGCTTGGGCGACAGAGTGACCTCTGGCCAGATTTAGCCCTCCTCGCCCCTGCATTGCCTCTGAGAGCTGTGTATCTGTTCTAGAAGGAGCAGTTGGAAGGACAGAGGCCTGACTCCCCCGCCAGATCCCAAGCTCAGTTGCTTTTCCACAGGTGGACTAAAAAGGAGGCCGGCGGGTGGTGAAGCGAGCTCGGCAGGGCCAGGCCTTCTGCGGGCTCCTGAGAGGCAGGGGATGGAACGGGCATCAGCGTTGACCTGCTCTGCCCGCGGGCGGTGGCGCGCGAACTCCCGGCCCGCCGTCTCCCAGGGCCCAGCTCCTCAACTCCTTCGAGCGGGCCCGACTCGTCCCTCCACCTTTTTCCCCTCTCCGCGGGCTTCCGGGTTCCGTCGCCCCGGGGTCCGCGGAGGACAGTCCAGGTTATGGGGGGAGGGGCCTGCGATTCCGCGGGGAGGGACCGCGACGCCGGGCGCGCCCCTCGCGAGGCTTCCGGCGGCGGCGGGCGGTTCCGGCGCGCGCCCGGGGCGGCGGCGCGCGGCGGCGGGCCGTTGGGGTGCGCGCCGGCCCGAGTGGACGCCTCGGCGGCCGCCATGCAGCTGACGGTGAAGGCACTCCAGGGCCGCGAGTGCAGCCTTCAGGTAGCATCGCTGGGCTGGGTTGCGCGGTCAGCCCCGCGGGTGCGGGATCGAGCCGCGGGCGGGGACGGACCCGGCGGGTTGGCCACCTCGGGAGAGCCGCCCTCCGCGCGGGCCGCGGCCTCACCCCCCGCCCACCTTTCTCGGCCGGGACAGGTGTCGGAGGACGAGCTGGTGTCCACGCTGAAACATCTGGTCTCCGAGAAGCTGAACATCCCGGTCCGCCAGCAGCGGCTGCTGTTCAAGGGCAAGGCCCTGGCAGGTAACCAGGGAGAGGGGACTCCGGGGGAGACCCGCGGGAAGCCAGGGGATGGGGCATCCAGCCCAGGCCCGGGCAGCAGTGTAGGTGGAGGGGGATCTGGCTAGGTGACCCCCCACCCCCACCCCGGGAGGCCACCGCAGCGCTTCGCCTGGGCTCCCCGAGGCCTCGCAGCACCGTGGGCAGTGCGACCGTGGGCCACAGCTCCATCAGTTTCTCTCTCTCTCTCTCTGACAGATGGGAAAAGACTCTCCGATTACAGCATCGGGCCGAATTCCAAGCTCAACCTAGTGGTCAAACCTCTGGAGAAGGTGTTGCTGGAAGAAAGCACCGCGCGGAAATCGGCCGAGGCCCCGGCCCCACCGCCCGCCGCCTGGACGCTCATTTCCAGAGTTCTGGCCCAGCACTTCAGCGCCGCCGATGCCAGCAGAGTCCTGGATCAACTCCAGAGGGTGAGAAGCGTGGCCCAGGACCTCTGCGTCCTGCCCACCTGCCTCTGTCCCAGCGGGCCCCCGCCCCAAGCCACACCCCTGAATCCTTCTGGCTTTCTCTCTTCAGGATTATGAGCGGTCCCTGAGCCGCCTGACGCTGGATGACATTGAACGCTTGGCTGGCCGCTTCCTGCACCCCGAAGCGACTGAAGCTATGGAGAAGGGGTTCTCCAAGTAGGATTCTCGGAGTGTGGGGAGGAGCCTGGCCAGGCCACAAGCTGCATGTAGCATTAAATGTCTTCTTGTATTGCAACTTGGCTCATAATACTGCCTGGCGGGTACCCGGGTACCTGTATCTGGCTCATGTTAGGTGCCAGGCCCCACTCATTGGCTCCCACATGTTGCACAAAAGGTGAGACAGCCGAGGCTCCTAGCGGGCAAGGCAAGGAGCCAGATTCTGAGTCCAGCCAGCTTCCAGAAGTGCTTCAGGGTGAGAGGGAGAAGAGGGTCGTTCAAATGGGTTCTGAGGGGTGGCCATGGACATTCCAGGTTTAGCCCACTGAGGAGAAACCCTCGAGCAATACCTTTTCCAGGCCTGGAAGGGGAAGCAGCTAGCCCCTGATGCCCAATCCTGTCACCTCATCCTTGGCAGGTCCGGCATTGGCAAGAGGTCAGGTGACAGCCAGCCTTGGGCCCCCTTAGCAGCTGCAACCAGTATGCACTCAAAGGGAAGGCGGGCTGGGGAGTCTAGGATGTCACCCGGCTCTGAGGAGTGACCTTAGGCAAGTCCTTGTGCTGCGTTGGTCCCCAGCCTTCAACTCTGCCCAGTGAGGGCTGCTCCTGAGACTCTCTCAGTTTCCTTTAGCTCCAAAGCCTGGGGTCAGGAGTCTGTAGGCATCCTACCCCTGTGTCCCAGATACAAACTGAGGCCAAATGCTGAGTGAAGGCCAAGCGTGGCCCAGAGACGGAGTGTCCTGGCCCTTAGTGTCACAGCTTTTCTCTGGGCACCCCCTTCTGCTTGTCTCCTCCAGACAGAAGTGGTCCATGACCTTTAGAGATGACAGGTGACGGTCTCGAGGTGACTCGAGCAGGCCCCTGACCCTTTGCCCATCCTCTGCCACATGTGGACAGGGCCTCCCACTGTGCACACCACTCACTGTCTGAGAGGGAACCTGGGTGGGGGCAGAAGCTGGTGGGTGGGCCGTAGAGATCATCTAGGCACCTGCTCCTTGGAGGAGGGCATCTGGGCCACCCTCTGGCCTGAGCCTCATGGGGTAAGTGCTGGGTCCCCAGGTCAGGAGGACGGACAGTGGCTCGAGGGCCAAAGGCTTTGAAGAGCAGGTGGAAGTCCGTGGTTCCACCCAGGAGCTGGGCATGCACTGCCGCAGTGCCCATGTGATAGACTTCCCTACGCTCTCATTTCTTTGCAGTCAGGAAATTTTATATTGACCTTTTCAGTCACACTAGAGGTGCATGTGAGACTTTAACCTGAAAGGAACTCTATTAGCTGAACTGCTTTTGGTTTCCCCATCATTGATTTAACCATTACAGGATATTGGTTTAAGCAATAAAGGAAAGGTATTGGTTTGCGAATTGGAATTGGTTTGTAAAAGTCCAGGGGTATTGGCAGCAGATAAACGATTTCCCCAAATACCCAGTTTCTTCCTACCTCCCCTCTGCACTCTGCAGTGTCTGCTTCATCCCAGGCCTCTACCTCAGGATCAGAAGATGGCTGCCTGCAGCTTCCACCGAACCCCTCGGTCACAGCCAGCATGGAGCACCTTCCCGTCCTCTAGCGTAGCTTCCTCCTCAGCTGCCCCAACAAATAAACGTTGTCCCTTTTGGATGCTCAGAACTCGGTGCCTCCATCATTTTGTCAGGGGCTTGGGTGGGCTGTGGAAGGGAGAGGGCAACTCTCAGGAAGGCCGGGTCCTCAGGGAGGGCTGATGCAGTCTTGTCAACAGACACAAGAGACAGCTGGTGAGTCTTGTGTGCCTCCCGACTGGGCAGTGACGACCCTGTGGTGGCTAGGAGCCATCTGCTGGGTGCAGGAAGTCATCGAGGAACTCAGGCTGCCCATGGAGACAGGAGTGGCATCTCCTGGGTGTATAGCAAGTGCCTTGCTGACAGGACCAACGGGCCAATTCCGCAGCCCTGTGCAGCTTTCCACGACATTCCGGAGGGCCTGCGGACACAATGTCCCAGACACTGCAAGGATGCATGAAATTACTTCCCAGAGATCATGACTGAAGAAAGGGGAGAGCACTGGACCTGGGGGGGACTTCACCAACTGGAGACACTGCAGAGGCCAAGGCACCTCCGCAGACGCAAGGCCACAGGGAGAGCTTGGTGTCAGAGGCCAGGAAGGCCCTTCCAGCCAGGGTGCAGAGTGTCTAGTGCTGCCAAGAAGCAAAAGAGAGGGCAGCCTCCTCTCAAGCTAACAAGAAGGTCATTGGCGATGTTTTAGGGCAAGAAGCCGCTGCATGGTGGAGAGGAGGAAAGGTCTTGCCAGTGACTGGAGACCCCCAGTTCCAGAAGCTTGTCTGGGCAGGAGTGTGTAGCTACAGGGGTGGAGGGGGGAGACAGGGAAGAGGTGCTGGGATGAGAGATGGGAGGCCCAGGTGGGAAGGGGCCACGGAGGCTCTGGTCTAGGCCTTGTGCCATTGCTAGAGGATAGAATGGCCACGGGCTGTGCCCTGCCTTTTTCCTTAGTTTCTGGGAGGGGGGGTGGCCCCATGTACCCTGCAGGCTCCAAATGCTGCAATATCTTTCCACAGGGGCTGGAATGTTTATGGCCAGCACTGTGCCCCTGGAGCCAAGTGTCTGCCCCAGAGGTGGGCACTGACCCCCCACATTACCCCCCATCCCCTGGCCTGAGACCACTCTCTCCTCATGGAGGGGCCTTGAAACAGCCCCACTAGGAGATGGCAGGGTGAGTGAAACGTCCAGCTGAAGTGGCCACAGACAGCAACGGTCTGGCACCTGGAATAAGATGCCTGTGGTGCCACTTGCCATGGCCACACTGACAGAGGGGCAGGCTCAGAGGAAAGCAGTGTTTCCTTTGGGGTGGGGCTCGCTGAGCTGGAAAACACCCAGGCAAAGATCAGCTGTGTGCACAATTTGCTGGCACCTTGCTTTCCATGCAGGCCTGGAAAAAAGCCAGCCTTACCAAGTCCAGTAGGTCTGACAAGTGCTGCTCAGGATGGGTCAGGCCCTGCCAGCAGGAGGTGCGAAGGCCATGGCAGCCTCTGTGCTCTGGGTCTTGGAAAGCCTGCAGGAGAGATGCTCACTCCTGTCCCCCTGTCCCCCTCCAGGGCCCAGCCAGAGCGGCCTCCCGGAGCTACTGGGGACCTGCCCCGGGCCACCTCTTCTGCCTGCCCTCTCCAACTTTTCCTTCTACTTCCCCTAGCTCTGGGCTTCCCTGATAGTTCAATTGGTAAAGGATCCGCCTGCAATGCAGGAGACCCCGGTTCAGTTCTTAGATCGGGAAGATCCGCTGGAGAAGGGACAGGCTATGCACTCCAGTATTCTTGGGCTTCCCTGGTGGCTCAGCTGGGAAAGAATGTGCCCAAGGTGAAAGGCAACACCACTAGGTCAGGCTTTTGATGACAGGAAGTGGGAGGCCACCTTCGCCTCTCCTAACTCTCCCTTGTCCACGGGCCATCAGGCAGCAATGCTTTTGGAAAAGTCCAGGACACTGGCCTCATAGTAAGTCCCAGGATCTGGATTTGCCTCCTTCCTTGCTGGTTAGATTCAGCTTAGGCCTTCTGAGGAGACCGGCCACACAGGGCAGGCTGTGTCCCTCCCCACGCAGTGTGAGGGAGGCTCAGTGTGATCAGTTTCTCCCTGGTAAAGCTGCCTTCTCCCTTCCTAACATACAAGTTATCTGGGTGATACCTTGAGACCCAGGGACTTTCTCTTTCCCAACAACCTTCATCTCATGGTCTTACCACCCAAGGATGCTCCCCATTTGGATCAGTTCAACTGGATGAATTGCACTGGTGGCTGCAAAATGGTGATTTTTTCTACAATTATTAATTGGCATTTCTCTACAAAGAGCTTTCCCTTGTCCCTGCTGTCTTTTCTTAGTTGTGATGGTGGACACTTTTTTTATTCAACAACTTAGAATCTAAGTTGTCTAAGTGTCATTTTGAGGACAGTTTTTACTGCATTGTAGCATGCATACAGTAATGGGCATAAATCATCAACATACAGCTCAACAGAATTTCAAAGTGAATACACCCATGTGTGCATCCCCTCCAGATTGAAATATATACGTAACGTCTGCCTATATATTACCTTCCCTGGTGCCTCCTCTCCAAAAGGTTTAATAATCTTTTGGGTGCTGAAATTGTTCTAGCTTTGGTTCTTTCCAGTTGGCTCCCACGTCTCTTTCACATGCCCCATCCTTTTCCTTTTCAAACATATCCTTCCTTTCTGACACTACAAGGTGCTCCAGGCTCCTCTTGTATTTTTCCCTGACCCATACCTAGAATCTTCCATTTCTCCAAGGAGCTCTGGTTCCTTTTAGTGGAGACTGGTGTTGAGAACCAAGTTCTGGGTACAGGGAACAGTCTTTGCTACTGGAGTGTCATTGCTTCTAGACTCTCACTGGACAAAACTAGGCAATCTATTTTTTTTAAGAATTGGAGAAGCTCTATACAGTCAACAAAAACAAGACTGGGAGCTGACTGTGGCTCAGATCATGAACTCCTTATTGCCAAATTCAGACTGAAATTGAAGAAAGTAGGGAAAACCAGTAGACCATTCAGGTATGACCTAAATCAAATCCCTTATGATTATACGGTGGAAGTGAGAAATAGATATAAGGGACTAGATCTGAATAGACAGAGTGCCTGATGAACTATGGAATGAGGTTCATGACATTGTACAGGAGACAGGGATCAAGACCATCCCCATGGAAAAGAAATGCAGAAAAGCAAAATGGCTGTCTGGGGAGGCCTTACAAATAGCTGTGAAAAGAAGAGAAGTGAAAAGCAAAGGAGAAAAGGAAAAATATAAGCATCTGAATGCAGAGTTCCAAAGAATAGCAAGAAAAGATAAGAAAGCCTTCCTCAGCGATCAATGCAAAGAAATAGAGGAAAACAACAGAATGGGAAAGACTAGAGATCTCTTCAAGAAAATTAGAGATACCAAGGGAACATTTCCTGCAAAGATGGGCTCGATAAAGGACAGAAATGGTATGGACCTAACAGAAGCAGAAGATATTAAGAAGAGGTGACTAGAATACACAGAAGAACTGTACAAAAAAGATCTTCACGACCCAGATAATCATGATGGTGTGATCATTCACCTAGAGCCAGATATCCTGGAATGTGAAGTCCAGTGGGCCTTAGAAAGCATCACTACGAACAAAGCTAGTGGAGGTGATGGAATTCCAGTTGAGCTATTTCAAATCCTAAAAGATGATGCTGTGAAAGTGCTGCACTCAATATGCCAGCAAATTTGGAAAACTCATCAGTGGCCACAGGACTGGAAAAGGTCAGTTTTCATTCCAATCCCAAAGAAAGGCAATGCTAAAGAATGCTCAAAATACCACACAATTGCACTCATCTCACACGCTTGTAAAGTAATGCTCAAAATTCTCCAAGCCAGGCTTCAGCAATACATGAACCGTGAACTTCCAGATGTTCAAGCTGGTTTTAGAAAAGGCAGAGGAATCAGAGAGCAAATTGCCAACATCTGCTGGATCATCAAAAAAGCAAGAGCGTTCCAGAAAAAACATCTATTTCTGCTTTATTGACTATGCCAAAGCCTTTGACTGTGTGGATCACAATAAACTGTGGAAAATTCTGAAAGAGATGGGAATACCAGACCACCTGACCTGCCTCTTGAGAAATCTGTATGCAGGTCAGGAAGCAACAGTTAGAACTGGACATGGAACAACAGACTTGTTCCAAATAAAAAAAGGAGTATGTTAAGGCTGTATATTGTCACCCTGCTTATTTAACTTATATGCAGAGTACATCATGAGAAACGCTGGGCTGGAAGAAACACAAGCTGGAATCAAGATTTCCGGGAGAAATATCAATAACCTCAGATATGCAGATGATACCACCCTTATGGCAGAACATGAAGAGGAACTAAAAAGCCTCTTGATGAAGGTGAATGTGAAGAGTGAAAAAGTTGGCTTAAAACTCAACATTCAGAAAACGAAGATCATGGCATCTGGTCCCATCACTTCATGGGAAATAGATGGGGAAACAGTGGAAACAGTGTCAGACTTTATTTTTCTGGGCTCCAAAATCACTGCAGATGGTGACTGCAGCCATGAAATTAAAAGACGCTTACTCCTTGGAAGAAAAGTTATGACCAACCTAGATAGCATATTGAAAAGCAGAGACATTACTTTGCCAACAAAGGTCCGTCTAGTCAAGGCTATGGTTTTTCCTGTGGTCATGTATGGATGTGAGAGTTGGACTGTGAAGAAAGCTGAGCGCCGAAGAATTGATGCTTTTGAACCATGATGTTGAAGAAGACTCTTGAGAGTCCCTTGGACTGCAAGGAGATCCAACCAGTCCATTCTGAAGATCAGCCCTGGGATTTCTTTGGAAGGAGTGATGCTAAAGCTAAAACTCCAGTACTTTGGCCACCTCATGCGAAGAGTTGACTCACCGGAAAAGACTCTGATGCTGGGAGGGATTAGGGGCAGGAGGAGAAGGGGACGACAGAGGATGAGATGGCTGGATGGCATCACTGACTCGATGGACATGAGTCTGAGTGAACTCCGGGAGTTGGTGATGGACAGGGAGGCCTGGCGTGCTGCGATTCATGGGGTCGCAAAGAGTTGGACACGACTGAGCGACTGAATTGAACTGAACTGAACTGAGGACTATTGTATGAATGAACCACAAGTGATTTCACCAACTCCATCCTGATGGACATATGTGTTTTGTCCAGTTGTTTTTTTCTTTTTTAAAATTTTGGCCTGTGCTGGGTCTTTGTTGCTCCACGTGGGCTTTCTCTAGTTGCAGTGCAAGGCTTTCTCATCACCGTGGCTTTTCTTGTTGTGGAGCATGGGTTCTAGGGTGTGTGGGCTTCAGTAGTTGTGGCACAGGGGCTCAGTAGTTGTGGAGAATGGGCTTAGTTGCCCCACAGCATGTGAAATCTTCTTATACCAGGGATCGAACCCATGTCCCCTGCATTGGCAGGTGGATTCTTAACCACTGGACCACCAGGGAAGTCCAATGGACATGGACACCAAGTCCATGTCCAATAGTTTTCTATTACTATTTATATTATGCTAAGTAACAAAGGATGAGGTGGTTGGATGGCATCACCGACCCAACGGACATGAATTTGAGTAAACTCTGAGAGTTGGTGATGGACAGGGAGGCCTGGCATGCTGCAGTCCATGGGGTTGCAAAGAGTTGGACACGACTGAGCAACTGAACTGAACTGAAGTAATTTTGTGTATATGTTGTTTCATATCTGTGAAGTAACTGGTACATGTGGCATTCCTAGGCCCAAGACACTGAGTTTTTGAGGGGATGAGAAGGGAGTGACAGAGGATGAGATGGTTGGATGGCATCACCTACTCAATGGACACGAGTTTGAGCAAACTCCAGGAGATGGTGAAGGACATCTGGCGTGGTGAAGGACATCTGGCGTGCTGCAGTCCATGGGGTCACAGAGTCAGACACGACTGAGCGCACAGAATGTTGTTTCATCCAACAAGAAACAAACCACCTAGTGCATACACTACACAGAAAAGTATCAGAGACAATACAATGACAGTATAGAAGTGAACAAACTTACAATTTCAGATTATTAGAAATGTAGCAACCTGAAATGGGCAAATGTGATGAAGGGCGCCTGGGGGTAGTATGTTAGATTGGTGATCCCAAAGGCCTCTCGGAGTTGACACCGGAGACTAGATCTTAATGACAAGAAGGAGCCAGCAACGGGAAAGTCTGGATACAGTCTTCCAAAAAGAAAAAGTAAGTGCAAAGGGATGGGGGCAGGCCACCCTTGGTCAGGAGCAGAGAGAAGTCCCTAGAGGCTCCACAGAGTAGGGAAGCAAGCAGGTGGAGGAACCCTGAGCCGGGTCACACAGGACTTTTAGAAGCTACAGGAAGGAGTTTGTCTTTGTTTCAAAGACAACAGGAAACTGTTTTAGTACTTTAAGCAGAGACATGATATGATGTGATATATGTTAAAAATTAAGAACTGATTCTACTGTGGAGAACAGGATGTAGAGGAGCAAGCATAGAAGAAAACTAGTCAGAAAGCTGTTCAAGGGGCTCCCCTGGTGAAGAAAAAAAAAGTGAAAGTAGTAGTCACTCCGTCATGTCCCACTCCAGGCTCCTCTGTCCATGGAATTCTCCAGGCAAGAATACTGAAGTGGGTAGACATTCCCTTCTCCAAGGGATCTTCCCCACCAAGGGATCGAACCCAGGTCTCCTGCACTGCAGGCAGATTCTTTACCATCTGAGCCACCAGGGAAGCCCCAGTGGTAGAGAATCCGCCTGCCAGTGCAGGAGACTTGGAAGCTCTGATCCAGGAAGATCCCACATGCCTGGGAACAACTAAGCCAGGCACAACTACTGAGACTGTGCTCTAGAGCCCACACACCCTAGAGCCCGAGCTCTGCCAACAAGAGAAGCCGCTGCAATGAGCCTGCTTGCTGCAACTAGAGAAAAGCCCTCACAGCAAGGAAGACCCAGCACAGCCAAAAACAATTAAACTATATGCGAAAAAATAAAGCTTTTCAAGTTCAGGGAGATAGGGTGGCCACCGGTGGAGACTAGCAATGAAGGGGGAGAGGGTAGGCTGATTCAGGATGGATTTTGAGGGGTGATCCAACAGGCTTTGATAACCTACTTCACCTTTATGCCCTTCCTTATGATTACAAAGGAGGAAAACAAAAAACTAACAGGCCTATCACCATCAGAAATTTCATGTCACTTTAAAAACTTATTTTTGATTAAAAATGCCCTATAAGGTTACTGTCAAAAACTTGCAGAACAGAAAAGGGAAGTTAAAATCGAGTCATAAAGTTTGCGAACGGCCTGAGCTGTGGGAAAGAAAGAGTCGCTCAGTCGTGCCCGACTCTGTGGTTTAGTCAGTAAGTCGTGTCCGACTCTTGCGACCCCACGGACTGTAGCCCCCCAGGCTCCTCTGTCCATGGGGTTCTCCAGGCAGAAATACTGGAGTGGGTTGCCATTTCCTCCTCCAGGGGATCTGCCTGACCCAGGGATCAAACCTGGATCTCTTGCATGGCAGGCAGATTCTTTTCCCACTGAGCTACAAGGGAAGCCCCGAACTGTGGAAGGGAGACTCATTTCTCTGCTGCCAACGGAGACCCCATCGGCTGGCCGGCTCCACCGGACCTGTTTGCGCAGGCGCGTGGGGCGGGGGCGGTGCTTCAGGAAGGAACAGCAGTATTTCAGCCGCTCGCGGAGAGGGCGGGCGACGCCGAGGCCCGGAACCCGTGGATGGAGTTGGAGGCGGGGCACGGCAGCCATGCAGGAGACAGGTGGGGACGTAGGCGCAGGCAGCCCGGCGGGTGGCGCCGAAAGCCGGGGCCGGCGGGGTGTCGGGGGTGGCCGGGGCGGCCCCCGCAGCGCGGGTGCTGCTTCCGCTGCAGACCACGGAGCTCCGGGTGTCGCCCCGGCCCAGCACTCTTCAGGGCTGGGCGGAGACCCGTGGTCCCCGGCCCAACGGCCGGGAAGGCGACCATGCGTATTGTATCCTACTCGAAGGGCAGTGCAGATTGGGCTGGGGGCTGCCTGCGGTGGGAGGTGGGACAAACGGACCGGCGGGTCAGGGGCTGCTGAGGGGTGGAATGGCCAGGGCGCTTGGGGCGGGCAGAGAATAGAAAGCTGAAGGGAGACGGGAAGCGGGGATGGGCCGGGGTGGCGTGAGTCGGGGGGAGAAATGGGATCACGGGGCAACGGGGTGGTTGGGCTGGATTAGGGCTACGAGTGGCCCGGAGGGGCTGGAAGAGGTCCTCAGACAGGACCCAGAGCTCCAAATCCTTGTGGGTGGTACCTTAACCGCGTCTCCATCAGCACCCTAAGCGTGCCTTTCCCTTCCGCCTTGGAGGCAGAGATTGCCCGTGGGTCCCTGGCCCCAGATGTCGAACCTCACCGTGGAGCGGTTGGGAAGGAGCTCACAGTGACCGGCAGTGTCCTGGCGGTGTAAGTTGGAAAAGGGGCTGGTTGGAAGTGGTAGCAGGTGACCGAGCTCGTCTCTCGCCAGGGGTGCTCTATTTGGACACGCTCAAAGGTTGTGTTTATGGAGGTGACGCAGTGCGCTGGGCCCATCTCCACCTTGATTCTCTTTTTCTGTCACTTTCAGCTGCTGGAGAGCTGAAGATTGCCGCCTCCTTCGAATCTCCATTGTCAACTTTCTGGACCAGCTTTCTCTGGTGATGCGAACCATGCAGCGCTTTGGGCCCCCTGTTGCCCGCTAAGCCAGGGCTGGGGAAAGGGGGGTTAAGGTCTGACCTGGTGGCCCTTCCTAGACAGTGATCCTTCCTAGGGCAGTGACTCCTGCACCAGTTGCCGAGTTATTATGGGGGCCTCATCTTTTGCCTATAATGGCCCTTGGGTGCTCAAGGTCCACTTGCATTGTTTGGTGCTTAAATGCTTAACTACTGAAAATAAAATTGACCTATGATGAGTTTATTTTCAACTATAGCACCTTCAAAATTCTTGCCTTTGTCCTTAGATTGGAGGGTTCTGTGATTCAGATAGTCAAGTAGTACAGTGTAAGTGAAGATAATCTAAGAAATGGAGGAGGATAGGTCCTGTCTCTCATTCAGTATTAGCTACTATCAATATTTTGGAGTATTTTCTGAGTTTTATAGTTATATAGTAAACGTGTAACAATAATATTTGATATTGTGCAAGTTTAGCATTTTTCTTGGTATTTCTCATCTAACATGAACTTTTTTCTAAATATTCTTCAAAATCGTTATTGAATGTTTAAACTATTTTCAGTCTTTGCCATATTATAGGTAATGATTCAGTGGAATGCTTGTATATAGATCTTTGCATGAATGATTAAGATTACAAGAAGTAGAATTAATTAAATGTTTAAAGCTCTCAATCTAAAGTATGTGAAATTACTCTCCATAAAATACCCTCCCACCAGAATTCTGGTTTTCCCACATTAGTGTCACCACTTGGGGCTTCCCAGGTGGTGTAGCAGTAAAGAATCCACCTGCCAGTGTGGGAGGCACAAGAGATGAGGGTTTGATCCCTGGGTCCAGAAGATCCCCTGGAGGAGGAAAATAGCAACCCACTCCATTATTCTTGCCTGGGGAATCCCATGGACAGAGGAGCCTGGTGGGAGTCCATGGAGTCGCAAAGAGTCAGACACGATTGAGGGACTTAGCACTGCACAGGGGCACAATGACTGCAATGCACTCGGGACAGTAAAGAGTTGGCAGACATGAAGGTGTTTGGTGGCCATGAAGCTGTGGACCATTTTGAAGAGAGTGGGGACGAGGGCCACTATGTTTATTAACAGGGTCCCGGTGCCTCCCATGGTGAGAAGAGGCCGAAGGTAGCCAGGGCAGAAATGGGGAGACTGGCATCCAGGCACGAGACAAGGGCAGCTTGGACCACACAGGGGCAGTGGGGATGGGGAGAAGGGAGTGGCTTCTGAACGTGTCTTGAAGGTGTAGCCACCCGGCCTCGTTGATGGATTGGACATGGCTGTCCTGGACCACCTCAGATCCTCATAAACCCCACAAGGAGTCACCCTTCCTCCCACAGATGGCATCCAGCTCAGGCAGAGTCCGACAGTCTTCCCACCTGCTTCCACCTGCCCTGAGAACAAAGCCACATGCCAACTCCGTTTCCCAACATTTAATTAGGAAATAAAAGATGACAGGGTCAAAGAAAACCTCATGCAGAAAAGAAAAAGGGGGCAAATCGGGTTTGTAGGAGCATGGACCGGGGGCTGGATTCCTCCAAGGAGGCAGAAGAACAAAGGAGTAAGGCACTGCCACCTCTGCCCCTCGAGGCGTGCGCAGGGCAGGGCAGCGGAGGGTGAGTGGTCTGGGGCGCACAGACCCCGCAGACGGGGTTTGGCAGCAAGGCCCGGAGGAGAGTCCGGTGCCCCCAGGCCCAGATCTGGCCCTGGCAGGAGCCTGATTCAAGCTCTCCAGGCTTCAGAGAACACAGCCTGGGAGGAGGCCCAGGCCCAGCCCGAGAAGTCTGGACAGGCTTCTGTGTCAGCTGCAGGGGGACCCCCTCCGCAGAGCCATAGTCTGAGGGCACCTTTGGTGCCTTGCCCACCCCGAGTGCTGCTGGTGTCCAGGCCCTCTCCTGAAGATGGGCGGGGGCAGCCAGGGGAAGGGGCAGGGCCAGAGGTGAGGCCAAGGCTGACCCTGTCCCAAGGGGAGCCGGGAGGACTCAAGGAGAGGAGGTGAGTGAGATTGGGACATCCGGGGCAGGAGGGGCCGTATTTACATATGGAAAGGGTGAGTGGAGATAAATTAAATAAATAGGTGGTTGAGGCATAAATAGCAAGGAGGTCAGGGGCAATCACCAGACTGGGCAGGAGGGCAGGAGGAGGGTGGGGGTATTGCTGCTGCTGTGGTGGGGGGCTTGGTCCGGTCGCCCCCTCCCCATGCAGGGCCCAAAGCAAGGCACTAATGAAGGGCCCCGGGCTATGCTGGGGGTGTCTCGGCCCGGTGCCACCTGATCCAGGGCTCAGCCCAGGACCCAGGCCCGAGACGCCCCCTGGACGGGAGACTGGCTCAGGACTGAGACGCGCCTTTCTCCAAGTCGGCCGCCCTTAGCTGTTGCTGGACACAAGGCCGATGATCTGCTCCAGCTTCTGGCGCAGCTTGTGTTTCCGACAAGAGGCATCTCGGTCCAGAGCGCTAAGAACCTGGGAAGCAGGCCCCGAGCTGGCCTCTCAGGGGCGGCGGGCTGTTCCTCCCAGCCAAGCCCCCTGCTCCTTGGGGCAAGCTTGCCCTTCCCTCAGGCCTCAGGGTGTCCCTCCCTGCTGGCCAGGACCCTGGGCACATGGCCTCCAAACAGCCCCTCTCCGACCCCAAATCCTCCTCCAGCCACACAACTCTCGTCCCTCCTCTCCACGGCCAGCATGCAGCCCCGTCCAAGGGTGATGTGGACTCGAGGCTCTCCTTTCCCGTCCCCTGCAGACCCCCAATCCCACTCTAGACCTTTCCCATCCAAAGCAGCAGGCCTTCTTGGGCCTCATCTCCATTGACCATGGGCAGCACCCAATAGCCCATCACTCCTCCTGACACCTGGTGGGGGTTCTTCACGCATGTGTTCCGGGCCCGTGTGGCACTTGGGGGGGTGTCCCTCCCAACCCTCCTCAGACTCCACAGCCAGCTCCCCTTCTGCTCTGCCACATCAGAGTGTCCCAGGGCTCTGTGCCTAGGCCACAGCTCTGTCTCTAGCTGCCCGAGGACCCCCTTGGTGAGCTCATCCAGGCTCAGGGCTCTCAGGCCTGTATCCAGCTGACGTTTACCAGTTCTCATCTCCAACCAGGAGCCCAATCCTGAAGCCCACCCTCTGGCTTCCCTGTCTACTGAGGCTCCAGTCACAAATCAGGCAGGTGGCCTGACCCTGCCCACCTCTGGTCCTACCCTGCGTTCCTGGCCCTTTACTTTCTCCCAACCAGAACTTGGTGCTTCAGCCAGTAGCTTCTTTTCTGGGTCCCTCACCTCCCCACATCTACAGAGAGCGTCACGTGTACCATCCTGAGGGCTTGTTTGTGGGAGGAATTGTGAGTAATCCAAGAGCTGGTCTCCCTGACTCCCATCACGCCCCTGCTTTTGCCACTGGCTGCATTCTCAAACTCAAGGGGCCTGCGGGGCTGGCACGCACCTCCTGACGGTACTTGGTGACGTAGAAATAGAGCTCACTGAGCGCACTCAGGACATTGAAGTCACTTGCGTGGAGACGGGACTGCTCCACCAGATACGCATCCATGTCCTGGTCACTGATGGATGCCATCTTGGCTATGTCCCGGTAGTACCTAATGGGATCCCGAAGAAGTCATGCTGGCAGCTGCTGCAAAAGTCAAAGCCCTTGTCCTGGCTGCCAGGCCAGCCTCTGGGCTTTCTTCCTGAAGCTGGCCCTTCATTAATATGAGCCAGCCTAGGCAGGGCCAGCTTCTACACTCTTACCCAGTAGCCATGTCCTGTGGGTGTCCAGGCCCCCCACCCCCACACACTGGGGCCCACCTCTCCACCCAGCTCTTGTAGTTGGGGATGTCCTTGGCGTAGAGCAGCTTGTTGGAGGGCGAGTCCTTGCCCAGGCGGTGCTCCGACGTGGAGCAGGAGTCCATGAAGGTCTGAGCCACCACTGACAAGCAGGCGTCCGTGATGCTGCTCTTGTGGATGTCGAACACGAACTGCGGGTTCTTGATCACATTCACCCAGAAGCGCAGGGGCAGGCTAGACAGAGGGACAAAGGCCCACAGCTCCCCAGTTTCCCCGTGTCACACCCTCCTGTCTGCTCACCTCCACAGGCCCACAGGTGGCAAGATGACACACTGAGAGTTAGCAGCCTTTTCTTTAATTTTCAGCCTCACTTCAAGCAGTGAGAAGTAAGAGGAAATGGCATTCTGGCCTTGGTGATTTCAATGTTCCTCCCACACACACATTCACCCCCTGGACCAGGCTTCCAGCATCTCTGCACTGTGCCAGCGGTATCCCCAGGTGAGCAGCCAGGCCCAGACAGTCAAGGGCACCTCTGAGTGCAGGGAACACTATCTGCATCCCAGCCGCCCAAACCCCTGGCAGAGTGACAGACACTTGCTCTCCCTACTCAGTGGCACCATCAATGCCAGGCCACTGTCCTCTCCTGCTGGGATGAGCAGTCCAGCCCCCAGCCCCCACTGTCACCCTGACCGAGGTCCCCAAGTACCAGCCAAGCCTCCTCTTCCCACCCAGCCCTGGAGGGCCAGCGCACGGTGGTACCAGTTGCTCTTCCAGGTGTGGCGCACATCAGGATCACTGATCTGCCGCTGGTCGGCCTGCTCGTCCAGGAAGTCAAACATGTACTTAATGGCCAGTGGCAGGGCCGAGCCACGGTGTGCCGTGCTGAACACGGTTTCAAAGAGGTCATCCACGAACTTCTGCAGTGTGCCCTGCAGGGGCACAGCAAGGGCACCAGCTGACAGGGAGCCAAGGGGGAATGTTCCCACACCAGGACAGATGGGAATGGAGAGGCCTGACAGTGAGCGGGGCTTCTCTGCCCGGCTAACAACACCCCTCAGATAGACCTGGCCTTGACCTCAGGGTGATAGTTTCCATAGCAAAGGCCTTAAGACAGTCCCTTGGCATTGGAACAATCCAGTGGCCCCTACCCCAGGCAGCCGGGGCCAGTCTGAGGGCCAAGTCCAGGACAGAAGGAACCCACACTCAGGCCAGGATGGCACAGGGCAGGCGCACCTTGGTGGCCAGCAGCCGTGTCAGGTAGATCTCTGAGACCATCTTGCTGCCACGGTCACCCTCTCGGTGGTCGGCGTGGTCATGGTTCTTCACCAGGTGCCACAGCTTGGTGCCTGTCTCCTGGTCCGGGGTGATCATGGGCGCCCGAGAGCGGAGGCTGTCGGGGCTGCTGGCCGTGCGAAGCAAGCTCTCTGGGGCAGGGGATGGTGTGCCCCCTTAGGCCAGTAGCCCAGCCATCACCATGGCTCATGCCCCCTCTATCCCAGGAGCCCTGCACTTCTAGGCTCTAAAGAGCCCAGACCTCCTGAGAGCAGGGTCTGGGGACCACGGCCAACACAGCCTCAAAGGGCACGAGGCCAGCAGACACCACCACACCGAAGACACTTACCGTAGCGGCTGAGGGAACGGGTGAAGGTGAAGGAGTTGGCCATGTTATAGGCTGACACTTGTTTGGGCACCAGCGCCACCAAGGAACCGTCTGTCACCTGCAGATGCCAGGGACAGAGAGGGGGCAATGCAAGAGGCTGAGAAGCCAAGGGGCTGACCCTGTGGGGGTATGTGGGGCAGCTCCCACAGCTCCCAGAGAAGGGCCTGTATTGTGGGGGTGACAGAGGAGAGGGGTCAGCACGGGGCCATGGCCTCACAGGAGCACTGGTCATGGGTGGCCCTCCAGCTCCTCACCTGGTAGTGGGCCAGCGAGTTGACCCTCTTCCAGTCACATTCGATCTTGGTGGTGACATCCTCATCCTGGAGGATGACACGGGCCATGCGGCCCTGGCGCCACTCTGCAGGCCACAAACAGCTCAGTAGTGGGGGAGCATGAACAACAGCCATAGTACCAGGAGGTGCGGAGGGGCCGGGAGGAGAGGGCAGGGGCCTCACCTAGGTCCATGTCCTCAGCTTTGGGGCGCTGGGAGTAAGGAATGCCCTTGTACACAGCATCGAGCAGCTTGTCTTTGGCCTGGGTGATACTGTCACAGTTGAGCACCTTCACAGGCACCTGAGCACTGCCCTCGCTCTCCGGGCACACACAGTGCAGGGTCTGAGTGGGTGAGGGGCCACAGGGTGGGTCCTGGGTGAGGCTTCCCCACAGACCTGACACCCTGTCCACCTGACCACCCCCCCACACCACGCACCAGTGTCTTATAGTCAATCTGCTGCCGGATGAGCTTGTCCTCGCTCAGCGAGTACCGTGCCTCGCCTGTGATGGCATCAATGGGGCCTTTCTCCATCTGCTGCTTGATGGCACAGTACAGCAAGAAGAGCGGCTCCCCCGCACACTCCTGCAGGCAGGGCTGGGCATACAGTTGCCTGCCAGCCAGCTGGCAGCTTCCCCACCCTACGGCCCCCACCACCTGCCCTGTGAGCATGCACACCTTCAGAAACTTATGCAGCAAGAAGGTGAACCAGTTGGTGAGCATCTTCTCAGCCACCGACTCAGTCCTGGAGAGAAAGGGGTGCTGGGGTCCTGGCCGGTAAGGGCCTCCCTAGGGGTGGGGCCTGGCCGGGGCAGGGCTGGCCCGGGGCTGGGGGAGGGGGGACCCAGTACCTGCGCAGAAGCAGCTTCGGGTGGTTCTTGCTCTCAAGGTTCTTCTCGATGAGGTCCACCAACAGCTGCTTAAGCAGGCCCGTGGCATAGTCAAGGCGGCTCTGCAGGGCCACCATGGTGAGGGAGGCCACGGTGCCCCGGTCACGCATGGAGAAGCTGCTCTGGGCCTCCAGGGTGTGGATGAAAGTGAGCACGAAGGCACGGCTGTGCAGCAGCTGCCCGAAAAGACGCAGGGCCTTCTCAACGTGGGGGGGGGTCTGTAGGAGACAGGGTGTCTCAGAGAGCAGAGGTGACCCTGCAAATGACAGGGCAGGGGCAGACAATGGTGGGGTGAGTGTATGGGGTGGGGTGGGACTCACATCCAGCTCCTTAAGCACCGGGTGGGCCTCGATCCCTGGGAAGAGCACCCGCACAGCATAGGTCCGGTAGTCTAGGAAAGGGATCTGCACGCCGTCCATGTGGTTCGTCAACTCATTGATGTCTGTCTGCAGCTCAGCGAAGGCTGGGGAGGGCCAGTGGGGCAGAGTGAGCAGGGCAGGAGCGGGGAGCCCCTGCGGCCTGCCCCACGCCCCACCTCCACACAGGCACCTTCCTTGCACTCCAGGGCCACCCGGGACTCCAAATTGTCCATCTGGAACTGGAGCCGCTTAAGTGTGCGGTCGGCATCCTGAGTCTTACGTTTGTAGGCAACCAACACAGCAGTGATGGCCAGCAGCAGGAGGCTGCCCCCTACTGCCAGCCCCACCACGGCCGGCAGGGTCAGCGCACGCTCGGCTGTGATATGCAGGGTGCCCAGCCAGAACTCCAAACCGCCCACCAGCACCTGCGGGGACGGGCACACAGTGAAGCGAGCCCCATGCCTGCCCCAGGCTGCCCTGGCCGCCTCCCTGCCCCATACCCACCATGACAGGCTGCCGGCCCGTCTGGCTGGGGGAGTCGCAGAGGAGTTGTGTGTCGGAGACAGTTAGCGCGCATGGCTGGCCCCCTATCAGCACCGTGTAGTTGAGGCGGGAGCTGCCAGCTGCCACGGGGATCAGATTCTTGCCCTGCACACAGACAGCCCAGTCAGCCAGGGCTCCCCACTACCCCAGCCATCCTGCCCTTTGCTCCTGCCCCAGCGGCACCTTTAGCACTACGTGGGAGCCCGGTTTGATGTCCAGGACCCCAGAGGGCCCAAGAGGCTCAAAGCTGGGGTCAGGGTAGTAGGTGAAGGAGGACCGGTTGAGGGAGCGGGCAGTCTGCACGTGGTCCAGCAGGAAGCCAAACTCATCTGGGTGCTCGCCCTGGGCCTGTGGCTGGGGCTGCCCCAGGAAGATGCCAGGGGCTTTACACAGCATGGCAGTGTCATTGATCACCTGGCATGTCTGCAGGGACAAAGGCAAGCAGTCCAGCACTTGAGGCCACAGTGGGCAGGGAGGCAGGGGTGGGATGGGGGGGGCGCAGCTGGCACTCACATTGGTGGTCTCGATGCCTCGGTACTTGGCCCGGACCCGGGGCTCCTGGACCGTCAGCAAGTGGGTCCCACTCACGGTAATTGCAGTGCTTCCACTAGGGACAGGAGTGAGGGACTTCAGGGCTCCTCCCCAACTGCCCCAAGCATGGCCCTCTCTCTGCTTTCCCCATTGGAAGCGGAAGTGAAGTGAAAGTCACTCAGTCGTGTCCAACTCTTTGTGACCCCATGGACTATATAGTCCATGGAATTCTCCAGGCCAGAATACCAGAGTGGGTAGCCTTTCCCTTCTCCAGGGGATCTTCCCAATCCAGTGGCCCTGGAGCCTCCCTAACCCTGGGTCACCCAGTGGGTGCCAAGTGCTGTGTGGTCATGGAGGAACCAGGCTCCCCTCTGCTGAGGAGGGCTCAGGCTCAGAGGGGGTGGAACTTGATACCAGGCACTCAGAGACCTGGTCCCCAGCGTCCCCTCTTACTTGATGATGCTCCACGTGGGCTCGAGGCGTGTGACAGTGGGGTCCTGGGTGTAAGTGTAGACAACACCGGGACTGGAGATGTTCGCGCGGTCAATGGCCAGCATGATGGGGGCTTGGCTTGGGCCCAGGGTGGAGACAGGCGAGATGCACACGATGGCTTCAGCATCCCTCCTGCGTCAGCAAGTGGGGACTTGGAGAGAGTGGCCCAGGGCTGCCCGCCGTTTGCTGGCCTGAGGCCCCAGCTCCCGAACAACCCACCTGACGAACTGGCACTCGCCATCTCTCACGGTCACCATGACCCTGCTGCCGGCGTCCAGAGCCCTTCCAGAGATGGTGAGCCGCGTGCCCCCAGAGGCCGGGCCCCGACTGGGACTCACACGGTCAAACGTAGGCGTCTATGGGAGAAGACGTCCTAAGGGGCGGGGTGGGGGGGGTGGCCAGGCCGCACGCTACCGGCAAGAAGCGATGGGAGAGGAAACGGGTAGGCACCCCACCCACCACAAAGGTGTAGAGCTGCTCAGACTGCGTGCGGAAGTCAGCCGAACAGTCGCCAACACAGAGCTCCGCAGGCCCTGGTGGAGGGCTGGGTACCAGTGACTCTTCCATCTCACAGACGATCCTGGGGGCAGGGTCCGAGAAGGTCAGGCCCTGGAGGCCAGCCCCCAGCGGGGGATGAGGCCTGGTGTCCGCCAGCTGGGCTGCACTCACCTCTCAGCACTGATATACTCGGCAGGGATGGAGTTGCAGCGCACGCCAGCCACCCGCAGGCCCACCTCTCGGGAGGTGAGGCCCAGGTTCTCACCCATGATGGTGATCCGGGTGCCCCCCTCCTTGGGCCCCATGACTGGGTGGATCTGCGGAGCAGGATGGGAGGCGGGAGGGTAAGCTGAGTTGGTGGGTGCCCAGAGGAAAGTGGGTGGAGGGGAGACCGACCTGGGCAATGCGAGGATGGCTGCAGCGAGCGCCCTTCTGGTTCGGGTGCATCCAGTTTGTCTTGGGGGCTGGGCAGTGGGCCCGCAGCTGGCACCTGTGCTCCGAGATGCACCAGCCACAGTTGAAGCGGGGGTCAGCCTTGAGGCAGAGGCCACAGCTGGGCCGCTGCGCCCAGCACTTGTACAAGAGGGCTGTGGGCACAGAGGGCATCACTGGGGAGCAGTTACAGGCCCTGACGAAGGGTCCCCCTGCGGGACCCCGGCCCCAGCTCGTGCCTATGCTGCCCCAGGAAGTGAGGTCCTCAGCCCCATCCCGCAGCTCACCTCGGAAGGTAGCAGGCTTGTCGATGGGGAAATCGCCATCCCAGACCACGGAGAAGTCCAGCTCGGTGTCACCATACTCATCACCTTCATAGGAATACTGGGGGAGAAGGACCTGTGTGACCCTCGTGAAGGTGTGCAGACCACCTCCCCCGCCAACCCTAGCTCAGGAATCCCCAGCAGGAGACTCAGAAAGTCCTCTGCCAGGATGAGCTTAGGCTTCCCGAAGAGTCTGCTGGGCACAGCCCGGATCCCCGAGACAGGCAGGGTGGGCCTCACCGAGGCGTTCTGACACTGCACGCTGCTGCTGTTGAAGCGCACGGCAGGCACCCGCTGATGCCGGCCCTGCACCCGGACCACGCACTCGTAGTTCTTCTGCCCTGACTGAGGCTGCGGCAGGTTCTTGGCCCGCAGGGTGAGGGGCTGCACAACGCCTACCGGGATCAGGAGGTCCCCGCTGGGCAGGATCTCAGGGCAGCCCTGAGGGGAGAACCCTCGCGTTGAAGAGGCTCCAAGAAAACCCCAAGATGGAGGGCAGCAAAGCCAGGGGCCAGCCTGCAGGGAGCCCGGCCCCCTCGTGCATGATGCCCGCCTCACCTCAGGGTTGCGCACCCTGCCCTCCTGGAAGGAACAGTCATGGGGCTGGCTGGTACACACGTGGCGGTACTTACACCACTGGCAGGGGTAAGGGCTGCTGACGCAGGACATGCACCTGGAGGGGAGAGGCTTCAGAAATCATGGAGGAGACCAAACCAGGCCCTTCACTGTCCCCCGTGTGGGCCACACGGGAAGCCAAAGGAAAAAGGCACCCACGTCACAGAGAGCCACAGAGATGGGACCGGGGGCAGGCCAGCTACTACTCACGACTGGAGGGCACTGCAGTTGTAGAAGACGAAGTCGGCCCCAGCAAACCTCACACCAGTCTCCTTGGAGAGCAGCTGCAGCCGCACGGTGCGGGTGGCCCCTGCAGCGAGCCCGTGGCACCCCGTGTGAGCCATGGACAGACAGCATCCCCTGCCCCCCACAGTCCCGTCCACTGACCGTGCCCCCGGGTAAGAGCTCGGAGCTCCTGGAGGGTAGGCGAGAGGCAGCGTAACTCCCCAGAGGGCAGCAGGATGGCCTCGCTCTGGGTCACCTCCTCAAAGGCACAGCTTACGCCCGCACTGAGGTCTGGCACGTTGCTCATGGCCACGGTCAGCTGCAGGAAGCCGAGGGCTTGGAGGAGGGTCCACTGCAGCACGTGGGCACCACACCCCTGCCATGTCCCTGCCACGCCCCTCACCTGCACACCGGGTGACGTCACCGACACGTTGTTGGGCCAGACGTGCACCTGGACACACTTGCTGAGCGCCTCAGCGAAGCCATATGGGGCCACAGCACCTGGACAGGCCCCTTGACGGCAGCACCTGTGTGGGGTCAGGCCAGGCCCATCCCATAGCTGCCCTGGGGGCCAGGAAGGGGTGACAAGGGGGCAGCCTGCCCAGCATACAGTGCCAGGCAACCGCATGCCTCGGCTTCATCCCCGAGGGCCTGAGAGACGTCACTCGGGCCAGAGGTTCTGCTCATTAGCAGGAGAAAGTTGGAAGGGAGGGAGGCTACAAGGGCACAGCTGGTGGGGTGGGCACGTGGGAGAGGGCAGGCACCACGGCCCCCAGCCATGGGCAGAGCTAGGCAGGTCCTCACCTGTGTTGCAGCACGCACCAGCCACAGTGCGGGTCCCCCGAGCCCAGGCAGGCCGCGCAGCTCAGGTATTGCTCGCAGGTCTCCACCGGGAGCTGGCTCACCTGGGCACAGCCGAGTTAGCACGTGCTGCGCCCTGCCCCCAGCCCACCCTGCCACCTGCCCCGGGCCCACCTGCTTCTCACTCAGCAGGTAGATGTGCCGGTGGTCAGGGCTGAAGAGCAGGTCGCGGAGTATGGGGCTGCCATCCACCACGGGCACCGTCTCGTAGAGGTGAGCCTCCTGAGAGCTGTCAACCCGCACCTGGGCCACAAGACCAGCCACCTGACGCCACAGCAGCAGCCCATATACCCGGGCAGGCTCTTCTGCTGCCAGGGGCCCAGCCTTGTCCCATCATAGACAAGACAGGGAAGGATGACACCAAGGCTGCCCCCTGGAGGCTCTTGGGGGTGTCACAGCTGGTCCAAAAAGGCTCACAGAGCACAGAGAGAGATGACCACACTTATGGTAGAAAGCAAAGAAGAACTAAAGAGACTCTTGATGAAAGTGAAAGAGGAGAGTGAAAAGGCTGGCTTAGATCTCAATATTCAAAAAACGAAGATCATGGCACCTGGTCCCATCACTTCATAGGAAATAGATGGGGAAACACTGGAAACAGTGACAGACTTTATTTTCTTAGGCTCTAAAATCACTGAAGATGGTGACTACAGCCATGAAATTAAAAGATGCTTGCTCCTTGGAAGAAAAGCTATGACCAACCTAGACAGCATATTAAAAAGCAGAGAGGTTACTTTGCCAACAAAGATCCGTCTAGTCAAAGCTATGGTTTTTCCAGTAGTCATGTATGGATGTGAGAGTTGGACCATAAAGAAAGCTGAGAGCCAAAGAATTAATGCTTTTGAGCTGTGGTGTTGGAGAGGACTCTTGAGAGTTCCTTGGACTGAAAAGAGATCAAACCAGTCCATCCTAAAGGAAATCAGTCCTGAATATTCATTGGGAGGACTGATACTGAAGCTGAAACTCCAATCCTTTTTCCACCTAATGCGAAGAACTGACTCATTGGAAAAGACCCTGATGCTGGGAAAGCCTGAAGGTGGGAGGAGAAGGGGGCGACAGAGGATGAGATGGCTGGATGGCATCACCGACTCAATGGACATGAGTTTGAGTAAACTCTAGGAGTTGGTGATGGACAGGGAGGCCTGGTGTGCTACAGTCCATGGGGTCACAAAGAGTCAGACACGACTGAGTGACTGAACTGTAACTATAGAGTTTGGGCATGGGGAAAAGGTGAGATTTACAGGGGAAGGGATTTTTGGGATGATGGCAATACCCTAGAACGAAAGAGTGTTCATGCCAGTGTAACTCTGCAAATGTACCAAAATCACAGAGATGCTTTATATGAGAGTGGGAGTGTGACATGGGAGTTATACCCCAATAAAGCTGTGAGAAATGCAAAAAAAGGACCCGGAGGGGAGTAGACTAGGCCCCCAAGAGTTCCCTGGCCACTCCAGACCTCCTAGGAACAGCCCGCATCTCCCAGGTGAGCACGAGGAGAAGCTGGTAGCTGATCTGACTCCTTGTCCCTTTAGAAAACCTCAGAGCTCCCAGCCCCGAAACAGAAGCAACCCCTGGGCCTATGAGGGGACAAGATAGCAAAGGCAGTCAGGTTCACATTTGTTCCCTCATTCATTCAAAGAAGCTTCCCTAGTAGCTCAGTTGGTAAAGAATCTGCCTGCAATGCAGGAGACCCAGGTTCGATCCCTGGGTTAGGAAGATCCCCTGGAGAAGGGAACGGCAACCCACTCTAGTACTCTCGTCTGGAGAATTCCATGGACAGAGGACCTGGTGGGCTACAGTCCGTGGAATTGCAGAGTTGGACCCAACTATGTGACTAACTTTCCTTTCCTTTTTCATTCAAGGAGGACCCAGCAACAATGGCTCCTGCTCTCCTGGCAGGGAAGCCCAGAGATAAGGACAGAGGCCTGGGTCTGCCACAGGAAGTCAGTGGTTCGGGCCACAGCAGGCAGTGGCACCAGTGAGCGTGGGTGCCTCAGGGGAACACAGGGCTTGCCTGCACAGTCTTGTCCCCACCCCTTGTTCTGCATCTCAGCCTGCCCTGATGCCCACAGGCTGGTGCCCACCTTCTTGAGACTGCCACCGCGAGTGCCGATGAAGACCACAGAGTGCTGCTGGTAGGTGTAGGCGGCCACGCTGGTCATGCCATCGGTACTGTCAGCTAGAAGGGGCAGCCCCTCGATTACGTGCAGTCCACCCAGTGGCTGGTTCAACACCAGCCCACAGAAGTTTCCATTTATCTGCATGGGCTGGTGAAACAGGAGGGGTGCACGCGGGTCAGCTCACAGGCACCCACTGGACGTCGGCCATGAGATCCCACATTGTGGCAGGGAAGAGGACCCAGAACTTGTTCCTTGCTAGCCAAGACCAACCAACCATTAGTCTCGGACCCCACAGGAAATGGGGGGATGAGAAAGGAGCTGCAGGAAGGCGAGCAGGCAGGAGTGGGGAGTAGACAGCAAAGCCTGGGAGGCTGCCACTGACGCAGAATGTGAGGGGGCACCCACAAGATAGAGCTGGAGGAGCCAGCTGGGGACAGAGGGGCAAGAAGAGGAAAGGAGTGGTCCACAAACAGAGTGTGCCCACCCAGAGGACTGGCAGGGAGGCAGGCTGGTGAGGAAAGAGAAGCTGCAAAGGCAGGGAGGGGATCACCAGAGGGTGGGGAATTCTGGGCTAAGCTATCACTCCTGAAATGGTCCAGGGAAGCATCTCCCAGGTGAGCGGGCCTGTGCAGCCTGGGACAGGCCGGCAGCCTACTGGCTGCTATGTGACCACCGGGGCTGGTCCTGCAGACCTGGGAAGAGACAGAGGGCCTGGCAGAGGGGGAGAGGGGTGGGCAGGAGCTCACAGTGTTGATACAGGGCAGCTCCTTGTTCAGAAGCCAGGGCAGGGCCAGCGTGCCCTCCCCACGGTAGCAGGACTGGATGCGACGCCGGATGTGCGCATTGATGTTGCTGAGGGTAAAGAGGCAGAGGATGGTCTGCCGTGGTGGGCTGGCCCGGTTCTTCTGGCCCTGAGAGAAGACGGTGAAGAGGACGTCCTCGTTGGCTGGCACGCCCAGGGCCTGGGCCAGCAGCAGGCCAGGTTTGGCCAGGTGGGCACTCTGCACCAGGCGGTACTCCACACCACGCCATGAGCAGCCGATGGGGAACTCCACGTATGAGTAGAACTCGGAGTCTCCTGAGCACATGCGCACAATCTTGGACGTGAAGAACTTCTCGCCCGCTGTGTCCAGCAGTGTCTGCTGGGTGTCCAGCTGCAGTGTCAGGAAGTACACAAAGGAGGCGCTCACAAAGCCATAGACGTAGTAGATGTCGAAGGCCGGGTACAGGGACAGTGTGTCCGAGGGGATCTTGATCTGCGAGGAGACGAACTCGTCCTGGTACACCTACGGAACAGACCGGGGAGAGAGCCTGGGACAAGGCCAGGGTCCACCTGTGGCCTCCCCATCCGTGGCCCCTGCTACTCGCCCTGGCCTCAATCCCACAACAGGGTCCCCAAGGGGCTTCCATCACAACCCCCTGCCCATGCACGCACAGGACCCCAGGCCAGAAAGACTCCCGAGGGCAGGCCTTGACCTGGCCTGCCCTGCCATCCTCAGCAGCTTGTCCCGTCTAGGACCAACCAGGTCTCTTCCGGGGGCAGAGGCAGGACACATGAAGGTAGGAGGACACAGGGCCTGGCTCTCCAGAGGAGGGTGAAGGGAGGGGAGGGCAGGGGCCGCCTGACGGCCGACGGGGGCTCACCCACCAGACTGAACATGTCTACACCGTCCTCATCCCGGATGAGCTTTCGGGAGCTCAGGGTGGGGAAGTACTCGGACTTGCCGTCCACAGCCGTGCCTACAAACAGCTTGCTGGGCCCCTGGCCCTGCTCCACGATGACGCCAGCCATAGAGTCCGGCTCCTGGGCCCCCGACAGGTAGTGCTCCTTGCGGTGGTGGGGCTCACCCAGCTTAAAGAGGTCGTCCAGCCGCAAGAATTGGCAGATACCCTGCCAGATGCTGCCGCAGGCCACCAGGCGGTGGGCCGCGTAGTCTATGAGCAGCAGCTTGTTCACGTTGTCCACAGGCGCCAGGCGGTGGGCACACACACGCATGCTGGGGGGCGGGTAGCAGCGGGCATTGTCCTCGACGGGCCCCGTGATGTGGACCCGCAGCTCAGTCAGATTGGGCGCCAGCTTGAAGATGTGGTTCACGGCGCCCACAAACACTTCCCCAGTCACCCGGTGCACAGCCAGGTGGGTGAGTGAGGTGTCCGTCACTGAGAAAGCAGGGAAGGGCCCGCGGCTGCCCAGGGCCTGCCCGGTGGCCAGGAGGAACAGCAGGATGAAGATGGTGGGCATGGCTGGCGGCTGTCCCGGGGGGTGAGCCTGGGGAGAGACAGCGGAGGCCAGTCAGAGGCCCACCCCCTGGCCTGGCCTTGGGCCTCCGGCCAGCCCAGAACCATGGCCCAGAGGGTGGAGGCCGATCACCTGCCACCGCACCAGGGCCCCAGATGGCAGCCCCAGCTGGGAGAGAGGAGGGGCATCCGCCAGGGTGCGCGAGGGAGCCACGAGCACAGGCAGGCTTGGGGGCCATCAATCACCCCCCACCCACTGCTGGCAAGCAGCCGGGAGGCCTCGCCTCAGCTGGGCCACACCCAAGCGGGCCACGGCGCCAGATGCTGGGAGAGGCAGGGTGGGAGGCCCTCCAGGAAGGAGAAGCTGAACAGCAGATCCCAGGCCCGAGGGTGGCCAGCCACACACGGGCGCAACACAACCATGGGCCACTCAAGGCCACAGAGCTGCCTCGCACCCTAGTTGGGGCGGGGGCGGGGAGGAGACAAGGGAGGGGGAAAACAATCACAAATGGGACATTGGGGTGTCAGGACATCAGAGGTCTGAGGCATCAAAGCCTGAGCCCAAACAGCACCCAGGGACACCAATCCGCCCTCCGCACCCCGGGTGCCTCCTTGCCCCAAGGGCCTCTGTCTTCCTGCTGACCAGGAGCCTGTGATCCGGTCTACAGGCTGCCACACAAAAGCCGAGTGGTGCCGGCCCCCGCAGCAATGCACAGAGACAGACAGAAATTAGGCTCTGCCCAGGCACAACCGGATGGATGCCCAGGGCAGGGGTGCATGCAGCCCCCTCCAAAGCCAGATGGTAGCTGGTGAAGGGGCGAGGCAGGATGGCTAACACAGCTGAGACTCTGGGGAGACAGGCCGGGGGACCCCAGGAGCAGTGCTGGGCTTGGCTGGGTCTTCACCCCGAGGCCACACCCAGCTTCAGGCAGCCAAGACAGCAGAGCAGTATCGTGGCAGCCAACGGGGCAGGGCTCAGGGCCCCCCTGCCGGTGCCCAAGCCCCAAGGGAGACACAGGTTACCCCACCTTGGAGGCGGTGGCGGGGAACCAAACCAAGGCAGCCCAGAAGAAATGGGGCAGGGGGGTGGGGTGGATTGCATTTGCCAGAACCAGGAGCAGACCCAGCTTGGAACTGCTAAGTTTCAGCTCAAGACAGCTCGGCTCTCCCAGGCTCTTTTGTCAAGGTCCGCATCCTGGACCCTGAATGCCAGAGCCAGAGAAGAAAGGAGGGCGCAGAAGGGGGGCGTCATGCCACCCTCACCTCCTCCGCAGCACACAGGAATACAAGCCTAAGAAGGGGAACGGGACGGGTCGGGAGGGATACCTGGAGAGGCACGCTGTGGAGCCCAAATGCCCGTTCCAAAGCACAGCCTGGAAGCGGGAGCCTCGGGCCAACCGAGCCTCTCTGCGCCAGCCCTGCGGAGCCCGAGGATACGGGCAGACCCTGGCAGAGACGGGGCTCTCGCACTCGCTCCCCGATGCCCTGCGCGGTTCTGCCAGCCCGGGTTGCCCTGCCCCCATCCAGGGACACCGCCCCCCCCCCCCCCGCCGCCCCACTCCCCCCAGTGGACGGAGGCGCCGGGGCTGCTTCTCCGCCACAAAGGGTCCCCATCGGGTAGGGGGCTGGCGGCGGGGGCGCCGAGCACTAAGGACCAGTCGGGCGGGCGCCCAAGAAGGCAGGGGCAGGGCCCGACCCCTGGGAGGCCAAGGCGAACCCCAGGGATGCCTGACCCCGGGGCGGATGAACAGGCTGGCCTCGCACGGGCGGCGGGGGAGGGGGGGGTGGCAGCACCTACCTGTCCCTCCGCCGCCGCCGGATCCGGGTGGCCGCCCGTCGGCCACGTGGACGCGCCCTCGAGCCCCACGCCGCCCCGCTCGCGCGCCCTCGCTGCCGCACCCCGCGCGCCCGCGCCGCCGCCGCCCACACTTTGGGGCCGGCCCGCGGCCGCCGGGGCCTTTTAAACCCGGGCCGTACCACCGCTCCGGGCAGGGGTGCCCAGGGAGGGCCGAGCGGCAGTGATCGCGGCCGTGGGGGGCCGCCTCTCCCCGAGCCACGGGAGAGGCCCAGCAGCGCAGCTCCGGCCCCGGCGAGCGTCCGGGGTTCCCCCCCCACCCCCCCGCAGCGGGACGACCCTCCCCTCCCCTCCCCTCCCCTCACGCAATGGCCGCGTCCGGGGCGCGCGCCCCTCAGCCCGCCGCCTCCCGCCACCCGGGGACCCGCGCGCTCCCGCGCCACAACCCCTATGGGTTCGGGGCGCGCGCGGGCCTCGGGGTCGCGCAGACGCCTCCCGGGCGCACGGAGGCGCGCCCAAGGCCACCTGCAGCTGGTTCGCAGCACCACCACCCGCCCCTCGCACCCCGGTCACGATCCTACAGGCACACACCAGCCCGGAACTCGCGGTCCTGACCCAGGACACTCTCCTGGAGAAGGTCCACTAATCCGGTGGGCCTGCGTCTGATAACATCCACGAGTACTGAGGCTGTCGGCCTTTACCACCTGGCCCCTTCCCCAGTGGCCCTGAATTGGAGATTTTCAGTCCCTTGGTTCCTTTTTCCTTTTCTTTGTATACAACTTTATTGACCTATAATTCATCTATCATGTAAGTCCCTCATGTAAAGGGTAACATTCAATGATGTTTAATATATTCACACAAAGTTGGGCAACCATTCCTCCTGTTTGATTCCAAAACATTCTCATCACCCCCAAAGTAAATCTCTATATACCCTTTAGCCAGCCCTCAGTCCACCCCATATGAATTTTAGGATGGACTTTTCAGTTTCTGGAAAAAAAAAAAAAAAAGCCAGTGGGAGTTTAATACGGATTGAATTGAATCTGTAAATCAATTCGGAGAATGTTGCCATTTTAACAAGACTTCCAAGATGGTGCTAGTGGTAAAGAACCCGCCTGCCAATGCAAGAGACGTAAGAGATGTGAGTTAGATCTCTGGGTGGGGTAGACCACCGTGGAGGAGGAAATGGCAACCCACTCCAGTATTCTTGCCTGGAGAGTTCCATGGACAGAGGGACAAGAGGGACTGGTGGGCTACAGTCCATAGGGTCAAAAAGAGTCAGACACAATGGAAGTGACTTAGCATGCATGCACACACCATCTTAACAAGATCCTTTCCATCCATGAACTTGGGATGTTGTGATGATGAATTCATGTGTGTTAATTTCAACTTGGCTAGGCTATAGTTGGCAATTATTTAATCAAACACTCATCTAGCTGTTGCTCTGGATAAATTTCATAGGTGTGGTGAACATCAACAATCGGTTGACTTTAAGTAAATTACACTCCATAATGTGGGTGAATCTTGTCCACTCAATTGAAGGCCTTAAAAGCAAAAACTGAGGTTCCCTGGGAAAAGAGATATTCTGCCTCCAGACTGTAATGTAGAAGTCCTGCTTGAATCTGCAGCCTGCTGACCTGCCCTGCAAATTTTGGACTTGCCACCTTGTCAGCCCTCACAATCACATGAGCTAATTCCTTAAAATTAATCGTGTGTGTGTGTATGTGTGTGTGTGTGTGTATCCTGTTTTGTTACTCTGGAGAACCCTGACTAAATAAATGTGTTTTCATTTATTCAGGTTTGCTTTATTTTCTTTCAGTGATATTGTCTAGTTTACAATGTACAAGTCTTGCATTTCTTTTTGTGATGATTTATGTGAATTTTTTTTCTTTTTATTTTTTTATTGAAGGATAATTGCTTTACAGAATTTTGTTGTTTTCGGTCAAACGTCAACATGAATCAGCCATGGGTATACATATATCCCCTCCCTTTTGAAACTCCCTCCCATCTCCCTCCCCATCCCACCCCTCTAGGTTGATACAGAGGCCCCGTTTGAGTTTCCTGAACCATACAGCACATTCCTGTTGGCTACCTATTTTATGTGGAAGTACCTATTTTATATGGAAGTCTTGCTATTTCTATTGTTAATTTATTCCTAAGTATTTTATTCTTTATGATGCTATTGTAAAACAGAATTGTTCATTGCTCAGGTATAGAAATACAATTGATCATTGCTCGGGTATAGAAATACAATTGATTTTTGTGTAATCATGTTTCTTCCTGCAACTTTGCTGAACTCATTTATTAGCTATACTGTTTTTTCCAGCACATGTAGTAAGATTTGCATATACAAGATTATGTCATCTGAGAATAGAGATAGTTTTATTTCTTCCTTTCCGATCTGGCTGGCTATATTGCCCTGGCCACACCCTCAGATATGCAGATGACACCACCCTTACGGCAGAAATCAAAGAGAAACTAAAGAGCCTCTTATGAAAGTGAAAGAGGAGAGTGAAAAAGCTGGCTTAAAACTCAACATACAAAAAACAAAGATCATGGCACCTGGTCCCATCACTTCATGGCAAATAGATGGGAAAACAATGGACACAGTGACAGACTTTATTTTCTTGGGCTCCAAAATCACTGCAGATGGTGACTGCAACCATAAAATTCAAAGATGCTTCCTCCTTGGAAGAAAAGCTATGACCAATCTAGACAGCATATTAAAAAGTAGAGACATTATTTTGCCAACAAAGGTCCGTATAGTCAAAGGTATGGTTTTTCCAGCAGTCATGTATAGATGTGTGAGTTTGACCATAAAGAAGTCTGAGTGCCAAATAACTGATACTTTTGAACTGTGGTGTTGGAAAAGACTCTTGAGAGTCCTTCAGACTGCAAGGAGATCAAACCAGTCAATCCTAAAGGAAACCAGTCCTGAATATTAATTGGAAGGACCGATGCTGAAGCTGAAGCTCCAATCCTTTGACCACCTGATGCAAAGAACTGACTCATTGGAAAAGACCCTGATGCTGGGAGAGATTGAAGGCAGAAGGAGAAGGGGACAACAGAGGATGAGATGGTTGGATGGCATCACCGACTCGATGGACATGAGTTTAAGCAAGCTCTGGGAGTTGGTGATGGACAGGGAAGCCTGGTGTGCTGCAGTCCATGGGGTCGCAAAGAGTCGGACACAACTGAGCAACTGAACTGAACACTCTACAGTCAAATGTTGGATAGAAGTGGGCATTTTCTTTTTAACTTTATAATTTGAAAGTATTTCAGACTTACGGAAAAGCTATAAGAAATGTACAGAAAGCTCCCATGTACCCTTAACTCACATTCACCAAGAGTTCATATTTTGTTCCATTTGCTTTCTCATTCTCTTTGTCTCTTGTGGGTGCATATATTTTTATTTCGTATATTAGAATAATGTTTTCTCAGGCTTCCTTGGTGGCTCAGTGGTAAAGAATCCACCTGCCAATGCAGGAGACATGGGTTTGATCCCTGGTCCGGGAAGATCCCACATACCTCAGAGCAACTAGCCCCACGTGCCACAACTGTTGGGCCTGTGCTCTAGAGCTCAGAAGCCACAACTGCTGTAAACCACACACCCTAGAGCCCGTGTTCCACAACAAGAGAAAAGCCACTGCGATGAGAAGCCCGTGCAGCAGCAAAGACCCAGCACAGCCCAAAACAAAGAAATACAAGAAGAAAAAAACCTATGAGGCTGATATTCTGAAAAAATTATAATGAAAATATTTTCTCAACTATGTCTAAGTTTCATACAGCTTACCCCTTAACCCCTAAATACTTCCCTCTGTGTTTCATAACTATAGCATAATTGGCTTCCCTGGTGGCTCAGCTCATAAAGAATCCATCTGCAATGCAGGAGACCTGGGCTCCATCCCTGGGCTGGGAAGACTCCCTGGAGAAGGGAAAGGCTACCCACTCCAGTATTCTGGCCTGGAGAATTACACGGACTGTATAGTCCATGGGGTCGCAAAAAGTCAGACACGACTGAGTGACTTTCACTCACTCACTCACAGCATAATTACTGTATTATAGTAATTATAGCCTCTTACATAACCATAGTATAACTCTCAACTCAGAAATGTTAATGTTGATATGATGATGTTATTTTATCTAAGGTCTTGTTAAAATTTCACCAGTTGTCCCCATGATGTCCTTTATAGTTTTGTTTTTCCTGATCCAGGATCCAGTCTAGGACCCCACATGGCATTTCATTCTCATGTCTCATTGGCCCCCTTTAATCTGGAAGACTCCTGCTTTTCTTGGCCTTTCATGACATGGACATTTTTGAAGAGTGCAGGCCAGGTATTTGGTGGACCGTCCTCAGGTTGCATTTGTCTGATGTTTTCTCAGGGCAAGATTCGGGCTGTGTGTGGTGGGAGGTTGCCAGGCCCTTTCTGTGCTTCTTATCAAGAGGCAAGTGTTATTGTTTTGTCCCTTCACTGTGATGTTAACTTTAAGCATTTGGTTAAGGTGATAACTACCAGTTTCTCAATGGGCTTCCCCGATAGTTCAGTTGGTAAAGAATCTGCCTGCAATGCAGGAGACCTGGTTCGATTCCTGGGTGGGCAAGATCCCCTAGAGAAGGGATAGGCTAGCCACTCCAGTATTCTTGGGCTTCCCTTGTGGCTCAGCTGGTAAAGAATCTGCCCACAGTGCGGGAGACCTGGGTTCGATCCCTGGGTGGGGAAGATCTCCTGGAGAAGGGAAAGGCTACCCAGTCCAGTATTCTTCCCTGGAGAAGTCCATGGACAGAGGAGCCTAGTGGGCTACAGTCCATGGGGTCGCAAAGAGTTGGACATGACTTTCATTTTCATAGTTGCTAAGTTCCAAACCTCAAGATGATGGTTACAAAACAGTGCTTTTTCTCCTTTCATGATCCCTCCTATTCAATGGCATCCTTTCAGAAAGAACTCCTGTTTATCTATCTATATATACATTATCTGTGTGGACTCGTGGATGTGGATTTTCTTTGATGGATTGTAACCCATTAATTTTTTTTTTTATCACACTACATGGAATGCAGGATCTTATTAATAGTTCCCCGTGCTGTGTGTGCTAAGTCGCTTCAGTCGTGTCTGACTCTGTACAACCGTATGGACTGTAGGCAGCCAGGCTCCTCTGTCCATGGGATTCTCCAGGCAAGAATACTGGAGTGGGTTGCCATGCCCTCCTTCAGGGGATCTTGCCAACCCAGGGACTGAACCCACGTCTCCTGCATCGGCAGGCGGGTTCTTTACCACTAGGGCCACCTGAGAAAACCCCTACACACAGGCTATATATATATATATATAAAACCTGAATACATACTGATGCCCCCCCCCACTCCAATTCCACAGCAAAACTTCCTAGCCTTTCCCCAGTGTATATTTGTATCTCCCTTCAGCATTGGGAGACCTGGCTCCCAACACCACTGAGGTATTGACTCATTTGCTTGATCCTCCAATAATGCATAGAGAGCACTTTCAGAATCAAGTATTTGTCCCTAGGACAAACAAACCTACTGAGAGGGGTCTGGAATTTCCTTGCAGGATTTTTGTTGTTTAGTTTCTTTTGTCTTAAAACTGAAGGTATAAAGTAAAAGTGCTGTGTTTAAACACTGTTTACAGGGACTTCCCTGGTGGTCCAGTGGCTAAGACTCCATGCTCCCAATGCAGGGCACCCAGGTTCGATCTGTGGTCAGGGAACTAAGATCCTACATGCCATGCAGCACAACAACAAAGAAGTTGGGATGTTTGTCTAATTTTTATTGATTTGCAGGAGTTTCTGTATGTCTGTGTGAATGTGTTCTGGATACCACCCCTCTGTCATAAAAATATTTTCTTTTCTCGAATCTACTGGCTTGTGTATTCATTTTCATATCTTTTAAAGAGCAAAAGTTTGCATTTTTGTGAAGTCTGATATATCAGTTTTTCTTTTTATGATTATTTTTTGTATCCTGTGCAAGAAAACTTTGCCCAGATTGCCTAGAGCAAGGTTACAAAGATTTCCTCCCTTGTTTCATTTATATGCTTTTTTTTAGTTCTAGCTTTTACTTTTAGGTCTACAACCCATGTCAAATTCATTTTTCTCCATTGTCTAAGTAAGGGGTGTTTGTTTCCTGTAGCTGTCAAAACAAAGTTCCACAAACTGAGTAGCTAAAACAACAGACATTTCTTCTCTCCTTTTTTTTTTTTACCCCTACCCCCTCTTCTCTCCTTTTGAGGTGATAAAATTATTCTGGGAGTAGATAGAGGTGATGGCTTCACACATTATGAAATGTACTCAGTACCACTGAAATGTGCATTTTAAAATGGTTAATGGTTATTTTTATGTTGTGAATTTTTCCTCAGTTGAAAAAAAAAATCCCCCAGTGAGAGACCACATGTGCCATCTCAGGTTGCATAAGTGTCCCCCCTCTTCGGGAATGACAGTACCGTGTTGGTGAAGCTGGGGAGCCAGGATTCTCACCCGGTGATCATGCTACAAAATGGGAGGGGTGTAGGGAGAAAAATCTATCACTCTCTGGAAACTTAATTATGCCTTCCCTGGTGATCCAGTGGTTAAGACTCAGCTTTCACCACAGAGAGCGTGGGTTCAATCCTTGGGCAGAGAACTAGGAATCCTTCAAGCTGCACAGAGGCAGAGGCTGTTGGGAAATGTCTTCTTTTTGATTTTATTTGACCACGTCGGGTTTTCGTTGCATCACGCGTCCCTCAGAAACCATCCAGCCCTGGGTGAGCTGCTGAAGGGCTCCCTCTCCGCAGAAAGCCACTCTTCTGATGGCTTCTCAAAGAGGGCAGGAGAGGGTTGGCACAGGCCAGAGGATTCCCTCTCTGGGGTTTCTGGAACCCCACAAAAGGCCCCATTGACTTTCTCAGAGTTGTCCCCCACATCCAGGGCTTAGGGCCAGGCCTGCCCACCCCTCCCCGCTGTGCCCCAGGTGCTCTGGCCTACGCTCCTCTCCTCCCTCCTCCAAGTGACCCCAGATGGCCCTGCCCCAAACACAGGGTGAGGAAGCCCAAGTGACAGCTCCTAGCTGCCAGATGGGCCTCCCCAGGCCAGGGCTGACAGGGCCCTGCCACAGACGAGGAGGGCAAGGGAGACTGCACTGGGCAGAGCCCACCACTACCATCAGTTCTGCCCATTGGCCTGGGACGTGGGGCCGGACCCAGAGCTGGGATGTTGTTCACCACTGGCTGGGGGCTATCCACTGCCCTTTGCAGGCAAAGTGAAGAAGGTGGTCAGCTTACCTTCCTCAGCCTCCTGGAGCTGGGTCCGGGGGAATTAGGAGTTGGCAGGGGCCACCGAGGTGGGGCACGAATGACACCCTCAAGCCAGGGCGCGCCCCCCTGGGGGCGATGAGAGCGGCCAGCTCCAGGGCAGTGTGTGCAGAGCTTGCCAGGGTGAGGTGGGCAAGCGGTGGGTACAGGGCACCCACAGTGGCCTTCCTGTGTCAGCAATGGGGAGAAATGTTGTGATGGGGACACAGGGCGGCTGGGAGCCACAGGACAGCTATGGCCCTTATGGAACGGACCATTGGGAGACACAAAGGAGACCGAGGGGCCTCGGTGGGCAGCCCAGGGAGGAATGGCCTTCCTACCCACATAGGGGTTGTGGTGGGGACAGGCTGGCTACAGGGACAGCTGGGCCTGCCTAGGCCCCTAGTGGATCACAAGTGCCCCCTCCTGCCTCCACGGATTCACGTTTCCACCCAATCTCCTTCCACCCTCAAATCCCTGAAAAACACACTTCCTCGCAAGACACAGAAAGCAGAGATACTGTATAATTCTATTAATCGAAACTTCCAGAATAAGCAAATCCAAACATACAGGAAATAGACTAAGGGGGGTGAGGGGCTGGCTGCTAATGGACGTGGGGTCTCCTTCAGGGGTGATTCACAACACTGTGAATGTACGCAATACCCATGTAGTGTACTTTCACATGGTCACAACGGTGAATTTCATCGTATGTGAATTTTAGCTCGATCAAAAAAAGTTTTTAGACAAAACACACATCGGGTAATCCAAGTGTCATGAAAGAAACAGGCAGGAACCAACAGCGCCAGGGCAGGGGCTGAGCAGGTCCGATCCCATCTCAGGAGCAGGGAGCCGGGCGCCTGGAGTCCTGGGGACCAGAGGAGGGGACCACAGGGAGCCGGGACCACACTGCCACCATGTCATCGGATCTGGTGCGGGACGAGAGGACAGAGGAGGAGGTGAGCGGAGTGGGGCTGGGTGGGCCTCCAGCCTGCCAGCCCGGCTGGGCTTCCACCCTGCACTCGAGTGCTTCCATACCGTGTACTTGTCCCACTTCTTCTCGGGGTCATAGGGCTCCCAGCGGCTGGCGGGGAAGATGTGCTTGTTTTTCTCATACCAGCTCCGCAGGACCACCTTGCCTGCGTGCGACTAAGGACGGGAAGAGGCCCAGATGCTACAGCTCAGGGCTGCTGGATGCCTGCCCCCTCCTCCCTGCCCTGGCAGGCCCCAAACATACCTCATCCTTCTCCACGGTGGCGTCACTGAGCAGCCTCACATCATCATGAACGTCAAAATTGAAGAGGGGCCCTGCAGGGACAAGGGTCCAGACCCCACCCCTCTCAGTTGCCGCCCTACAACAGGGGCAAGCTCGGGGAGGAGGGCATGGCCAGGTGCACTCACCACTTTTCCCTCGAGCCTTGGTGACGATGAAGTCATAGAAGCTGTGGTGCTACAAGCCAAGCACAGGAAAGTGACAGTGGGTGACTCATTTCAGTGTCTCGCAGCTAGCTGCCTGCAAGCCCGGCTCCGACCCTGCCCACCCAAGCCAAAGACCTAGAGCAGGAGGGGCCCCCTCGAATTCCCTGGGTGTGCCAAAGCCTGAGACCCTCCCTACCACCCCACCTGGGGCTGCAAAGACACAGAAGGGACTAACGTGGGGTATGATTAAGTCCTCCTTGATGTACATGAGCTGCTCCACCCCTGCAGATCTGAGGAAGAAAAGACGAGGAAGCCACTGGTCAAGGATACCAGGCACCAGCGCAGGAGGCCTGCGAGGCTAGCAGGCAGCCCAGTCTGGAAGGCACTTCCTACCCCAGCTCCCCATGGGGAGAGGGATGGAAAAAGGGGCCTGAACTCCTTTCTCAGGAGCGCAGTGCCCAGCATGCCACAAGCAGGAGCTGCCACTTGGGGTCCCAGGTGCCAGGCTGAGGCTGCAGAATCTGGTGCACACATTCACATGTACTCACACGCCCACACAGCCCCACCTGAGTTCGCTGAAGTCTTTGCGCAGGATCTCGAGTGCCTTCTGCAGGAATTGCTGCATCGTGTTGCCCTTCTTCATCTTTGTGAACAGGCATGCAGGAAACCAATGGGTTGGGAAAGGAGGATGGAAGCCCAGAAGGGGGCCCTCGAGAAGGCAGGCACCCTGGAACACTCACTGCCCTCTTCCCTGCTCCCCCCAGGCCACTCATCCCAAAGGGTCTGTGAGCTTTGTCAGGACTGACAGTTCCTTCCCACTGGAAGGCTGGGCCCAAGAGCAAGGGAAATGGGGCACAGGCTTCACATCACCTACCTTGACTGTGCGCCGGTGCCCAGAGCCATCCCAGTAACTGAAGGTGATCTCAATCTCCTCACCTACAAGACAGACCTGCTGCTTGGCCTCCAGACCCCTGCCAGATCCCTGGGGCTCAGGGCACTGTCCAGAGCAGCGTTAACAGGAAAGCAGGCATGGCCCCCACCCCGGGCTGCATGCCTCCCACTCCAAGAACTCTCACTCTTAATCTTCTCCTGCTTGGCTTCCCACTCTTGCCGTAGCTCCTCCCGGAGCCGATTCTCCTCCTCCTGGAAGAGAAATGGGCAAAGCAGGGAGGCCCAGGGCTGCTCAGGGGGCACATGTGGCCCCCGCTTCCTGACTGAAAGCCTCTGCCAGGGTCATGCCGCCTTTACCTCCCGGTCTCGGTCAGGCAAGAAGCTTGTGTCCACATCTGGGTTCTTCCCCATTTTCCTCTTCTTTGTGGTGATCTCTTGAGCAAAAGAAGACACAAGAAGTCAACAGTATGATGGCCCTTGCCTCAGGGGGGCAACTGTATCAACTCTATCAACTGTCAGAGGAAGGACGTCACGCCACGTCACATGATCTCTGGAAAAATCCACAGCACAGTCGTGAAAGAACAAGAGTACAGAAGGCCAAAGATGTCTTCACAGGATTATGAAGATGGTTTTGACCTCGCAGACTTCTCCAAAGGGTCTCAGAGACCCTAGGGTCACTGGATCACTCTTTGAGAACCACCAACCTAGAAGATGAGTCCACACTCCAGGGCAAGGGTTCCAGAGCCTGGACAACTTACAAAAATTCCACACCGGGGACTTCCCTGGTGGTCCAGTGGCTACAACTCCGTGCTCCCAATGCAAGGGGCCTAGGTTCGATCTTTGGTCAGGGAACTAGATTCCACATGCCACAACTAAGAGTTTGCATGGCACAGCTAAGAGTTCACATGCTGCAACTACAGATCCTATAAGAAAGACCCAGCACAGCCAAATAAATAAAAATATTTTTAAAAATTCTACACTGGGTACCGACGGCCAGGCCCCCAAAACAAAATCTCCAGGGGGAGCGGAAGCACCCACAAAGCCCCAGTGACACACAGTGAGGTTGAAAGCCTCCCTCTAGACCTGTGCTGTCCCAAAGGTAGTCTCTGCTACACAGATGCAGGTAACAGCCAATGCAACTGACCTGCCAATGGGAACGTTTTAGACACCAAATACTTAATGTTACTAAATAGTACAAAGACTATCCCGGGGTTTCCCCCAAGAGGCTGGCAGGCTCTTTACTCTTTCTCCTGACAGCACTGGCTGCTCCCCTCAAAGCTGTCCCTGTGCCAACCCCTGCCTCAGTTCTACCATACGGATCCCAGACCATTAGGCTTTCTAAACACCCACCCCCTCCAGGCCTGCAGCTGCACCCTCCCTAGTCCTAAAATGTGTGCACTCCCACTGGCTCCACTTCTGGGCACACTCATCTCTCAACTCTACACGCCTCCCGACTCCCCACATCTCTGGGTGCTAATGAAATTCCCCTCACCCTGAAGGCCCAACTCAAATCATCCCCTCTCCTCTGGCCCCAGTGGGGTGCATGGTGTCCTGTGTGACTCCCACCAGGACAGAGACGGTGCCCAGTGTCTGTCCGTCTGCCTTGGTTCTAGCCCATCTGCAAGTGTGTGCTCGGCCCACAGAAGCCCCATGACATCTTAGTTCTTGCTCACCAGCCTTCCCAAGTCTTCCCTGTTACCCCCTGTTCCCTTGGGCAAGAGCTGCTCTGTCCAATTAGCAGCCACTTAATGTCTATGGTTGTGTCAATTTACACTGAAATTATTAACAGTTTGGTGCCCCAGTCACATGAGCCCCACACCTCCGCCAAGGGACTGCATACCTGGTTCCCACTCAGTCTGCCACCAGAAAGCAAGCCCTCTACTCAGCTTTGCCACAGTGAAGACTTGGCTCTCTCTCCTGCCCCAACTTCTGAGGTTCAAGGCCGCAAATGTGGTGAGCAGTCAAGGTTGTTGGTGGATGTGCTTCTTCATTCAAGACCCAGAAGCCAGGACAGAGCTCTGCCCGCTGAACCCATCCCCAGCCTGCCCTCACCTTCCCTTTCCAGCTCCTCCTCGTCCATGGCCACCACCTCCTCCTCCTCCTCGCCTGCCTCCTCTTCTTCCTCCAGGGTGAAGGACAAGCTGGAGATCTTCCGCTTGGCCTCCTTCTTGCGCTCCTTTTCTCGCAGCTTCTCCAGCTTCCTGCCAAGGCACGGGTGGCTACCATGCACGTCCCCACCCCCAAGGCCCATGTCCCAACCCAGAGCCACCTGTGTGCTCAGTGCAGGGCAGGTCCCAGACAGCACAGGCCCAGAGTCCTACCACCCTGGGTCCCTTCAAGTTCACCAGCAGTGCTCTGATGATCAAAAGGCACCCCCACCTCCCGGCTTCCACAAGCAGGAACAGCCTCACCCGCCCCCAAACACAAGCTCCATCTGGAGGGGAGGACCCACAGCTGCAGCTCCTTCGACTGCTCCTTCTTGGCGAGTTGCTTCTCCCGCTCCTTCACCAGTGCCTCCTGCTTAGCCTTCATGTCGTTCAGGGTCACAAGACCTGAGAGTTAAGGAGACAGGGGGGTGAAAGGTGGTCACCCAGAGCAAACCACGCAGCGGGCCTTGGGCCAGGAGTGGGGGCACGAACGCTTTGCATACCCACAGTGCTGGACTTGAGCTCAGCCTCCACGGCATCGTAGTGTGCAGAGAACTTCTTGTCAATGTTGGACTTCATTATGTTCTCCTGTCCAGGAGGCAGAGCAGTGATGATGGCCACCTGCCACCCTACCATGGAAATGGGGACCTGGGTTCTCATCCCAAATGAGTCCCTAGACTATGATGTGGCCTTGAGAAAGACATGGCCCCTTTGCCTGATGGAGGGTCCCACGGGGCTGTGAGAGGCTCTTCCAAGTGCCCAGGCAGCCAAGTGGGGTGGTTTCCCTGCACTGTTCTGGTCCGTCCACATGTCCTGCTCACTCAGTAGTCTGGAGCCGTGGGTCCTACCTGCCTTTGGTATTTTTCACACCCAGCTCTTGAGCTGAAGCTCTGGAGACCCAAGGCAAGGAGTGACAAGAGGAAGCGGAGAGCAGATGGGGGCCTAGACCCTCACTGAGCAGTGTGACTCCCTCATGAGGCCCCCTCGCTCCAGGCTTGCCCCATCCCACTGCATACCACTGTATGAACCTCCACAGAGAGATGGACCTCCGTCTGGCCACACGGCAACAGCCAGGTGGGGGCTTGAGTGTAAACTGAGGCAGCAGTCAGGCCTCAACATGCAGCCACTTCCCCGCTGTCACGGGACCCAAGGCCCCCAAAGACCTAAGTGGGGTGGCCCACCACCAGCGGCCACTCACAGAAGCCCTTAGTGAACCGCTAGCACCTAGGACCCTCCTGCCTGCCTGTTAGTTGAAACGGGTTCAGTGGCCGGCAGAGTGGTTGGGGCCCGCCCTTCCGGAGAGCCACTGAACCCGGGCAGTGAGGAGCCAGAGACACAGGATGCTCTGTACCCTCGAGGGTCGCCCCAATTGCCACACATGCAACCACTGAATGTGGCTCCTTCCTGTTGCAGGCTTGTCACAACCTAGCTCGCCTCAGCCTTTTGGGCCCATTTTACAGAGGAGCAGACTGTCGCCGGCCTGCTTCCGCCCCTTGTTGGAGATTGGCGAGCAGCGTTCCCACCCCAACCCGCCGCCTGCACTCCAGTCCCGCCGCCCAGGGTCGCGCGGGGTCCCAGGAAGTCGGGGCGGCGGTTCGAGCGCCTGCTGTGAGGGGCCCCGGCCCGGCCCGCACCTCAGCAATCCTCTGCTTCATCTGCTCCATCTGCTCGCGCTGCTTCTCCCGCTTCTTCATGAGGTGCATGGCGCGGCCCGCCTCGCTGGCGGCACCCTTGTACTGAGCCATGGCGGCGGCGACGGCGACGACGGACTGGCTGGGGCTCCGGAGCGACTGTGGCGATGGCGGCTCGGTCCGCTGACGCCCGCGCCTTGACGTCAGCCACCAGGGATCGCGCAGCCGCCTCGCCCCGCCCCGCTCCGACATGTGACCACCGGTCGCCCTGCCCCCTAGTGGTCCCGCCCCGCCGGCCCTCGGAGACTGGAAGATCCCGCTCTTCCTAGCTTCCCCATGAATTTCACAATAAGCCCTGGCCTGAGGCTGGGTCCCCAGTCCTACTTCCTTCTGTTGACCCCAAGGCTGCCCCCATCCCAGACCCTTCACGTCTTCAGTCTTGATCTCAGTCTAAGGGTAGATCCCCTCAGTCCCCTTGCTGCCTCCCTGCCTGAAGTCCCTCTGGTTACTTCTGCATCCTTGATTTTGACTCCCCTCCCAGGACTGGGCCCCAGTCCTGTTTCCCCAGGCCACGGGACTGGGCCTGAGTCCCCTCTGCCTCCTCCTCCTCCTTCTTGGCCTGAAAGCAGGGGCCCTGTGCCTCTGCTTCCGCCACCTCAACCCCGACCCCAGGCTGGACCCATCTCCCATTTCCCTCACATTGACCCCCAAGGGTTGGAGTCCTGGATGTCAGTACTAGCTCAATGTGTGGCCTTGGGCAGGGTGATGTGACCTGCTCCCTTCAGTTCAGGAGCTCTGCAATTCCCTGATGAAGGAATTCACATTTTATAGCCATGGGGAACAAAGCTAAATAACGTGTAGTCCCAAGCCTGTGCAGGAGAGCAGGGCAGCCCAAGGAGCCAAGGCCCTGGCCTGAAAACAGCTTTAAGAAGAAAAAACTAAAGATCTAGGCTCAGATTTCAACACAGTTTTATTGGGAGAGTTTGTTTTCTGTGAAATACACTAGAGGATGGGGAAAGGGACACATTCACTTTGCAAGATAAGGATTTCCCACCACTAATGGGAAGGAATAGGGCGGGCAGGGCACAGGGGATTTGGATCCATTTTCCCACCTCCTTCTGCTTTGTTCACACGTCATTTCTCTCTCAGCCAGTACCAGCGGACACAAAGACAAGAAACAAAAACAAGATCAACCTCCAACGAGGCCACACCCAAGCCCTCTCCCTTCCCAAGCTGCGCCAGGGTTGCCAGGGTCAGGCAGGCCCGGCCAGGGTAGCTGTCCCACAGCCCCAGGGCACACCGCGAGGCTGCGGAGGACAGGGCTCCTTTCTCACACAGGGTGGGCCAAAGTTAATAAATTAGAATAAATTACGGGGATGGACTAGGGAAAGGAATGTAACTTTGTGCTGGGAGGGCCCCTTCTTTCCAACACACTAGAGTTGGTGGGGGGAGGCAGGGGGCATCTCCAAAGGCCACTACAGTAGGGATAAGAGCAATGGGGGCAGAAGTCAGCTTTCTTCCACGTTCTTCCCAAACAGAGCAGAAGAATTAGGGGTGGGGGGAAGATACACACACAAGGAGAGGAACCCCCTTTCCCCAGGATAAGGAAGGGCCAAGAAGGAGGATACTAACCAACCCCCCGCCCCATCTCCCAAACCATCACTAAGGTTAAGGATTTGGTCAGTGAATCAATGAGGTGGGTGACAGGAATGTGGTAGGGGAAGCAGAAGATGTTGGAAACAGGGACGCCCAGCCACACCTGTCTCCCCAGCCTTCAGGGAGAACAGACTCAGGTTGGGGGAGAGGGCACCAGGGGCTGGGCTAGGGGTCAGCCATCACTGGTCAGCTTCCCCAAAGACATCATTCTGTTTGCGCTTCATGTTCTCAAAGTCAAAGGCGGAGCCTGCCATGCGCTTGTAGATGTCTTTGATGTCGTTGCAGGTTGTCTCAAAGTGTGTGGTGGCGTCGTAGGAGCAGGAACAGAACACCTGGAAACAGCCAGAGCCCAGGGCCCGAGGTGAGAGGGGCAGGGGCCCTGGGCCGGCAGCCAGGACCCAGGGCCAGGATAGGCTGCTTACCTGGCTCTCGGAACCATCATCGATGGGCTCGTACAAGTCACTGATGGCCACAAACCTGAGGGGCAGATGGAGGGACTGAAACAGGTCTTAGGATCAGCCTTGCCCTCCCTGATGTCCGCCCTCCGGCTCCCTGGCTCCCTTCCTCCCCCCAGCTCCAGCCCCAGCCCCCCAGCCCCTCACTTCTGGTCAATGGGCTCCAGCAGCTCCAGGGCCGGCTCAACCTCCTTTTCGGGATCTGTGGTCTCCACTGTGGTGCTGGCGATGGCAATGTACTTGCCCTGCGCGGCCACGTTGTGTGCATAGGAGATCATGCACACGTAGATGTCTGCCCACAAGAAAGGCTCCATTAGCAGGGGTACGTGGGGGGCTTCTGGGGGCCAAGCTCAACTCGGGCCCTCCTGCCCCTCCCCAGCCCTGCAGAGCTGGCCACATCCCAGCAGCCGCCCTCGTGGAAAGGAAGCATCCCCCGCTAGGGCCTCAAGGCATGGGGACCATGATGTGGATCCCTGCTCTTCCATGGAGGGATTGAGCAGAGAGCCAGCCCCCGGGCTGGGGGTGGGGGGCAGCGAGACAGGGCTACCCCAAAGAAAAGAACACACTGGAGGAAGCCATGTGGAGCTTGGCCTACCTGACTTCCTGTTGACCTGGTTCTGGGGGATGATGATTTGGCAGGAGTTGGCATCGTTGGTGTTCTTGATCGGGTGGCTGAGGATGCAGATGATACGGATAACCTGGCCGGCCTTCCGCACGCGGTCAGGAACATAGCTGGGGTCACAGATCAGCTGCTTGCAGCGGGCCACCTGTGAAAGCACCAAAAGGCCTTGGCCCTATCCGACCCCCCCTCCATGTCTGAGGGCCAGAACACCCAGGGAAGGCTGGCAGCTCTGGTAGGCGGGCCACTCCCCAAAGCTGTCACCATCACCCCTCCCACAGCATACATTCTCCTCCCACACCTCGGGAAGCTGGGCCCTCATCCACAGCTGTCTGCTGACAGCAGTGACTACCGTCTTCCTCTGGAGCCCTGGTCCCCGGGCTGAGGCGCCTGGCCAAGCTGCAGGAGCCCCAGCAGAGCTAGGGTGACCAGGAAGAGGGTCTCAAAGGATGGGCTGAGCCCCACCCAGACCAGAGCGCCTGTGCAGCAGGAAGGCTCACCTCGCCCTCGGACTTCACGCCCACCACCTTGCCATTCTCCATGATGATGTCGTCCACTGGTTTGTTCAGCATGTACGTCCCCCCGTAGATGGCACTCAATCTACAGTGGGGAGAGGAACCATGAGGGTGCCTCCTGGGAGACAAGGGGACCAGCGCTACTGCATGCCCTGCCCCCGGCAGCACAGGGCATGGAGAAGGTGGCCTCAGGCAGGCAGAGCTCAGGAGACCCGGGGGCTCTTCCAAGCTTTGTTGTTACCAGGACCTCAAGACTGAACCTGGAAGGGTCCCTCCTCTCTAGACTTAATGCCAGAAATTTCCAGCAAAGGGCTAGTATGAGGGTAGCTCCTCAGGGAAACATCCTAGGGAATAGAATGAATGGGTCTGAAGAATCCGACCGGAGGTTTCAAGGCCACAGGCCCAGTCCTTGTGCCATCTGACTCCAGCTAGGAGCCAAGCGAGCCCTATCTGTGGTCCTTCATCTCTGCACTTCAATGCCCCACTGGGCTGCCATCACCCGAGGATGGTGGGAAGTAAACTAAGCCCACAGTGGGAAAGTAACAAAACACAGTGGAGATGCCCAAGGGGGCCCTTCCATTGTTGGCCTCAGCCTTCTCCACTGCCAACCAACAGAAGCCACGCCCTCACCTTGCAAAGCCTTGGGGCAGCTCGCCAAGGCCATAGAGTGGGTACAGATACGGGCTCTTTCCATACCGAGCCAGGGATTCGCTGTACAACTTGATGCGGTTGATGGTCTCGAGACATGGCTGGTCCAGGTAGCTGGGGGAAATAGGGTCAGAAGAGGCTCCAAGAGCAGAAGGCCCAGTGCACCCCCACCCTGGCATCAGGCCAGCCTTCCCACCCTTGCAGGCCTGGGAAAGACCATGGGTCAAACGCAGGGAAGGGACAGAAAAGGCGACAGGTGAGTGAGCCCAGAGCTGAGTACGGGAAGTACTCAGGGTGAGCCAAGGGAGCAGCAGGCAGGAGCGGGGAGGGCAGGGTGTGGGCCGGCTGAGGGGTAATATGCCATGCCAGTTTCCCCTCACTCATCAGTGCGGTAGAGCGCCAGGGCATGGCCAGTGAAGTCAATGACATCCTGGCCCAAGTCAAACTTCCGGTAGACGTCACGCATGCTGGTGTTCTGGGGGTCGACGCCCTCAAAGGTCTTGGGGTCGTTCTCATCAAAGTTTGCCACGAACACCAGGAACTTGCGGAAGCGCCGTTTCTCAAACATGCCCATCAGGTCTACGAGGGCCACATGCAAAGCACCACTGAGGTGCGGGCCGTGAACCTCTCCACCTGCCAGGCAGGCAGATCAAGCAGGTGCCCTAACTCCCAGCATGGTTCTCTTGCCGACCACTGTGTGATTTTCAATTAACCCCTCTGTGCTTATTGGCCTGTTTCCTCAACTGTACCAACAGTGATTCTGGCTGGACAGCCTCTGAGGGCCCTCCCAGCTCTGACATTGGGGATGTTTCACTGATTAGGTGAAGCCCCTATCAAAAGCTGAAATCTGTCCAGGACACCGTATTCCCTTCACACTTGGACTTCCCTCCTGGCAACCAGTGGGTGTACACAGGGGGGATGATAGAGCAAGGGGCTTTTGGTACTGCACAAGAAACATGACCTGCAGCAAGGGCCACCCTGCTCTCGATAGCTGTCCCCCTTCCCTCCCCGCCCCGATTCCCTGGCTCACGGGACCCACACTCACTGGAAGCCAAGGCTTCAGTCTCAGTAGATGGTACTTTGTAGATCTTGCCCCCCTTGTAGACAAAGCTGCCCTCCACCACCTTGAAGTCCAGGTAGCGTGTCACCTCTGTATACAATAGCATCTTCACGAGCTGCCCTGCGGGGTGGTGTGGGCAAGGCAACACGGTCAGCGTGGCTCCCTTCACAAGCTTGAGCTGGTCTGTCTGTCCCTGGTCTGCAGTCTGACCCTTCTCTGCTCGTCCCAATCACCCTGCCCCCCACAATACCTCCTTCGTCTCCCTCACCATTGGCCATGAGGAATTTGGGGATCAAGTCAACGTTCCAGTCTCGGCCCCGGCCCATTGTCTCAGGGGGCCCCTCCAGCAACTGAAAACGCTTATACAGCTGCAGACAGGGGAAGGGGAAGAGAGAGACAGAAAGATGCATCTCAAGGAACCCCCTCCCGCCCCCGCCCCCCCACCCAGAAAACCTGGGGAGCTGCTTCATTCAGCACCCCATGCAAGAGGTTAACGAGGGACAGGCCCGGGCCCGGAGCAGCCTACCTCCTCCAGGGGGGTGATGGAGGAGCTCTCGCCCCCATAGTAGGGGTTCCGGTCCATGTGCAGCACCTTCTTCCCGTTCACAGACATGATACCCGACAGGATACATTCCTGAGTGAGGGGCAATGTTCACTGCACTCCCATCTGCCCACATTCCCACCAGCAGCCCTGACCGTGTTCCCCACTCCAACCCTGAGGGGAGAGTCAACCTGAAGGGCCTCTGCCTCAACACACAGCTCCTTGCATCTGTGGCTGGTCGCTCTGCCTGAAATTGGGGGGGGGGGGAGCCTTCATTTGACCACGGTTTCCTTTTATAACCTTGCTGGGTAAAAAGGTGAACAAGGAAAAGGATATCCAGCAGCCATATGGATGGTCTTCAAGCAACCAAGATGCCAAGAAAATCACCTATCCACGTAGAAGCCCACAAAAAGGCAGATAAAAACACAGGGATCGCCTAGCTGGACAAGCAAAGGACCCGAAAAGGAAGTATAAAGAAAGGCTTAGCATGGTGCCGAAATCCCAGGCCCCACCCTGGGCCGCTTTCCTCAAAGAGGAACCCCTGACCCTGAGCTTTCCCAGCCACAGTAGGGGCTTCCACACCCGACTGTGGGGGAGGCGTCTCTCAGGGAAGCAGTCCAACAGGGTTCGGGGGAGGGCAAACACCCTCACCAGTCACTGTCACCAGCCCAAGGACAAAGGCTGCAAATACGCCTCAGCCCCGAGGTCTCCATGGGAAACCGGGGTGGGGTAGCGGGAATGTGGTCACGGTCCCCACCGCGGCTCCTTCTGGAACATTCCCTGGGTCCTCGGGCCCCCTGAGAACCTGGGGAGGCAGGATGAAAGCCCACCCTGGCAAGTCCCCCCGCCCCGACCTGACCGGAGGTCCCTGTACCACGACATCTCCGCCAGAATGAGCGCAAAATGAGAGGGGATGTTAAGCTGGTCCTGGGTAGGGGCCGGGGGTCGGGCCCGGGGAATCGGTCAAGAGAGACAGCCAGAAAAGGGGCCGCTTCTTGGCAGACCGGGCATGACAGGGATGGAGGCCGCATCACGGTTGTTGGGCACGGGGCTGTCTTTTCGGGGACCGAACAGTGCCGCGCAGGCACTGATGGGAGGATGGGGTCGGGGGCTGCAGCATCCCAGGGAGAAAGAGAGGCGGCGCCCTGGACCCCGGAGGCCGCACTTACGGTGAGTCCGGTCCCCAGCACGATCACGTCGTATTCCTCGTCCATGGTCAGGCCTCGGTGTCAGCGCCCGTCGGCTCCTCCTCCTCCTCCGCCACAGCCGCCGCCGCCGCCGCCGCCGCAGTGGACCAAAGATGGCGGCGCATTAGCGCCGCTCGACCCCTCCGCCACGTCAAAGAGTCCCGGCCCCTCCCCTCCGCCGCTGCTGCGCAGACCGGGGGCCCCTGCTGTCCCCGCTTGCCTCCCGGGGAGGGCTGCTGGGACCCGGGCTCTAGCGCTCGCGCCACTCGGCTGGCCACGCCGCCTCGCCGAGGGCCTAGAAAAGACGGCGGTGAGGCGGGGCGAGGCGGGGCGGGGCGGCCTGGCAGACGGTGCTGAGACCCGCCAGGGATCCGTGCGCGGGAGCCTCCCGCGCCCCGCCCCGGGAAGCTCGGCGCGGCCCCGCCGGCTGGGTGCGCGCTGCTGCAGCAGCCCGAGGCGGGCCCCTGGGGATGTGGGGGCGACTATTGTCGTGGCCGTCTCCCCCGCCTCCCTCTCCCGGGCGCTGAAGGCCCCCGCCCTCCCCTAGTCGCTAAGGCGGGGGCCGGGGGAAACCCAGTTTGCGAACGACCCTCTCGGCCTCCGCTGGGTCGCTAGAAAAGCAGCCTCCATCCCTCCATCCTCGGGCCTCCTCTCTCGGCCGTCAGCCAAGCGCATCCTCCCTTGTGCCCAGCGCAGAAATGAATGACAAGAAACCCAAGCATGGCGACCCGTCTTTATTTTATTTGGAAGGAAACCACGAGCACCCCGGGGCTCCTGCCGGGTACTCCCGACAGGAACAGGTCCCAAACCCCGTGATCACACCCAGCCCACCTGCCATGGAGGTCCCTTCCTTCTTAGGCCAAAGGAATAAACCCCAGTGTACGCCTTATTGTTAGCACATCACCAAAAAATAAAACAATAACGCCAGCTAAGCGGGACAGACAAATAGTACTTCCACACTCCCCCCCAAACTCAGGGAATGGAACAGCTCCTGGCTGCTACAAGGAACCCCATAGAGCCTGGGAAGGGAGGACTGGCTACACAAAAGCACTATCAACAGCAAGGAGCAAAGGTGGAGAAATGAGAATAAATAAGGAGAAGCGGGGTGGATTTTGCAGAACTAACGGCCCCTACCTTTATAATGATCAAGCCTGGGAGATCTGTCTACTGTCTATGCAGAAATATATACACCTTGTGGAGAGAGATGTGGTGGAGAGTGGACAGCCCGGGGAAGACCCTCAGCCAGCTGAACAGGTAGCCTGACAAGCTAGGGGGAGCCAGGGAGTCGTGGGATGGTGGAAGAGGGAGAAGTCTTCCTGCCCAATGGGCCTCTGATGGGGAGGTGACAACCTGGACCCCAGCCACACCCTCAACTCCCCCGCAGGTGTGGAATCACACGATCTGGGTCAAAGTGATGGTGGGGCCCTTGTGGTCGTCAAAGCGGTCCATGGTCTTGAGGCTGAGGATCATGTGCAGGCCGTAGGTGAAGATGAACAGCATGAACAAGGAGGTGAGCAACCCCATCCAGATACCCGGGGAGAAGAAGCCTGCACAGTCGCTAGCGTAGGAGAACTTCTTGTCTGTCACATTGAAGGCCTGGATCTGAGGGACAGAAAGCACCGAATGGCCCCACCCAGAGAGGCAAGGTAAGTGTTCCCCAGTTGGTGGGAAGAGAGCAGCAAGGGGATGGGACTACATTCCCAGGCCCAAACCTGAAAGGACCCAGAGACCCTTCACAGGCCTCTACTCCCCCTCGAACCCCTCCTCCAGCCAGGGCTCCCCCACTGTCAGGCACAGTCCCTCCTCCCTTCCTACCTGGAAGTCCCGAAAAGTCAACTGCCAAAGAGAGGGCTGCGTGTAAGGCACAAGGAGGTTGCCATCCTCGTTTTCACTGCTGACATGCTCACAGTGGAAGGAATAAATGCTGGGCCCCGTGACCTGGGAGGCATTGAAGTAGGTGACGGAGCCGTTGCTGTGGATTTCCAGGTTCTCCAAGGTAAACCAGTACCGGGCAGACACTGAGTAGAAGCTGCTAGCCAGAATGAACCTGGGGGCGGGGGGGTGCCGTGGAGTGGGGTCAGGCAGCTGGAGAGGCTGGAGCCACAGCAGCCCACCTGCCCCTGCCTCTCAGACTCACTTGAATGTCACCATGGTCCCAAAGAGTGAGTCATATGTCAGCACCAGCCTGCGGAGGAAGAGGGGTTTTCAGATTCTGGAATGGCCTTGAAAACACTTCCGAGCAAGGCCCTCAGGTCTCCTTCTACCTGAACTGCACCAGGTCCTCCTGCAGAGCCACCTAAAGAACCAGGGCCCTAGCTTGACAGATAGGAGACCTGAGGCCCCATCCCTTTCCAAGTCAGGAACCGGGTAGCACACAGGTGCCCCACCTCCAGCTGAGGACTCCTTCCTCTGGGTTCCCTGAACCCCCAGACTCCCTCTTGGAGTTGCTTAAGGTGCTCAGGCTGGGCCATGAGGCTGCCCAAGGGGGTGGCACCGGGATCCAGGGTGATTAGGAACTGTTAACAACCAAGGCCCCAGCTAAGGATGAGAAGGCATGAGCAGGCAGAGCTCTGAGCAGCAGCCCCACCCTACACCACCACCTGCGTCTTCACGCTGAACGCCCCCCAACACAGACCCAGGCAGGGGCACGCACTTTGCCCTCACCTGGCAAAGGAGTCATTCCAGAAGGAGCCAGTCAGGTTGAGGTCCTGGACCCCAAAGGTGCGGGAGGTCAGGTCCTCCCAGTGCTCCCCGTATGCCACTGAGAAGTTTTGGGCCCAGAAGAGGATCCGGGTGTCATAACTGTCATTGTAACTCACGGGGACATTCATTGCAGGCGGCACCACTGTTCTCTGCAACAGCTGGCGACCCAGCCCCCCAGTCACCATGGCTACATCACGGGCCACCTGCAGACAAGAGCCCACAAAACCTTCTCTCAACAGCCCTTGAGGCGAGCCCTGAACTAGATAGCCTGCCCTTCCTCTCCCCACTGAGCACCATCTCTGGTCCCACCAGTGATGCTCATATGCAAAAGCTTCCTTTGAGCAGCTTTCCCCTAAGCCTCTGTGACATTGCTAATCTTTGCAACTTCAGAACACTTGGACTTCATGTCCGAAGATGCCAGCCCATAAGGCTAATGGGGTGAGATAGGCAGTGGTTGCCTGACTTCATGGCTCATCCATGCCCCCCACCCCTACACCTGCCCAGAGGAGGAACCAGCCCCCCTCCAGGCTCCCCGACCACACCTCCTGGAGCCCTGGGCATGGGCACGTACCCTAGAAGGGCGGACCGCCGTGAGGGCCGCCGTGTAGGGGATGTCTTCTGACTTGAGTGTGCTCAGCACCTGCCCAATGACCTCATCTGAGGGGTCGGGGAGAACAGAGACACAGGTCAGAGGCAGCCCCTCGCAGCCACTGTACCCAGCAGAAGCCAGGAGAGGCAGGCTGTACCCTCCTGTGCCCTCTCTGGGTGCCTTCTCTGGATGGCGCTCTGTGAGATCACCTTGTGGAGGCGAGCACCCCTAGACGTCTCCACTGTGAAGCCCTTCCCACCCTAGCAACCGGTATGTCCCCGTGTGGGACACCAAGCCCCTCCAAGAGCCGGCTCCCATCAACCCCCAGTAGCATTTTCCATTTCAACAGCCACTTCTCATCATCCCACCCACTTCTGGCCTCCCCTGGGATACCATGGCCCCAGTCACCGCCTCCCCCACGTGGACAGAGAAAAGACAGACAGCTACCGAAAACACCAAATCCACCATGGCAAGTTTCTGGTGACCTTTCTGGGAGGAAGAACTGTCCTCTCTAGTGCAAGGGAGACAAGTTCTCAGAACAGGTGTTTGAAACAGTGCTGGCGTGTTAAACCCCCAGACCCTAGGGTGCAGGCTGCCTGGGTGGAAGTTGGCTCCAGGCTGTGCTGAGGAGGCCCCTGGGCATCCAACGCTTGGGCCGAGGCCTAGGGACCTTGCCCAGTTGCCAGGGGCTCGGAGAAGCAGCCAGGCCCCCTGGGAATGGAGAGGGACTGAGGAACCTGGGCCAGCTCTGCATGGCCAAGGGCTGGATAAAGATGGAAACCGTGCACCTTCCCCGACCCCACTCACCATTGCCCATGAGGACTTCCTTCGGTGCCATCAGACCCGAGCTAGGGAAGAGACATAAAAGTTCGAGCTGCCCAAATCCTGATGGCTCTCTGCCACCCATTGGGCTGCCTCCTGAAGCCCCTCCAGGCCCTGGCATTCCCTGGTATAGCCCCGCCACCTAGCACACTCGAGCTGGGCCTCCAAGAGCCACACTCACCACCACCAGTCTCCCCTCCCAGGACCTCTGCTCACCTCGCGGCCCTGCCTGGAATCCCCTGTGCTTTCTCCCCCAGCTCCAGAGTCCCGGTCATGTCCCTGCCACCTCTCCATGAACAGTCCCCGCTAGGCAGGCTGGTTCCCCGCTAGCGAGGCCCATGCCTGGCTCATCTCAGGAGGCCTGAGAGGCCTAGCTCAATGCTGGGCACTGACTCCTGAGTCCCAACCCGGCTGGAGGGCCTTCCTGCCCCTTCTGGCCAGACAGATGCCTTCTGGGAGGGCCTCAGGGTGCTAAATGGAGGACCGCTTGGCTGGACAGAGTTGTGCCCCCAGAGCTTGGGCCCTGAGGCTAGAGGCCCAGCCGTACCTGGCTGTGTAGGGCAGGCGGATGAGCAGCAAGGCCGGGATGCTGGCATTGAGCTTCAGTTCCTGGAGAGTGGCCAAGTCCACGTGCAGGGGGCTGGCCCCGAGCTTCTCCTGCATGTAAGTGGTCAGAGTGCTGATCGCGTACCAGTCAACGGCAGGAAGCACCAGAGAGGAGGGGGCCAGGTCCAGGGCGTTCTGGGAACAGCGGGGAGATAGGCAGATGAGTTAGCAAGGGGCCACGGGACCAGGGCCAGCCACCCAGACCTCGGTGGCAAGCCACACCTACACTGGGTCTCACTCCAGGTAAGAAAAAAAACACACCACACTCCTGGCCCTGACACTTGGCCTTTCCCCATCAAGCCAATGTCTCTGGTTCCTGAGGGGACAGTTCCTATTATGCTGGTGGAGGGAGGCACGGGGTGGCCTCCAGGGTCACCGGCTGGGTGTAGACTCTTACCTCCAGGTTAGAAAAGGCGCTGTCTTGCTTGTTTCCAAACACGCCACCATATGCTGTGAAGTCCTCAATGCTCAGCTAGTAAAAGGGAGAGAAACAGCCTCTGAAGGTTGGACAGACGTGGGGCCAGGGCAGGGGGCAGACACTGGCCCTGGGCATTTCTGCAGGGCCAGCAACAGCTCATTTAGAGGCAGGTTTGATCTGGAGCATGAGGGTGCATTTTAGGGGTGGGGGCATGGAAGGTTCTCTTTCTTTCCGCCAGCAACCCTCTCAGCAGGGCGAGAAGACAAGGAAGGCAGTCACAGGGTTGGGAGAAAATGTGTGGGCAGCTGACTCATGATAACCTCAGGAGTAAGAGCCTGCCTGGAGATAAGAGGAACTTCGGACAGAAGAGGGAAGCTGCGGGGAGGGGGCTGGGAGCAGCTAAGAACATTGATTGCATGCCCCCGGGGCGGAAGGCCCAGAAAAAAGAGAACCTACATGCCAGCTGCAACAGCTGGAGCCGCCTTTGTCCAGTCTGCACGGGACCCTTTGCAAAGGAGGGTGAGAAATCCCCCCTCCCCGCCCCAGTTTTTGTGGAAGGGGACAGATATGAAGATCTCAGAACACACTGGACCAACCACGGAAGGCTTCTGAGCACTCTGGACCACAATCACCCTGACCCCCATCCTTCTAATCTCCACAACCTATGGATGTCCTTCAACTTTCGCCCTCCGCTCCAACTCCCAGCTTCCTCTGGATTTTCCCAGGGAGGCCCAGAGGTGATCTTAATCAGCTTCCCTGATGTCATCGTGTTTAGTATACACACCTGCCCAGCCTCCTTGCCCTTCTGGGCAGGAATCCTGAGCCTCTCTGGTGTCGAGGCTATCATTCAGAAAGCCTGTGTGCACTCCCTGTTCGAAATCACCCAAGACTTCTGCCACATTTTAGAACTGCGACCAACCCCTTTCCCCCTCATCTCCGGGCTCCTCAACTGACCATCTCCTAAGCCTTTCTCTCACTCACTGTACTCCAGCCACATCAGCTCTTCCACAGGCTCACCCTTTGCACCTGCTGTTACCTCTGCCAGGAATGCATACCTTCCTCCCCCAGCCACATGGCTCCATCTCTACCTCCGCTTAGATCTCTGCTTCAATACCACCTCCTCAGCGAGCACTTGCCTGCTCCCTCTTTATGTTACACAGCATTGCCAGTCACTCTGTCCCTGAGTCTGCTTCCTTCTTATCTAAGGACTATAGCGCTAATGTTATATCATACCAACTTAGCATTTACGTAAACTTCTCACCCTCGCAAGAGTGTTAGCTGCTTCGGAGTAGGGGCTTGGGTGATTCTGCTCATTGCTATGTCCCCAGCACTTAATCAATACCTGTCACAGAGTAGGTAGTCTATATTTGACAAATGAATGAATGAATGAATGCCATCAGATGGGGTGGGGGGGCGCCAGCCAGATCTTTTACATGGACTATCAGAATTGCTCCTCACTGCCCTCTGATGTCAGTGATGTCTTTTTACAGATGTGGAAACTGGTATTTGCTGAGTATTTCACATGTCCAAAGGCCAGTAAGCAATAGAATTGGAACTGAGTCAGAGTTCCAGTCTGACTACATTATTCACAACCTCCTGGAAGGACTACAGGCCAGCACAGCTACCACCCCCTGCCCACAGAGCAAGACCACAAAGGGAATGACCCAAACAGGCCACCAATGAGGAAGAGACAAGCAGAAGCTCAATAATCTCGCAAACACTAATCCTACACTGCCCTAGAATCTTCTTGTGGTCTGCATACCTGCTTTAGGGCCAGAAATGCCCAGATGGGAGGGTAAACAGTGTGCTGGGTATGAGCACAAAATCACAGTGGGGGAGGGGTGTCCAACAGACTCAGGCTGGAATAACCTGGGACTTGCACAAGCCATGGAACTTCAGCTGATCCTACAACCCTTAGCTCCTTAGGCAGTAAAACCAAGATAATGACATCAGCTCAGCTAGTATGAATGAAGCACTCAGTAATCGATCAATCATTCTTCCATTCTGTCTTACGATCATTACAGTCAGAATCACAACTCTGCCACCCAATAGCTATGTGACCTTGGGCAAGTCACTTGCCATCCTTGGGCTTCTCATCTGTAAACAGGGTTCATCATCCTTGCCTTGTAGTGAGTCAGGTAAGGGTTTGGCACTCAATCAGCATCTGGCCTCTGACCCCTTATTTCCCCCAATCAAGTGGGTGCCATTTCTGGGCCCCCGCCATTCCCATGCTCAGCAGAGTGGCTCAGTGGGCTCATGTTGTGCCCATAACCCAGAGGTAGACGGATGGAAACCATCCTCTGCTAGCTGTTTGTCTTCCCAGGTGGCGCTAGTGTTTAAAAAAAAAAAAACGCCTGCCAATCCAGGAATCGTAAAAAGATGTGGGTTCTATCCCTGAGTGGGGAAGATCCCTTGGAGGAAGGCATGGCAACCCACTCCACTGTTCTTGACTAGGAGCATCCCTGGTGGCTCAGACTGTAAAGAATCTGCCTGCCAATGCAGGAGACCCAGGTTTGATCCCTGGGTTTGGAAGATCCCCTGGAGGAGGGCATGGGAACCCACTCCAGTATTCTTGCCTAGAGAATCCCATGGACAGAGGAGCCTGGCGGGCTATTAGCCCATAGAGTCGCAAAGAATCAGACACGACTGAAGCGACTTAGCAGGCACGCACCATTCCCACTCAACATTCTCCCGCAGGCCTTCCCAAGGAAGGAACCACACCTCTCTGCAGTTTGGACAAGGTCACTGCAGCTTCCCTCGGGGAATGGGCCTCAGTGTCCTGGGGGAGAGGGGGCTGTCTCCTGAATGATGAAGGGAGAGAGGGTTGGGGGAGGCGCACCTTGTCCTGCAGGAACAGCAGCACATTTCGGGGGCCCAGCTCCAGGGCGGGGTCTAAGTAGGTGGAGAGCTGCATGTCGCTGGTGATATGGCCCTCGTGGGTGTCGGCCGCAGGAGCCCACAGGCCTCTAGCAGGAGATAGAGAGGTGCTGTCAAGCGGGGGCTTGAGATCCGAAGCCCGTGGGCTCCCAGCTTGATGCCTGGGGCCCAGAGCCAGCGTCCTTGCTACAGGCCTCCGAACAAGGAACAGCCCCCCCTGGGCCTCGCCGCCCCCCGCCAAGGACAGCTCCGGAGTCGAGCGAGGGCCCCTCAACCGCCGCGGCGCGCAGCGCAGCCCGCCCCGCTCACCGGTCACTCGACCACAGCACCAGCGGCACCTGCTGCTCCGACGTCGCCGCTGCCGCCGCCACCAGCATCAGCGGCAGCCATGGCATCCGGCAGAGCGCTGGAGCCCACCGCGTCCCCGCCCGCACCTGAGCCGCCGCGGTCGCCGCCATCATAACCTCTCGGCCTGTACTGCCAGGACCCACCGCGGCCGCCGCGGATCAGGTGACCGACGCCCCCGCCCGAAGTCCGCCTTGAGCTGCCATTGGTCCGGGCGCAAGACGGCTCTCCAGACTCTCAGGTGATTGAACGATGTGGCTGTCATTCACAGCTGCTCCTTTTCGCTGGTTGGCTGTACGTCTCTCCGGGCGCGCACGCTACAAATAATTAAGGGGGCGGGGCAGAGCTCCTTTGGTTCCCACAGCCCGCCTGCCAATCTGCGGATGCTGGTGGGTGGGACCCAGCAGAAGGTACTGGGCGGAGTGGGCTCCGCTAGTCCCCGCACTCACGGCTTACCGTCTCCCTGTTTTAAAACTTAAGCATCAGGGTCTTTTCCAATGAGTCAGTTATTTGGCCACCTGATGCGAAGAACTGAGTCCTTTGGAAAAGACCCTGATGCTGGGAAAGACTGAAGGCGGGAGGAGAAGGGGACGACAGAGGATGAGATGTTTGGATGGTATCACCGACTCGATGGACATGAGTTTGAGTAAACTCCGGGAGTTGGTGATGGACAGGGAGGCCTGGCGTGCTGCAGTCCATGGGGTCGCAAAGAATCGGACCCGACTGAGCGACTGAACTGAATGCTTAGAATAGCAAGAGGGCTTTCTTTTCCCCGCAGTTGGACCCTCCCTTATACAGGTAAGGAAAGAAGAGGATGCCCAGGAGAGCGTCCAGAGAAACACCAGCACTTGCTAGGGGCAGGGAGGAGGATCAGAAGAGAGATCGGAGAGGAGCATCAAGGAGGAGGGGGAAAACCCTGGGAAGTTTCAAGGACGCCATGATTAACAATGTCAGTCTCGACTGCTGCCAGGAAGCAGGTAAGATGAAGACAGAACACTTTCTTGTACTTAGCAACACCAGTTTGCTAAGAGTGATGTCTTTGTGAGGAAGTGGAGACACAGCGTTGATTGTTCCTTTCTCGAAGTTTGCCTTCAGGAGAGGAAAGAGACAACTAGAGCCAGAAGATGTGAGACACCACCTCAAATGAATTGGGAGACTTTCATCTTTCTCTGTGCCTCTTTTTTTTTTTTTTTTTCTTAATATATATATATTTTGTGTGTGTTTACAAAAGCACATACAAAACACTTACAATGTTTCAGGTGCACAGCTACGTGGTTCTTATACACATATGTTATTTTTATAATAGACACATCTATTATTGTTAGGTTATTTTCCATTATAGATATTTCAGATAATTTTCCATTATAGGTATTCCATTAGTAATATTGACAAAATATTGACTATAGTTACCTATGGTATACAGTAAACCTTTGTTGCTTGTTGCACATCTATTTTTTTTAATTAGAATCTAGAAATAAAAAAAAGAAATCTAGCAATCTATTCATACTAAGTCAAAAAAAGTGGAATCAAAATGTCATGTTTTTTAGCTATATGCCTCTTTTTTTTTTTTTTTTTTTTTTTTTTTTTGGCCATACCATGCAGCAGGTGGTGTATTAGTTCCCCAACCAGGGATCAAACCCAAATCCCCTGCATTGGAAGCGTGGAGTCTTAACTGCTGGACCACTGAGGAAGTCCCTGTCTGTGCCATTTTTGATTTCTCATATTGGCGACCATTGGAATCTAGTGGGTAAGTAAATGGGTGCTGTTTTGTTTTTTTTTTTTAACATTGATACATATACTGGGTTGAAGAGTATCCCCCTAAAATTCATGTCTATCCAGAACTTGTAAATGTCACTTCATTTGGAAATTAGATCTTTGCAGATGTGATCCAAATAAGGTCATGCTGGAGTAAGGCGGGCCCTAAATCCAATGACTAGTATCCTCCTAAGAAGAGAGAAGTTTCGACACAGACACACAGGGAAGGCCAATCGATGGTAGAGACAGAGTTTTGCAGCCACAAACTGAGGAGCTCCTGGAACCACCAGAAACTGAAATACACAAGGAGAAATTCTTCCCTAGAGCTTTCAGAGGGAACACAGCCCTGTTTACACCTTGACTTTGGACTTCTAGCCTCCAGAACTGGGAGAGAATAAATTTCTGTTGGTTGAAGCCTGCCCATTTGTGGTAATCTCTTATAGCAGCCCTGGGAAACTAAAACACTATATGTTTGCAATTTTTCATAATAAAAAATATGGGGAGATAAAAGTTTGATCATGCCCGTTACCAGCAAGGATGTTGGGAAATAGTCTCGCCTACATGGTGGTGAAAATATCAACTGGTTGAACTGTTTTTAGAGGATAATTTGGCAGCATCTAACAAACTGAAACCTGTATGACCTTTAACTAAGCGGTTTCCCTCTTAGGGATCCATTCAATAGAAATGGGCTTCCCTGGTGGCTCAGATGGTGAAGAGTCTGCCTGCAGTGTGGGAGACCTGGGTTCGATACCTGGGTCAGGAAGATCTCCTGGAGAAGGAAATGGCAACCCACTCCAGTGTTCTTGCCTGGAAAATCCCATGGACAGAGGAGCCTTGCAGGCTACAGTCCATGGGATCATAAAGAGTCAGACACGACTGAGTGACTTCACTTTCACTTTCAATAGAAATACTCAGCCAAGCGCACACAAAGAGAGCTTTTGCAGCACCGTTTGTGGTTACAAAGATGTGGGTACTTGGGACTGGACATCAGGACAGTGTCCAGCCACTGCTGCTGCCATCCCTGCCCCTCAAATACCATCTCCTTGGCAGAATTCAATCTATGTGACTCCCCCCCTAGCCCCACAGAGCTGACAGACCACTGATCACCTCTACTCATCAACTGCTTAGGAGATTGTAATCATGGTTGTCACAAATGTGGCTTCAACTACGACAGTGGCAGTTGAGCTGAAGAAAGGAGGTGGGCTTGCCATTGTTGAGGAAGACAGAGACTGGAGGTGGCTCTTGGATCTGTCTGAGTTGGGGACTAGGAGACGAGGTAAGTTGGGGACAGTTAAGTTTGGGTTGTTTGTGGGGCCCCTCAGTGGCAACGTCTGAGTCAGTTTCAGGGAGAGCTTTTTGCTGGAGCTCACTGTGTCCCCAGAAGACCAGGAGAGGTTGGAAGGCTTAGGGCCATGATCTAAGTTGTGTTTAAAAGGGCTGATTTGGCTGTGGGAGCAGAACGGATGAGGTGGGGAGAGTGGCAGCAGAGACCAGCAAGAGGCTGCTGCCCTTGTCTGGGAGGAAGGTGATGGGGCTGGACAAGGTAATTGAGAGGCAGAGGAAAAAGCCAGATAGACTGCAGAAGTCACTGCCTGAGCATTGATGTGGGGCTGATGTTCGAGCAGGTGGCATGGTGGCAGGGGCCCTGGGAGCATCTGAAGTGAGAGATCAGAGCCAGGGTAGCCAGCAGATGGGGAAGGGAGAGACCAGAGTCCACATGCTCGAGTCCTTCCCTGTCCTTGCTCTCGCTCTCTGCCCAGTGGCTCAGTTGCATCCCCCTGGTCTGTCAATCCTGCTCAGCCTGGTGCCCCAAGGGAAAAAAAACAGGGATCCCCCCGCTGCCCAAACAGGGCATCACAGCATCACTGAAGTCCAAATTTGAAGGGAAAGATTTTCTCAAAAGGTGTGACCTTGAGGGCCAGCAGTCTCCTGCTCCCCGTCGTTACAGAGGCCCACAGATGCTTTTCTTCTTTGCTCAGTTCCCACAGGTCCCTGGAGTGGTAATCCTCCGGAAGCAGTGGCTGTGGGCCAGGCACTGAGTCGGACTCAGACTCTGCCCCTCAAGTTCCCAATCTGATCTGCAGGAGACGGGACATCAGGGGTCCCAGCCCAGGGTGATGGATGTTCAAAAGGGAGACACACAGGGCCAGGAGGGAGGCACACAGAGGGGCGCGCACCTGAGTCTGCTTCAACTGCAAGGTGACATCTAAGCTGAGTCCTTCAATAAATATTGACAGCACCCATGAGTACCTTCTGTCTGTGGCTTCGTTTTGTGGGTGAAAGCATTTATTCATGAAAACCCACCTGGGCCCTCACCATCCCTGTGTCTTCTTTTAATACAATATTGGACACATCCCCAAATCAGTGTAATATCTGTGTGCTGCGTGGATTACCTATGTTGTGTGGACACGCATCACCTTTACGTTACACACATCACATTATTGCATGTGAAATAGATAATAAAAGGAGCCCCCATCACCCGCCCCAGACTTCACAGAGTGCTGCCAGGTCCTGGGCAAAAATCGTTGTCCCCAAATCCCTTTCTCCTGCCCCTCCCTGCCCCCCGGAAGTAATTGCTAGCCTATATTTGCTGTTTATCATTCCTTTTTCTCTTAGAGGTTGACCACTTCAGGATGCCCCCCTAAACAGTCTTGTGCTCAGTCTGTTGATACTTGAGCTTGACAAAATGGCATCATCCTGCTCATAGACCCACACAGGGGACACGGGGAGCATCAGAGCATCCTCATGGAGTAAAGCCAATGCCTGGTTTTCCTCTTCCATTGGCAGATGCTGGTGCTTCTTACTGTCCCTTGGTTTGCCGGGAGGCTCTTAATGACCTACAGATGCAAGATGTCTCCGGGGCCATGGTCGATGGTCCTCTTGTTCACAATGATTCCGTCTCCTTCCGTTTAGGAGCACCCCTCCTTGCCCATTGCCGGCCAGGAGACACACTGCAAGTGGCAGGGTCAGGGTATCAGGAGACCCACAGGCCCCCTGTGGGAATCTTTCAGCACCCTCACCACAAGTGACTCGGCAATGGAACGTTGCTTACAAAACCCTGAGCTCCATGCTGTGCTTGCTGTGAGACAGGTGAAGGGGGCCACCACCTCACTCCTGCAGCCCATGTCACCTGGAGTGCTCCCCAAAGTGGAGTCCACACCCTGAGCCCGCTCACCCAGGCGTCACACAGTCCTCCCAGGCTTACCTTCCCCCACACATTCCTTGTGTGACTGAAAAAGAAAAGATGAGAAATCCAGATGTCCAGCTCAATGACTTAGCAAAGCAAACTTTGCCTTGGCATTGCCCAAGTCGAGAATTCAAATGTCTACATCCTCATTCCCTTCCCATCACTTCCTTCTCCCTTCCACCAGTGAGCACACACCTGATTTTTGGGGTCATCTCTTGGCTTTTCATAACTTTACCAATTGTATCAGCCCGTTTGGGGTGCTGGGACAAAGTGTCACAGACGGTGGCACTTAGAAACAGCGGAAGTTTATTGCTCACCAAGGCTTGCCGTCAGAGATCAAGGTACCATCAGCATGGGGGAGGGTCTTCTTCCCAGGTTGCAGACTTCTCATTGTATCCTCACTGGGCAGGAGGACTGAAGAAACTGGAGCCTCTTTGATGAAGACACTCATCTCATCTTGAGGACTTCACCTTCATGAGCTCATGACCTGAGCACCTCTCCCAGGCCCCCACCTCCTAATAAATACCATTAGGGCATTAGATTTCAATATATGAGTTTGGACAGACATCCTGACCATGGAACCAGATAAGCAGGCATCTCTCAATACAATGGTTTTGTTTTCTCTTCATTGGGACTTTGTATAAGTGGAATTATTCAGTATTATATTTGTGTCTAGATTCTGTGCTCAAAATTGGTAGGTTAATGTGAGTCATTGCATAATAGCCACATGACTGCTGTTCCTCTGGACAAATATTATGCCAGTCATTGAGCCCTTCTGTTGAGGGATATTTGAGTATTTTCCCACTTTAGCTACCACAGCAGGTGTTGCTGCAAACATATATTTGCCTAATGGTGCACATGTATGTGTATTTCCATAGGGGTGTGTGTGTGTGTGTGTGTGTGTGTGTGTGTATCTCAGGTCATAGGGTATATACACTGGGTTGAATGGGCTTCCCAGGTGGTGCTAGTGGTAAAGAACCCGCCAGCCAAAGCTGGAGACGTAAGAGACACAAGTTCAATCCCTGGGTCAGGAAGATCCTCTGGAAAAGGAAATGGCAACCCACTCCAGTTTTCTTGCCTGGAGAATCCCATGAACAGATGAAGCCTGGCAGGCTACAATCCATAGGGTTGCAAAGAGTCTGACATGACTGAAGCAACTTAGCATATACTGGGTTGAATGGTGTCCCCCCCAGATTCATGTCCAGGCTTCTGTGATGGCTCAAACAGTAAAGAATCTGCCTGCAGTGTGGGAGACCCAGGTTCAATCCCTGTGTTGGGAAGATCCCCTGCAGAAGGGAATGGCAACCCACTCCAGTATTCTGGCCTAGAGAATTCCATGGACAGAGGAGCCTGGTGGTCTATAGTTCATGGGGTTGCAAAGAGCTGGACACAACTGAGCAACTAACACTTCAGTTTATTGTGCTTTGTTAATGCAATTACAGGAAGTTCTTACAGTATATATGTTTTCAGCTCTGCCATTGTGTTTCCTCTTCAATGAAATGCCTGCTCACACCAATCTTTCCATTTTTCTATGGATTGCTTATCTTCATCTTAGTGATTTATCCATGGGATTCTCCATAGATAAATAGTGGATGAAGTGAAGTGAAAGGCACTCAGTCATGTCTGACCCTTTATGACCCCATGGACTATACAGTCCATGGAATTCTCCAGGCCAGAATACTGGAGTGGGTAAATAGTGATTTATTCGTGATATTCTCCAGACCAGGATACTAGGATGGGTAGTCTTTCCCTTCTCCAGGGGCTCTTCCCAACCCAGGGATCGAACCCAAGTTTCCTGCATTGCAGGCAGATTCCTTACCACTCACTGAGCCACCAAGGAAGCCCCCCCGCCCTTGCACTTTCTTCATGATGTCTTCTGATGAACAGAATGTCTTAATTTTACTGTAGTAAGATGAGATCAGATCAGTCGCTCAGTCGTGTCCGACTCTTTGCAACCCCATGAATCGCAGCACGCCAGGCCTCCCTGTCCATCACCAACTCCCGGAGTTCACTGAGACTCACGTCCATTGAGTCAGTGATGCCATCCAGCCATCTCATCCTCTGTTGTCCCCTTCTCCTCCTACCCCCAATCCCTCCCAGCATCAGAGTCTTTTCCAATGAGTCAACTCTTCACATGAAGTGGCCAAAGTACTGGAGTTTCAGCTTTAGCATCATTCCTTCCAAAGAAATCCCAGGGCTGATCTCCTTCAGAATGGACTGGTTGGATCTCCTTGCAGTCCAAGGGACTCTCAAGAGTCTTCTCTAACACCACAGTTCAAAGGCATCAATTCTTCGGCGCTCAGCCTTCTTCACAGTCCAACTCTCACATCCATACATGACCACAGGAAAAACCATAGCCTTGACTAGACGAACCTTTGTTGGCAAAGTAATGTCTCTGCTTTTGAACATGCAATCTAGGTTGGTCATAACTTTCCTTCCAAGGAGTAAGCGTCTTTTAATTTCATGGCTGCAGTCACCATCTGTAGTGATTTTGGAGCCCAGAAAAATAAAGTCTGACACTGTTTCCACTGTTTCCCCATCTATTTCCCATGAAGTGGTGGGACTGGATGCCATGATCTTCGTTTTCTGAATGTTGAGCTTTAAGCCAACTTTTTCACTCTCCACTTTCACTTTCATCAAGAGGCTTTTTAGTTCCTCTTCACTTTCTGCCGTAAGGGTGGTGTCATCTGCATATCTGAGGTTATTGATATTTCTCCTGGCAATCTTGATTCCAGTTTGTGCCTCTTCCAGCCCAGCGTTTCTCATGATGTACTCTTCATATAAGTTAAATAAACAGGGTGACAATATACAGCTTTGACGAACTCCTTTTCCTATTTGGAACCAGTCTGTTGTTCCATGTCCAGTTCTAACTGTTGCTTCCTGACCTGTATACAGATTTCTCAAGAGGCAGATCAGGTGGTCTGGTATTCCCATCTCTTTCAGAATTTTCCACAGTTTGTTGTGATCCACACAGTCAAAGGCTTTGGCATAGTCAATAAAGCAGAAATAGATGTTTTTCTGGAACGCTCTTGCTTTTTCCATGATCCAGCGGATGTTGGCAATTTGATCTCTGGTTCCTCTGCCTTTTCTAAAACCAGCTTGAACATCAGGAAGTTCACAGTTCACATATTGCTGAAGCCTGGCTTGGAGAATTTTGAGCATTACTTTACTAGCGTTTGAGATGAGTGCAATTGTGCGGTAGTTTGAGCATTCTTTGGCATTGCCTTTCTTTGGGATTGGAATGAAAACTGACCTTTTCCATTCCTTTGGCCACTGCTGAGTTTTCCAAATTTGCTGGCATATTGAGTGCAGCACTTTCACAGCATCATCTTTCAGGATTTGGAATAGCTCAACTGGAATTCCATCACCTCCACTAGCTTTGTTCATAGTGATGCTTTCTAAGGCCCACTGGACTTCACATTCCAGGATATCTGGCTCTAGGTGAGTGATCATACCATCGTGATTATCTGGGTCATGAAGATCATTTTTGTATAGTTCTTCTGTGTATTCTTGCCACCTCTTCTTAATATCTTCTGCTTCTGTTAGGTCCATACCATTTCTGTCCTTTATCGAGCCGATCTTTGCATGAAATGTTCCCTTGGTATCTCTAATTTTCTTGAAGAGATTTCTAATCTTTCCCATTCTGTTGTTTTCCTCTATTTCTTTGCATTGATCGCTGAGGAAGGCTTTCTTATCTCTTCTTGCTATCCTTTGGAACTCTGCATTCAGATGCTTATATTTTTCCTTTTCTCCTTTATTTTTCGCTTCTCTTCTTTTCACAGCTATTTGTAAGGCCTCTCCAGACAGCCATTTTTCTTTTCTGCATTTCTTTTCCATGGGGATGGTCTTGATCCCTGTCTCCTATACAATGTCACGAACCTCATTCCGTAGTTCATCAGGCACTCTATCTATCAGATCTAAGCCCTTAAATCTATTTCTCACTTCCACTGTATAATCATAAGGGATTTGATTTAGGTCATACCTGAATGGTCTAGTGGTTTTCCCTACTTTCTTCAATTTCAGTCTGAATTTGGCAATAAGGAGTTCATGGTCTGAGCCACAGTCAGCTCCTGGTCTTGTTTTTGTTGACTGTATAGAGCTTCTCCATCTTTGGCTGCAAAGAATATAATCAATCTGATTTAGGTGTTGACCATCTGGTGATGTCCATGTATAGAGTCTTCTCTTGTGTTGTTGGACGAGGGTGGTTGTTATGACCAGTGCATTTTCTTGGCAAAACTCTATTAGTCTTTGCCCTGCTTCATTCCGTATTCCAAGGCCAAATTTGCCTGTTACTCCAGGTGTTTCTTGACTTCCTACTTTTGCATTCCAGTCCCCTATAATGAAAAGGACATCTTTTTTGGGTGTTAGTTCTAAAAGGTCTTGTAGGTCTTCATAGAACCACTCAACTTCAGCTTCTTCAGCGTTACTGGTTGGGGCATAGACTTGGATTACTGTGATATTGAATGGTTTGCCTTGGAAACGAACAGAGATCATTCTGTCGTTTTTGAGATTGCATCCAAGTACTGCATTTCGGACTCTTTTGTTGACCATGATGGCCACTTCATTTCTTCTGAGGGATTCCTGCCCGCAGTAGTAGATATAATGGTCATCTGAGTTAAATTCACCCATTCCAGTCCATTTCAGTTCTCTGATTCCTAGAATGTCGACATTCACTCTTGCCATCTCTTGTTTGACCACTTCCAATTTGCCTTGATTCATGGACCTAACATTCCAGGTTCCTATGCAATATTGCTCTTTACAGCATCGGACCTTGCTTCTATCACCAGTCCCATCCACAGCTGGGTATTGTTTTTGCTTTGGCTCCATCCCTTCATTCTTTCTGGAGTTATTTCTCCACTGATCTCCATTAGCATATTGGGCACTTACTGACCTGGGGAGTTTCTCTTTCAGTATCCTATCATTTTGCCTTTTCATACTGTTCATGGGGTTCTCAAGGCAAGAATACTGAAGTGGTTTGCCATTCCCTTCTCCAGTGGACCACATTCTGTCAGACCTCTCCACCATGACCCGCCCGTCTTGGGTTGCCCCACGGGCATGGCTTAGTTTCATTGAGTTAGACAAGGCTGTGGTCCTAGTGTGATTAGATTGACTAGTTTTCTGTGAGTATGATTTCAGTGTGTTTGCCCTCTGATGCCCTCTTGCAACACCTACCGTCTTACTTGGGTTTCTCTTACCCTGGGTGTGGGGAATCTCTTCACGGCTGCTCCAGCAAAGCGCAGCCATTGCTCCTTACCTAGGATGAGGGGTATCTCCTCACCGCCGCCCTTCCTGACCTTCAATGTGGGATATGTTCCATTTTCTTGATGGTTCATGTTTTTTGTATGTGTGCTCAGTCACTCAGTCATGTCCGACTCTTTGTGACCTCATGGACTGTAGCCTGTGAGGCTCCTCTGTCCATGGCATATTTCCAGCGAGAATACTGGACTGGGTTGCCGTTTCCTCCTCTAGGGGATCTTCCCAATCCAGGGATCAAACCTGCATCTCTTGCGTCTCTTGCATTGCAGGCAGATTCTTTACCACTGAGTCACCAGGGAATCCCTCATGTTTTTAATATCCTCTTTAAGAAGGCTTTCCCTGCCCCTAGATTATGGAAATATTTGCCTACATTGTCTTCTAGAAGTTGTCTTTGTTTTCCATGCATTCATGTACGTTGTGGGGCTTCCCAGGTGGTGTGAGTGGTAAAGAGCCCACCAGCCAATGCAGGAGATGCAAGAGATGCAGGTTCGATCCTTGGGTTGGGAAGATTCCCTGGAGAAGGGCATGGCAACCCACTCCAGTATTCTAACCTGGAGAATTCCATGGACACAGGAGCCTGGCAGGCTACAGTCCATGGGGTCACAAAGAGTTGGACACGACGGAGTGACTAACCCTTTCACTTTCTTCATGTATGTTGTGAGGCAAGGATCAAGTGTCTTTAAGAGAGCTGCAATTGTCCCAGTACTGTTTGAGATGAATGTCCTTTACCCACTGTCTTGGAATACCAATTTTGCTCTATATTAAGTGTCCTTACAGCTGTGGGTCAGTTTTTGGATCCCTGTTCCATTCCACTAATCAATTTGTCTCTCGAGTACCACCCTGTCTGAATTATTATAACTTCACAATAAACTTTGATACCCAAGAAGGCAAATCCTCCCACCATGTCCTTTTTCAAGAGGCTGTTCCTGGGCTATTGTGTGTCCATATTGATTTTAAAATCAATTCATTATATTGGCTAGATTATTTAAAGTTGTGGTAAAATGTATATAACAAAGTACCTTTTAGCCATTTTTTATTTAAAAGATTTATTGTGGTAAAATAGTGATATAAAACTTTACCATTGTAATCATTTTTAACTGTCCAGTTCTGGGGCATGAAGCACATTCACATTGTTCTACAACCTTCGTCTCCATCCGTTGCCAGAACATTCTCATCTACCACAAACTAAAACTATCTTCACTAAACACTATATATATATTCCCTCCTCCCCCAGTCCCTGTCACCCATTCTACTTTTTGTCTCTACGAATTTGACTACTCTAGGGATCTCATATGTATGGAATCATATACTACATGTAGTCTTTTGTGTTTGACATATTTCGCTTAGTGTAATGTTTTCAAGGTTCATTCACAATGCAGCCACAATGTCAGAATTTCCTTTCTTTTTATGGAGAATAATATTCCCTTGTATGACCCCAGTTTATTTACCCATTCAACTGTTGATGGACCCTTGAGTTTCCTTTTTGCTGTTGTGAGTAATTCCGTAGATTAATTCTGGAGAACTGACATATTTACTATATCAAGTATTCCTACTCATGAGCATGGGATCACTTTCCATTTACTTGGGATCACTTTCCATTTACTTGGGTCTTCTTTAATACCTTTCTATAAAATGTTATGATTTTCCTTATGTAGATCTTTCACATCTTCTTGTGAGATTCCTAGTTACCTTGTAACTTTTGTAAATGGTGTCTTAAACCATACTTTCTAATTTTTTATTGCTGGTGAATGTATGTAAATACAACTGATTTTTATACATGTTGATCTTATAACTGGGAAACTTTCTAAAACCTTGTTTCCAAAAATTTGGGTATAAATTCTTTCAGGTATTCTTTCAGTTCCAGAAGCTAGAAGTGGTACCAAAGCTGTTAGACAAATGAAATCAAAAGTAGAATACTTGTAAAGAAGGAAACAACACTGTCATTATTCTCTGCTATTAGGACTCTCCACATAGAAAAACCAAAAGCTGACTTTCACCTCATTTTGTTCCAAGTTTTCTGAGACTGAACATGAGACTTCCTTGGTGGTATGGTGGATAGGAATCCACCTGCCAATGCAGGCGACACAGGTTCGATGCCTGGTCTGGGAAGATCCCACGTGCAGCAGAGTAACTAGGCCCATGTAACATAACTACTGAGCCACAACTCCTGAGCTCATGTACTGCAACTACTGAAGGTCATGCACTGAGAGCCTGTGCTCCACAACAAGAGAAAACACCACAGTGAGAAATTTATGCGCCACCACTAGAGAGTAACCACCTGCTCTGGCAGCAGTGAAGACCCAGTGCAACCAAAAATTAATTTAATAAATAATTTAAAACACAACCATGTGGAAAAATGGAACATTTATGTAGGGTATCAAATCAGAACTCTTCATGAAATAGTTGATGTCTGTCAAAATGAATATAAAGTATATACGTGAAAAAGGGATGTTACATTTGGACCTATGCAGATGCAAACTGGCTGACAGTCTGTTTTTTCCTACAAGTGAAAGTTGCTCAGTCATGTCCGACTGTTGGTGACCCCATGGACTATACAGTCCATGGGATTCTCCAGGCCAGAAAGGGTAGCCTTTCCCCTTTCCAGGTGATCTTCCCAACCCAGGGATTCAACCCAGGTCTCTCACATTGCAGGTGGATTCTTTACCAGCTGAGCCATAAGGGTTTATGTTCTTTTTTTTTTAATGTTTACAAGGGTTTATGTTTTTTCCCCTTGTTGTTGTTCAGTTGCTAAGTCATGTCCAACTCTTTGCGACCCTATAGACCACAGCATGCCAGGCTTCCCTATCCTTCATTATCTCCTGGAGTTTCTTAAAACTCGTGTCCATTCAGTTGGTGGTACTAACCAACCATCTCATCTTCTGTCACCCTCTTCTCCTCCTGCCCTCAATTTTTCCCAGCATCAGGGTCTTTTCCAGAGAGTTGGCTCTTCACATCAGGTGGCCAATGTATTGGAGTTTCAGCTTCAACATCAGTCCTTTCAATGACTATTCAGGGTTGATTTCCTTTAAGATTGACTGGCTTGATCTCCTCGAAGACCAAGGAACTCTGAAGAGTCTTCCCAGCTCCACAACTTGAAGACATCAATTCTTCAGTGCTCAGCCTTCTTTAGGGTCCAACTTTCACTAATGGCTAACCTCAGATATGCAGATGACACCACCCTTATGACAGAAAGTGAAGGAAAACTAAAGAAACTCTTGATGAAAGTGAAAGAAGAGAGTGAGAAAGTTGGCTTAAAGCTCAACATTCATAAAACTAAGATCATGGTATCCGGTCCCATCACTTCATGGCAAATAGATGGGGAAACAGGGGAAACAGTGGCTGACTTTATATTTTTGGGCTCTAAAATCACTGCAGATGGTGACTTACTCCTTGGAAGGAAAGTTATGATCAACCTAGACAGCATATTAAAAAGCAAAGACATTACTTTGTCCACAAAAGTCTGTCTAGTCAAGGCTATGGTTTTTCCAGTAGTCATGTATGGATGTGAGAGTTGGACTATAAAGAAAGCTGAGCACCGCAGAATTGATGCTTTTGAACTGTGATGCTGCAGAAGACTCTTGAGAGTCCCTTGGACTGCAAGGAGATCCAACCAGTCCATTCTAAAGCAGATCAGTCCTGTGTGTTCATTGGAAGGACTGATATTGAAGCTGAAACTCCAATACTTTGGCCACCTTATGTGAAGAGCTGACTCATTGGAAAAGACCCTGATGCTGGGAAAGATTGAGGGCAGGAGGAGAAGGGGATGGCAGAGGATGAGATGGTTGGATGGCATTACCGACTCAATGGACATGAGTTTGAGTAAACTCCGGGAGTTGGTGATGGACAGGGAGGCCTGGCGTGCTCCAGTTCATGGGGTCACAAAGAGTCAGACCCAACTGAGTGACTGAACTTCACTAATGGCAGAAAGTGAAGAGGAACTAAAGAGCCTCTTCATGAGGGTGAAAGAGAATGAAAAAACTGGCTTAAAACTCAACATTCAAAAAACTAAGATCATGGCATCTAGTCCCATCACTTCATGGTAAATAGAAGGAGAAAACGTGGAAGCAGTGACAGACTTTATTTTGGGGGGCTCCAAAATCACTGCAGATGGTGACTGCAGCCATGAAATTAAAAGATCCTTGCTCCTTGGAAAGAAAGCTATGACCAACCTAGACAGCATATTAAAAAGCAGAGACATCACTTTGCCAACAAAGGTCTGTATAGTCAAAGCTGTGGTTTTTCCTGTTGTCATACATAGATGTGAAAGTTGGACCACAAAGAAGGCTGAACACTGAAGAACTGATGCTTTCGAACTGTGGTGCTGGAGAAGACTCTTGAAAGTCCCTTGGACTGCAAGATCAAGGGACTTGATCCTAAAGGAAAAAAGTCAGGGAAAAGTGAAGGAAAAAGTAAAGGAAACAGTCAATCCTAAAGGAAACCAACCCTGAATACTCACTGGATGGACTGACGCTAAAGCTGAAGCTCCAATACTTTGGCCACCTGATGCAAAGAGCTGACTCTTTGGAAAAGACCCTGATGCTGGGAAAGATTGAGGACTGGAGAAGAGAGTGGCAGATGGTGAGATGGTTGGATAGCATTACTGACTCAATGGACATGAATTTGAGCAAATTCTGGGAGACAGTGAAGGACAGGGAAGCCTAGTGTGCTGCAGTCCATGGGGTCACAGAGTCAGACACAACTTAACAACTGAACCACCACCTGTGGACAAACTGGAGCCCTAAACAGAGCTGGCTTTTCTCTCAAGAGGATTTCCCTTCTGCCAGGAGTGCCAGCACCCTGGATCCTCCTACCTTTTCTCCCACCCAGAGCCCCAAACTCAGTCAAGTTGTCCCCCTTTCCACTTCTCATCACAGCACGTGTAGTTCACGGCGGCTCACTGGGAGCTTCAGAGACCACCTCTGCCTTGGGAACCAGCCTGAGGACTGAATTGCTACTTGGTTCTCCCTACCTTGCAAACTTTAGGTTCTGAATCAAGTCCATTAACCTCACACTGCACCATTTGCAGAATGAGATGAAGCCCTACTGTTGTCAGGCTGCGTTGGGATTGCAGACAAGGATGGAAGTCTTCAGTGGCTGGTGCCCACTGAGAGCCCGTCCAGTCAAGTGCTGTTGAAGTGCCCAGAGCTCTCAGGGGCCAACCTTCTGGTCCAGAGGGTCACCTCCCAGCCCCACCCCTACAGAGAGGTCAGAGGTAAAAGAGCATAACACAAATCCTTTATTAATAGTTTATAAGACAACTGGGGGATTCAAGTGATGCCAGGGAGGCAGAAAGAACAGTGGGCCCCAGCGAGGGTCCGGGTCTTGGGCCCCGTTGGACTGGGCTCCCCTTATAGAAAAGGGCAGCTCTTCCACTTGCAGCCCAGGGCTGGGCCCTGCCCGAGGCTCCCATGCTTGCAGGGAGCACAGGCAGAAGAAAGACATGGCTGATGGCTATCCCTGAGGAAGCGGTGAGATCAGGGCTCCTCCTTCCAGTGCCCAGCTGGATCAGGCCCTCCTTCCAGTCCCCAGCTCTGGGAGCAAACAGCTTGCAGGTGAGAGAGCTCAGGGCCCCCTGCCTAAAGGTCTTTCCTCCCTGCATGGCCAAGTGCGAGGAGCAGCTGAGAGCCTTCTTTCAGTGGCAGAACCAGAGGCGCTGCAATGCTCACCCACTCGGAGGGGGAACCCCGGAAAGGTTATGCACCAATCTGTCAAAAAGACCATATCTGAGCTCCGAGCATCAGTCCATCCCCCAGCCCAGCACCCAAAGGCAGCACTGAGAGAGCTGGGAGGGGTCCCAGAGCTGTGTCTGGCCCAGGCCTCGACCCCCCTCCCAGTCCAAAAGGCAACTGGACCCAGGTCTAGGCGGGATGGCACCTATCTGGCTTGCAGGTGGTTGTGGAGCTGCTCCGCCTGGCTCTTCAGGCGCTGGAATTCCTCTTGGATGAAGTCCGTCAGGGCTTTGCGCATCTCCACCTGAGGGCGAAGGACTGGGGCTGCCACGCAGTCCTTAGGGAGCTTCGCCTGGGGTGCCTGGGGAAGCCAAGGGCACTGGGATGGGCGAGGACAGCCCCAGGGAGAAACTCACCGCTGACTTGTTCTCTGCCCGCAGCCGTTCGAGCACAGGCCTGGCACTAAAGGGCTTGCCAATCAGCACAGTGATTTTCTGCGGGGAGACCAGCCGCCAGTGGATTGACAGGAGCAGGGGGCGGGGTGCCCACAACCCCAGCGCTAAGATGCTGAGTACCCCCTTGGGTCCACCCTCCCTCTTTAAAATGGGGTGGTCGGGCTCAGTGACATCCAAGGGCCCTGCCAGTCCTGGGGTCCATGCCCAAGTCGTCCCTATCCTCCCCTTGCCCTGGCTGTGGTGCCAGGAAACCACCCATCGTCTCTGCTTCACTCTGTTCCCTCTGCTGCAAGCCCAGCCCCTCTTGAATCTGGGCTCAGTGGTGCTGTGTGGGAGTCACAGGGCAGAGGGCAGACAGACAGACAGACAGACAGACATGATCGGTGGCCCCACCTACCTGCCCAAAGCGGGGGAAGTAGGGTGGGCTGTTAGGAAGGACGTCGTTCATTCCTACGGCACAGCAGACAGAGAGCCAGGGTGCAGGTGTCGGGGGTGGAGCGGGGCAGTCTGGGCACCCTGCCTCGACCACCCAGAGGAGACCCACCCCACAAGACCACTGTACAAAGCTCCTCTCCCTGGGCTGCAGCGGTGGCCCAAGAGGTAGGCTCACCGACATGCCACAGGGGCAGGATGATCGGATTGAGATGACATTCGGCAATCAGGCGACCTATTCCTGCCCGAGGGGAGGAGGCAGAAACATTGGCATGAGCGGCGTTTTGGTGCCAGCCTGTGGACAGGGCCGCTCCTGCCCTCCCTGCAACCCCATTCAAAGCAGCTGCCCTGGGCCAATTCCTCTTCCAGGCAGGCCTTGGTCTGGGCCCATCCCCCTTCTGTGGCAATGATCACAGTTATCCGCCCCACATGCCCAGGTCCCACCCAGCCAGAAAGGACCAATGGCTCTTACCCCACTTGAAGCGGAGGAACTCGGAGCTCATGTTCACTTTCCCTGTCGAGAGAGAGGATGGAGTTGCGGCTTAGGGGCCACTGGGAGGGGGTAGAGGGCAGTCCCATCCAGATCCTCGAGCGAGTTGCAACCCTGCTAGCGCCACTGACCTTCTGGGAAGATATGCACCCAGTCCCCGTGGTTGAGCTTCTCCAAAATGAAATCCATTCCCTTCTGGTAGACACCATCTCCTGCCAATGAGAAAGTCTCCTCCGTCAGTCTCGGTTGTCCCAGGACCCCCCTCCTCCACTTCAACCTCAGGGCCTGGTCCACGGAACACCTCAGATGGTAAAGCGTCTGCTTGCAACGCGGGAGACCCGGGTTCAATCCCTGGGTTGGGAAGATCCCAGAGTCGGGAAGATCCCCTGGAGAAGGAAATGGCAACCCACTCCAGTACTCTTGCCTAGAAAATTCCATGGACGGAGGAGCCTGGCAGGCTACAGTCCATGGGATCGCAGAGTCGGCCACGACTGAGTGACTTCCCTTACTTCCTTACGACCCATCTATGACCCCGTCTTCTGCCCGTCAGTCCAAGCACAGCTGTGTCCCCTGAGCAGCTCCGGCTATGGTCGGACACCTGCAGTGTGTGCCCTCTCGGACCCCCAAACTGATTACTGTCCTCCCTGCCCCCACTTCCACAGTTGGGCTCTTGGAGCCTCGGGACAAGCTAATCCAGGGGCAAGCCTCCCAGCGGCTGCCGCTGGCCCAAAGGAAGCTGCAGGAGCAAAGCAAGGCTATTTGTGATCTCCAGTCTCACTGGGGCCCAGGGTTCTGCATAGCAAGCCTTTCCCCAGGGTCTCTTCCAGGCCAGTTCCCACAGGCACCTCTCAGGGGCCTCTGAGCCTCGCCTGAGTCCTCAGCCTCTGCCGTCCCTCCCTCCTGCTGGCCCCTTCCTCAAAGGGCGCCCCTTGAAAACTCGAGTCGCCCTTGTAAAGAATCCGCCTGCAATGTGGGAGACCTGGGTTTGATCCCTGGGCTGGGAAGATTCCCCTGGAGAAGGGAACGGCTTACCCACTCCAGTATTCTGGCCTGGAGAATTCCACGGACTTTATAGTCCATGGGTCGCAAAGAATTGGACACGACTGAGTGACTTTGACTCACAGTGTCACTGAGAGTTGGGGAAAAGTCAAATCTGCTACACGGAAAACGCTGTGGCTGAGCCATCCCCAATGCTGGCAACACTGCCTCGGAGATGCCCCGAGACTGTGACACTGGCCCCAAGTGGCCCAGCGGTCAGCAATAACCCACACGCGACTGCTGGCTCTTGACTTGAAAGTCACATGGGGACAATCTGTGCCCACACGCAGTAAAAACCTTGACCTTGCTTGTCAAGCTTGTCCGGAGAGTGGACAGAGACCGAGAAAGATGGAGGCTGAAAAAGAGGGGTAAATACCCTTATCTCATCAAGTGAGGAGTAGAGAGCCACAACACAAAGGGGGAGAGTGGGGCTTCCCTGGTGGCCCAGTGGCTGAGATTCCACACCACGCACTGCAGGGGGTGCGGGTGCATTCCTGGTCAGGGAAGTAAGATCTTGCTTGCCCTGTGGCATGACCAAGAAAAATAAACAGGGAGACACAGACAGAGGGATGGTAAGACTACCTGGGCCAATGCCCTAAGAAATGGACTTCCAACCTGTACTCTGCCAGGCCAAGTCTTTGGAAGGTGCAAGATAGGGATCTAAGAGTCTCAACCCAATCCACATGGGAACGGCCTGGCAGCTCCCTCAGGGGCTGGAGCTGCGGAGCAGTCACCCACTGCAGTTTCTCTGGGTGTCATGAGTGAGAGCTGCAGGTTCCCTACTTGGGATCACATGACCTGCTAGGGCTGGGCTTCAGAGGCACAGGCTCCTGCTTGACAAAAACCCACTGGTGTGAACCAGCCTTCCAGCTCGCGATCAAAATTTTAAAATTCTATGTTTGGGGAGCAACCCTTCAGGATGTTTAGCTTTTACAAATGCTATTTCTACTCACTTGCATGGCTTGTGCAAGATCACTTTGATACTTCATGTCCTAGCATGAGGTGGAGAGGAAATTTTCTGGAACACAGAAGCAAAGTATATTGGATACTTCCTTTCCTTCAATTGTTAGGCCTTTACTGCACGACCAATGCATTTGACAGCTTGTCCCTTCCCGCATTCTCTCACCAGAAGGTGCTTAGGATTAAGACTGCACTTGCTGCTTTTATTGTACCCTAAAATGTAGATACAGGTCAAAAAGAAAAACAAGGCTAGAAGTGGACACGGAAGGCCCCTGAGGTCACAGAAAGGAGGGACTGAGACTCAAGACAGAGTACCTGAGCACCATCAGCATCGCTCAGAGCAGCGCATGATGGATACCACGGTCAACTGCCAAGACACTGGGGCCTCTGCTTGTGTTTTGGGGAGATGAAGTTGCCTCCAAACGCAGCAAAAAGAGAGTGTTCCAGGCAGGGGTCTCTGGGGAGTAAGTAAGTCTGCAGACCTGAGGGGTGGGCACTGCAACTTTTCATTGGATGGTGATGGTTTAGTCGCCAAGTTGTGTCTGACTCTTGTGATCCCATGGGTTGTAGCCCGCCAGGCTCCTCTGTTCATGGGATTCTCTGGGCAAGAATACTGGAGTGGGTTGCCATTTCCTTCTCCAGAGGCTCTTCCCAATGCAGGGATTGAACCCGGATCTCCTGCATCGCAGGCAGATTCTTTTCTGACTGAGCCAAACCATCATTACCGTTTCCACTACTAGCAATAAGGTTTCCCCTGACCTCGAACACCCCCTGGTTACTTCCTCCTGATACCCCAACTTCTGGGAGGAGTGGCCCCCCTTGCTAGGCCCCTCCCCACCACTCCCACAGCTCCGATGGCTGTCAGTTCAGGGAAGTGGCTTCTCCAGGGTCACAGGAAGCTTCTACAATAGCCAGGAGCCCTGTTTGGCTCCCTGCTGCGCTGGAGGCTTGTGTCTCCACTGTGGTAAGGGGCTGTCCTGGTCCCTTCTCTCCCCCTCTATGCTCTCATTTCTGTGTGGCTGACTTTGTTTGCACCAGAGTTCCCAGGATTTTTAGAGTTCCAGAATGGCACATCACACTGTCTCTGGATTGCTCCCTCCTTGGGTGACAGGGTCTCTCAACACCCTGCTGCTCGTTCCTGGTCCCATCCTCCCAGTGGCTCCCTGGCACCTGCCATCACCTAGCATCATCGTTGAGCTTTCTTCTCCTTGCCCCCCACCCTCAGCCCCCCACCCTCAGCCACAAGCAATCTATCAACAAGTCCTGGCAACTCCACCTCCAAAGCACAGCCCAAAGCACGTGGTCCCTGGCTCTCTGTGGTGACCCCCAGAGGCCCTGTCGCTAGAGGAACCATGACAGCCCCTAACCAGGCTCCTGGCCTCCACTCAATCCCGATTCTGTCCACCAGGTACACTGCAGCCCGGGGGCTCTGTAAGCACATCAAATTCTTAGCATGACTGTTCTAGAAGCTTCACAGGCAGCCCGCAACCTACATTTTCTGCCTTGGTCACGAACCCTTCCAGGGTTTGCTACGTGCTTCCTGGGTCTAGGATGCCTTGCCTTTCATACTCTGCCGGGAAAAATCCCACTTCCCCAGAGGAACAAGCAAGCTGGATTTGAATCCAGGCTTGGCCACCTCTCGCCCTGTGATCTTGGCCCCACAGCTTTCTCTCTCCGAGCCCCTTTTTCTGGAGAAGGGGGATCCGAATGGCCCCGACCTTCTGAAGCTCTCAAGAGGTGCGGAGTAATCACTCCATGTCACATGACTCGACACAGAAGCCTGTTTGTTTTCACAAACTCATAGCCTCTGGCACGTGCCACCACCATCGCTGACTGATGACACCACATGGCCATCAGTGCATCTCTTAGCAACGGCCTCCGGAGAAGCAACTGTGGATAATGTCTCCTTGACCTCCAATGCCAGAGCCCCAGGGCACCCAGTCCTCCGACACTCACAGGGAAATCGGTGCTCTCCAAGAAACCATTGCTCCCTCCTCCCAGATGATGGAGGTGGGCCTCATGCAAGTGAGGCAGCCACCCCTGGCACCCAGGTGGCCTGTCCCACTGGAGTCCCTCAACTCCCAGTGCAGCTGAACCAGAGACACTGCCACCAGTCTCCCTGCCCCTGGAAGGGCCAGAGAAGTGTCCCCGGCACCCAGCAGCCCAACAGCCCCTCATAGAGGAGCAGCTCACCTCGGCACACGGGCACACACTTGCCCAAGCTGAAGAAGTGTGAGTGCAGCTCCTTGGTGAAGCAGATGTCTGCAGCTGTGGGGGTCCTGGAGTGGGGACGGATGCAGTCACCCCGGCTTCCCCTGCACCCTGCTTCCCTGCCACCCTCCTCCCACCAGCGTGCTGCCTAATGGCATTGGCAATGCAGAATGGAGGCACAGGAGGGCCAGTGGAGTCCCACCCCAGGCCCTGCCTGGACTGCTGGAGGCCACCTCCTGAGCAGGCCAGGAGGAGGGCCAATCTGGGCAGATGGGTAAAGCCTGCTGGGCCCACCGTGGGGGTCCATTCCTCCTCACCAACGCATCAACTTCAGGTTCCAGATATGACGGAGTTTCAGGATCCCTGGAGGAGAGAAGGCTGCATGCCCCAACTGACCTTGTACCTAGCGGGGCACCACTTTCTGTCACCCTGTTTCAGGGAATGAGGGACAAGGACATTTCCCTATAGCCCAAAGAGCTATCTTCCAGACCCTTTGGCTGGAAGCCCAAGTTCTCCCTGGCTCCTCCATCTTCCACCCCGTATATCTTAGTAGTCACCACATCCGGTCTGCCTACCTCCCTGATATATGCTAATGCTGCCCATCCCTGCTGACTCAGCATTAAAGAATCCACTTGCAATGCAGGAGATGCGGGTTCGATCCCTGGGTGGGGAAGATCCCCTGGAAGAGGGCATGACAACCCACTCCAGTATTCTTGCCTAGAGAATCCCATGGACAGAGGAGCCTGGTGCGCTGCAGTCCATGGGGTCGCAAAGAGTCAGACAAGACTGAAGCGACTAAGCATGCATACACAGCACATCCTTTTAACTATTCCTCCACTGTCACTGCCACCACCCTGGTCCAGGTGACTGGATGGCACTAAAACCTTCCTCCTGGTCCCTGGGATCTGCCTCTGGCACCCTACAGGCCATCTTCTGCCCAGCAGCAAGTGTGTGCTCTGAAAGACTGAATTGACCACATGGCTCCCCATGAGCTCCCTGTCCTCATCCAGCAGTGGGAGCTCTGGACACCCCTGTAGCCAGCCACCTAGGTTATTGGAGCTAAGCAACTCCCTGTGAAGTCAGCACAGCAGAACTTCTAGACTCCCCAGTGAGGCTGGTCTAAGGCTACAAACCCAGTCTGGGGCAAAGCCGGAACCAGAACACAGGTCTTCCAGCCCCTAGCCCAGAGCTTCCTTGACAGGACACCCTATGCTCCTCAGATTTATTCCCAGGGCTCTTCCGAACCATCAACAGTTTAAAGAATGGAGGATCCCACAGGCCTGATAGCTCAGAGTAAAGTAGCCATCAGACCTTGCCCTGTGGTCATCTCACTTCCCCCAAATTCCAGAGGCCCTCTCCAAATCACACTGCCTAGGAGAATGCTGAAGGGGCCACAAAATAAACTTTCATCCCTGGGGCAGGACACCCCTGAAACAGGAGTGTCAGGGCCGGGCAAAGAGCCCTCGGAGTTTGTTCTGCTTGTTTGGCCCTGACCCAGGTTCCCTCCTTGCCTCCCCAAGCCGAGCACGCTGGCCCGTGTACCCCAGAGATGAGGGTCATCCATGCACGACTGGTGATTGGAGACCGTGATGAGGGGTGTGGCTGGGCCTCGGTTCTCGATGAGATCGTACAGCACCTCCTTGTTGTGGACGGTGAGGTGGTTCATGCACTCTGAGGGGAGACGGGCAGGGTAGGGATCTTGGCTTCTTTCCCCAGGGGCCCAGGGCTCCCCCCTACCAAGCCAGCCCCTGCCAGCGCCCCGAACCCCAACTCTGGCTGGGCGTGGAGCCACGCGGCCGACCCTGCCTCGGCTGTGGGCCCACTCACTGGTCCAGAAGCAGCTGTAGGTGCCCACCAGGCCCATGACGACGCTGCTGGCCAGGGTCCAGGTGAGCGGCGGCACCGCGGGGAACGGCCATTTCACGTGGAGGGGCATCTCCCCCGCGACCCAGCTTCCGCCACAGCCCCAGCGGCCCGGCGCTCCCCTTGCCCTGGGGCAAGCCTGTAGGGGCCGCTCTAGGTCTACGTCCTCAACCGCTCGGGAGCCGGGTCACTAAACAGGCCCACGGACGGGCGCCACAGCCCGGCGCGACAGGGCACTCGACCAAGATCACCTCGCAGGTCGGGCCTGAACCGGGCCCGGCCCCGGCCTCGCTCTCGCGCCACCCACTAGCCGTCCCAGAACCAAGAAACCGGGAGCGCACCCAGGACCCAGGGCTGATGGCGGCGGTAGCTGCGAGCTCCGCGGACCCGCCGGAAAGCGAGACTGCGGTGGCGCCGGGCTAGACCGCCGACTGTCGCAAAACGCGCTCAGGCCGCTGGATGGCAGCGATGACAGGCTCACGGGCGGCTTGGCCCCGCCACGCCACGGCCCCGCCACGCTCCGGCGCAGGAGGGGCTCGAGCCCCGCCCCGCCTTCCAAGTCCACTTCCCTTTTGTCTACTTTGTTCGTCCTTGGAAAAGTCTCCGTGACTAACGTGCTGCCTGGCACGTTTATCTGACGCCACTCAAGGTCAGGGTTGGCAGAGCCCTTTTAGTTTTTTCCCCTTTATTTTCTTTCTTTTTTTTTTTTTTGTGAGAGGTCAAGAACACATTAATTAAGAAGCTGCCTTCATCCACCTGATATCACCACATAAGGATAAGGTCTCAGGCGAGCTGAAAGTTCCACAAGGCCTGCTGCTGCTGCTAAGTCGCTTCAGTAGTGTCCGACTCTGTGCGACCCCTGAGACGGCAGCCCACCAGGCTCCCCCGTCCCTGGGATTCTCCAGGCAAGAACACTGGAGTGGGTTGCCGTTTCCTTCTCCAATGCATGAAAGTGAAAATTGAAAGTGAAGTCGCTCAGTCGTGTCTGACTTTTCGCGACCCCATGGACTGCAGCCTACCAGGCTCCTCCATCCATGGGATTTTCCAGGCAAGAGTACTGGAGTGGGGTGCCATCGCCTTCTCTGTCCCCTTTATTTTCATTAATTTCATCTAACATGGAATTAACTACTTTATAGCATTTTTATTATATAGATTATTTTATGAATGTACCATATGTAATGCTATTACACTATGTAATTTTACATAATTACCTACATACACTGCAAAATTCAGACTTAAATTGAAGAAAGTAGGGAAAACCATTAGACCAATCAGGTAGGACCTACATCAAATCCCTTACAATTGTACAGTGGAAGTGACAATAGATTCAAGGGATTAGATCTGATAGAGTGCCTGAAGAACTATGGACGGAGGCTTGTGACATTGTACAGGAGGCAGGGATTAAGACCATCCCCAAGAAAAAGAAATGCAAAAAGGCAAAATACTTGTCTGAGGAGGCCTTACAAATAGCTGAGAAAAGAAGAGAGGCAAAAGGCAAAGGAGAAAAGGAAAGATATACCCATCTGAATGCAGAGTTCCAAAGAATAGCAAGGAGAGATAAGAAAGCCTTCCTCAGTGATCAATGCAAAGGAATAGAGGAAAACAATAGAATGGGAAAGACTAGAGATCTCTTCAAGAAAATTAAAGATACCAAGGGAACATTTCATGCAAAGATGGGCACAATAGAGGACAGAAATGGTATGGACCTAACAGGAGCAGAAGGTATTAAGAAGAGGTGGCAAGAATACACAGAAGAACTATACAAAAAAGATCTTAATGACCCAGATATCCATGATGGTATGATCACTCACCTAGAGCCAGATATCCTGGAGTCTGAAGTCAAGTGGGCCTTAGGAAGCATCACTACGAATAAAGCTAGTGGAGGTGATGGAACTCCAGGTGAGCTATTTCCAGTCCTAAAAGATGATGCTGTGAAAGTGCTGCACTCAATATGCCAGCAAATTTGGAAACTCAGCAGTGGCCACAGGACTGGAAAAGATCAGTTTTCATTCCAGTCCAAAAGAAAGGCTATGGCAAAGAATGTTCGAACTACTGCACAATTGCACTCATCTCACATGCTAGCAAAGTAATGCTCAAAATTCTCCAAGTGAGGCTTCAACAGTACATGAACTGAGAACTTCCAGATGTTTAAGCAGGGTTTAGAAAAGGGAGAGGAACCAGAGATCAAATGTCCATCTGATGGGATCATACAAAAAGCAAGAGAGTTCCGGAAAAACATCAACTTCTGCTTTATTGACTACACCAAAGCCTTTGACTGTGTGGATCACAACAACAAACTGTGGAAAATTCTTCAAGAGATGGGAATACTAGACCATCTGACCTGCCGCCTGAAAAATATGTATGCACATCAAGAAGCAACAATTAGAACCAGACATGGAACAATGGACGGGTTCCAAATTGGGAAAGGAGTATGTCAAGGCTGTATATTGTTACCCCATTTATTTAACTTTTATGCAGAGTACATCATGTGAAATACCAGGCTGGATGAAGCACAAGCTGGAATCAAGATTGCCAGGAGAAATATCAATAACCTCAGATATGCAGATGACACCACACTAATGCCAGAAAGCGAAGAAGAAATAAAGAACCTCTTGATAAAGGTGAAAGAAGAGAGTGAAAAAGCTGGCTTAAAACTCAGCATTCAAAATACTCAAATCATGGCATCCGGTTCCATCACTTCATGGCAAATAGATGGGGAAACAATGGAAACAGTGACAGACTTTATTTTCTTAGGCTCCAAAATCCCTGCAGATGGTGATTGCAGCCATGAAATTAAAAGACACTTGCTCCTTGGAAGAAAAGCAATGACCAACCTAGACAGCATATTAAAAAGCAGAGACATTCCTTTGCCAATAAAGATCCGTCTAGTCAAACCTGTGGTTTTTCCAGTAATCATGTATGCATGTGAGAGTTGGACTATAAAGAAAGCTGAGCGCCGAAGAATTGATGCTTTTTTGAACTGTGGTGTTGGAGAAGACTCTTGAGAGTCCCTTGGAGTCCCTGTATTCCTTAAGCAGTAATATTTTTAGTTTTTATTTTTTAAAGCACAGCATGACTTCATGTATTTAAAAAACATTTCCCCAGCAATTTCTTGGCGGTCCAGTGGTTAGGACTCGGCGCAGGTTCCGTCCTTGGTCCGGGAAATAAGTACCTGCAAGGTGTGGCGAGGCCAAAAAATTTAAAAATGCTCAAACCTTCTGCTCATCACCACCCCCAATCCATGAGTGGGTAGTTGCGGGGAAGACCGCACTACAAAGCAGCCAGTGAGGACCCACCGCCGGGCCGCAGAACCCGCGCGAGTCGCCCACTTGTCCCAGCAGCGACCCCCACGGGGACTCTCCTCGCGGTCTGCCCTGGGCTCCACCTACACTGCGCGTTCCTGCGTCCGCTCGCCTGCGGCCATGCAGAGAACCTAGGAGTGCGCAGCCCGAAGACTTGGAGAGAAGGCTCTTGTCCTGGGGAGGGGGGGCGGTTGGGGGGCGCCCAGGCTCGCCGCGGGGCTCCCCTCGGTGCACCAGGCGCTCCAGGTCGGGCCCAGGACCGGCTCTGAGTCACGGCTCGCCTGGCGCCTCAGAGCCTCCGCCGCCGGCGGCGCCCGGTCCCTCGCGGGAGAGGAAGGCGGAGTCTGCTGGGAAGGCGGGCGGCCGGGTCAGCGCTTCCCAGGCCTCCGGGCTGCCCTCCCTTCCGCCGCCGAGGCGGAGCCAGGGCCGCGCCCGCCCGCCGGAAGGGTGAGGCCGGCGAACCGGCCTCGACGGGGCGGTCAGCCTGTTGGCGGCATCTTCCTCTGCTGTCTCCTTCCGTCTAGGCCGGCGCTGCGATTCCCTGGAGGCTGTCGCGATCAGCCCACAGCACAGAAAGGTGTAGAGACGACCTGGTCTGCGCAGGTATGGGCGCCCTCTGGCCGGAGGGGAAGGGAGAAAGTGGCCCCCAGCCTGGGAAGGCCAGACGGGAAGAGAATTCCAGGGCTGGGGCTCAGGGCTGGTATTGGGAGACCAGACCCCGCTTTGGGCTGAGGCCAAAGTGAAAGTGAAGTCGCTCAGTTGTGTCCGATTCTTTGTGACCCCATGGTAGTCCATGGAATTCTCCTGGCCAGAATACTGGCATGGGTAGCCTATCCCTTCTCCAGTGGATCTTCCCGATCCTGGGATCGAACCAGGGTCTTCTGCATTGCAGGCAGATTCTTTACCAACTGAGCTATCAGGGAAGCCCCGAGGGGAGGAACTCTCTAGTTCTTGCCCTACGCCCTCCTGGGAGCCTGTGGCCCCAGAGCCTCCAAGCTTGCCCTTGCCTGCCCAGGGCTGCCTAAAGACCCATGGGCATCCCAGAATAGGCACTGGGGAAGGAGCCCAAACTAGCATGAGTGACTCTAGCAGGTGGCTAGAGAGAAACAGGCAGGGGACCCAGCCAGGGAGAAAGTGAGCCCAGGGAGGAAGGTCACAGAAGCAACAGAGAAAAGCCGGCAGAGGGAAGTAGACGGACTGACATGGATGTGTGAGGGTGACACCAGCAGGAAGTGGGCTTTGGTTGCAGAGAAGACGACGACTCTGGCTGACTTGAATCCAGCAATTATACTGCTGGGAGTTTGTCTTAAAGATCATGTCTGGCAGCTGGGGAGAAAGAAATGCACCATGATGGTCCTCCTGGTTGCTGATGGTGGTGAAAAGGTAGAATCAACTCTAAGGTTGAACCCTGGTGTGCTGCTAGTGGGAATGGAAGATGAGGCAGCCACTGTGGAAAATAGTATGACATTCCTCAAAAAAAAAAAAAAAGAGAATTACCATTTTGTTATTGTTGCTCAGTCGTGTTCAACTCTTTGCGATCCTGTGGTCTGCAGCGTACCAGGCTTCCCTGTCCTTCACCATCTCTCAGAGCTTGCTCAAACAAACTCATGTCTGTTGAGTCAGTGATGCCATCCAACCATCTCATCCTCTGTTGTCCCCTTCTCCTCCTGCCTTCAAGCTTTCCCAGCATCAGGGTCTTTTCCAATGAGTCGGCTCTTTACATGAGGTGGCCAAAGTATTGGAGCTTCAGCTTCAGCATCAGCCCTTCCAATGAATATTTAGGACTGATTTCCTTAAGGATTGACTGCTATGATCTCCTTGCAGTCAAAGGGACTCTCAAGAGTCTTCTCCAACACCACAGTTCAAAAGCATCAATTCTTCAGCACTCAACCTTCTTTATGGTTCAACTCTCACATCGGTACATGACTACTCAAAAAACCATAGCTTTGACTAGACTGACCTTTGTTGGCAAAGTAATGTCTCTGCTTTTTAATATGCTGTCTAGGTTGGTCTTAGCTTTTCTTCCAAGGAGCAAGTGTCTTTGAATTTTATGGCTGCAGTTACCATCTGCAGTGATTTTGGAGCCCGAGAAAATAAAATCTGTCACTGTTTCCATTGTTTCCCCATCTATTTGCCATGAAGTGATGGGACCAGATGCCATGATCTTAATTTTTTGAATGCTGAGTTTTAAGCCAGCTTTTCACTCTCCTCTTTCACTTTCATCAAGAAGCTCTTTAGTTCCTCTTCACTTTCTGCCATTAGGGTGGTGTCATCTGCATATCTGAGGTTATTGACATTTCTCCAGGAAATCTTGATTCCAGTTTGTGCTTCATCCAGCCCAGCGTTTTGTATGATGCACTCTGCATATAAGTTAAATAAGTAGGATGACAATATACAGCCTTGCCATACTCCTTTCCCAATTTGGAACCAGTCCATTATTCCATGTCCGGTTCTAACTGTTGCTTCTTGACCTGCACACAGATTTCTCAGCAGGCAGGTAAGGTGGTCTGATATTCCCGTCTCTTTAAGAATTCTCCAAAATAAGAATTTTCCACACTTTGTTGTGATCCACATAGTCACAGGCTTTGGCATAGTCAATGAAGCAGGAGTAGATATTTTTCTGGAATTCTCCTGCTTTTTCTATGACCCAATGGATGTTGGCAATTTGATATCTGATTCCTCTGCCTTTTCTAAATCCAGCTTGTATATCTGTAAGTGCTCAGTTCATGTACTGTTGAAGCCTAGTTTGGAGGATTTTGAGCATGACCTTGCTAGCATGACAAATGAGTGCAATTGTGTGGTAGTGTGCACATTCTTTGGTATTGCCCTTCTTTGGGATTGGAATGAAAACTGAAAACTGACCTTTTCCAGTCCTGTGGCCACTGCTGAGTTTTTCAAATTTACTGGCATTTTGAGTGCAGCACTTTCACAGCATCATCTTTTAGGATTGGAAATAGCTCACCTGGAATTCTATCACCTCCACTGGCTTTGTTTGTAGTGATGCTTCCTAAGGCCCACTTGACTTCGGACTCCAGGATGTCTGGCTCTAGGTGAGTGATCATACCATCATGGTTATCTGGGTCTTTAAGATCTTTTTTGTATAGTTTTTCTGTATATTCTTGCCACCTCTTCTTAATATTTTCTGCTTCTGTTAGGTCCATACCATTTCTGTCCTCTATTGTGCCCATCTTTGCATGAAATGTTCCCTTGGTATCTCTAATTTTCTTGAAGAGATCTCTAGTCTTTTCCATTCTACTGTTTTCCTCTATTTCTTAGCATTGATCACTGAGGAAGGCTTTCTTATCTCTCCTTGCTATTCTTTGGAACCCTGCGTTCAGATGGGTATATTTTTCCTTTTCTCCTTTGCCTTTCCCTTTTCTTCTTTTCACAGCTATTTGTAAGGCCTCCTCAGACAAACATTTTGCCTTTTTGCATTTCTTTTTCTTGGGGATGGTTTTGATCACCGTCTCTTGTACAATGTTATGAACCTCCATCCATAGTTCTTCAGGCACTCTGTCTATCAGATCTAATCCCTTAAATCTACATGATCCAGCAATTTCACTTCTGGGTACTTAATGAAGAGGATTGAAAGTAGGAGCCTGAAGAGATATTTGTAGAGTCGTGTTCCCAACAGCATTATTGACAGTAGCCAAAAGGTGGAAGCAACCCAGTGTCTATGGATAGATGAATAGATAAAATGTGTTCCATCCATCCAGTGGAATGTTATTTAGAATTTCAAAAGAGCATTCTGAGACCTGCTACATCATGGATGAAATGAGGACAGTATGGTCAGTGAAATCAAACAGTCACAAACAGACAGCTACTGTATGACTCCACTTGCATGAGTTGCCTAGAGGAGCCAGATTCCTATAGAGACAGAAAGTAAGGATGGTGGGGGGCGCGGGCTGGGGGAGGGTTATTGTTTAATGGGGACAGAGTTTCAGTTTGGGGAGATGATGAAGTTCTGGGGATGGATGGTGGGGATGGTTGCACAACAAGGTGAAGGTGCTTCACGCCACTGAACTGTGCGCTTAAAAATAGTTCAGATGGTAAACTTGATGCTATGTGTATTTGATCCCAATGAAAAAGAACAAGGCTGAAAAAGAGCTTCCAACATACATGCTGATGTTGGAAGGTGCCCTCAGGGAAGAAAGGTAGGACATGTGTGATGGTGGCAGCACAGGGAAGCTGGTTCTGGGTAGCAGGATGAGCATCACTTTCTCTGTTGCATATTACCATGTCCTTCTGTGACTAGAACTGTGCGCAACTGGGACCTGAACCTGGGGCAACCTGGATTCCTCTGGAGCGTTCCAGAAGCCCATACATGGCCATTCTCTGCTCTTGCTCCTCCTCCTGGCCAGTGGGGCTGAGACCTTTCGCATCTGTGCCTTCAATGCGCAGCGGCTGACACTTGCCAAGGTGGCCAGGGAACCTGTGCTTGACACCTTAGTGAAGGTCAGTTCATCCCTGCAGGGAAGCTGGGCCCCTGAGGACCATGACCCAAAACCCCTAGCCCTGTCTGACCAGGGGCATGTCCCAGAGAAGAGGGGGACATCAGGAGACATGGTGTGGCAATGTGGAGCAGCACCTTCCTTCCCTGTCGGCCTCAGTCTCCTCCTCCGTGAAATGGGTGCAGTGTTGATGGCGATGGCATTCCATCTTCTCCTAGGGCTTTTCTAGCCTCACAGCTCTCTTGGGTCTGCAGCCAGCGTGTTATGACACTCATGGCCATGCCACTGCCTGGTCCCCAGAGAGACCACCCTTCTCCCTGGGCAGCTGGCCCTGAGTGGGACTAGCCTTCCTGGTTTCCTGCAGATTCTGGCTCGCTGTGACATCATGGTGCTGCAGGAGGTGGTGGACTCTTCTGACAGTGCCATCCCCCTCTTGCTTCGAGAACTCAATCGGTGAGGAGGGCTCTGTGGGTCTTAACAGAGGGCCCCCCACCGAGAGCCTCAGGGTCGCTGACCCCAGGTCCCCTTTCCTGGCAGATTTGGTGACTCTGGGCCCTATGCCTCCCACAGCAGCCTCCTGCTAGGGCGCAGCACATACAAGGAGAAGTACGTGTATCTCTACCGGTGAGCACAGACGGAGACCGAGGAGGCCTGGACGCTTGGTGCCGTGTAGTAGCCCCAAGGGTGGCCCTCACCTTCACATTGTACTTCTCATCAGAGGTTTTATCCCGGGGTCTTCCCGTCCTCTACCCCAGACAGCTTTGGTGCCCATGTTTCCCTCCAGCAGGACACCTTCCTTCCCCAAGCATAGATGTGGGCACCCCATGCCTCCCCCCTGCAGAAGCCACTGGGGCTCAGGGCAAGGGTGGCCCCCTCTTTGGGAGTGACTGGTTGCAGCTCCCTGGGGACCTGTCTTGAGTCCTGGGCAGACACAGTTTCTGGAAACAGCCCTCAATCCCTGGGAGGACAGCCTGAGGGGGTCAGGATTGAGAGGGCAAGGGTGGCAGTTGGAGATGGAGACCTGCTCCTCTATATAGATGAAATTATATGATATCTAGAACTCAGTCCAAAATGATGGGGGAACAGAGCCTTGCCCATACACCAGCCCCGCTCCTAACCATCTCAGAGTGGAAATTGATCTGAGTGTCCATCACCCGATGAACGGGTAAATGAAAGGTGGTCTCTCCACACAATGGAGTATCATTCGGCCTAAGAAGGGAGGAAGTCTCAGCCACGCTGCAGCCCGGATGAAGCTGGGACACATGTACTAAGGGAAAGAACCAGTCACAGAATACTACGTATTATTTGATTTCATTCGCATGACGTGTTCAGCAGAGATGGAAAACAGATCAGGGGCTGAAAGGGAGGGGAACAGAGACTGCTCATGAGTGATGTTTCTTTGACATGCTAAGAATATTCTGAAATTGATTGTGGTGATGGTTGCACAACTTTGTGCATTGCCACTGAACTGTGCATGTTAAACAAGGTGCCTTTATGGTAAGTGAATTCTAGTTCAATCTAAAAGAAGTTGTAGAAAGAAGGGCTGGAAGGCTGTGCTTCCATAAAATAGAGCTGCTGGTGGCAGGCCCCCCTCCCTGAGTGCCAGCTCTGATATGGGCAGTTGCAGACCAAGAGCAGTAACATGGGGCCACCGCTTCTTGTCCCTGGTCCACCAGGTCACATGAGGCAGAGGTCCAGGACTCCTACATGTACGATGATCAGGATGATCTCTTTACCCGGGAGCCCTTTGTGTGCTGGTTCTCTTTACGCAGCAAGGGTAAGAGGAGGGGATAGAAGGGTGGTCCCACTATGGGGGAGCAGTAAGTGGGGTCTGGAGGGTTCTTCCAGGGAGGTGGGGGGGGCTTGGTCACCCAGCAAGGACTGGGCTGGGGAAGGCCAGGAGTGGCTGGGAGCCCTGTGTCCCTGGCGTCTTGCAGTTCTTCCCAGCCTCGTGCTGGTCCCACTGCACACCACTCCGAAGGCTGTGGAGACGGAGCTGAATGCCCTGTATGACGTGTTTCTGGATGCTTCCGGGCGCTGGCAGACCAAGGTAGGGCTGGGCCGATTCTGTGGGAGGGAGGAGGGCCAGGGCAGCCAGGCGGCAGGGCCTGATGGCTGCCTGCATCTCCAGGATGTGATCCTGCTTGGGGACTTCAATGCTGACTGCGCGTCGCTGACCAAAAAGCGCCTGGATAACCTAGTTCTTCGGACTCAGGCTGGCTTCCACTGGGCCATCGCCGACGGCGTGGACACTACGGTGCGGGCCAGCACCCACTGCACCTATGACCGCATCGTGCTCCACGGGGAGCACCTCCAGAGCCTGCTGCGTGGCGCGGCCGCCTTCGACTTCCCCCAGAGCTTTGGGCTCACTGAGCAGGAGGTAAAGCAGTGGTGAGGCCGCAGTGGGCTCCCCGGGAACCCCTCAGGCCTGAGACTGATGCTTTGTCTCCCCCCTGCCCGCCCCCAGGCTCTCAACATCAGTGACCACTACCCTGTGGAGGTGGACCTGGTGCTGAGCCGGGCAGTGCACGGGGTCCAGCCCCCCTGCCTGGCCACTCTGTGGCTGTCACTGCTGCTGCCCCTCCTAGCCTCCCAGCTGGGCCTGGTGGCCTGAAACCACCATGTACCTGCTGCCCCAAAGTGAGGACTGTCCTGTCTTCTGGACTCAAAGCCCTGCCCTGCTCCCAGCCTGCCCTGGTGCCACCCCTCTGTGTGCCTTCGCTTTGGGTTTGTCCTCTGGTCGGGCCTGTGCCTGCCTGGCATCAAAAGGTGGAAAAGGCAGGTGGGGCCCTGGGGCTGGACCCATGCCACTTGTCCCCCAGGTAGTGTCAAGAATGAGGACAAAAGGCTGGGTTAGGGGGTGAGGGGGCTCAGTAGAGGTGATCTTGGCTCAAGGGCAGGGCTCAGAGAAGGGAATCACAACAGATCAAAGGATTTTATCCTGACAAAACCATCCACTCCAAGAACAGAAAGCCAAATGATACAGACATTACATGTGTGTAGCAGACATGCCAAAAGGCCATCTTTAACATACACAAGACTCCTAGGAAACAGTATTAAGACCCCAGGAGATACAAGGGTAGAGATCAGCAGTTTATACACACACACACACACACACACACAAACTAGAAAACAACAGGAGATACAAAGGTAGAGATCAGCAGTTTATACACAGACATAAACACATAAGAAAACAGCAAGCAGTCAAACTCATTGTAACTTAACCAGATCCCGTAACACCACTGATCAAGTCCATGTTCAGAACCACAGTGCAATTTGGCCCCTACCACTCAGGGTATGGTCAAGCACTGCCTAGAAATCACCAAGGCTATAGATGCACACAAAGAATCTACAGAAACCAGTTATCATGCAACCATTATAGATACTTTGTAAATGTGTGGTCCTATGGGGGTAAAGACTTCCCTGGTGGCTCAGATGGTAAAGCTGCCTACAATGTGGGAGACCTGGGTTCAATCCCTGGGTTGGGACTATCTCCTGGAGAAGGAAATGACAACCCACTCCAGTATTCTTGCCTGGAAAATCCCATGGAGGAACCTGGTAGGCTATAGTCCATGGGGTCACAAAGAGTTGGACACGACTGAGCAACTTCACTTCACTTCATGGGGTAAAAGGACAGACAGCAAAAGTTAACTAAATGACCCCATTTACTGTGTTGTCAGCACGGAGCTCTTCCCCACCTTCCTTTTCCAGAAAACAGACCTCATTAAAAATCTGGACATCAGAGCCATTGTACTGTGAATTATCTGTGATTTAGAAATATCTAGTTGAGGTACAAGGATGGCTCAGCTCGTCAAGAATCTGCCTGCAATGCAGGAGACCTGGGTCTGATCCCTGGGTTGGGAAAATCCACTGGAGGGGGAATAGCTTCTGGAGGAGAACATGGCAACCCCCTCCAGTATTTTTGCCTGGGAGATCCCATGAACAGAGGAGCCTGGCAGGCTACAGCCTCCAAGGTCACAAGAGTCAGACTCAACTTAAGAGACTAAACATTTCCGCCTTAGCAACTTGATGTCAGGTGTGGTGGCCCTGGGAATTAAGTCCTATAAGGGGTGGTGAGCTAGGCTTAGAATGGGGGATGGCAACAAGGTCTGTCAACAACTCTAAACCCAGGAAAAGGCAGTTAGGCCCAGGACAGATGTTTTCTCTAGGGCTTACTGGTCGACCCCACCTCCAGGGCTGTGTCTGCTGAGATTCCACAGCAGCCTGAGGCCAACATTAGACCACAAGCCCTTTTCCATGATCCAGAGTGTGTGCTTCTCAGTGCTCCACGTACAGGTGGGGGGACTTCAGAACCTACTGCCTGGGGTCAAGGCATGTACCTCACTGGCCTTACTGTCAACTGGCCAGCTTGTCAGTCTTCTGAAATGACAGTGACCCTTGGGGCTTCCAGTTCCCCACCCACTATGAATCCAGATGCAAAGACAGATGGACAGGAAATAGCATTTATTGGTGAGCATGATTAAAGAGGGGACAGCACTGATGCTCATGAGTGCAGGGCCCGCCATTTGTCCAGGGGACCACGATTAGGGATGTATTTGACCCCACAGCCATCTGGGATGAGGCGCTTTTCTGCCACCATGTTCTCAAATTCATCCGCGTTGAACTTGGTAAATCCCCACTTCTTAGAGATGTGGATCTAGAGAGAGAGAGAAACAACTGAGTCATGGGCCCTGAGGCCAGGAGCAAAGGGGAGACCCAGGCTGCAATGCTCCTTACCTTCTGGCGGCCAGGGAACTTGAACTTGGCCCGGCGGAGGGCTTCAATCACATGTTCCTTGTTCTGCAGCTTGGTGCGGATGGACATTATGACCTGGCCAATGTGGACCCTGGCCACTGTGCCCTGGGGCTTTCCAAAGGCACCGCGCATACCTGTCTGGAGTCTAGATTGGGAAAACAGCAGGCCAGTCATGAATGCCCACTAGAAAGAGTTGTCTCCAAGGTCCCTTAGGGCAACCTGTACAGGCAACAGGTTACATACACTACCAAGGAGGCTGCTATTTGCAGCCATTGCACACTGGGCCCCCACGGGGAAAAGAGCACAGTCGGCTTAATTGGCTGCGAAGAAGAGAACCAAAAAACAGACTAGCTAGAGTCCCTGCAAGGTGCCATTGGGCTCCTCTGAAAGCCAACCGACCTATGACCACCCCAGCAACCTGCTTGCTTGCAGATTATGTCATCAGGTGCAAATAGAAGCTATTCCCACATGAGCAACTTGCTCTATGTTGCCCAGAGCCATGATGCCTTTTGAACTTCTTTCTGGGACTCTGGGTTGTTCAGTGTCCACTGAGGTCCACTTACTGGCCCTTTGGCCTGGCTTTGCTGTGGGTCAATCTCAATGGGGCCACCTCTCTGCCCTGGTCGATCAAAATCATCAAGCCCAAAGTAGAAGTCTCAGGATCCAGCTCACCTATCAGCTCCAGCGCAAGACAACATCTTGTTGATGCGGATGACATGGAAGGGGTGGAGCCGCACTCGGATGTGAAAACCATCTTTGCCACAGCTTTTCACCATGTACTTGTTGGCACAAATACGGGCAGCCTCCAGGGCTACGGGAAGACAAAATGCCACAGAAGCATTTACCATGGCTCTCTGTCTTGGTGGGATGAGTTTAGCAAAGAGGCTAATGATTGGGCACTTGTGATTAATAAGCTGGTCATTTCAGTGCAGTGAGTTCCAGGTTTGGCTGGGGTGGGGGGGGTGCACACACAAGGAACCAGACAGCATTGACAAGGAAGCCTGCCTCACCTTCAGAGGAGAGCTGCTCATACTCATCTGACACCATGTGGCCACAGAGTGGGAACTCATCCACTTTGGCCTTCTTACGCCCCAAGTCGAAGATGCGAATCTTAGCATCTGGAAAAAAAAAGACAAGACAACCTTGCTTAGTGTGGGAGTTCCATAAGCAACTAGGTCACTGGGCCCAAACCAGTTTGGGAGCTTTGCCTCTACTTACCAGGGACACCTCGGCAGAAGCGAGACTTTGGGTATGGCTTGTTCTTACAATACCGGTAACTGCAGGGAAAACGACTCAGGTTAGCCAGGGTTCATAAACGAGCTCTACAACATGCACGCTGAGAAGGTGACACATGTTAATCTCCAAGCTTGGTCTCCTTTACTGGAAATGGGCGCTAAATCAAGATGTGGCCAAAACTCAAGTCACCCATGACAGGAGATTAAAAAATAAAATACCATCCTCGATCCTGTTGCTTTAAACGTCATATAAGGCTCACATTCTGAAACGCACTTTCTCGGTTTAAATATAAAATAGTACAGTTCAAGCCATCCACCTAAATGGACCTTGGAGCACGTGGCATTAAGTTTGCCTCCAAACCATGTGAAGGGCTCCTGGCGCCCCCTGCAGGGCCGAGGGGGCCGAGGCAGCTGAAACCACTTTTCCGGGACTGCCCTTGGCATCCGAGGCGCCCACACCACACGTCGCCTGGAAATAAGACGGGAATGGTACACAGAGGCCCCGAGAGTAAACTAAGCTGGAGAATTTTCAAGTCCAGAGGGCGGGATACAAGGTAGACATCGCTTGTACCCCTATACTGGGGCCATTGTATACAAAATTGGGTCAATCCACCACTACAACAAAATGGGGGAAGATCTCAAGCGACCCGGAATGTCTCAGGGAATACGCCGAGTCCGTCCCCAGGACAGAAAAGCCGCACCAGGGAGACCCCACCCCACTGTTGCTTTTAACGGTTAAATGGCTCTCCCTCTCGCTTCCCGGCAGCGAAAAAACAAGGAGTAGCACTCACCACCGGGCGGGGCGGCGGCCCATGGCGACACCAGGATCTTCAGTGGCTACATGAAACAAAGTCGGAAAAGAAGTCGAACACAGGTATTAAACTAGGAGACAGAAATGGCAAGAGCACAGCCATAACCAGAGCCCGCGACTACTCACCGTGCCAAAGGGAAAGAGGCGCTCCCACGCCTGCGCAGGTCTTATATAGACAGCCTATCTTCACGCGTAGGAACCATAGAGTCCAGGCGAGGGCGCGTAGACGCTCTATCAGACTTCCGGACCATAGATGTAGCGATGCTCTGCGTCTGCGTGCGGTGGGAGCTGAGCACATGCGCAGACCGAGAAGGCGGCTGGGCTCCCAACCGCGGGCAGCCAGCTGGCGAATGGGGCTTCGCCACATCGGCGCGAGAACCCAGCTTCCGGCTGGCCATCTTGGGCGTAGAGCTCTTGCCCGAGGCTTTGCCGTAACTGTGAAGGACGTTATGTTCCTCGAGTTGAAAGAAGTACCCTCAAGTCGGGGTTCACGGCGGCCGCGCGCATATTTCCGGGCATCGCGGAGCCTGGAACAAGCCCTCTCTGCCTCCCCCGGCGCCCCAGAGCCCGGCGGGGACGCGCCCGGCTGGAGGCTCAGCCTGCATTCCTTTGTCGACCAGGAGGCCGAGCGGGAAGTCCGCCCCTGCCCCCGCCCCCCACCAAACGAAGAATCTTGAACCCACTTGTCCGCGAGCAGTACCCAAGTCTCCCTTCTCTGAAGACCCAGGGCGGGAGAGGGGTCCATCGCCGACCCCAGGTGGTCTGCGCCTTCCTGCGAGAAAGGCCAAGGAAAAGCCGCCACCAAGATCCAGAGCTCAGGAGACCCCACCTGAGCACCGTTAGGCCTACCCTGTCCCTTGCAAGAAATGAGACGTTGTTCTCCGCAGGGTGCCTTGGAGAAGGGGAAAGGAAGCTGGTGATCCCCTTAAGATGGCAAAGGAACACTGTCAGTCCTGGGCTGCGCCCTAGTCCTGGCCTCTCAGAGCTGCCTTGATCAGTACTCCTGGGATCTTCCACACTCCCAGGGCCCAGAATCTGGTACTCACCGCCCCCCCCCCCCGCCGCCCCGCCCCAAAACACCCACAGCCCCGATGTAGTTCTTTCTGTTCCCTGCCCACTGAATTCCAGCACCTCCTGATTGTGCCTTTGAAATGTTTACAGATAAAGCACGCATCCTTCCCCCACCAACCCAAGGATAGTATCCAGAGAAGTGTGCAAAGCTAATGCTCCTACCACCAGGGATCTAAACGTCCGCCAGAGGTGCCCAGCCTTCTAGAGGTGAGGACCTTAGGAAAATAAGGAAGTCTTGAAGGCATCCCCATGTCGCTTGACAGATGTGACGCACCTCTTCTCCAGGACAACCTGTCACTTTAATGCATGGGTCCTCTAGGAAGGCGTGGGAAGATTTGTTGTGTGCACTTCCAGCTGTGGCACGGGGTCCTTCTCAGGGAACACGATCTCTCATTCCATCCAGAGGCCTTACCTCTGGAAATGGGGTGAGATATGACTATCCGTGGGGGCAGCTCAACTCAGGTTTTTGGCTCGGAGAACTAGAACATTTAGGGTTGTATGGTATACATCAGGCAGAGCTGGATCAGCTGTTGATACTGTTCACTTACTCATGTCTGAATCTTTGCAAACCCATAGGATGCAGCATGCCAGGCTCCTCTGTCCTCCACTGTCTCCGAGAGTTTGCTCAAACTCATGTTCACTGAGTCAGTGATGCTAACCAACCATCTCATTCTCTGTCACCCACTTCTCCTGCCCTGTTTTTCCAACATCAGGGTCTTTTCTAATGAGTTGGCTCTTTGCATCAGGAGAAAGGATTCGAGCTTCAGTTTCAGCATCACCCCTTCCAATTAATATTCAGGAGTGATTTCGTTTAGGATTGACTGGTTGGGTCTCCTTGGACTCCAAGGAATGCTCAAGAGTCTTCTCCAGCACCACAGTTCAAAAGCATCAATTGTTCGGTGCTCAGCCTTCTTTGTGGTCCACTCTCACATCCATACATAACCACTGCAAAAACCATAGCTTTGACAATATGGACTTTTGTCGCAAAGTGATGTCTCTGCTTTTTAATATGCTGTCTAGGTTTGTCATAGCTTCCTTTCCAAGGAGCAAATGTCTCTTAATTTCATGGCTGCAGTCACCGTCTGCAGTGATTTAGAGCCCAACAAAATAAAGTCTGTCACTATTTCCAACGTAGCCCATATATTTGCCATGAAGTGATGGAACTGGATGCCATTAATTTTGTTTTATGAATGATGAGTTTTAAGCCAGCTTTTTCACTCTTTCACATTCACAAAGAGGCTCTTTAGTTCCTCTTGGCTTTCTGACATAAGGGTGGTGTCATCTGCATATCTGAAGTTACTGATATTTCTACTGGCAATCTGGATTCCAGCTTCTGCTTCACCAGCCAGGCATTTCACATGAAGTACTCTGCATAGAAGTTAAATAAGCAGGGTGACAATATACAGCCTTGACGTACTCCTTTCCCAATTTAGAAACAGTCTGTTTTTCCATGTCTGGTTCTAACTGTTGCTTCTTGTCCGGCATGCAAATTTCTCAGGAGGCAGGTAAGATGATCTGGTATTTCCATCTCTTTAACAATTTTCTACAATTTGCTGTGATCCACACAAAGGCTTTAGCATAGGCAATAAAGCAGAAGTAGATGTTTTTCTGGAATTCTCTTGCTTTTTCGATGATCCAGTGGATGTTAGCAATTTGATCTCTGGTTCCTCTACCTTTTCTAAATCCACCTTGAACATCTGGAAGTTTTCGGTTCACATGCTGTTGAAGCCTAGCTTGGAGAATTTTGAGCATTACTTTGCTAGCAATGCAGCCAAAGATGGAGAAGCTCTATACAGTCAGCAGAAACAAGACCGGAGCTGACTGTGGCTCAGATCATGAACTCTTTATTGCCAAATTCAGACTTAAATTGAAGAAAGTAGGGAAAACCACTAGACCATTCAGGTATGACCTAACAAATCCTTTATGATTATACAGTACAAGTGACAAATGAATAGATTCAAGGGGTTAGATCTAATAGACAGAGTGCCTGAAGAACTATGGATGGAGGTTCATGGTATTGTACAGTAGGCGGTGATTGAGACCATCCCCAAGAAAAAGAAATGCACAAAGGCAAAATGTGTGTCTGAGGAGGCCTTACAAATAGCTGTGAAAAGAAGAGAAGTGAAAGGCAAAGGAAAAAAGGAAAGATAAACCCATCTGAATGCAGAGTTTGAAACAATAGCAAGGAGAGGTAAGAAAGCCTTCCTCAATATCACTGCAAGGAAACAGAGGAAAGCAATAGGATGGGAAAGACTAGAGATCTCTTCAAGAAAATCAGAGATACCAAGGGAACATTTCATGCCAAGGTGGGCACAATAAAGGACAAAGGTGGTATGGACCTGACAGAAGCAGAAGACATTAAGAAGTGGTGGTAGGAATACAAGAAGAACTGTACAAAAAATGTCTTAATGACCCAGATAAGCATGATGATGCAATCACTCACCTAGAGCCAGACATCCTGGAATGCAAAGTGAAGTGGGCCTTAGGAAGCATCACTATGAACAAAGCTAGTGGAGGTGATGGAATTCCAGCTGAGCTATTTCAAATCCTAAAAGATGATGCTGTGAAAGTGCTGCATTCAATATACCAGCAAATGTGGAAAACTCAGCAGGGCTGCAGCACTGCAAAAGGTCAGTTTTCATTCCAATGCCAAAGAAAGGCAATGCCAAAGAATGTTCAACCTACTGCACAATTTCATTCATCTCACACACTAGCAAAGTAATGCTCAAAATTCTCCAAGCTAGGCTTCAACAGCATGTGAACTGAAAACTTCCAGATGTTCAAGCTGGATTTAGAAAAGGTAGAGGAACCAGAGATCAAATTGCTAACATCCACTGGATCATCGAAAAAGCAAGAGAATTCCAGAAAAACATCTACTTCTGCTTTATTGCCTACACTAAAGCCTTTGACCTTGTGGATCACAACAAATTGTGGAAAATTTTAAAAGAGATAGAGATACCAGACCACATTACCTGCCTCATGAGAAATCTGTATGCAGTTCAAGAAGCAACAGTTAGAACCAGACATGGAACAATGGACTAGTTCCAAATTGGAAAAGGAATATATTGTCAATATCCAGCATCAAGGCTGTATATTGTCACCCTGCTTATTTAATTTCTATGCAGAGTACATCAAGCAAAATGCCGGGCTGGATGAAGCAGAAGCTGGAATCCAGATTGCCGGGAGAAATATCAGTAACTTCAGATATGCAGATGACACCACCCTTATGGCAGAAAGCAAAGAGGAACTGAAAAACCTCTTGTTGAAAGTGAAAAAGCTGGTTAAAACTCAATATTCAAAAAGCAACGATCATGGCATCTGGTTCCAAGACTTTATGGCAAATAGATGGGGAAACAATGGAAACAGTGACAGAATTTATTTTGAAGGGCTCCAAAATCACTACAGATTGTGACTGCAGCCATGAAATTCAAAGATTATTGCACCTTGGAAGAAAAGCTATAACAAACCTAGACAGCATATTATAAAGCAGAGATGTTACTTTGCCAAAAAAGGTCCATCTAGTCAAAGCTATGGTTTTTGCAGTAGTCATGTATGGATGTGAGAGTTGGACCATAAAGAAGGCTGAGCACTGAACAATTGATGCTTTTGAACTGTGGTGTTGGAGAAGGCTCTTGAGAGTCCCTTGGACTGCAAGGAGATCCAAGCAGCCCATCCTAAAGGAAATCAGTCCTGAATATTCATTGGAAGGACTGATGCTGAAGATGAAGCTCTAGTACTTTGGCCACCTGATGCAAAGAACTGACTCATTAGAAAAGACCCTGATGCTCAGAAAGATTGAAGGCGGGAGGAGAAAGGGATGACAGAGGATGAGATTGTTGGATGGCATCACCAACTCGATGGACATGAGCTTGAGCAAGCTCTTGGTGTTGGTGATGGACAGGGAAGCCTGGCATGCTGCAGTCCATGGGGTCGCAAAGAGTCGGACACGACTGGGCAACTGAACTGAACTGTACTGAAGCCTTTGTATTCTTTCCTCCACCTCCTGTCAGGGCTCTTCTGGCATCAAAACCTATGAAATGCAGGTCAGCAGTAGGTCCAAGTATCAGTCAGCCACCCATGTGAAGTGCATGCTAGACTACACAGCAGCTGCATGTCCTAATACTGATGCTTTCAATCATAACCCTCTAGTAAATAGGCCTCTATCAGTTAATCCACTTCATCGACTGGCCCAGCTCACCTACTGAGTCGAACTCCCTGAGAAGCTCCTACCACAAATGTCCAAATAAAGTTAAGCTGGTAGATAGCAGTGAAGTCTGGGAAATATTTATTGATGTATGAGCTATTTCCTGAAGTGTCAGACTTTGTGTCTGTCCCCTCAATCATGCAGTAATCAGACCCCACTTATAAGTCTCATGGCAACAGGATGTGGTGGCAGAGGGTCTGGAGGACAGTCTGTGTCCCCTTGCAAGGCATCGGCACCAGGTGAGGTAATGACACAGTCCTCAAAGGACAGAACACCAGCCTCCCAGACACGACCGGGCAAGCTACTTCCGTCAGCAAGGGAGGCTCTGGGGGACTGAGGGCTTGCCAATTGTGAGCTTCCACCGAGGGCAGCCAGATATCCTGAGTCTCAGTTTCAAGGTCCCACTTGTTCACATAGCACCGTGCCTTTCACCTAGGAAATGCAGAGAGGCTGGGAATTCAGGCAACCTGGGGATTCTGCAACTGACATGGTGGAATGCTGTGTTTGATTTCCAGCCCCGTCAGCCCTGCAGGCACAGGGGAATTTGCAGGCTGCCATGGAAGAGCTGTGGCTGTCATCCTGTGACCTGAGCCGAGAGCTAAGGCAGGTGTCCTTGTCAGTTTCCTCCCAGGGACACTGCAGTCACCGCACAGCCCAGCCTTGGTTCCCGGCGTTCCCTCCATGACAGTTCAGGATAGCAGCCGCTCTGGCACCTCGGGCACTTTCTGCCCTTGGCCATTCACCCCAGTCGAGTGCAGGGGGCAGCATGGTGACTGCTGAGACCCCCACAGGTCATGGGAGACTTGAGCCCAGGTGGTTACTCAGGGATGGCTCAGAGGGCTGAAGGCACGCAGCGAGTACAGGAAGCAGCTGCCACCCCAGAACCAGGGCAAGAAGGGAAGGGGTTGATGTCATTGGAAGCCCGCCCAGGATGAGGGGCCATGAGGACCAACCCATCTCTCTTCCACATCACTGCCTTGTCATCTTCTGAGTCATCTATCTGTGGTTTGATTTATCAGTTGAAATTTTTATTTCAAAGACTGTGGTTTTGTTTCTAGTGTCTAAAGTTCTTTTTTGGTTTTCAAATCCACCTATACTTTTAGAATTTGTCTTATCTTTTTGATTCCTTCTTGTGTATCTACTTTTTAAAATTCATTTTTAATTGGAGGATAATTGCTTTACAATATTGTGTTGGTTTCTGTCGTACATCAACATGAATCAGCCATAGGTATACATATGTCCCCCTCCCTCTTGAACCTCCCTCCCACATCCCACCATGTGTGTCTCTTTTGGTGTCTTGGAGGCCAGTGAAGATTGGGGGAGATCCAGTAGCCTTCTATCACAGGAATGCAGATGACTGGTAAATATCCATGAGAACCGCTCTCTGATCTCATGAGAATTCAAAGGTACTGTCAGTCTGTTTCAAAGTCCCTCCGATTAGGCACAAGAGTACAGGTGTTTCTCTTTCTCACCTCCTTCCTTTATAAACTGGTCCAAGGCCCAGGGATATTCACTGGGACTCACCTCCAATGCTTTCAAGACAAGCTGATGTGCGATACGATGCCCGAGGAACCTCCTTGGGAACCAAATGGAGAGTGTAGCCTGCAAAAGGGCTTCCCTGAGAGCTCAGTTGGTAAAGAATCCACCTGCAATGCAGGAGACCTCAGTTCGATTCCTGGGTCAGGAAGATCCTCTGGAGAAGGGATAGGCTACCCACTCCAGTATTCTTGGGCTTCCCTGGTGGCTCAGCTGGTAAAGAATCCCACCTGCAATGCAGGAGAGCCAGGTTTGATCACTGGGTTGGGAAGATCGCTTGGTGAAAGGAAAGGCTACCCACTCCAGTATTCTGGCCCAGATAATTCCATGGACTGTATGGTCCATGGGGTCACAAAGAGTTGGACACAACTGAACGACTTTCAGTTCACTTTACAGCCTGCAAAAGGAGGTTAGTGGATAGGTCAATGTCCCTATCCACCCTTCCCTCTGCTAGCTAGAGATTCAGAACAAGCTGCTCAAGTCTTCCTGTCCTCATTTGCTCATCTGGAGAAGGGGGTGACATGCTACCGACTTCCTAGAGCCGCCACAAGTCTGGGATGGATGAGTCCAGGCACGTAGCAGACACTCCCAGCCCTTACCGAAAATTATATCATCTGGTCTCTGACAGTAATGCCCTGGGGACGTAACAGGGCCACTCCTCTCTCTGAGGGACCTGCCAGCATTCCATGAGGATGGGTGGTGTCTTCAACATGAGATCGCAGACCGGTCTTCAGCTGGCCCTCTGGGAGTCCTGAGTGGGAAGCCAGGGGTTAGGCTTCCCTTCTGGGACCATTCGCTCTGCCAGGAGCCCAGCAGTACAACCACAGTGCTGGGGGTGTGGGGGGAGCCTCCCTCAGCCAATGGTTTGCTGAAGCCCCACTGTCTGTGGCAGAGGGATGGAAGCCCCTGCTTGCAGATGATGGGGACCGGTCTTCTCACTCAGACCCATGCTGGGATGGACCCAGTTCCTTTTACAGCCTTGTCCTTCCTTCGTACCATGCAGGTGACCTTTCAAGAGCACTGGTTTTAGGTGAATTCTCGTTTTTATTTGTGCTTTCCCCATGTATCTCGCTTGCTCACCTGAGGGCCACGTATGCATTTAAATAATATAATACACTCTTCTCTGTACACGTTTCCTTGTCTTTTCCCCAACTGACCTGGCATCCCAGGGGGGCAGGGGCTGGGTGTCTGATGGGCACTGGCCTGAGTCCCGGCCTACCTAGCCTGAGATCATAGGAAACCCCCCCACACACACACACACAGTAGTGGGGCCAGCAGGACAGCAAGAATCAGCCAGCCTGGGTCCACGAAGCACTGGGTGTGGGAACTCAGAAATTCTGCCCTGAGTCACATGACTCTCCTCACTTGAGGCAGGACAACTTTGTGCCCAAGATACACAACCCAGAAATCATCAATCCAGAGTGTAATAATTTGGTCACATAAAATTGTGTAACTTCTTGACAGCCGAAACCAGCCGGCCTAGTCTTTTGAGACAAGAGACGGGAATCCCACAGTGGTACAGTGGTTAAGACTCCATGCTTCCACTGCAGGGGGCGGGCTCGATTCAATTCTTGGTCTCAGAACTAAGATCTGGCATGCCATGCTGCGCAGCCAAAAAAGAGAGATCCTTTCTTCCGTGGCCCCTAAGGTGCTCTGTCCTTCTGAAAAGCCAAGGCTGTTTTGGGGTGAGGCCCTCACTTCATCTGGCGACTGGCACCAAGCCAGCAGCCCCACCGAGCACTCGCCCACACCGTGGCCTCTGTCTCAGAGCTTCCTTGCACCTACTCGGCCCTCATTCTGCCCAGTGAGGTGATGGTCACAGAGGATAAGATCAGTGCCCTCGTTAAAGCAGCCAGTGTAAATGTTGACCCTTTCTGGCCAGGCTTGTTTGTAAAGGCTTTGGCCAGTGTCAGCATCGGCAGCTTCATCTGCCATGTGGGGGCTGGTGGACCTGTCCCGACAAGTGGTGCTGCACCACCATAAGGTCCTGCCCCCTCCACCACTGCAGCCCCAGCTGAGGAGAAGAAAGTAGAACAAAGTAAAAAGAATCTGAAGACTCTGATGATGACATGAGCTTTGCTCTTTGGGACTAAACCTCTGTAATAACTTCCCTGGTGGCTCAGATGGTAAAGTGTCTGCCTACAATGTGGGAGACCCGGGTTCGATCCCTGGGTCGGGAAGATCCCCTGGAGAAGGAAATGGCAACCCTCTCCAGTACTCTTGCCTGGAAAATCCCATGGATGGAGGATCCTGGTAGGCTACAGTCCATGGAGTCGCAAAAAATCGTACACGACTGAGCAACTTCACTCACTTTAGTAATAACACATTCAATAAAAAGCTGAGCTCTTTAGAGAGAGACTGACAGAAAATCTCTGCAACACGTGGAACAGAGAGGGCTAACAGCCCTGCTATATGCCAATCAGGGTCTTTTGGGAAGGCAACTGCTTAGTATCAATAAACATGGTAGATGGCCATAGGTTTTGACCTGGTTCAGTTCAGTTCAGTTCAGTCGCTCAGTCGTGTCCGACTCTTCGCGACCCCATGAATCGCAGCACGCCAGGCCTCCCTGTCCATCACCAACTCCCGGAGTTCACTCAGACTCACGTCCATCGAGTCAGTGATGCCATCCAGCCATCTCATCCTCTGTCGTCCCCTTCTCCTCCTGCCCCCATCCCTCCCAGCATCAGAGTCTTTTCCAATGAGTCAACTCTTCACATGAGGTGGCCAAAGTACTGGAGTTTCAGCTTCAGCATCATTCCCTCCAAAGAAATCCCAGGGCTGATCTCCTTTAGAATGGACTGGTTGGATCTCCTTGCAGTCCAAGGGACTCTCAAGAGTCTTCTCCAACATCACAGTTCAAAAGCATCAACTCTTCGGCACTCAGCCTTCTTCACAGTCCAACTCTCACATCCATACATGACCACAGGAAAAAGCATAGCCTTGACTAGACGGACCTTTGTCGGCAAAGTAATGTCTCTGCTGTTGAATATGCTATCTAGGTTGGTCATAAATTTCCTTCCAAGGAGTAAGCGTCTTTTAATTTCATGGCTGCAGTCACCATCTGCAGTGATTTTGGAGCCCCCCAAAATAAAGTCTGACACTGTTTCCACTGTTTCCCCATCTATTTCCCATGAAGTGATGGGACCGGATGCCATGATCTTCGTTTTCTGAATGTTGAGCTTTAAGCCAACTTTTTCACTCTCCACTTTCACTTTCATCAAGAGTCTTTTTAGGTCCTCTTCACTTTCTGCCATAAGGGTGGTGTCATCTGCATATCTGAGGTTATTGATATTTCTCCCGGAAATCTTGATTCCAGCTTGTGTTTCTTCCAGTCCAGCATTTCTCATGATGTACTCTGCATATAAGTTAAATAAGCAGGGTGACAGTATCCAGCCTTGACATACTCCTTTTCCTATTTGGAACCAGTCTGTTGTTCCATGTCCAGTTCTAACTGTTGCTTCCTGACCTGCATACAGGTTTCTCAAGAGGCAGGTCAGGTGGTCTGGTATTCCCATCTCTTTCAGAATTTTCCACAGTTGATTGTGATCCACACAGTGAAAGGCTTTGGCATAGTCAATAAAGCAGAAATAGATGTTTTTCTGGAACTCTCTTGCTTTTTTGATGATTCAGCGGATGTTGGTAATTTGATCTCTGGTTCCTCTGCCTTTTCTAAAACCAGCTTGAACATCAGGAAGTTCACGGTTCACATATTGCTGAAGCCTGGCTTGGAGAATTTTGAGCATTACTTTACTAGTGTGTGAGATGAGTGCAATTGTGCAGTAGTTTGAGCATTCTTTGGCATTGCCTTTCTTTGGGATTGGAATGAAAACTGACCTTTTCCATTCCTGTGGCCACTGCTGAGTTTTCCAAATTTGCTTACATATTGAGTGCAGCACTTTCACAGCATCATCTTTCAGGATTTGAAATAGCTCAACTGGAATTCCATCACCTCCACTAGCTTTGTTCATACTGATGCTTTCTAAGGCCCACTTGACTTCACATTCCAGGATGTCTGGCTCTAGGTGAGTGATCACACCATCGTGATTATCTGGGTTGTGAAGATCTTTTTTGTATAGTTCTGTGTATTCTTGCCACCTCTTCTTAATATCTTCTGCTTCTGTTAGGTCCATACTATTTCTGTCCTTTATCGAGCCAATCTTTGCATGAAATGTTCCCTTGGTATCTCTAATTTTCTTGAAGAGATCTCTAGTCTTTCCCATTCTGTTGTTTTCCTCTATTTCTTTGCACTGATCACTGAAAAAGGCTTTCTTGTCTCTTCTTGCTATTCTTTGGAACTCTGCATTCAGATGCTTATATCTTCCCTTTTCTCCTTTGCTTTTCGCTTCTCTTCTTTTCACAGCTATTTGTAAGGCCTCCCCAGACAGGGATCAAGACCATCTCCATGAAAAAGAAATTCAAAAAAGCAAAATGGCTTTGACCTGGTAGTTACACTTAAAGGTAATATCCAGAGGGAGATTTACAAATCTTCAGAGGTGCTAACAAACAAACAAGAACAGAAAAAGTAATAATACATCTGTTGGGGATTTGTTATGTAAACTATAGTACATGTGTTCTGTTCAATACCTTGTGGCCAGAGATGACATGAGCTAGACTTGTGTACTGAGAAGGAAGACTTTGGCAGATATATTATTGCTAGTTAAAATCACATTGAATATACAGGGTGTGTGTATTTTTAACCTGAGTGAGGAACTATGTAAGTGATCCCATAGAAGAATATAATTAGAGGTGAGAAACAGAATTGTTAACAGTCTTGCCTAAAACAATGTTTTGTAAAAATCTTCAATTATGTGCTTTAAAAATATCCAGGGTGGTAAGGTAAAATGGTCCAGCCACAGTGGAATGCAAATTGGCAGTTTCTTCTAAGGCTAATCGTCCACTTCCTTAGGACACAGCACTTGCACTGCTGGGCATTCATGCCAAAGAAATGGAAAATTCTGACCACAGGAAAGCCTGGATACAAATGTTCAAAGCAGATTTTTTCTAGAAACCTAAAAGTGGAAACAGGCAACAGTGGGTGAAGGCTTGAACAACTGTGGCTGATCCACACCAAGGAAGGCTAGCAATACAAATTGAGAACTGACTGCTGAAACCAACTATTGATTGAGATGGATGGATCTAAAGGGCAGTGTGTGATGGAACAAAGGCCCATCCCGGGTTTCAAAGTGCATGGTTTCATTAACGTACTGACGTCTGTGTGTGTGTGTGTGTGTGTGTGTGTGTGTGTGTGTGTGTGTGTGTGTGTGCGCGTGCGTGCGTGCGCACACACGCGCGAGCACATGGTGAGGCATGCTGCATCCCAGCTCCCCAACCAGAAATTGAACCCAGGCCACCGGCAGTGGGAGTGTGGTGTCCTAACCACTGGCGCGCACGCACACACACACCGAGAACCCTGAGCAGCCTTCCGATGGTACCAATGCCATCTCCTGGTATGACGGTCCACTGGCTACGCAACAAGCTGATGCTGGGGCAACAACGGGAGGGGCATTTCCCTGTAACTTCCCGTGAACTTAATTCCTTCAGAATACAAGCCCACACCAAAGGCACACCGCAGGGCTTGGCGTATACACATCAGATCACTCTGTGCGTGACTCTGCACGGACAGTCTGGATCTCCCCGCGGGAAAGTCCAGGGGCCCACAGCACGCCCGACTACGGACTGAGGAAAAAGAGACCGCTGGCCGGAAGGCGGAGCTCACGCGATCGGCCTGCTCTGATTGGGCCATAGAGCTGCCAGTCACAAAGAGAGACAGGCTTGCTTGGGGCTGGAGGGCGGGTCTTCTCAGGAGTCGAGCATGGTCATTGGTGAAGCCAGCCGGAAGAGGTGGGCAGGAAGGCGGTACTCCACGGCTTCCGGTGGGCGGCCTGAGGAGGGGAGTGAGAGGCGACGGCCGCGGGGACGCTCAGGGCGGGGCTCGAAGCACGGAAACGGCCCTCCGCTTCGTGTCCCCCCCCCCCTCCATCTCGCTGCACAGCAGCCTGCCTTCTGGGTCCTGGGCGGGGCCAAAGCCCCGCAGTTCGCTGGGTTGCGCGTCTTTTCCTGGGGAGAGGGCGAAGAGACGCCTCCCCAGAGCCCAGGGCCCTGGACACCTTGGGGATTCCGTCGGGGCCCCAACACCCGCTCCCGACAGGACTCCCCCTGCTGTACTGAGGGCGGATGGCCCAGGACAGTGTATTAGGGGCGCCCAGGGACCGTGGGAGCGGGGAGGGTCGGCGGCAACCCCGCCAATATGCCAAAGGGCAGGGTCAGGGGGTCTTCGCTTGGCCCCGCCCTCCAGTCCTGGCGTCTGAGGGCGGCCTTGCCCCGCGCTCCTGATGCCTTCCACCCTCCCAGGGTCTCGAATCTGGCCGCCTCCAGCCGCCCCCACCCATTGCCCGGCCCACCGTGTTCCACAGCCCATGAGTGTGACTGGGATGATTCTCTGTGAAGCCCGGATCCTGCCCCCTTCCCCCCGCCCCACACGGAGTAACAAGGGAGAGGTGGGCAGAGCTGAGCCCAGTGCCCAGAAACGTGGAGTCGGCCAGGGGTGCCATGCTTCTGGAGGTGGGGAGGGCCCGAAGTAACCCAGTCTTCCCCCTGTCACTCGACAGGTGTGGCCCGCTGGGAG